>NC_080422.1:82429013-83629013 GCF_029873635.1 Malania oleifera | reverse complement strand
AGCTCCACCCGTTTCCATTATTTGGGAAAAACTGATGTGGGGAAAGCAAGCAGCCATGGCTGAAGAATCCGCAACTACTGTGCTCGCTGCCATGACCAGCTGGCTCACACCCTCTTTTCTCTTCCTCATCCTGAACCTTACCATCGGCGCAATTGCCGTCATCTCCAGCTTCGCCGCTCGGAAGAAGCGGCAACAGCCTCCGCCGCCTCCGCCGTCGCTCTTCCGAGTCCCCTCCCTCCTCGACCGAGTCAGATCCTTCAACTTATCCTCCCGCGGATATGGATTCCCCGACCAGTCCCCGCCGGAAACGACGGCTCAGCCTCCGGAAACCGAGGCGACCCTCGACGAACCGCCCCCGCTCGCTCGAGGTCCGTCGCTCCTGGACCGGCTCGCGTCCTACAAATTCTCTCTCCACAAGTACGACCAATACGAGTCGCAATCCGGGTCGTCCTCCGATCCGTCGCCGCCGGAACCGGCTGATCACCCGGCGGGGGAGACATTAGAGACCGTAGATCAAGACGACGTCGAGGGCGAAAAGTCCAGGGAGGCGCCGGTGGTGAGGGCTCCGGAGAAGATGAAGAAGTCGACGAGCTTGAACGCGGCGCCAGGGAGGAACCGGGAGGAGGAGGAGGAGATCAACCGCCGGAGGCCGGTGACAGTGAGGGAGGGAAGGGGTAGTAGAGCAGGCGAGTTTGGGGAGGACGAAGAGGTGGATGCGAAGGCCGATGACTTCATCAACAGGTTCAAGCAGCAGCTGAAGTTGCAGAGGTTGGATTCTCTCTTGCGTTACAGAGAGGTCAACAGAAGGTGAGAAACTCAAAGAAACGTCGCCGTTTCCTGTTGTCCCCTGTTTTTAGAGTTTGTGTCCAGGAGGGCTTTGATGGTTGCCTGTTCCTTGTCATCTTTGTTTTCCCTTGAACTGCATGGGTATTTATGGTAATTTGATTATCATTTGTCTGTTAATGGACCATGGCCCTTTCTAGGAGAGGGTGATACCATGTTAGTATCAGAAAGTAGATTCCCCCATGGCTATTTAGTATCATGCATTGCTACCAATTTCATTGACCTGCACTTGTCCTAAATGAGGCAGAAAAGCAGATTCTCTTAGGTTGGTCATTCTAATTATCTTCATGGTTTGGAATAAATTTTGAAACTAAGTTATAATTTTTTTTTTTTTGAATTACGCACCACGTGTCCGTTTTAGAGTTCGTGTGACTAATCCTACGCCCCTTGAAGTTGACCCCATAACAACAAAGAGAGAGTAAATTCAGGAGTTCAGGGATGGAAACGAGTTCGGGAGGATTTGAACACCTGACTTCATAAGAGGCACTCCCGTAGTTCGCATTATCACCTGAACCATGCCTGGGCTAACTAAGTTATAATTTTGTTCATGAATGAAACGTGTGCTGAATGAGTCTGAACTATTTAAAATTCATGATTTTCAGAGAGGCCATAGAGGTCTACAAACTTTACAAGTGGCTGCACTCAAACTTGATTTATGCAATATTACTTTCTGAGATTAGTGCATTTCACCGATCATCAAATTTATAAAATTAATTTATAGTTGATCGATAAGACGCGTAGGTAAGAAAAATATTTTGCAGTAATGAAATCGATTTAATAATTAATGATGAAACTATTAAAATAGGGCGATAATACCATGCTACTATATAAAGTAGATTCTGCGTGGATACTATTTGACTTGGGATCATGCCTTACTATTTCATTGAACACATCTTCTCCTGAAAAGGAGATTCTATTTATTACTTAATCTTTTTATGTTTGATGGTTTCTTTAATCATCTTTATTTTATGATAGAATATCTTATATTTAAATTATTATATTCTTTATCCCCCTTGCATTCTTTTGCTTTATATTTTGGGTTAAAAACACCTGCATTCACAAAAAAATTACTAGATGGGTCTCTTGCTAGGTTGAGAAAAATCATAAATAGGCTTCCCTAATTAACAAGGATCCAACCCAAACCAACTTGGCAAAACCGCATTGAAAAAAAAAAAAAAAAAAAAAAGAGTTCAAAAGATCCTTCGAGCAGTAACAAAATGGGCATGAATAGGGGTAGCACAATAGGTTACCTAGACTTGAACATGTCATAAATGGGTAGGGGTTAAATGGGTTCGAGTTCGGGTTAATCTGTTTAATGACGGTTGACTAACATATAAACTCAAGCCCGTCTATTTAATAAACTGGTCGTAAACGGACGATCCGTATAAAAAAATAATTTATATATTAAATTTTTTTTTTTTTAAAGATAAGTACTCCAATCAAATTTAGATTAGTCCATGAATGCGCAAGGCATGTATTGTCAAGGGGAATACATGTCCTGAATGCGCAATCATCTATGAAGACAAGGTCATGGGTAGGATGAAGGAAGATTCAAAATCCAAAGAATTTGAAGATTCAGAATCCCATGTTTAGAATCCCATTTGGATTTAGAATCCAAAAAAAGGGGACTGTGCATTCATGTAGTGACCTTACATTCTTCTTAGCGTAGTCCATCGCTAAAAAGGATAACGATGAAGAAGTCATCGAAGCACTAAAGGATCTCTAAAGACAAGGATATTATCTATATAGATTGCCATGAACTGTGACATCCCCTTAAATGCTCTATCCATTTTTCTTTGGAAAATTTCCGGAGCATTCTTCAATCTGAATGAGATAACTATCCATTTATATAATCCTACTGGGGTTGTAAAGGCAGTGAGACCAATGACTTCTTCTTTGATCTTAATCTGCCAGTATCTTGACTTAAGATCGAACTTAGATTAAACCATCGATTGCTCTCTTCAAATCTCGTTCCTTAGGGATTCTTGATTTAGGAGATTATAACCATCATCCTTGGTGGCTTTATTTAATTCCCTATAATCAATGACCATCATGGCCTTGCCTATAACCTTTTCAACATGATTCATAACATAAAAGCTGCACTCCTGTGCTGACTTTGGCTATGTCAGATAAGTCCTAATTTTAATAATTCTAAAATTTGTTTATCAAATTCCTCTATTATTAACTTAGGATAAGCGATCTCTCTACTACGAATAATCGTGTCGGATCCTTAAGAGTGATGTCAGACTCGGGCATGACCTTCTTCCATAATACTTGAGGATTGTCTGACCAGTTTTCTGAAAGCAAAACCTTAACTTCTTCAATTAGGCAATTACCTTCTATTGTCTGATTTAAACTTAAGATTTCTTCTCCAACCAAAATTTTCCATTCATCAAGCTTCTCTTGATAAACTTGTATTTACTTTTTCTCTCCCTTATCTGATAGATGACGAAGTAGGAATAAAATGGTTATCTAGGATTATTCCTTCTGAAAATACCATAAATGGTTGATATTTTCTAAGGATCAAATTTCCTAAGAGAAAATCATCAGTTAACTCTAAAATTAAGTAAAGTATTTGTTCCTTAAATACCCTACCATTTAGAGTTATCTTAACATTTCTTGCAACTTCTCCAATCTGGAGTAGTTACTGTTACCTACTGTAACTTGGAGATTAGCTGGTTCCCCAATTTACTTTTGGGAATCTAATCCTTGTGCATGACGAAGTGCATCCAATATCTATTAAGGTCATACATTCTATCCCACTGATAGAAATGTTTACAAGTGTTGTCCATTCTTCAATTTTAGCACTTAGAATGGATGTTCTCATATATGCTCTATGAGATTGGTCTGCTTCATCTTCAGTGTAAATAGGAATTCTTATAGTTCTTTAACCAACTATTCTTCTACTTTGTGATGGTCCTAATTTAGATGGTCCAGATCCTTCTGACCTTATTTCTGAATTAATCTCTTCATCCCAAGATACACTTCCTTTACTAGGAGTATAATCACTTAGTGGTTCATTTATTATTAATCTATTCGCCTCTTGTCTTACTGACTCCGGAAAAGTATTTTTTAACCTTTCTTCTATTCTTGGGGTTACCCAAATTTGTGGCCAACTTAGTTCTCTTGGATTTACAACTTCACTACAAAAAAATCGGTTTTTTGTGACGAAAGTATTAGTGACGGTTTTTAAACCGTCACTAGTAGTGCTGTATTAGTGACGGTTTTAAAATCGTCACTAATAGTGCTGTATTAGTCACAGTTTTTCAGAACCGTCACTAATAGTGTAAGCATTAGTGACGGTTTTAGCAGCCGTCACCAATACAAAACTATTAGTGACGGTTTAAAACCGTGACTAATACTTTCGTCACTAAAAACTGCGCGCGCGAAAATTTTTTTGGGAAAATATTAGTGACGATTCTATAGTATTAGTGACAGATTAAATTCGTCACTAAAAATCACTTATTAGTGACGATTAACAAACCGTCACTATTAATATTTATGAATATATAAAAAAATTTAGTTAAGGGTATTAGTGACGGATTGAGATATCCGTCACTAATAATGGTGTATTAGTGACGGTTTTGAAACCGTCACTACTAGTGCTTTTATTTAAAAAAATATAAAAAAAAATTAAGTTAAGGGTAGTAGTGATAGATTGGGAGATTCGTCACTAATAAGAGGATATTAGTGACTGTTTTGAAACCGTCACTACTAGTTTTTTATTTAAAAAATATAAAATAAATTTAGTTAAGGGTATTAGTGACGATTTTGAAACCGTCACTAATAATTCTTTTATTTAAAAATATAAAATAAATTTAGTTTAGGGTATTAGTGACGGATTTGACAACCGTCACTACTAAAAAAATTTAAGTTGAGAGTATTAGTGACGAATTTGTAGATTTGTCACTTTTGGCCCCTTATTAGTGACAGATCGATAACCGTCACTAATACTTGTTGTTTTAAAAAAATTAAAATTTTAAATTCAAAGTATTAGCGGCGAATTTATGAATTCGTCACTATTTGTCCCTTATTAGTAATGGATTTGAAAACCGTCACTAATAATTCCTTTTAAAAAAAAAATAAAAAAATTTCAATTCAGAGTATTAGTGACAATGTTATAAATTCGTCATTAATAAGAGACTAATAGTGACGAATTTTTAGATTTGTCACCAATACTTCCTTTTTTAAAAAAAATATAAAAAAATTTAAGTTTAGAATATTAGTAACGAATTTATAAATTTGTTACCATTGGTCCCTTATTAGTGATGAATTTCTATATTCGTCACTACTAGGCCATTATTAGTGACGAATTTTGGACTGTTACTAATGCTTTGTTATTTATAAAAAAAAAATAGACAGAGAGTAGTAGTGACGGTTTTGAAACCGTCACTAATGCCCAAAAACCCTAATTGCTTTGCACGGGATATTTTTCCATGTTGCTTTCCCTTCCTTCTCCAGCTGGCCTCTTCCCCTTCCCCTCCACCTGCTCCCGCGAACCTCTCTAGCTCCCAGTCTCCCGCTGCTCTCAGCTGCAAGCCACTGCTCCAGCTCCTCCTTTTCCCTTCCTGCTCCGGTGATCCTCTCTCCCAGTCTCCCCTTGCTCTTGGCCACAAGCCACCGTTCCAGCTCCTCCTCTTCCCCTCCTGCTCCAGCGATCCTCTCTCCCAGTCTCCCCTTGCTCTCGGCCGCAAACCACCGCTCCAGCTCCTCCTCTTCCCCTCCTGCTCTGGCGATCCTCTCTCCCAGTCTCCCCCTGCTTTTGGCCACAAGCCACCCCCTGCGAGTCGCTGTGGCCGTCGCTTGGTTCCCCTTTGCCGCAAGCGACCATCTGCGAGTCGCCAGAGGTCATCGCCCGATTCCTCTCCATCACAAGTTGTCACCTGACTCCCCTATACCAAAAACCAGTGCCTGTGAGCCGCAAGCCACCGCTAGCAAGTTGTTGGAGTCCGTTGCTCTTCTCTGTAAGCTTCTTTTTCTTTGTGTCTGTGCATTTGTCAATTCTTGATTTTTATCAATTTTTGGAGTTTATATCATCAAACGTATTTATTTCATTCAATTAGATCTGATGTTCATAAAAAATTCAACTAAAAGGCATATTATAAGAATGTGTAATAATGTTATATGGTGGGACATTAATGTTTAGTTGACCATAATGTTCAGCTTGATTTAGTTTCAAAAATAGAATGCTTTCCTGGAATGAGATCATGTTTCTTGATTTGCACATATAATGGGATTTGGTGTCAAATGGTAAGGCACTATTGTATGCTAAGACCAATCCACTATTAGTTTCCCATGGGGTCCTGCTAGTCTAGGTTCCTATGTGAATTATATGTTATGAGAAGTCAGATCTAAACATTGGAAAAGGGAATGGACATTCTACTAAAAGACATCTTGCTGTGCGAGGTGCGAACTAAAATGATGCATAGCCTTGTAGCAGGACACACCATTGTTTTATCAGCATACACAAATTATTAGGACAACAGGATATGCCATGGCACAGTCAAAATATAAGGGTAGTGAGAGAGAAATAAGTTATAACTTCATTTTTAGCTTGTAACTCAAGTGACCAAGCATTAAAATTAAATGGTGGCAGTTTAAAGAAGGTTGCAGAAATTCTAATTTCTAAGACAATAAATAAATTCCAACCCATAAGTGGCATTGGATTCTAAAAGAATATGAAAGGTAAGTAGTTAAAAATGTGGCATTACAACATTGTAAGAATATACTGAATACAATTTCTATTTTTCCATTCTTGGAATTTTGTTATTTCCTTCATCTTCAACCTTCATCTCTGCATTACTCTCAGTACAAAGTCCCAAACCAAACAGGGTGAATCCCCTAGAAAAGGATAAGACACGTATACTAAAAATTTGGTTTAGTGAATCCCCTGAAAATCCTCTTAAAATTTATTTTAAGACAATAAATAAATTCTAACCCATAAGTGGCATTGGATTCTGAAAGAATATGAAAGATAAGTAGTTAAAAATGTGGAATCACAACATTGTAAGAATATACTGAATACAATTTCTATTTTTCCATTCTTGGAATTCTGTTATTTCCTTCATCTTCAACCTTCGTCTCTGCATTACTCTTAGTACAAAGTCCCAAACCAAACAGGGTTAATTATACATGAGTCTAGGTTCCTATGTGAGTGATATGTTTGTGTTTCTCGGTTTTGTCTCTTCAATGCTCGAGGCATCAATGAATAAGAAAAAATCAACTAATGTCATAAATTTATTAATTCTAAATAAGTCTGCTACGGCGTTTCATAAATTTTCTTTCACATAACAACTTTGTTATTGTACCTAAATAATAATTAAAGTTTGTTAAAAAATTGATAACTAAACCAACAATGAATATGTTGAAGTTCAACTGAATTTGAATTGACTCCGATCTTATGTGGAAAGAACCATTACAGTTTTAGAACTTTTCTCATCTTCAAAAGAGAACTCTTGTTTCTATTTCTTTAATTATCTTTGGAGGGAAAAAAAAAAAAAAAACAGTTGTCTAACCTTTTGCAAATACTCATTTGAACATATGATTTTCTTTCAATTTGATTGGAGTTGGAAGACTTGCATTCATAAGACTTGGGGTGGCACTCAACATTGACAAGACTACTTTACTTTGTTTAGAATGACTTGAGGCTCCGTCTAATGACCAATTTAATTACCGATTCCCTTAAAAACTACGAGGTCAACTAATGTCAACAAAGCAAAGATTCAAATCATTGGTAAAAAATTGTTATCATGATCCAATAGCATAATTCTATAATTAATTAATTTGTGATAGATCAAATTGACACACATCACCAAAATAAAAAATTTAATTAGGAGCAATACCTTGTATATTGGTTTTTTTTAAGGGGTTGAATTATTTGTTTCTTGCATATTTATTTGGAGACGAGTTGTCCAACAGTGCTTGCGTAGAATTGTCTAAACTAGTGAACTATTTTAATCAATATTGGAGACAAATCTGCCTACATCATTATTAAAAGCAATCAAGCCAATCCTCTCTCCATCATCATCCTCTCTTTTACTCTTTATTTTTACTTTTTTTTTTCTATTTTTTTATTAATAAGAAGGAAACAAATTTTTTTTTTCTTACAATATCTAACATTTTACTACTCACCCTCTCTTATACGTGCATCTCCATAAGTCCAAAGGGAACTTCCCCTCCTAATCTAGTGATGGGTAAATCGAAATATTAGGTGACTTGCAAAGGGGGAATGTAAATAATAAGTTCTAATTTGTGTGTCTGGTTTCTTTCTTTTCAAAGAATTCGTTGTTATTCAACCAGGGCATTGGGCTACTCATAGCTTCACTAATGAAGTTTCAACATGTATGCTCTCCCCCCCCCTCTCTCTCTCTCTCTCTCTCTCTCTCTCTCTCTCTCTCTCTCTCTCTCTCTCTCTCTCTCTGTGAATGAGCATGTCATATTTACTTATATATATAATAGCCTGTGTTTGATACTTAATAGCCTCATGTGTTGTAAACCGTTCGATTGGAATGGAAAATTGTCACACCTTGCAGTGGGAAAGAATAAAAACTATACCTCTTTATACTCCGACCTGAATTTTTTGAACTGTGCAATGTATTATAACTATGAATACTCAATTGACGCTTGTTGATATATGGGGATAATTATCGTGCCTTAACTGCATGTTTGGTAAATAGGAGTGGAATGGAATTGAATTTATCATTTAATTTTCATGCTCTCTATTTAAATTTTCATTCTATAAATCAAAATCCAAAACTTCACTTTGACCCTTTTTTGCTTCTTCATTTTCATACATTATCGGTTTCTAACTATTAAATGCCCTTTTCCTTTTCTTAAGCTGTACTTGTGAGCATGACTTCGAATTAATTTATATGTAGGTGTGGATAAAATTTAATATAATTTTATATTATATTTATTTAAATCGCACAAATTCAAAAGCTTTGAACTCCAAACACGCCAATATTGAATGAGAGACTTTGATTTTATTAGCTGTATTCAATTTAATACCATTTCTTGAAAATCCTTTTATTTAGTTAATTATTATTTTGTATATTTATTAAATTATTTGCGTGGTTTAAAAATGTACATGACTACATATTGGCGGAAAGGGGAGGCCCCCAGCAAGTGTGCCCTGTGCAAGGGACTGTAGTTAGGGTAAAAAGGCATCATTGGTATGTTATTTTCACTCAATTCAATGCTTTGTCTATTAACCTTTTTATTAGCAATTAGAGGTTATGGAAAACTCCACTAGCTTTGTGGAAATTAGGGGAAAATAAGTAAAAGGAGTATGTTACGTGTTCCAATTTTAAGGTGTGTGAAGTCCTAAACTTTGGCCATGGTGGCCATTACAACACCAAAAACATGTTGTGACCATCTAATTTAGCTTCTCTCTCTCTCAAAAAAAAAAAAAAAAAAACTCCCAAAGTCAATGTTTAAGCTTTTGGGGCATAAAAATGATCATTGCAACATTAAGGAGACAATGCAAACAAAACCTTAAATGCCCCTTGCACACTTAAATTTCAAGTCAAAATATATGGACCGGAAAATTAAATAACAACTCGCTTAATCAAATTTGAGAATGGGATTACAATCTCTAAAGATTTATTTATAAAAAAGTATCTTTTGATCCTTTTCTTGTCAAAAAAATCTAGAAAGTACTTTATCAATGGTCAAGCCAATTTGCTTAATTAGGTTAGTGTTGTAACATGATATTGTTGGAAGAGGTAGTATGAGCATACAAAAAAGTAGCTTTAGTAGATAATGTTGCTACTCCCTTTATCAAAAAACTTTTGTAACAACACTTATACATATTATGAAGATGGGTATACGACATATAAGTGATTGGCTTTAGTGCAAATAAGACATTTTTAGTTGTATGCCATCAAAGCCAATTAGCTCCATAACACTTTCTTTTCTTGTATTTTCCCACATTATAATTAATAAAGGAAAGTTAACATCTCATTCCAAATAAATATCATATTTATTACATGAATAAGTCTATAAAATCTACATTGAGAATATAAGTTTTCGAAAAGATCGACAATATGATCCTTCTCAATACTTAATTTTTAAAGTATTCTTAGCCATTGGATTGTGAATTAAGCATTAAAATCTAGAAAGATTTGAGTATGTCCTATATGTCTTATAGGGTTACTTGTTAGAGAGTACAGTAAGCACAATCACATTAAGGATATATAAATTTAGTTACATTGCCTGCCAATTAGATATTCTCTTTTATAGTTGTATGAGCAATCATTAAACTTTAGTATTCATTTTTTTTTTGGGTATTTAAGCTTCTCACACATTTCGATTATAAGATCAATGTGTTATTTGAGATTGCCCTTCCAATGAAATTGTAGTATTTTGCTTCAAGGTGATGGAATAATGCTATTTTATTATGTTTAGTTCTATTGCTTGTGAAATTTTGCTATTCTTCTATTTATATTTATATTTCTTGTGCAATTCTACTAGTTTTTAGTATTTTGGCATTTCACTTTAGTGCGATATTCCCTTTTTGGATTTAGTAAAAATGAAAGTTATTCTCCATTCTAACTATTTTATATCGAAAATCCTTAAAAAAGGAAACGAATTTACACCACTTTGAAATAATGTCATTTTAAGTCATCCATTGCATTTGATAAAATTGATCGTCCTTACACATATTATTAAAAAACAAATGCATACATTCAATGCATAGATAAGTCTTATATTCCTCAAAACCAAAGCCTGAAATCGTAGCTCCTTGTATGTTTTTTTTTTTTCAACTTCATGTATTCATTGAAGCTTAGACCTGTCCAAGAACGGTTACTATACATTCATTCCTAATCGTACATGTGAGACAAATCAATTGTTATATTTCAATTGATTATTAGTCATACTATGTTGACTAATAATCACTTGAACATGTTAATTATTTGTTTCACTTACGATTAGTAATGTTTGTATTTCAACCATTCTTGGATTATCCAATGTGGACAGTTTAGGAAGTTGTATTTACATTGTTGTCATTGTTCACGCTTTATCAATTGTCATTATATATTTCGAGCGCATCTCTACTTGTGTTCTCTGGGTGCATATTAGGGTGTCGTGACATTTTGTTAGTGATGGAAAACTAGCAAAATTTTCACTTCCCCCATCTCGTGTACTTGGAGAGCCATGGGGAGACGCTGCCTAAATTTATAATGACTACGACGAAGGAATTTGAGCGATTGATTGAAATGTAAATGCAACATTCCTGAATGGGATAGGATTTGTACCCTTAGATTATGATGGTTGATTATAGGATTCACGATGCATGCATGATAAACATTATGAGAATATAATGAACACCATTTACTTGAACATATTATAGGGTAATTAATGAACATGGATAAGAGTTGGATGAATGCTTAGGGTAGGTTTTTTCCAGAATACGTGAAAGGGGTACATGATTTCATAGAGTTCGTGCGTCCTCGTGCATACAAAACCAGTAGAATAAGGTGTCCTTACAAGAAATGCCAAAACACAACATTCAAACACATCGATTTGGTCCATTCACATTTGTTAGACTTTGGAATGGAGAAAAGGTGCACAAGATGGGTGTTCCACGGTGAAGATTACACAGTTTAGAGCGATAATGATGACGATGAAGATGAGGGGGCAAATATAGTAGGTGGTGATACACGTTCGGAAGGGTTAATCGAAATGTTAGGTGACTTGCAAAGGGGGATTGCAGTGGACACGGGTGATGTCAGTGTGTCGCATACTGGTGATGAAACTACTTTAGCGGGTACCATACCTTGCGATCCTAGTATGTTGAATTGACTCGGTAGACCATTTGCTAATCTTATGAGGGATGCACGGGTGCCCCTATATCCAAACTGTAAAAAGTTCTCAAAATTAGAGTTTCTGATAAAGTTGCTTCATGCAAGGACAATGCATGGGTTATCTTAGAGCGCATTTAACATGCATTTAAGCCTCACTAAGGTAGCACTGCCTGATGGTGAAATACTTCCCAAGTCTTTTTATGAGGCAAAGACATACATGCATGAATTGGGTCTCGGTTACACTCTAATACATGCGTGTGGGTATGATTGTGTACTCTTTTATAGTGAACATGAAAATGTAAATGAGTGTCCAGAATGTGGTGAACCGAGGTATACAACTAATCAGAAAAAGGGTAAAAAGATCCCTAAAAAAGTTTTGCGAAATTTTCCATTAATCCTGTGACTGCAATGATTGTATATGTGCAAAAATACTGCTACAGATATGAGATGACATCAAGAGAAACGTCTTCAAGATAGAAACACCCTTAGCCATCTAGCGAACTCCAAAGCTTGGGCCGAATTTGATAAAATGCATCCGTGGTTTGCTAGTGATCCTCACAACATCAGACTTGACCTTGCCTCAGATGGGTTCAATCCTTTCGGTAACATGACCAACCCATATAGCATGTGGCCAGTTATGAAAATGCCATACAATATGCCGTCATGGGGATGTATGAAAGAACCTTTCATTTATATGTCTCGACTGATTCCTAGATTGAGAGCACCTAGTAATGATATTGATGTTTACCTACGTCCTTTAATTGATGGGTTGAAAGAATTATGGGAAAAAGGAGTTGAGACATTCAATGTGGAAATTGGGACAACATTTCGGATGCATGTTGCAGTCTTGTGGATAATTAATGATTTCCCCGCATATGACAACCTGTCAGGTTGGAGCACAAAAGGTTACTTAGCATGCCTAGTATGTAATAAGGATGTTGGGTCCTTATCCTTGAAGCATGGCCACAAGTTATTCTTTATGTGTCATTGCCATTTTCTACGAACTGGACATCCTTGGAGGACTCGTGGCGTCAGAAGCTTCAATGGAAAACCTGAACGAAGGTCGTCGCCAAAGCAGCTAAGTGGGGAAGAGATATTAAACCAGCTAAGGTTGATTGGAGATGTGAAATTTGGGAAACCACCGACCAGTAGAAAAAGAAAACGCGCTGACTGAGAGTTGAATTGGACAAAGCGAAGCATCTTCTTCAAGTTGCCATATTGGAAAGATCTTCTACTACGCCACAACTTGGATGTCATGCACATCGAAAAGAACATTAAGTGAAGCAAAAGATTTAGTTTATTACTTTATTCAAAACATCAGAGTTATAGTCTTACTTATTCCTTTTTATCATTTTCATGATTGAAATTAGGCACAGATGGTCGAGCTGAGGGATGCACCTATTTCAAAGGGGAGTCAGCATATGACAGATTTCGAGATCACTTCCCAGGTGCTTGGGCAACGAGTGGGGGGCTGGGTGAAAGGTCTTGGAAATGGATACATCGCCCCAACAACATCATCATCCGTGGGTGGGGCGGCTCATGCATAGATGGAATGACAACGTCGAGAGGCCGAGTATGATAAGCAAGAGATGGCTCGATGGATACAGATGATGAAAATGGAGAACACGCAATTGAGAATGGAGATCTCCAGATTTCGAGCCCAGATGCAAGCCATGATGGATAGGCAAACACGGTTAGAGGAAAGGATGCGCCAATCTGGACCAGATGATGCGGGTGGCTCCTCTGATTAATTATAAGGTATTATGATCACAAATTGAGTTTCATGTTAAATTATGTTTTTATACTTATATGGTTATAGATCTTACATGATATGAGAGGAGTGAATCAGATGATTCGGAGGCATGATATTTTGTATATAGTACGATAGTGGCAAAGCAGATTCATGTCTTATGTGGGTGAGATTGACATGAGGTGTGTTCTTGTCATGCTCTATTTGAAAGCTTTTTAACAAGCATATTATCGGATGACTCGAGATAACCATTTTTTTTTATATTCTGAATTTAAGATATGATTACATGTATTGCTATAGTGAATATGCTACATGATTGCATGCTAGTCTAGGATGCCTCCTGCATGGCGGATGCAGTTGATGTGTACTGTACGCTGGTAGTGGATATAGGTTGTGTGCCTTCAAATTCTTAGAAATGATCTATTTGAACCTATCAGGTGTAGGTTTTATAGAAAAACATCCAATTTACAGACGACATGCTTCCCAAACAAAAAGAAATATAGGCTTAGTTTAATGTAAAATTATTTTTGAAAGGATGAGTGAAACTTAGGAATCATAATAAATGAGGTAATGTAGACTTAGTTCATTTGGAACGGACATTCATTTATATGTTTTTGGTCCGGTAAGCTTAAAACATTCATTGCCGTGCCGAAATCATTGAAAATATTATATACACTTGGTTGAGGATTTGAAAATTTGAAAAGCGCATAAGTTGAATATATACATAACTCACAGGGAGCATCATTTTCATAATTATTTAAATAAAATGCTCTCATAATCTCATAATGTTCATGTCCAAATGCCTGGATGAATAACATTAATATTACACTGAACCCAATACTATCCACTGTTCTTTACTATTTATGTTCTGAATTTAAGATATGGTTACATGTATTATTGTCATGAATATGCTACATGATTGCATACTAGTCTAGGATGCCTCTTGCATGGCGGATGCAGTTGATGTGTATTGCATGCTGATAGTGGATATAAGTTCTTGTGTGCTTTCAACTTCTAATAAATGATCTATTTGAACCTATCAGGTGTAGGTTTTATAGGAAAACGTCCAATTTACAGACGGCATGCTGCCGAAATTGCGTTAACATTTTCCCAAAAAAAAAGAAAAGATAGGCTTAGTTTAATGTTAAAATATTTTTGAAATGATGAGTGAAACTTAGGAATCATAATAAATGAGGCAATGTAGACTTAGTTCATTTAGAACGGACATTCATTTATATGTTTTTGGTCCGGTAAGCTTAAAGCATTCATTGCCGTGCTGAAATCATTGAAAATATTATATACACTTGGCTGAGGATTTTAAAATTTGAAAAATGCATAAGTTAAATATATACATAACTCACAGGGAGCATCATTTTCATAATTATTTAAATAAAACTCATCATCTCATAACGTTCATGTCAAAATTCCTGGATGAATAACATTAATACTACACTGAACCCAATACTATCCACTGTTCTCTGCTATTTATATTATGAATTTAAGATATGGTTACATGTATTACTGTCGTGAATATGCTAAATGATTGCATGCTAGTCTAGGATGCCTCCTGCATGGCAGATGCAATTGATGTGTATTGCATGCTGGTAGTGGATATAGGTTCTCGTGTGTCTTCAACTTCTTATAAATGATCTATTTGAACCTATCAGGTGCAGAAATTCAGTATGTTATACCGTGTTATGATAAATTATGTATTTCCCAGATATGATACAGGTAGTTTTATCAAATATGATTTATGTACTATTATGTGTATGACAAAATACTCATGTTGCCATACACTGATATTAGTTTATTTCCTTTACTGAGAGGTGTCTCACCTCAACTATATATAAAAATTTCAAGAAATCCAGGTAGAGGAACAGATACAGCTCCGCGACAATAGAGTTCGACTGAGCAACCTTGTCAGAAGGGTGTGTTGATGAGCTAGGGTTAGGTTTATTTTTAGGAAGTGACCCTAGGTTAATTTTGATCTTTTTGTGGATGATTGTATATATATAACAATTAGTAGGACTCTGGTATTGTGGTTGGTTGTATGGTATGTTATAATTTACGTTTCCTGCTACGTAGGTATCTGAGTTGTATTTTGGATATATCCCTAGTACCCATAGGTCCAAGTTGATTATGTTATTCAGTTGTACAATATTATTATATTGAATGTTATTATGGGAAAAAAATAAATTGCCAATTTAGGTAGGCCATTACAAAAAATATCCTGAGACTAAACAACCACAACTAAAAGGTGCCGAGACTAAACAGTCGCGACTGAGAAGATGCCGAGTATTTTATTAATTAAAATGAAAATGAGAATGAAATGGAATGAACTAAATGAAAATGAAATTTGATATATGGACGATTCAAAATGGGAAAGAGTCATGTAAAGTGAAACGCTATGAAATGTCAAAACTGAGAACATGAACAGATGTGAACTATAGAGTAATGATAGATAGAATCATGTATTATGGTATTATTAGTATTTATATTAGTAAAACATGTTATGTTTGGGTGGGGCAAACTCTTCGCCCGAGAGCTTGCTGAGGAAGGCGAGTGCACTAGCTGGTATAAGATGTAGCAGTAGGTTGCATAATGTACTAGGGTAGAGGGAAAGTATTTGTATGGACAGGTAGATTTCCTTATTCTCGGGGGCCTTCATTGGTAAACTTTTGTATAAACTATGTGAGTATGAGATTAATCTATCACTTAAGGGCTTACTGAGTAAGGTGAGTACCCTGGTATGCTTCAGTTGTGACCTTTGGGTTGCCTATTGTGTTAGAGCAGAGGTGTGCTACGTGTATGGGCGGGTAATCACCCCTAGGTCCTTAGGTAATCTTGTGGGTAAAACACCTTACATGTGTTTGAATAGGATCAGAAAATGATTTTAGAAATTATGTTAATGATTTGCAAATGATGAATAATATGTTATATACAAACCTCATGTTGGCCACACACTGATTTAATATATTGTTTCTTCCCTTACTGAGATGTGTCTCACCCGAATGCAAATTTATATTTTTCAGGACCTCCACGAGATTGAGCTTAGAGAGCTTGAGGTTATTATTGCATTTTTGAGTTATAGAAATAAAGGGTATAAAGTTGATGATATTTTGGGATGTATAAAGTTTATGTTTTATGTTTTATGCTTTATGTTTTGAAGTCTTCTGAGAGATGGATGGTTGTGAATACTGATTGAAGGAGATGTAAATACAAGTGGATGAAAAGTTGATTTTGAGAAGTAGAAAACTTTGGTATTATATTGTTGGAAGATTATATTTATGTTTTCCGCTGCATCACTACAAAAAATCAGGGTATTAGTGAAGGATCAAATCCGTCACTAATACATATAAATTCGTCACTAATAGTATTAGTGACGAATTTATAAGTATTAGTGACAATTTTAAATTAATTGCTATATCTGCAGTTACTACTAACTATTAGTGACAAATATAAAATTCGTCACTAATAATACATTATTAGTGACGAATTACAACCGTCACTAAAACCCTAATATCGTCACTATAAATACTACATCGGTTCTGCTCAAATTCGTCAGTAATAGTACAATATTAGTGAATGATTCAAATTCGTCACTAATAGTAAGGTATTAGTGACGAATTACAAAATCATCACTAATAGTACAATATTAGTGAAGGATTTGAATCCTTCACTAATAGCCTACTATTAGTGAAGAATTTAAAAACCGTCACTAATACTGTACTATTAGTGACGAATTTGAATCTTTCACTTATAATTAAAAAATAAAAAAAAATTAATACTAATTTTTTTTAATCATCAATTCCTGTAAAAATCTGTAATTATATTTTCGCATACATAATTTGAAACCATAATTACTACAAAATTCGTAAATTATTTAAAATTTTAAATTCAAATAAAAATTCAATTAAAATAAAGAAATAACATCTGTTCAGACAAAAAAAAAATTTCAAAAAATTCAAAATTCAAATACAAATACATTATACAATTTCAAATTAAAATATAAAAATTACATTTGTTCATATAACAATAAAAATTACAAATAAATAATCAAAAGTTGCATCCAACGACTGTAGTGCATGGATGCATGGCATTGCGCTGATGTTATGAGTGCTGCGAACCCTACAAATTAAGAATCATAAAAAAATATTAGTATACAAATGGAGAGCTGGCGCTCAGTACAATCAGAAAGAAAAATATAGAGAGTGCGTCGTACAATAATTTTCAATCCTAAACGAATAAATGGAATGAATGTGAATGACGTACGTATGAATATATATAGTTGCATACATCAAACCACGCGCGTAAACACTTTAACTCGTTCTCAAAACAGAATATCCTTGGTGGTGGACAAATGATAATGCTTATCCATAGTTAAAAGCAAATGATAATCCATGTATGTTAATAGATGCAAATTTAGGGGTTAATGAATTGACTTTTTGTTTAACTTTCACTCATCTTTACAAAAATATTTTAACATTCATTTTATCATAATTATCTTTGTACATGGTTATTTTTTATAAAAATTTTAATGAAATTTCGGTAGCATGCCATCTGTAAATTGGACATTTTCTCATAAAACCTGTACCTAAAACATGGTTGTTCTCACAAAATAAAACATTTCAAGCGTGCAATAAGCTAAATCCAATACCAGCATGCAATTCACAATGTACTGCATCAGCCATGCAGTTGGCATTCAACACAAGCATGTATTACACTAGTTTAATATACAATTCATATCACATAATACCATCCATCAAGAAAATATTACCAAGAAAAAGTTAAAACTCAATTGAACTAAGGTTTTCTAGTTTTGTCTGGAAGTTTACTTCTTAAGCAGTTTTTAGGTAACTTGGGTTGTGCATGAAGTTGTTACTTAGATTCTGTGATGTTGCTGTTGATTTACAGGTAGAAGTTTTTGGGTCATTCATGACAGGGATTTATCTTCCAAGTAGTGATATTGATGTAAGCATATTGCCTCCTGTTTGTTCTCTTGTAAAATTATGAATCAACTCTCTATATTTTAGTCCCATACATTTAAATTCTAGGTCACAATTTTTTGCTCCATAGGGGTTAGATGAAAGAATCCTTGGTGTTTTAAAATTAAGATTTCCGGGCTACTTTCTTCAGGTTGTGGATGGACGTAGAAATAATCCTCCTTGATCATAGTATCATGTCTTCAGTTGATTTAATAAGTTTTTGGTATAGTGCTGTTGGTTTGTTGAGAGTGATATAATTGATGATGCAGATAGGTCAAATAGCATGAAAACACCCACCAATTGAAGGCCATAGTAATGCTTTAATTTTTTTAAATATAAACTATATAGTTATTAATCAAGAACACAAATATCAGCACAAGCAAAAAAAAAATATCAAAACAACAACCCCAAATTTAGGACATAATGAAATGAATTTTCATTTAACTATCACTCATCTTTTCAAAAATATTTTAACATTGATTTTATCATAATTATCATTGTACATGGTCTTGTTTTTGGAAAAATTTTATCGAAATTTGGACAGCATGCTGTCTGTAAATTGGATATTTTCTTATAAAATCTGTACCTAAAACATTGTTGTTTTCACAAAATAAAACATTTCAAGCATGCAACAACCTAAATCCACTACCAGCATGCAATTCACAATGTACTATCAGCCATGCAGTTGGCGTTCAACACAAGCATGTATTCCAATAGTTTAATATACAATTCATATCATATAATACCATCCATCAAGAAGGTTGATTCTCAAGCATTCTTGATGCAGCTTGGTTGTGCATGAAGTTGTTACCTAGATTATGTGATGTTGATGTGATAGATTGAGTTGGGGTTTCTTGGGAATAATTAAATTGACAACACAAACAATAAAGTTCCAGTATCTCCCAATAATTCAAAATTTAGCATATGAATACAATTAAACAACCAACAGAACTACCAGCATGCAGTTCAAATTACGTTTTACATACCTTCTAATGAAAGGAGCCACCCGTATCATCTAGTCGAGATTGGCACATCATTTGTTCAAACTACGCTTGCCTATTCATCATGGCTTCTAGATGGGCCTGAAAGGTGGAAACTGTGTCTTTAAATTGCTAGTTCTTCACTACAACGATGGACACCATGTGTTCCAATTCATAGTTCTCCACTACAACGGTGGACACCGTGTCTTTCAATTCCTGGTTCTCCATTTCCACCATCTGCATCCGTCGAACCATTTCTCTGCAGGAGACTCGGTGTCTCGATGCGCTCGTTCCATGTCTGCATGAGCCGCCGCACCCATAGATGATGATGATGTTGGGGCGATGTATCCACTTCCAATACCTTTCACCCAGCCCCCCGCTTGTTCCCCAAGCACCTAAGTAGTTATCTAGAAATCCATCATTTGCTGACTCCCCTATGAAATAGATGCATCCCTCAACTCGACCATCCGTGCCCAATTTTAGTTATGAAAATGATAAAAAGGAAGAAGTAAGAATACAACTTCGATGTTTTGAATCAAGTAATAAACTAAATAATTTCTTTGATTTACATGTTTGCCCTGCGCACCCTCGCATCACTCCCCAGATTGCCGTTTTGTGTTCTCTGATAAAGATCCGGTAGTGGCTCCTCTGTGCCAGTCTCGGGATCACGCTACATTATCATATAAAATATCATTAATATTAAGTCATGTAATGGTCAGATACATTTATATATAGTAATTACCCATCGATGATTTACGAATAACCTCAACCCACCGCAATGCGTCGTAGGGAGTTTGTTGCTGTTCACAGCATTTGTTTCACATATAGCCTATAAAAAAGATGTAATGACTTTTTATTAGCGACATCAATGTGAAAAAGTAGTGATTATAATACAAACACATCACCCCATAGTGTGGGTCACAGAAATGGCGACACACCACCTCCCAATCCTCTTGAGATATCTTATCATATGGTCGTGCTTCTACTTGATCTCCCATTGCTCGAAAACACTCACGCATTTTCAAGCGATAACTATTAAATATACTGCACAATTGGACGTCCACTACCCTTTTCACATGGTCAGCCTCGAGGATGTCCATATCGAACTCCTCCTGCATAGGTAATACAATTAGAATGTTAGACAGTTGTTAATTGACTAGTATATTAAAAGTAAAAAAAAAAAAAAAAAAGGTTTGGGATTACTTACCAAAATGCGCATGTAAAGAACCATGCGCTGCCCCTGAGTCACTTGCGGCCACTTGAAGGCGGTGACTAGAGCATACTGTCAGCATATAATGCTGAGCTCCCGGGTCCACGATGTGCACCAATCGTTAAGCGGGGCTGTGTAGCTTGGAGGAATGTTGATCCAAATCTGCTACTTAGCCCTCTCCAGGTGCTTCTTCAGAGCCATGTTCTTCGCTGTACCACGACCTGACCTCACTCTGGATGTAGATGCTGAAAGAAGAGTTAAATTAAGAACAACATTGTAATCATACAGGTGAATAACCATCAATAGTTGAAATGTAAATAAATTAATCGTAGCCTTACCAACACTGCTCATCATGGCCGGCAACTCACCTTGCTATTAGTCGCATCTATGGTATCCATGTCTGGCTGAAGTCTGGATGACTCAAACAATGATAGTGCCGCAGCACCACCGACATGCTCCGCTGGTCTCAAGGCTATCGGATCAACCTCGTGTGATGACGTAATCGATAGCGTGGAAGGAAGTCGGCCACAACAACCTCATGGTGCCATGTCTGCAAAATATTAGACAAGTAAATATGAAAAGTACAAATATTAGATGAATGCATAATAAATATATTTTTAGTTATTTACACATGTGAGATACATGGCGACAACCTTCACTTGCTTACCCCCTACACGTCCTCAATATTGGTATCATCTTCACTTTCTAAAGTGTCTTCCTCTTCACTACAATACTCGACCCCTGTTTCATTTTCCCCATCAGATTCCTCATCGTCGATGAAGTGAATGTCTACAGAAGGTTCAATTGTAATGTCAACAGTCTCTACGACTTTTGCCATGGCACTAACCCTATGCAATGGTATAAGATCAGGGCCTTCTTCGGTAACATTGAAACCAAATTGCGGTGTTGCGCTGACAGATGACTCATCCTCTTGGAATGCAGACTCATTGGCACTTATCTCCCCATTTGCAACTTATGTAATAGTATACATACTTCGGAGATGAATCTTTTGGGCCACATGCCATTCACCCTTCAATTTTGTGTCTTTAAGGTAAAACACTTTTTCACCCTACATCGCTAGCACAAAAGGGTCATTTTGATACCATGTCTTACTAAAATTGATGCGAGTAAAGTAGGCATCCGTGTTTATCCCAGCCTTTTTACTGCCAATGTCCCACCAGGTACACTTGAACAGGTGGACGAGTCTGTTGGCTCCATAGCTAAGATCTATAATGTCATCCAACACACCAAAGTAGTCAATTTCTTCATCTTCTTCTATGCCTAGCACCGCAACCCCAAAATTTTGGGTTCTTCTATGCAGTTTGGGGGACTTAGTATGAAATCGTAACCTGTTGACAATGCAATCGTTGTAGCGGTTAACTCGTTGATCAGGGCTACACGCCAACATGTACAAATCTTTACTTGCCGTTGGTTCCTTATTGTAATACATGACTTTCATCTATTAAATAAACATGAGTTTAGAAGAATAAACCATCAATAGTGAAAACGTACATTGCTTCATAGTTAGGCAGTATTTGTTACTTACACGACTCCCAAATCAATTGATAAATTCCTTCTTATGCCTTTCATCAACATTCCTTTTATTTTGGGTCAGAAGTTCAGCTTTATGTAAGTTATATGCAATAGTAGTACATGTTAATGTCAACTAAGTATATAAATATGCATATGTAAATACAATTCGAAGTAAGAAGTTTCGAACCACATACTCGATATATGGAACAATTTCATCACAATTATTGAGGACGTAAAAATGAGCCTTTTGTAGGTCGTCCATATCAATGAAATCATAAACTCGTGCACCGAAAGGCCGAACATTTTCTCGAAATATAGAGCTCCTCGGTTCTTTATCTTCGGCATTAATAGCATGAATGTCTTCATTTCGCTCCTCACGAGTGAACCATGTGTCAATATCATGTAGATACATTGAGTAAAATGCAATACATTCACTGTCAATGTATGCCTCAATGATTGAACCTTCCGGCCGTGCCATATTGCGCACATACCCCTTCAAAGTGGACAAGAACTTATGCATTTTACATAGCATTATAGAATTGTAGACATAAAAAAGAAAAAAAAAAAACAAGCAAATCACGTGACCATTATACAAGGACTTTATAATTTACCTCTTAATAGGATACATCCAACGATATTGAACCGGTCCTCCAATTATGGCCTCCCTTGGTAAATGGACGGCTAGGTGGACCATCACATCGAAGAATGCTGGCGAAAATATTTTCTCCAGCTTGCATAGTATGATCACAATGTCATCCTCTAATCGTTCAAGTACGTTTACGCTCAATTTTTTGGAGTACAATTGTTGAAAAAATATCCCTAGCTCATTCATTATCGAGCGAACATCTTCAGTCAAGTATTCATGAAGGAAAACGGGTAGAACCCATTGTAGAAGGACATGGCAGTCATGACTTTTCATTCCTAACATCTTCCCTTCCTTCGTGTTTATGCACTGAGCTATGTTCGATGCATATCCATCAGGGAACTTCACTGATTTCAACCATTTGAAGAATTTATTTTTCTCATCCTTTGAAAATGTGTAACAAGTTGATGGCATGAGAATTTTGTCCCCATCAAAAAATAGGTGCAACTCAAGCCATATTCCCATATCTTCCATATCCCGGCGTGCATTTGCAGTGTCCTTTGTCTTCCCATTTATATCTAGTAATGTACAAATGATATTCTCAAAAATGTTCTTTTCGATGTGCATGACATCCAAGTTGTGGCGTAGTGGAAGATCTTTCCAGTATGGCAACTCGAAGAAAATGCTTCTTTTTGTCCAATTCAACCTTCCACTCAGTGCGTTTTCTTTTTCTACTGGTTGATGGTTTCCCAAATTCCACATCTCTGATCAATCTGGTTTACTATCTCTTCCCCACTTAGTCACTTTGGTTGCAACCTTCGTTCAGGTTTTGCATTAAAGCTTCTGACGCCACGAGTCCTCCAAGGATGTCTAGTTTGTAGAAAACGATGATGACACATAAAGCATAACTTGCAGCCATGCTTCAAGGATAAGGACCCAGCATCCTTATTACATACTGGGCATGCTAAGTAACCTTTTGTGCTCCAACCTGATAGGTTGCCGTAAGCGGGGAAATCATTAATTGTCCATAACACTATAGCATGCATCCCAAATGTTGTCCCGGTTTCCACATTAAATGTCTCCACTCCTTTTTCCTATAGTTCTTTCAACTTGTCAATTAACGGATGTAGGTAAACATCAATATCATTACCAGGTGCCCTCGGTTTGGGAATGAGCAAAGACATATAAATGGAAGGTTATTTCATACATCGCCATTGTGACATATTGTATGACGTCATCATAACTGGCCACATGCTATACGGGTTGTTCATGTTACCGAAAGGATTGAACCCATCTGAAGTAAGGCCAAGTTTGATGTTGCGAGGATCACTAGCAAACCATGAATGCATTTTATCAAAATCAGCCCAAGCTTCGAAGTCCGCTGGATGGTTAAGGGTGTTTCCATCTTGAAGACGTTTCTCTTGATGCCATCTCATATTTATAACAGTCTTTTTGCACATATACAATCATTGCAGTTGGATTAATGGAAAATATAGCAAAACTTTTTTGGGGATCTTTTTACCCTTCTTCTGATTAGTTGTATACCTTGGTTGATCACATTCTGGGCACTCGTTCGCATTTTCATGTTCACTATAAAAGGGTGCACAATCATACCTACACGCATGTATTAGAGTGTAACTGATATCCAATTCACGCATGTACGTCTTCGCCTCATAAAAAGACTTTAGAAGTGTTTCACCATTAGGCAGTGCCGCCTTAATGAGGCTTAAATGCATGTTGAATGTGCTCTGAGATAACTCATGCATTATCCTTGTATGAAGCAACTTTGTCAGAAACTTTAATTTTGAGAACTTTTTACAGTTTGGATATAGCGACACCCGTGCATCCCTCATGAGAGTAGAAAATGGTTTATTGAGTCAATTCAATATGCTAGGATCGCAAGGTATGGTACCTGCTGAAGTAGATTCATCACCAATATGCGACACACCGACATCGCTCGTTTTCACTGCAATCCCCCTTTGCAAGTCACCTAACATTTCAATTAACCCTTCTGAGCATGTATCTCCACCTACTATATTTGCCACCTCATCTTCATCGCTATCATTATCGCTCTGAACTGCATAATTTTCACTGTGGAACACCTATGTTGTGTACCTTTTCTCCATTCTAAAGTCTAATAAATGTGAATGAACCAAATTAATGTGTTTGAATGTTATGCTTTGGCATTTCTTGCAAGGACGCCTTATTCTGCTTGCTTTGTCTGCACGAGTATTTGCGAACTCTATGAAATCATGTACCCCTTTCACGTATTCTGGCAAAAACCTACCCCGAGCATTCATTCAACTCTTATCCATGTTCATTAATTACCCTATAAGATATTCAAGTAAATGGTGTTTATTACATTCTCATAATGTTTATAACGCAAGCATCGTGAATCCTATAAACAACCATCATACTCTATAGGGTACGAATCCTATCCCATTTAGGAATGTTGCATTTACATTGCGATCAATCGCTCAAATTCTTTCGTCGTAGTCATTATAAATTTCGGTAGCATCTCCCCATGGCAAGTACACGATATGGGGGAAGTAAACATGTTGCTATTTTTCCATCATTAACAAATTGTCATGACACCCCATTATGCACCCAGAGAACACAAGTAGAGACACGCTTGAAATATATAATGACAATTTACAAAGTGTAAACGATGACAACATTGTAAATACAACTTCCTGAACTGTCTACATTGGACAATCCAAGAATGGCTAAAATACAAACATTACTAATCGTAAGTGAAACAAATAATCAACATGTTCAAGTGATTATTAGTCAACATTGTATGACTAATAATCAATTGAATTATAACAATTGATTTGTCTTATATATACGATTATGTATGAATGTATAGTAACCTTTCTTGGAAGGGTCTAAGCTTCAATGAATACATGAAATGGTAGTAATTAATTTGGCATTTTACTTCATATGACATTTAGTTCTTGACCTTTCACTGTATTCTATACATTGCTATTCTTAGCCAAGTGTTTTAGATTTTCAATGATAAGCCTAAGATCGCCTTTTTTCTTACGAATTTTCAACACGTGAGAGGCGCGAGTTAGAATGACTTTAAGTTTTAACTGATCATACATATGTTTCTTTGTACATAGTTTTATTATGGAAAATCTTTAATGAAATTTCGGCAGCATGCCGTCTTTAAATTGGACATTTCCCACAACATTCCTACTCTAAAACTTGATAGATTCAAGCAAACAAATCACAATAATACGCATCATGCAGATACCAGTGAGTTTGAGCATGCAAGAACTAAATCCACTACCAACATGCAATTCACAATGTACTGCATCAGTCATTCAGTTGGCGGTCAACACAAACATGTATTTCAGTAGTTCAATTTACAATTCATATCATATAATACCATCCATCAAGACAAGATT
This sequence comes from Malania oleifera, assembly GCF_029873635.1. Taxonomy (NCBI): domain Eukaryota; kingdom Viridiplantae; phylum Streptophyta; class Magnoliopsida; order Santalales; family Ximeniaceae; genus Malania; species Malania oleifera. Next base: position 83,602,911 of record NC_080422.1, on the reverse strand, counting down.
TCCAACATTTTAGTAGTCATTTTGATTAATTTTTTATAACTAGTTAATTTCAATATATACTCGATAAGGAAGAATTCTCAAAATCTATTTAGAGTTTGGAAATTTCTAATTAGCAGTTCATAAATTGCATTAATGAATAGATGCAATCAAGACCTTCCACGACTTATGTTTTTGTTTTTGTTTGGTTTTTTATGTAGGGTCTCCAAACCTTTCACTAATTTTTATTTTTTATTTTTATTTTTCCCTCTAGAGAGATTGTTTTTAATTCATGTGACATGAGTCGAAGACCCATTTCACTATTCAACCTATTGAAGTTGTGTACCCTTCGAGACAACAATATAATGGGGTTAATACATTTGTGGTGAAGAGCAATTTTAACATGTTCATTATTTATTATATATGAAAAGAGTCGAATGTGTCCTAAGTTCACTTGTTATCATGAAGTAACAAGTGAATGTGTGCTAAGTTCAAGTGATGAATCCATAGGATAAACAAAATTATCGTCAATCTATATTTGCATAAAATAAAATAAAAATGAATTTTTTGAAAATATCTAATGAATATAATGGAATGTTCACTTGTGAAAAAGAATCATCTTTCATTTCTTTCTTTAAAAAATTGCTAAAACATAAAATGTTATTTTACTTTTTAGTTTTTCAATATTTATACAGAAAAATTAAAAATTAGTTATTTTATAATTTTCTGCCATAAAAAAATAATAATTAAATATAATTTTATATGCGAGACCAATGACATTTTTGAGTTCCTAAAAGTCAATTTCATAGTCTATTTACAAACTCAATAATGTTCACCAAAATAATCACAATTTTTAACTAAACATCCTTTAGTACTAATTTAATTTGTTTCCAAATGTTACATTTTTATTTGGATATACCCTTTGATAGAGCTCTTAACTTTTTGGGCAAACACATTCTTTAAAAACATAAAACAATTAAACTTATTTATAAAATTTTACCTATAATCTCAATTCCTACTTATATAATATATATTTATTTATAAAATTTTACCTATAATCTCAATTCCTACTTATATAATATATATATATATATATATAGAGAGAGAGAGAGAGAGAGAGAGAGAGAGAGAGAGAGAGAGAGAGAGAGAGAGAGAGATTAAGTTTAGATTAACTTTGGTTAGTTCATTTATAAGAAAATTTAACCCATTAATTTAATTCAAAGATCCCTTGTAATTATCTAAGTATGATGTGAGATTAATGCACAAATGTACTAAATTATTATTTTTAATTTTGGTAGATTATGTGTTATTATCTACAAAGCAAATAATAATAATAATATATATTTTAAATAAACTCATAGTAAGCAATAATCATTCTCAAATTCATGTTCCTAAATTTTAACATAAATTATTATATAAGTCATTTTCTTTTCTAATTGTTTTTACAATAAATAATAAATAAAACTAATGGAAGTATACCTCCATGATTGAAATATTCCAATTCCACCTGCAATTTCCAATCAAACCCTAGTTCTAGAAAGAGAGTACGAGGAGTGAGGATGACAAAAACTCTTTAGAGAATTAGGGAAAGTAAGAGAAAATGTATAAAAATTAGAGGCAACTTAGATTAAATTTGGAGAAAAGAAGAAGAAGAAGAAGAAGAAGAAGAAGAGGAAGAAGTTTTATCTAAGAGAGGCGGAGGTAGCATTGGCAAGAGGGAAAGACATGGCGATGGGGCGACGTGCGGCGATGGTGCGACGCGGCGACGGGCTGCAGGAGGGAAAGACACTTTAATGCAAGTACCCTTTGAAGATTGCACTAGTAAAATGCATGTGTGCTCATATGGTAGGCTGGCCTTTGGGAAAGTAAAGATTTCAGGTTGATTTTGTTATTGACACAGAGGAGGTTCATGAACCACGGTTGAGCATTAGGGTTAATTTTCCAGAGTTCATTCACATTCTCAACGTCTTGTGAAGGCTACCATCCATGAATCACAACTATTAGGGACCATAAAATTCTTTTTGGGAAGTCTTTGGTGAAAGGAACAATACATTTGGATTGTGGGAAATGGTTTTCGAAATTTTGAAAATTTAAAAGCTTAGGCTTTGAAGGTAGGGCTTTTAAGAGAAAACCTTTTTATACATGTTTTCTTATGTTACTCAAAATACCTTAGTACTCATGGTGCACCACCACCCAACCTCTATCCAAAGAGTCATCACCTCTTGCTGAAATGCTATATGAACTGGTTGTAATGTCTATTATTTCTTAAATACTTTAAAAATAATGCCAATTACGGGAGATCTATCTCTTAAGGACTTGGGAAATGAGTTTTTCCTTGTGAAGTTCTACAAACAAATGTTAAACATGTTCTAATGGAGGATCCACAAATGACTACTTATCATTATCCTACAATTGGATAATGCCATATAAATTTGAATCCACTCACAGTCCTACATTTAATCAAGAATTGTATAATTTCTTAGACTACTTGTAAAATATTATGACAATTCACTTTTTTTTTTTTTTTTGAGGAATCATACTGAAGAAGGGAACTTGGATCGTTCACAATAAAAAAAAAAAAAAACAAAAACAAAAACAAAACAAAGTTGCAAAACTAGCCCATTTTTGTTTTTTTAAAAGTATGTTTGTACATGAACCCCACGACTTTACCCTACCTATTGCTACACAAAATTTTTCTTTTAAATTAAATTAGTTTGCATAATATTATTGGAAAAATTGAGTTTTTTTTTTCACTGTAAAAAAAAGAAAAAAAAAGAATTAACACTAACTACCTGTTGTAGAGTAGGAGGCCATTGAAGGCATTATCTCTGGATGTTTGTTTCTTGTGTTCAACACTTCAGCCATAATGATGCTATTTCTTTTAAAAATACAGTTTTAAGTTTTAACCTAAGAAGCACCAATACCAACACAAGACGCATATACCATACGACATTGACATGGTGATATGTTGATTTTGTAAAAATAGGGATGTAGACTTGTTTTTCCTTCTAGGAGGAAAAATATTGTTGTAATTTCAATTTAAATGAAATAAGCACCATTCATGCTCAATTATGAATTGCATAATCACTAACAACACTCAAATTAGGAAATGCAAGAAACATTTGTCCATTCATCAACAATCAAAAAATTGATCATCAACAACCAAAATACAGAATTTTCATTCAAGTTCCTGAAAATGCATTTTTTTTTTTACATCATACAAAATATTAAATTAACTAAGTTAAGCTAAATTCAATTAAATGCTTTGAAGATCAACTAGAATTTTTACTTAATTTGTCAAGTTCCTATGTATTTTTTGGCTTCTGTCAAAAGAAACTTCAAACCTAGTGGCCAATCGCCATCAATATTAATGAAAATTTTGGGATCCAAGCAAAGGGTTCAAAATAGAGAAGGAGTATCAAACAGAAAGAGTTGATCAAATGAAAAAAGAAGAGGCGACTCAGGTTGAGCAAAGACCCAAATATTTCGACCCTTCGAGAGACAACTCAGAGAAGAGTTTTGATTGAACTCTTTTACATAGAAGAGGCTTGGAGCCTAGCTAAGATCGTCGTTGAGCAAGCCTGAGATGGTGGAGGAGATAGATAGCACAACACCGCCCACTCATGGAAAGAAGAGTAAGAGGAGGAGGAAGATGTGTGCAGGGAGGAGGAGGGGGAGCGAGCAGGAGGGAGGAGGAGAAGCGAGGAATAGGAGGGGATTTGGGAAAGTGTGAGAAAATATGCCGCGGAAAAGGGATTAGAGTTTTTGGGCATTAGTAACGGTTTCAAAACTGTCACTAATACTCTCATTCTAATTTTTTATTTTTTATTTTAAATAATATAGCAGTAGTGATGGTCCCAAATTCATCACTAATAATGACCTAATAGTGACAAATTTCTAGATTCGTCATTAATACCCGTCTTCTAATTTTTTTTTAAAATAAAAGGGCAGTGGTGAGGAACCCAAATCTGTCGCTAATAACGGTCTAGTAGTGACGAATGTCAAAATTCGTCATTAATACTCGCTGTCTTAAATTTTTTTATTTTTTTAAAATAAAAGGTATTAGTGACGGTCCCAAATCCATCGCTAATAATGGCCTAGTAGTGATGAATTTCAAAATTCGTCACTAATACTCGGCCTTAAAATTTTTATTTTTAAAAATAAAAGGGTAGTAGTGAAGGTCCTATATCCGTCACTACTAATGATCTAGTAATGACGAATGACCAGATTCGTCACTAATACTCTGCTTCTAATTTTTTTTTTTAATTTATTTTAAATAAAAGGGCAGTGGTAACGGTCCGACATCCATCACCAATAACAATCTAGTAAAGACGAATGATTAGTTTCGTCACTAATACTCACCTTCTAAATTTTTTTACTTTTTTTTTTTAAAAGAAAAGCGTAATAGTGACAGTTAAACATCCGTCAATAATACTCTCCTTCTAGATTTTTTTTTTTATTTTTTGAAAATAAAAACGTAGTAATGACGGTCTCATATCCGTCACTAATAACGATGTAGTAGTGACGAATGACCAAATTCGTCACTTATTCTATTTCTAAATTTTTTAAATTATTTTTGAAAAAAAGAGCAGTAGTGACAGTCTCATATCTGTCACTAATAACGACCTAGTAGTGACGAATCTGCTTATTCGTCACTAATACTGCCCTCTAATGTTTTTTTTTTTATATATATATTTTTAAATAAAATAGTAGTAGTGATGGTCCTAGATCCATGACTTATACTGTACAAATCTTCGCTAATACTTTCCCGGGATTATTACTGTGCCAAAAATATTTTCCCATGATTTTTTCTAGGGTTTAGTGACGAAATTATTAGTGACGGACACAAATCCATCACTAATAGTATCGTATTAGTCACGATTGCTAAAACCGTCACTAATACCTACTTTTTAGCGACGAAATTTAATTAGTCACTAATAGTTTCGTCACTAAATACCAACTTTTTTGTAGTGATAAATGATATTAGAATGTCGGCTAGCAGGTAAATGAATGGATTAGTAGCACTCCGGCCCATTTAGAGGGTCGAGGCGTTACAAATGGTATTAGAGCCATATCCATCCGGAAGTGTGATGAGATTCACATCGCCTGATTATGGAAATGTTAGAGCATTAGGTTTTGGGTTTTGCAGATTTAGGGATGATAAATACTAGAGTATAGGAACAAATGACAATGAGGATAGGAAATGAGTAGGTTAGGTGTTGAGAGTTATAGGATTCTTTCTTGTAGCCTGGAGGCATAAATCCCTTGATGGACATCTATGATTTTTTGAATCAGTCAGATGATTTTTTGAATCAGTCTAGAGTTTCAGAAAACCATGGTAAATCTATTGACGATAATATTTCCAAGTAGAGAGACTGGAACTTGAAATTAAAATTTGAAGGTTGAAATAATTAAGTGTGAGGGGGAAATCCTTGAAGGAAGATGTTGGTAATGGTCGTTGGTGGTTAAGTTAGGTGTTTGATGTTTAAATTAAGGATTGTTAGCGAGTTTAGCTTAAGTTTGTGGAGTTTCTGATTGTTGTTATTTGAGGTTAACTTAGATTCGTTGGGGTCACAAGAAATTTTATTTGAAGTAGTATTTATCAAATTTCGGGGACGAAATTCTTTAAAAGAGGGAAGAATGTAGTAACCCGGAAAAGAAAATAAATAAATAGTAAATTATATATATATATATATATATTATTCATCAATTAATTAGACATTATTAAATTAATTAATGAAATAAACAAATAAAAGGAATAGTAAAAAATTAAATTAAATTAAATTAAAATTATTCATTGTTAATTAATTAATTAACTATTTAAATATTATAAATTGAATTAATTAAATTAAGTTATATGATGGTTAAATTTATATGCCTAAATGTATAAGGATAGATGATATATATATATATATATATATATATATATATATATATATATATATATATGATATGATATTATTATAATATATAATAAAGTAAAAAGAAAAAAAGAAGAAGAAAGGAAGCTAGAAGTTTCTAGGGCGGGATTTCAATTTGAAAGAGGTAGAGGCCCTCAGATGCTGCCCCCAATCTCCGTCACTCTCCTCGTCTCCTCTCCCGCTCTCCTCAATTTTTCGGTAAATATTCGGTCAATCGGAAAATCGAAGATACCGTTGGATTCCTAATTCCACCACAGACATTTTTACCGGAGTGGATTTGTTGTAGGAGCGGCGTAGGCACCATTCTTGAGGTAAGGTGACTTTTTCTTAATTTCTTAATTTCTCATTAAATCTGCTGCTAAATCGATGATCGGACACCACCACGGGGTCCTAGTTGCGATTGTCAACGTTTTGGCCAAAGTAAATTTTCAATTTGGGTATCCTAGGTACCGCTCCAAAGCGAGAGTGGGATTTGAGGAATTAAGTAAATTGACTATATTTGAGAGTATAATTATTTATTTGGAATGTAAAGGTCTAAAAAATGTTTAAATAATATTTTATTTAGGGTTGATTTAATTGAACTGAGATTTTTGATTCAGAATTCGGGTGAGCGCCACAGGTATCCTTTCGAGGTCCCTATTGGTTTAGTTCAAGAAATCAGGGAAGGGGAAATATATATTAAATAATATTTTTATGAATAAATTGAAAAATGAAATATGTTATGGATATACGCCTATATATTTTTTTATGGGTTTAAAAATTCCAACCGTTTAAATTATGATTTCTGAGCCTAGGGCTGTGTTATTAGATATGTATATGTGAAAATTGACTGAAGAAAGTCGAAGATATTTTCAAGATAATTATGTAAGGAATGAAGGTATATTTTTAGTATATAAATGTTAAATGTACGTTGACTTATTTTACAGGAGATATATATGAATTTTACTACTAAATAATGTGGCATGAGTAAAATAGAATAGTGTGTGGAATTATATTATATAAAAGATGCAAGATATACAAGAAATGAACTGAATATGAAAGTGTTATATGAAATATGCTACATGTGAGTGTTAATGCAACTATGGAAACAACCACAGCTGAAAAGATGTTAAAACTGAAAAACCACAGCTGAAAAGATGTCGAGACTAAACAAACATGGCTGAAAGATGCCGAGAATAAACAACCATGACTGAAAAGATGCCGAGACTAAACAACCATGACTAAAAATATGTCAAGACTAAACAACCACGACTGAAAAGATGCCAAGAATAAACAACCACGAATGAAAAGATGTCGAGACTAAACAACCTTGGCTGAAAAGATGCCGAGACTAGACAGTCATGGCTGAGAAGATGCTGAGTATTTTATGAATTGAAATAAAAATGAAAATGAAATGGAAATGAATGAAATGGAAATGAAATGTGATATATGAATGATTCAAAATGGGAAATAGCCATGTAAAGTGAAACGCTATGAAATGTCAAAGCTGAGAACATGAACAGATGTGAACTACAGAATAATGACCAACATAATAATGTATTATGGTATTATTAGTTTTATACTAGTAAAACATGTTATGTTTTGGCGGGGCAAACTCTTCGCCCATGGGCTTGCTGAGGAAGGCGAGTGCTTTAGTACGTATCAAATGTAGCAGTAGGCTGCATAATGTACTAGGGCAGAGGGAAACTATTTGTATGGGCGGGTAGATTTCCTTATTCTCGGGGGCCTCTACTGGTAAACTTTTGTATGAATTGTGTGAGTACGAGATTAATCTATCACTTGAGGGCTTACTGAGTAAGGTGAGTACCTTGGTATACTTCAGTTGTGACCTTTGGGTTGCCTATTGTATCAGAGCATAGGGGTGCTACTTGTATCGGTGGGTAATCACCCCTATCCTTAGGTAATCCTGTGGGTAAAACACCTTACATGTGTTTGAATAGGATCAGAAAATGACTTCAAAAATTATGTTAATGATTTGAAAATGATGAATAATATGTTATATACAAACCTCATGTTGGCTATACACTGATTTAATATATTCTTTCTTCCCTTAATAAGATATGTCTCACTCGAATGCAAATCTATCCTTTTCAAGACCTCCACGAGATCGAGTTTAGAGAGCTCAAGGTTATTACCGCATTTTTGAGTTATAGAAATAAAGGGTATAAAGTTGATGATATTTTGGGATGTATAAAGTTTATGTTTTATGTTTTATGTTTTATGCTTTATGTTTTGAAGTCTTCCGAGAGACGGATGGTTGTAAATATGTGAATACAGGTGGATGAAAAGTTGATTTTGATATATAGATAGAAGTAGAAAAATTTGGTATTATATTGTTGGAATATTATATTTATGTTTTACGCTGCATAAATGATATTAGAGGGTCGGGATGTTACAATTCCCATCTAGTTTCTTCCCTTTCATTATAGTCAGATTACCTTTCCATAGGGTCAAGACTCCACCTTTGGACTTGTAATTGAAGTCATTACAATCCAAAGTGCCAAGAAATATCAAACTCTTTCTCAACTCTAGCATATGTCTTACATTACACAATGTTCTTTCAACACCATCAAACATTTTTATCTTTACATTTCTTATGCCAACGATCTGGCAAGAAGAATCATTACTCATAAGAATTGTTTCGGAATTCACTAACCTGTAAATGCTGAATGACTCCTTGTTCGGAGTCATGTGATAATAACATGCCGAGTCAAGTATCCAAGAGTTCGTTAGATTATCCAACTCTGCTAAAATTGATAGAACATCACCATCCACTGAATCTTCTTCTTGAACAATATTTTACAAATTTTGAAATCCCTCTCATGCTTTTCAGCATTTCCCTTCTTTCAAACCGGACACTTTGATTTCATATGCCCCTTTTTACCGCATTTATAACACCGAATTTTCTTCTCCTTCTTAGATTGATTTGGGGATTTCTGATTAGACCCATTCTTAAACTTTCCGTTGCCTTGCTTATTGCTACCCTTTACCACAAGTCCTTCTCCTTCATCACATATCTTCAACCTTTGATGAAAATTTAATAAGGCACTTGTTACCTCTTCCAGATCAAGAGTTTCTTTTCCCTACGTAAGAGTGGTCACAAGATTTTCAAAGGTATGAGTCGAGGGCAAATAATTGAACAGCATCAAAGCCTTAGCATCCTCATCAAAATTCACATCAACCCTCATCAAATCACTTATAATTTGATTAAAGGCATTAATGTGTTGATCTAGACTTGATCCTTTAACCATATTAAGCCAATATAAATTCTAAGTTTGTTATTGAGGGATTTAGACATGTATTGGCATTCTAACTTTCTCTAGATCGCCGCTGGAGAATCCTCCTCCATCACTTGATAGAGAACTTCGTTGGCTAAACATAAGCGTATTGTAGACGTTGCCTTTGCTTTCAAATCTACCCATGTTGTCTCTTCCATTCCTTTTGATTGAGTATCAAGCAAAGTATTAGCCATTCCTTGTTGCACAAGAATGTCCTTCACTCTTCTCTACTATAAACCGAAGTTTTTGGTTCCATCGAATTTGACTACGTCAAATCTTGCAGAAGGCGATCCTGATGCCTTAACAACAATCACTCTAATACCAATTTGTTGTAATATGAATCGAATAATGAAGATGCATATCGGAATAAACAACAAGTAAATGTAAATAACACACAACACGAACAAGATTAACATGAAGATTTATGTGGCTCGGCAAAGCCTACATCCATAGAAGCAATGACACACAAATTTCACTATGGAAATCAAAATATACACAATACACTTCTCAAATGATCACCCCACTTCTCAAAATATGCCCAGATGACATATAGAAAGGTTCCTCAGAGTTTTCCCCCGGTTTACCCAACCATCCAACGTTTAAAAATTCAAATTTATGAAGAAACTGTCGTAGTCCAAGTGCCTCTCGCCGATGAACACAAGGCTTCATCGACGAGACCAAGAAGAACCTTCGTCGATGAATACAAGGCTTTCATCGACGATGCTTAAAGTGTGAAATTTCCCGCTCTTGATAAATATTCGTTGATGAACTTCAGAGCCTTCGTCAACGAACCTTTGCTTTCCCCTCGTCGACGAACATTGGGCCTTCGTCAACGAGGCCTGCTATGCTACCCCCTTCATGTTTTTCCTTCTTCCTTCTTTACTTATCAAAACAGAAGTATAAGAGCCAAAAATAACAATTGTCATTCCAAAAATTTCTAATTTTTGGTTTGGTCTCACCATTCTTCATAATGGTTGGGGGATTGTATCCATCTTTGATAATATTCTAAATTTAAAAGTCAAGAGAATTCAGAAAAATGGTCATCATATTTTTCCAGAAAGCAAAATTTTGTTTGTTAATGAATGGAGGTCAAATGTTTGGAGAATCCCTCAATGCCAATGTTGGCGATTGCCATGGATCACTAAAATTTTATTAATTCAAAATTTCAAAAAAGAAACCTGACTCTGATACCAATGGTTGTTGATCATAAGTCTTCCCCAACTTATGTCACCAGACAATGGTACCTATTATACTAGCAAGTCATCATCTCCATCAATGCACCCACACTAATAAGTGGAGAGTCTGACTTTGATGACACAATCAAGCAAGAGTTTCCATTAGTGCTCTACCCCAGTTAGCTATAAGGGCCAGCTTACTCTAATACCAATTGTTGGCCCAAGTGGCAACCCAAGAGGGGGTGAATTTAGTTTGATGAAAATTAAAAATGTTTGATGCAAATTTAAAGTAATTGAACAAATCAAGAAAATCACTCAATATTAAAGAAAGTTAAAGATATGGGGGAGGAGAAATTGCAAAGTCTCTTATAGTGGATGTAGGCGAGGATAGCTGAGCCCTTTACAGTGGCTCGAATTTTCTCACTTACACCCAATCTCTTAAAGCCAACTTTCTTGAGGTTCCACTAATCTATTATTTTACAGAGACCAAGAACCAATTATAACCTTGATTTTTCAAAAACAAGGCAATTAAATAACAATACTTGTTTTTGGAGACCAAGGAAACCAAATACAACAAAGCTTACAAAAATGAGCTACTTGCAAGGAAGATTTACAGTTTGAAGCAAACAAAAGAAACTCTCAAAGTTAATAAAATATAAGGCTCAAGAGTTTTCTAGGGTTTCTCTTGAGAACAAGCAGTTTAGAGTAGAAAGAGAATAACAAATATTTTTAAATTAAGCTAGAGCACTTGGATATTTAGTGTGTGTGTGTGTGTGTTTTATAAAACGTTCTTAAGGCTTTGGAAGACATATATATAGGAGAAAAAAAAAAACTAGTCATTTTTTGCACATTGGAGCCCTTTAGTTGGTTAGACCGGTCGACTACTAACTGGGTTTGATCAACTACTTATTAGACATTAGAGAGAAGGAAAAGGTGATTTCAAGAAAAAATTCCTAAACTGGTTGACTGCTTTAGGATCAATTGATCCCCTCTAGTTTTTATCTAGGTCGGTCGACTACCCTCCTAGGGTTGGTTGCCTTAGCTGGCACCAAGGCCAAGTTTGTTCTTCCTTTGTTCCCAATTTTTAGTTTAGGCTATTTATGATATGCCTTACATTTTTCTTACATTTAAAAGTTAAGGCAATATATAATTAAGAGAATAATAATACAAACAAATGAGAAATTGAATCTTCAATTCTTTTCTCAACTCATTAGCTTCGATGGCTTCAAGCAAATAAAAAACCAACATAAGTAAAAAAACTATTAGTACATAATAGTCTGTAATCATCAAAATCAGGCTAATAAAACTTTGGGAGTAATACAATGCATAATAATGCACAATTATAACAAGTGCAAAGCATGTTTTAATGAAGTCTTATATAACATGTTTGTCTTTATTCCAATTAGAAATTCATCTTTAGATTTAAAAAAAAAAAAAACTACTTCATTCTATTTTTGTTTTTAGGTTCTTCAAACCAATTGTTTGATGGATTGCCACTAATATTACATATGTATCCTTCCCTTTTATCCCTCCTTCTCAATTATTGTCCTCCCCTCCTATGTCTATGATCTCAAATTTTATTATTTGCATATCTTCTTTTTAAAAGTTTTTAGTATTAATCTATGCTTCAAACTTATAGGAGTTAATCTATATTGTTTTTTTTCCTATTTTAATCGAAATACCTTCCCGGTTATTTTCATTATAGCTTGATGGTGAAGATTTTTAATTCATGTACTATTTTTTTTTAGGTTTTATCTTCATTTTCACTTTGTTTGGGTAGAATATATTAATATGTTATCATCCAATTGAAAAAATCGGAATCATAACAATTGAAAATTAAATATGGCCCAAAAAGAGTTGAAAAAATATTGGCAAAGTTGTCCATCACCTAGACTTTTTTTTTTTTTTTATTACATAGGAACTCCAGCCACAAACAAGCCCTTCGTACCCTTTGGTGCGGCACCAAACCTACGGATCAGTGTCCTCCGCCCCCAGGTCTCGTTGATCAGGGTAAAGTCTGGATGTAGACACAACTTCTGTGCATCAGTTGGACGTTTGGCTAACCCGACTCTCAAGACACATCTCTATTACCATCCACGGTGCCCATTGACTTACAGAGAACTCTCACCATCCATGGTCTCCGCTGGCCCACAGTGCAAACTCTCACCATCCACGGTCCTTGCTGGCTCACAGAGTAAACTCTCACCATCCACAAGTACCGTTGGCTCCGTGAGTATATCCACCTGAAATTGAATCCCCGATACTCCTTCTTACTTATTGGTGTCTTTTCACCGTGCCATGCCATGGGGGCTTCCTAGACTTTTCTTTGGGCAACAATAAGCTTGGCCCCTTCAACAATTGTTACTTTTTTTATTATAATTATTTTATTACATGTACAATTGCATAATTTTTAATGTTGATTTAATATTGACTATTTTTTATAAGTTCAATTTTTGACTTGATTTAAAAAAAAAAATTGATCTCCAAATTCTAACTGATTCAATAAAAGTCTTAATCAAAATGGATGTAGATAGACTCAACACCTATATTATCCATAAAACAACCAACTGAGATAATATGATGAGTAGTTTCCTTCTTTTATTCTTTATAATAGTCAAAAATATTTAATAAAACTTACAAAAAAAAAAAAAAAAACTTTATCTACAATTGAGAGCACAAATTTTGGGTCTTATATTTAGAATTGTGTGACCTTGGATGAAACTAATCAACTAATTTAGTATTATGGTCTGAAGTATTCAAAACAATTCTAATATAAAATAATAAATATAATAATAATTAAAAGCTAAGAAAAGGAAAAGGTCAATCAAGTAGACCTCTAAAAATTCATCATAATGCACAAGAGAGGTGAATACAATTTGTTTCAAAATTTTACAAACTCCCATTGTATTGTTCATAAAAAGTTTTGTCATTGTTGGATCTAAATATAATACTATATTGCAGAGGCATTGATATTTAATTGATAAAAAAAATATATATAAATGATTTGGTCCTATCAACACCAGATTCTAGTCCGAGGTTGTTAATGAATAGGAGTTGTTTGGTGATCTCTTGAACAAAAAAAAAAAAAATCTAAAGGAAAGACAAAGAATCTAAAAAGACATGAATGATTAAAAAAAAGAGAGAGGAGGGTTTAGGAGTACACTTTGTTGTTTTTTGTCCCACGTTGGTAGAATAGTTCCACATTAGTATAAAAAGTTGTTTTGAATTTTTTGTATTTTTTGTCCCACATTGGAGAGAAGTGTTTTTTGGACTTGAGGTTGAAGCTATATAAAGAGCTCAACTTTTCATTTGTAAAAGACACCTCAAAGTTGTACTTTGTTAAGAAATAGTGGATTGATCGTCGGCGCCCAAGGACGTAGGTAATTCTATATCGAACCTCGTTAATTTATTATCTTGTTCTTTTTACTGTTTTATTATTAGTTTCTGCATTACTTTAGTTTCTTATATATTCAATAGCAACATTTGTAGTATTGGTGTTTGGCACAAGTGGGGTGCCGGACACAACAATTGGTATTTGAGCTAGGTTGAATAGTGTCGATACAAAGGTGTTCCTATGTTAGGATCCTTGATTCCACGTTTGATGCCTAAAAAAGACCTTGTCTAAGCGAGTGCTCAAAAACCATTGCGGCTCAGTCGCTCCCTAGAGGTCAGCCTGGTCAAAGTGGAATTTCATAGGATAAAATAGAGTAGACACAGTTGGTACGTACTATTCATCCTAGGCCTTTTGCTTTGTTGGTTGCTATTGAATATATAGAAGGTGGCAGAAACTAGTGTAGCAGTAGAGGAAACTCTATCCACACGAACTCCAACCCCTTCGGCTTCGACATCATCATCAAAAACGATAGCTAATGCTCGGTTTGAGGTGGAGAAATTTGATGGTACCAATAATTTTGGTATATGGCAATGTGAGGTGATGGACATCTTGTATTAGCAAGAACTAAATATTACTTTGGATGATAAACCAGTAGATATGGGTGATAGAGATTGGAAAAAAGATTAATTGTCAGGCATGTGGTACAATTCATCTATGTCTTGCTAAAAATCAGAAATATTGTATTATAAGGGAGACATTTGCAAAGAAATTGTGGAAGACATTGGAAGATACATTTATGACCAAGAGTTAGGAAAATCGGCTCTATTTGAAAAAGAAATTGTTTTGCTTCCAGTATCAACTAGGTATTTCGATCAATGACCACATAAATGCTTTCAATACAATTTTGGCCGATTTGTTAAATTTGGATGAAAAGGTGAAAGATGAGGATAACACCATATTGTTATTGAATTCTCTCCTTGATGAGTATGAACATTTGACCATCACTATATTGTATGGGAAAGTTACTTATGGTGTTGTTTGTACTGTATTGATTAGTACTGAATGTAGAAAGAAGGATCAGAGGGTCCATAAGGAAACAGCAGAAGCACTAACAATAAGGAGACGTTCTCAGAGTCGTATTCCTGGAAGGAGGAGTAAATCTCATGAGAGGAGTAAATCTCGTGGGAGACCTGCTAAAGATAAATGCGCCTTTTGTCATGAGAGAGGGCATTAGAAGAAAGATTGCCTTAAATTGCAGTAGAAGAATAAGGGCAAAGCACATTCTAATGCCAATATAGCCAATGATGATGGGAGTGAGTCAAATTTTTCTCTTGTTGGAACATTTTCGTCACATTATTTTGGTGAGTGAATTTTGGATTCTAGTTGTTCCTATCACATGTGTCTCAATAGGGAATGATTTTATAATTTTGAAGAATTAGATGGTGGGGTTGTTTTTATGGGAAATGATAATACTTGTAAAACAACTGGAATAGGATCAATACAGTTGAAACATTAAGATGGAACTATTAAGACCTTGACTGATGTTAGGTATGTTCCAAGCCTAAAGAAGAATCTGATTTCCTTGGGTGCCTTAGAATCTAAAGGGTTCACTATCCTTTTGAAAGATGGAACCTTAAATATTAAATCAGGTGCGTTGGTGGTGATGAAAGGAATAAGGAAAAATAAATGTTAGCCTTACAAGGCTTAAAATTTTGTTATCTTATTTTGATGCTAACAAACAAGTGAAATGTAATGTATTTGTGTGAGTGATGATATTTCAGGGCTCATATATGAGAAAGTAAGGTCAAAGTGCTCACAAGGATCAAATGAAACTTAATGAGTCAAAGCATGGATTTAAAGATGATATATTAAACCTTGGAGAATATGAAGTCATGCATGAGTTGTTGAAAGCCAAAGAATATTAAAGTCAAAAGAGCCAAAGAAAGGCAAAGTGAGAAAGCTCAAAGAATATGGAAGCTTGAAGAAACGATGGACTCAATCCAAGGATAAAGCATGAAGACTCAAGAACCTAGAATGTTAATATCTTAGAAGTCTCATGTAAGTGTTTGAATATTTAAAATATCGTTTGAAATATTATGAAGCTCTTAGGTTAACTTCTTGCACCTAGATACCTTTTTAAAATACTTGGAAAATATTTTTATAAGGTCAAAAATTATTTTAAAAAGGTTAGAATCATTTTTGGAATGAAAAGCACCAAAAAGAGTTTTTCCAAATGCTGTCAGTTTTTATACATCCTCATTGAAGTGAATTTTTCTCTATCAAATACTCCTTATTTTAAAATGTTTTCAACGTTAACGTTGTAGGATTTTCTCTTAACTTTCTTTTGACATCAAGAAAACCTAATTTGGAGTTATACAGAAAGAGTTATGGCCAAAACACTGAAATGGGGTCATAGTTGTCAGTCATCTGAACACTGTTCATGGGAGGAACTTCAACTGTATGAATAGCACACAGAACCACTTCAGATGTCTGAACTCGACACTTCAGATGTTTGAAGATTTTTTAGGAAAAATTTGAAACAGGAAGTAGCTGTTCAGACGTCTGAACTCAACACTTCAGACATCTGAACTCGACACTTTAGTCGTATGAACTCACTCTTCAGATATTTGACCCTTTGTCCAGTTCATTTTTTAAAGAGTTTCAGGAACTTCAGATGACTGAATTCGAGTCTTTAGACATCTGAACATTATTCAACGGGTAAATTTTTAAAATCTAATATTTTTAAAATATAGCCGTTTTGAGCTCAAATTTTTCTAACAACTTGGGAAACTCTTTAAGGAAACTTTTGCAACATGGAAACAAGTTTGAAAGCCTATAAATACTTGGTTTTGCAAATCAAAATAAATCCAAGAAATGAAAATTTTGTTTTGAGAAGCTGAAAGCACTTTTGTTCTTCCAAAGTTCTCTTGCTCACTCATTGCAAATCTCTTTTGCTGAGATATTCTGAAGTGCTAATCCTTCATTCTCTAAATTCCTACTGCTAATCCTCTTCTAAGAAGGATATTGGTGAATTCTACACTTGAACTTCATTCTATTTCATATTGATATTTTACATTGAAGTATATAGTGCTGAACTTGTACTAACTTGCTCTTTTTAGAGAGTGTTTCTTGTACACAGCTATTCTTTTTATTTTTCTTGTAGATTGACGATTCCAAGGATTGTTTGGATCGTTGGCTAAGCAAGAGGACATTGCTTAGAGAGGCACGCTCTAGCCTATGTAAGGAGTGACCGAACGAGGGGACATTGTTTGGAGAAGGCAGGCTCTAGCCTTAACAAAGGAGTGTTGTAAATTTTTGTTCCACCCGTCAACGGAACAAGTTTAGTGAATCCTTTGGTGGTTTTCCAAAGGTGAGGATGTAGGTTGTGTTGAAGCCGAACCTTATAAAAATCTCCGTCTCACTCTCTCTTTCCCTATTCTTTATTTTCAGCACATATTTAAATTGCGTGGATGGTTTAAATTTGAAAATCATATAAACTACGTATATTTGGAAATCAAACAAACTTAAGGTTTAATTTTGATTTGGATTGCGGAAACCGAAAGGGAGTACATTGGTTACATCATATCTTGCGGAAACCATACGGGAGTACGTTACTTGGTTAACATCCCAAAGATAAATTTACCAAGAGTTTATTTGAGTTCTATATATTTGGAAAGAGTGATTGGATTCATCTATACAGGGCTTTACATCAACAAGCATAAATTTTCATTCATTACAGGGTTTGGTTCAAATTTGGCTAATATCAACAAACAACCATTTTGAGTTTTTATATTACATAAGTGCTATGTATTGGCTTGTTTGATTGCTTTCTAATTATAGTTGATTGGTTTGGTTGAATGATTGGATGTTTGTATGGTTAAGGATTAAATAAAGAAACTAAGTTTTTGAGTACTTAACAAATTAAACAAATAAGTCACGAATTGGTTAAAAGAAATAAAATAAGTTTAAGAATTATAAAAAGGAATTAAAAAAAAATTTTAAAAGCCAATTTACCCCCCTCTTGGGAAGCTATTCCTAATTTCAATAACTTGTATTATTTATAAGGTAGTACAGTTATTGGCTTACCAGCTGTTGTTTCTAAAAAAGATGCAGGTTGAGATACAACCAAGTTATGGCATATGCAATTAGCACATGTAGGAGAAAAATATTTGCAACAATTAGCGAAGCGAGGTTGGTTAAATTGTGCAAAGGTGTGCAAACTTGAATTTTGTGAGCATTACATTCTGGGAAAATAGACTAGAGTGAAATTCGGCACTGCAATCCACTGGAGTAAAGGTATTTTAGACTACATCCATACACATGTATGGGGGCCCACAAAATCGGCTTTGTTGGGTGGTATGCATTATTTTGTAACTTTTGTTGATTTTTCTAGAAAAGTTTGGGTGTATTCTATGAAGCATAAAAATGAAGTGTGTGATATTTTCCTTAAGTGGAAAAAGTTAGTTAAAACTCAAACTGGCAAAAAGATTAAATGACTCATATCAAATAATGGTGGTGAATACATGAGTGACCTGTTTATGAAGGTATGTCAGGATGAAGGTATTACTCGACACTTCACAGTTCAAGATACACCACAACAGAATGGGGTGGCAGAGCGCATGAATCAGACTTTACTGGAGAAAGTTCGATGTATGTTGTCTAATGCTGGGTTAGACAAAAGGTTTTGGGCTGAGGCTGTTAGATATGCGTGTCATCTCATCAATCGTCTACCATCATCTTCAATAGGGGGAAAAACACCTTATGAGGTATGGTTTGGAAAGCTTGATAGTGATTATGATTCTTTACATGTATTTGGTACTATGACTTATTATCATATTAAAAAATCTAAGTTAGATCCAAGAGCCAAGAAAGCAATATTCTTGGAGATAAGTGCAAGAGTCAAAGGATACCGTCTTTGGTGTCTAGAGACGAAAAAAATGATTTTAAGTAGGGATGTGACTTTTGATGAACTTACGATGATGAAGAAAACAATACGCAAGTAGTCATAAGTTGAAGAAAAGACCAGTGGTACTCAACAACAGGTGGAGGTTGAGACAATTTCAGGAAACCCAATGAGAAATGAGACTACACAAGGTAACTCTCAAGTTACGGTAGGGAATAGTGTACAAGAAGAGGAGATTTCAATTCGAGAATCTTCACAGCAACAAGAATCAATTGTTTCTTAGAGGTCAAGACGAGAAATTTGAAAACCTACTCGGTATACTGATATGGTGGCCTATGCACTTCCAGTTGTGGATGATAATGTTCCTTACACTTTCAAAAAAGCAATGAGGAACTTTGAATCTGATAAGTGGAAAATAGCGATGGATGAAGAAATGCAGTCTCTTCATCAGAATCAGACTTGGGAGCTAACTCAGCTGCCTAAGGGTAATAAAGCAATTTGTTGCAAATGAGTTTATGTAAAGAAAGAAGGATTTCCAGATATAAATAATGTTCATTTCAAAGCTAGATTGGTAGCTAAGGGCTACGCACAGAAGGAAGACATTGATTATAATGAGGTATTTTTTCTAGTTGTAAAACATTCTTCCATTCGAATTTTGTTGGCTTTGCTTTCACAATTTGATCTTGAACTAGTTCAACTCGACATAAAAACTGCATTTTTACATGGTGATTTGGAAGAGGAAATCTATATGACTCAGTCAGATAGATTTCAGGTTGCTGGAAAAGAAAATTGGGTATGTAAACTGGGTAAATTGTTGTATGCACTACAAAAAATAAGGTTATTAGTCACGATTTTATACCGTCACTAATACTCATAAAACCGTCACTAACTTCAATTAGTCACTATACCTACCGTTACTAATACTTATTAGTGACGAATTTTTCAAACTGTCACTAATAATAGAGTATTAGTGACTGATTAAAATCGTCACTAAAAACCTAAGCCTGCCACTATAGATTCTACATCGGATTGACCAAAAATCGTCACTAAAGCCATAGTATTAATGACGGCGGTTTTAAAATCATCACTATAGCTCTATTATTAGTGACGATTTTAAAATCGTCACTAATGCTCAATTATTCGTGACGGTTTTAAAACCCTCACTATTGCTCTATTATTAGTGATAGTTTTAAAACCGTCACTATTGCTCTATTATTAGTGACGATTTTAAAACCGTCACTATTGCTCTATTATTAGTGACGGTTTTAGAACCGTCTCTATTGCTCTATAGAACCGTCACTTATGGATTTAGTGACGGTTTTAAAACTGTCACTAAAGCCATAGTATTAGTGACGGTTTAAGAACTTTCACTAAAACTTTTTTTAAAAGGTTATTAGTGATGATTTTGAAACCGTCGCTAATACTTAAATTGGACAATTAGTAATGAAGTTAATTTTTTTTCTAATTATTAATTCTTGTAAAAATCTGTAATTAAATTACATTTTTTTATGCATAAAATTAAACCATAATTGCAATAAAATTCATAAATTATTCAAAATTCTAATTCAAATTTAAATACAAATATATTATACAAATTCAAATTCAAATACAAATAGCACCGTCAGCACGAGGACGCGCGAACTCTATGAAATCATGTACCCCTTTCACGTATTCTAGAAAAAACCTATCCCGAGCGTTCATCCAATTCTTATCCATGTTCATCAATTCCCTATAACATGTTCAAGTAAATGCTATTGATTACATTGTTAGAATGTTTATGACGCATGCATTGTGAATTCTATAATCAACCACCTTCCGTCTAAAGGGTACGAATCCTATCCCATTCAGGAATGTTGCAATTATATTGCGATCAATCGCTCAAATTCCTTCGTCGTAGTCATTATAAATTTCAGCAGCATCTCCCCATGGCTCTCCAAGTACACGAGATGGGGGAAGTGCACATCACCTGCTAGTTTTCCATCACTAACAAATTGTCACCACACCCCATTATGCACCCAGAGAACACAAGTAGAGACGCAATCGAAATGTATAATGACAATGACGAAAGCGTGAACGATGACAAGAATGTAAATACAACTTCCTAAACTGTCCACATTGGACAATTCAATAATGGTTGAAATACAAACATCACTAATCATAAATGAAACAAATAATCAACATGTTCAATTGATTATTAGTCTACATAATATGGCTAATAATCAATAGAATTTTAACAATTGATTTGTCCCACATGTACGATGAGGCATGAATGTGTAGTAACCATTCTTGAATGGGTCTAAGCTTTGATGCACACATGAAATGACAATAATTAATTTTGCATAAAGAACCCGTGATAAGTAGGCAAGACATAAGCCTTATGGCATTAAGGTGTAAACCTTTTGAGAATTTCATTTTTTAGATAAAAATACATAAATAAATTACATGTACTTTAAAAATAAGGAAAAAACTACATAATTATAAATGCAATCTAAAAAATAAATATACTTTTTAAACTATTTTTTAGTCATTCAAAATATTAACTTAAATTCATTAAGTAAATAAAGCGAAAAGAAAGTTATGAAATTGCAAAGTTCATATTACTTTCAAGATTTATGATACAACTCCCAATTATTCCTATATTGTTTCCAAATCTCATCCAACAATAAACCTCCACCACTTTCTGATCCAATATATCTCCCCATTTCTTAACCTTTTTTTCTTTCCTTTCCACATTGATGCACCTAACCTCCTTCTTAATAGGAGAATCTCATCCAACAGCAACCTCCCACCACAGTCAAATCTGCCAAAATTCTGACACAAGATATCATCAATCTCCCCCATAGTTGCTCTTGGGTTTTTGCATCTTACCTCCCTATTTTTCAAACACTTCTAGCTCCAAACCATTAATATTCTGGACATGTACCAGAGTTCGATCAGCACGATTTGAAGTTTGGAGTACTGGACTCTGAACGTGAAGTCTAACCTCCTCCTTAGTAATATTATTTCTTTTGCACAAAGTGTTTTTTGTGGGGGAGAGACAGATTGTGTATGCTATTTTTAGTAGACATTGAAGTGGTAGGATGTTCGTCGTACAAAGAAAAAGGGCATTGTGTTCAAGTTAGATTCTCTGATTTTGAGAAGGCGTGTGATTGAGCTAGTTGGGAGTTCTTGGATAGAGTGCTTTTGAGGAAGGGGTCAGGTGTTATGTGGAGGAATTGGATAGGGGGCTGTTTATGTAATGGTTGTAGACACCCTATTTTTGCCCTAACCAGATAGAACAAGGGGTCCCTTCTTATTATTTTTATTATTTATATTATTATTATTATTATTATTATTATTATTATTAGTATTTTTATTATTACTTTCTTATAATCATTTTTATTATTTATTACCAGTAGTATTATTAGTATAACTTTATTATTTTTATTTTGGATATATTTATTATTATTATTATTATTATTTTTATCACCTTTATTATTATTATTATTATTATTATTATTATTATTATTATTATTATTATTGGCATTATTAGTATTAGTGTTATTATTATCATAGTACTTTATTATTATTACCATTACCATTCTCATTACTATTATTAATATGTTATTATTATTATTTCTCTTATTATGGTTATTGTAAATATTATTTTATTATTATTATTATTATTATTACATTACTATTATTTTTCTTATTATCTTTATTATTATTATTATTATTATTATTATTATTATTATTTTTAAATATCACTTTATTACTATTATTATCGTACTATTATTATATTATTATTTTCAAATCTTGCATTATTACATTACTATTATTATTATTATTATTATTATTATTATTATTATTATTATTATTATTATTAAGATATTATTATTATTAGTTACCATATTTATTATTACCATAAAAATACAAAAAAGAAAAAGAAAAACAAAAACAAAAAGAAAAAAAGGATTTTAGGGTTTGGTTTAGCTTATAAAAAAAGAGAACAAGCGCATAGCAAAGGACGGCCGGGGGCGCACAAAAAAAAAAAAAAAAAAAGACCCATTCTTGTTACAGTTTAGCCTCCTTGCTCTCATTCTCTCCCTCTGTCTTTCGGTTCCCCTGCTACTCCACACAGCTTCTCCATCCGCAACCATCTCTCCTATATCTACCATAATCTTCCACTCTATCCTCCACTGCGCCGACCATCAACCTAGCCAACGACCAGCAACCTTCCGGCCTCCCTCAGTCTTCCACAGCCCCAGGAACTATCCAGAAAACCACTAGAGCTCCTCTGCTCCATAGCACCACCAGAGCTCCTCTGCTCCACAACTGCCATCTTCACCATCTGAACCCGAAGCAGTAGCAGACCAGCTACTCCTGCACAGACTTCAGAAGCCACGCCTCCGACCAACATTCACCTTGCGACCACCAACGCGGCCACCCTGCTGCTCCTCTGCCTCTGCTCCAGAACCTGCCACACCCACCTTTGCTCTGGCAACAACTTCAGGCTCCTGCAATCCCGGCTAGCACCAAGAACCTGCCGTGAGTTCCCTACATATAAAAATATGCACATACAGTAAATGAATACACACACACGCACACACTCCATGCATGTCTCCGACCCACACGCAACCATCTTGCTAGGAGTTTTCTGCACCCACACACACACACCCACACACGCACAACATTGTTGTCTCTGTTCCCTACACACACAGCACACACATGTTTTTATTTTATTTTATTGTACATCCTTGTTTATTATATTCTGAGATACTGAAATGGTTGTTTATTTTTGCAGGCATATATGTATGTATAGATATAAACATATATTTTATGACTTTGTTTAGATGTTAGTATCTAAGGGTAGGTTTTTTATGGTTTATGCTTGGGTATTGTGTGATTTTGTGTATGGTTATTCTTAGTACTATTATATGTTTTTCTCAATATTATGCTCATGTTATATTCATTATAGAATTTCCAGTTTTATTTTGTAATATTATCAAAAGGTGTATAAGCGGGTTCTAATATTTAAAGCTTGAGTTTTTATCGCATGTGTGAATAAATTGTGATATTGTATATTATTGCTAAAGTTCTGTTTGTTCGTTTTTCCCGTATTGTCATGTATTTATTACTATTATAATACGTGTTGATTATTTTGCGTTCAGGGTTTTTGTCATAATTAAGGTTCACATGTGGAGTTATTATTATTTTGTATATTTAGTGTTTATCTCATATGTAGCATATTAATTTTTAGGATTGTACATTAATTTTTGATTTGATTTATTTCCATAATTTCCCGTTTGATGGTCATATTGGATATTTACATATTAGTATTAGGTTTAAATTGTTTCCATAGCTTCACAGCTTGCTTACCCTTTGTATAATTACTTGCTAATCTTAGGGTTACTTGATTTAATTTGATGAGTAGATTGTTTCCTTAGTTTTGGTAATTTTGTTTCTATATGTATTGATTGTGTGTTCCCATTAGGTAAGTTGCCATTATATTTAGTATGATAATATATAGAATATTATGGTATTACTATTATACTTATATTAGGTATTATCTATTAAGATATATATTTTTTTCTAATATATATGGTATTACCTTTTATGATGTCTTTAATATCTTGATACATATATTGTCTTATGATAATTTGTTTCTTATTATCCTATTATTATATATTAAAACCTCCCATACTAGTATTTTCCTATAAAAAATTTAACACAATTTCAAAATTTGGGAGTGTATATTCTTAAGTATTTTCTTAATTATTATCCCTATGATTTTAATGCGGGGGTATGAGCCTTCGGACTTCACGTACCTTTAGTTCTGAGGGAATATGTAAATATTTATATATTACGTATGTTTTTGTATTATTTATTTATTTATTTATTCATTTTGCATGTGTATTAGTAAAATTTACTAGAGGAGTAATTTTAAGGACTTACTAGATTAATTTAGGGATAATTCCAAATTAATTAGGTGCCGTTTGTAAGAACGGGCACGTAGGGGCTGCTCATACCTTCCCCTTGCGTAATCGAACCCCTGAGCCCAACTCTAGTAACATAGACCCATTCTGCCCTTAACGGGGTAGTAATCATGTGTTCTAACCATACTAAAATGTTAGTGGCGACTCTGATATTCCATGTTTTTTCTTGAAAATTATAATACATTTTAATTTCGCCGCCCAGGGCACAAGCGTTCCGGGACGTCGCGACAGCTTGGCGACTCCATTTGGGATATTAGAGAGTCAAGCCAGTAATTTATTTGAAGTTATCCCAAGTTCAAATTGAATAAATCTTTTAATTACTCCTTATTTTGTGAATATTGTAATTTGTAAATAACCTTGATTAATTGTAAATATTTTATTTCCATAATTTACAAACAACCTTAATTAATTAAAAATATTTTGTTTCCTAATTTTTTGAATATTAATTTTAGATATTTTGTTTCCAAATATTCTGAATAAAGCATATTAATTGTAGACATTTTGAATAAGCATATTAATTATAGATATTTTGTATACTAATCGTAAATATTTTGTTTCCATATTTTTTTAAGCATATTAACTAAAAATATTTTGTTTCCAAATTTTTTGAATAAACATATTAATTGCAGATATTGTGTTTCCATACCTTTTGAATAAATATATTGATTGTAGATATCTTGTTTCCATATTTTTAATAGCATGTGAATAAATATGGGGGTAGCGGGATTAGGTTAAAAATTGAATTCACACACTTTCACGCTCTATACCTAAGCTTTACCTACTAAGATTAGATATGGGTGTAATAGCGTTTGTCCCTTCATAGCTTAAGCTTGATGGGACCCGCGAACCACCCCGCTCAGTGCAAGTTTTGTCCGGACCCCTATGGGGGAGGATGAAATTTCAAACTGGGGCCCTTCTTGTTAATAGGGATTAGAGCCTACCCACACGTACTTGTCCATAGTTTGTCCTTAACTAGGATAGAGCCATGAAGAATCCTGTATAAACGTACCTACCCTGGATCGGGACAAAAGCCACATCCTTCTCCATGTATAGCATGTTGTATATATGTTGTGAGATACCTTGTATTATATCATACATTTTGCATCCATTTTAGACTTACATACTACTTAGCCAGTATTCTAAAAAAGCCCAATAATAAGACCATGGCCCATCCTTTAAAAAAATGAAGCACTTGGCCCGACCTTTTCCTAAGTAAAAACTCGATCCAGGCCTGATTTTCAAAAAGGTTCAAACCCAGATTTCCAAAAATGGGCTTCGGCCCTATCACCCAAAAATTCGGGCCAACATTTTCTAAGCAATCCAAGCCCAAGTCATTTTAAAACTAGGGTCTGATCTCATCATGAAATACATTGAAACCCATATTTTAAAATACTTAAGGCTCAAGTGCACACAAAATTCCACAAGTCTGCACTGAAGGAATCCCACGGGTTGACTAGCCTGGGTCAACCCCAACCCCAGAACATAATCTGACCCTCCATAGAATCCGAGGTACATGGACCATCATCAAGGAAATGAATGGTTGAGGGAGAAATTGAACTAAAATTGTGGCCCATCAATGGTCGTTTTAATCTTGAAATGTTTCATTAGTGGAATTTTTCTAGAATTCTGGCAAAGTAGTTATTTAGGTTACTTTGTGTTCATGCATTCATGCGTAATTTCACATATAGCCGTACACGATAGACTGCATGTACGCTCATATCTTTGTTTGTACGTATAAGTGCATTAGTGGCATCCATGCATAAACACCTATTGCATGCCCTAATCATGCATTAAAACATATTCACTCATGTAGTACATAGTTGTGCATTCGTGATTCTAAAAAGGAAATTTTTGGTTTTCAGTTCCTAATCAAAGAGGTCATTTGAGTAACATAAAGCAATAATTGAGACCACCATACATCAGTATAATACTAGGCGAAGAGCAAGAGAAATGAGTGAATAATTGGAAAATAGGGTCCTGGGTCTGGAACAAGGACAAGAAGAGATAAATGATAAGATAAGTAAGGTCCTGGAGTTACTAATGAACAAAGGAAAGGCGGTGCAGGTTGATCCCGAAGTAGATGTGGACTCCACTCATCCCCCAGGGTTCACCCCAGATCATAGACAAGCATCAGTTCCACCATTTGGTGTCATGGGGGGTCCATTGCCAAATATGCCTCCTTTTATCCCTGCTATGCCAGTACAAGGGTTCCCAGTGGCAGAAACTCCTCCGTTAGTACCTTTTGATAAGGGAATAAGCAAATCTGAGGCTGAGCGTTGCTGCGACGTATTGGAAGAGCGCTTAAAAGCAATGGAAGGTTCTAATACTTTGGATTCCATTAATCCAAATGACCTTTGCTTGGTACCAAAAGTCACCCTACCGCCAAAGTTCAAGATGCCAGATTTTGAAAAGTTCGATGGGACCCGATGCCCTTGAACGCATTTAGTAATGTACTGCCAAGCAATGACCGCTTACTCAGATGATGAAAAACTAATGATGCATTGTTTTCATAGCAGTTTGACTGGGTCCGCTATCTGTTGGTACATTCAACAAGATAAGGCCCGGATCTGCACCTTGAAGGACTTGGCTAATGCCTTTGTTACTCACTACCGTCATGTGACGAAAATGGCGCCTGATCGAATGACTCTACAAGAAATGGAGAAGAAATCCACCGAAACATTCAGAGAATATGCTTATAGGTGGAAAGATATGTCGATCCAGGTGGACCCGTCGGTGAGTGACCGAGAAGCCATCTCTTTGTTTGTAAGCACATTAAAAGACCCATACAGCACACATCTTCGAGGAGCAACTCCCCATGATTTTATGGAAATCGTGGTTGCGGGAGGAAGAATTGAAGGTGATATCAAGGCGGGCCTAGTCAAGGATAGTGGCACAGAAACTGGTCCAAGAAAAAGGTGGACTAATAGGAAGAAGGAGGGAGAATCACAGATGATACAGGGGCAATTTAACTGGAAGAATCAGTACCCAAAAGGTGGGAACCAATGGTCCAATAGAAACTTTGGGTTTGAGCCCGCAGTAAATCAAACAGTACATACGGCATGAGGCCCCAATTCATGAATCCTAGGCTTACACCAATCCCGCCGAATCAGCAAGAACAAGATAGGAATGTGACCAGAAACTTCCGAAGGGTGGACCCTATTCCCATGACATATGCCGAATTATTTCCTTAGTTATAGGAAAAAGGGATGGTATCTGCAATCCCTGGGATGCCCGTTACGAACCCTCATCCACAGTGGTATGATTCTGGGGTTCGTTGTGAGTACCATGCTAACTATCCCAGCCATACCATTGACCAATGTTGGGCCTTCAAGCATAAGGTGCAATCATTAAGAGATGCGGGATGGTTAGCGTGTGACGACAAGAAACTAGGAGTCCAGGGGAATCCTTTGCCCAAACACGAGGAAGGAGGTGATTAACATATCAAGGAGGTTCCCAAAATCAATGGTTTCAGTCGTTATCCATAGAGGCTAAAGTGCTGGAGTAGCAAGCTTTTGAGTATCTAATCCTTTTCATTTGATGTTCTTTTATTTTTCCCATTGTTATTTTCCTTTTGTAATCCGTGGACGCTTGTGTCTTGGAAAATTTTCTATCTTTAATAAAATGAATTATGCATTTCGTTATCTCACTTGCATCATGAGTCCAGTTGCCAAATTTTGTTTTCTTATATTTTATGCGGGAATAGGAAAAATAATATTGTCAGTATTCACAAGCCGGAAAGAGCTGTTAATTTTTGAAAATTTAACCCAAGAGGAGAAAGTATAGAAGGATGAAACAATCATCAAATTCAAATGTTATGAAGAAGTATCTTACTTTCTAAGGAATTCAACGAAGCGGCTGCACTGTTCTGATAATTTCCTGTCAATTCATCACTCATGTTTTGGTCAAATGATGGATGACCCTCTTTGGCCGACCAGTTATCCCTTAAAGAACCCAAATAATGATTTATCATTTGTTAACCAAATTGAGCCTTAATGTTAAACTAGTTTTTTTCTTAAAAGTCAGATCACCAGAAATCTAACCCTAGGTTTGGGTCCCTTAGCGTTTGACGAATCATTTGAGACAATAATCATTACCAAAAGGATGGCAGGCCATTTTTCTGCTACCTAAAAGAGAATCAAAGAAGAAATCCTTGACAACCCTTTTGTGCCTGAAAAATTCATTCCTTGATTAACCTGTTGAAGGATCACACCTCACACTGAGACAGTTTTTAAAAGATTGGTCCCAATTGAAGTTCAAATGTAACTGAAGTCAAAATTCCTTTATAAAAGAAAAAAAATGAAAGTTGCAGTAAAAGAAGGAAAAGAAGATTAAAAAGGAAAGAAAAAAGGAAAACGGAAGGAAGAAGAAAGAAAAATAAGGGACATGACTCATATGTGATCTTTGACTAGCAAATACCTATGATAAGATTGATAAATTTTAAGCCTTATTCAAATCTTTCTTTTATTAACCTATGCCCTTAGCCTACATTACAGTCCAAATGAAAGTCATGACCAGATTGGTATACATTGTTGTCTTTGATGATTCGTCAAACTCAATATTGAGTCTGAACTACGTAATGACCTGATCCTGAAAAAGTACGTAGGGAGCTTGTTTAAATAACAAGTTCGGTCAACATCTTGCAAAGCACCTCAACTAGAATTGGGGGCATAAAACATCATTTGGGGTGGTATTTTTGAGCCTAAGTTTCCCTTTTATTCTGAAAGCCTACATCCCAAGGCCTACGTTTCATCTCGAGTCTTAAAGACCATCTTGAGATCAAAGCGGGGGTTGATGAAACTGGGGCAGTTGAAGAGAATGACAGTCGTCTAGGCTGGGAAATCAACGTTATGCGACTCTTGAATACTGGTATGAGTTTTCCCCTATGATAGCATTGAAACATGGTAAAACATTTATTTTGTGCGGATGGCCTTTCGATTTAGCAAGTTGATGTCATAGTTGCATAATCATTCCTCGTTCCTTAAAAAAGAAAAAAAGAAAAAAAAAAGGAAGCCTTCTTACTCTTTAGAGCGTTTAAAGAGGATGGATAGTCGAAGAGTTTCAAAATCACCAGTACTTTCTATGAAAAAGATACCTGTGGAGAAAGAGCAGTCTAACTGGGGTAAATGTTATTTCAAGTTTCAAAGATCTGCTTATTCAAAAGAATCCAACAATAGAGTCAAGATCGGTGGCAGATGAATTTAATTGGGGCAAATTTCGAGTTAAGTTTTAGTGGGACCTATTCGAGCGCCTTCTTATCAGATTGGAATATGAAATCAGGGTCAATATTAGCTATAGATCCATTCAACTGGGGTAGATTTTGTGATTTTCGTATGAGCTGAGTCAATCACTTCCATGACTAGATGAATTAAGAAAACTGAACCAGGATCAGTTACAGATCCATTTAAAGGCGGCAAGATCACAAGCATTGGGAGAAGAGATTCATGCATTGTCATGCATTTCATGCATCACCTACATTTCATATATTGCCATGCATTACTCTATATGACATGCATTGTCCAAATTTCATGAATTGCCTAAATTTCATGCATTGTCATGTATTTCATGCATCACCTAAATTTCAGGCATTGTCATGCATTCCATGCATTACCATACATCTAATGCATTGCCATGCATTTCATGCATTACTTACATACATTGCCATGCATTACTCTATATGACATGCATTGCTCAAATTTCAGGCGTTGCCTACATTTCATGCATTGTCATCCATTGCATGCATTACCTACATTTCATGTATTACCATACATCTTATGCATTTCCATGCACTTCATGCATTACCATACATCTTATGTATCACAATGCATTTCATGCATTACCCTATATTTCACACATTACCACACATCTCATGCATTGCCATGCATTTCATGTATTACCATGCATCTCATGCATTGTCATGCATTTCATGTATTACCATACATCTTATGCATCGTCATTGTGCATTTCATGCATTACAAAAAAAAAAAAAAAAATGCATACATAAAATCACAAGTTAATAACATGCATATCAATAGCAACATATCACTGCATTCTAGCATTATAAGTTAGCAGCATGCATACATATAGCAGCATATCATTTCATTCTAGCATCACAAGCAGCAATAGACCATCCTTCACACTTGTATTGAGCTTTCGAATGATTATTTGGCATCCTCGATGGAGAGACTCCTATTGTGCTTAATTCTGAGCTGGGTTAGCTGACCCCAAGCGCACATTGATTTACTTGGAAATTGGGGCAAGTTGACCCCAGAAACACATTGATTTATTTTTGAAAATGGGGCAACAGATCCCAAAGACAAAGGGAGCCATTCATTGACATTCATACCTTACCCCAAATAGAGTAACCACTTTCCAAACTTTACTTACACAGTTTGTTACTGGTTAAGGTGGCTCGGATCATCGTATCTGCTATGGCTCGGATTGTTACATTCGAAGCAAGCCATCATTGTGTCTCATGGCTGGATCATCGTATCCCTATGGCTCGGATTCTTACATTCGAAGCAAGCCATCATTGTGTCCCATGGTTGGATCATCGTATTCCTACGGCTCGGATTCTTACATTTGAAGAAAGCCATCATTGTGTCCCATGGCTGGATCATCGTATCCCTATGGCTCAGATTCTTACATTCGAAGCAAGCCATCATTGTGTTCCATGGCTCGATCATCGTATCTCTATGGCTCGAATTCTTACGTTCGAAGCAAGCCATCATTGTGTCCTATGGCTGGATCATCGTATCCCTATGGCTCGGATTCTTACATTCAAAGCAAGCCATCATTATGTCCCATGGCTAGATCATTGTATCCCTATGACTCAGATTCTTACATTCGAAGCAAGCCATCATTGTGTCCCATGGTTGGATCATCGTATCCCTACGACTCAGATTTTTACATTTGAAGCAAGCCATCATTGTGTCCCATGGTTGGATCATCGTATCCCTACGACTCGGATTTTTACATTTGAAGCAAGCCATCATTGTGTCCTATGGCTGGATCATTGTATCCCTACGACTTGGATACATTCGAAGCAAGCCATCATTGTGTCCCATGACTGGATCATCGTATCCCTACGGCTCGGATTCTTACATTCGAAACAAGCCATCTTTGGGTCTTATGGCTGGATCATCGTATCCCTATGACTTGGATTCTTAGATTCTAAGCAAGCCATCATTGTGTCCTATGGTTGGATCATCGTATCCCTACGGCTCAGATTCTTACATTCGAAGCAAGCCATTATTGTGTTCCATGGCTGGATCATCGTATCCCTACGACTCAGATTCTTACATTCGAAGCAAGCCATCATTGTGTCCCATGACTGGATCATCGTATCCTTACAGCTTGGATTCTTACATTCGAAACAAGCCATCTTTGGGTCTCATGGCTGGATCATCGTATTCCTATGGCTTGAATTCTTACATTCGAAGTGAGCCATCATTATGTCCCATGGCTGGATCATCGTATCCCTACGACTCGGATTCTTACATTCGAAGCAAGCCATCATTGTGTCCCATGACTGAATCATCGTATCTCTATGGCTCAGACTCTTACATTCGAAGCAAGCCATAATTGTGTCTCATGGCTCGGATCATCGTATCCCTACGGCTTGGATTCTTACATTCGTAGCAAGCTATCCCTGTGTACCTTAACATGGATTTTTACATTTAGTATGAATCGTCATTGGTTGGCAAAAATAAACAACTCTTGATTAACCTGAAAAACCATAGGGAGTGGAATGGCTTCGTTAAAATAGGTGTTTTTTATCTTTGCAGACTTGTTACTACAAAAAGCATAGGAGAGTTCCTACCGTTACGTTAAAGCAACGAAGCCTACAAAGAGGGGCAGCTGTAGACACCCTATTTTTGTCCTAGCCAGATAGAACATGGGGTTCCCTCTTATTATTTTCATTATTATTATCATTACCTTATTATTATTATTATTATTATTATTATTATTATTACTTTCTTATAATCATTTTTATTATTTATTATTATTTATTACCAGTAGTTTTATTAGTATTACTTTATTATTATTTTGGATATATTTATTATTATTATTATTATCACTTTATTTATCATTATTATTTTTGTTTTATATTATTATTATTGGTATTATTAGTATTAGTGTTATTATTATCATAGTATTTTATTATTATTACCAGTATCATTCTCATTACTATTATTAATATGTTATTACTATTATTTCTCTTATTATCGTTATTGTAAATATTATTTTATTATTATTATTATTATTATTATTATTATTATTATTATTACACTACTATTATTTTTCTTATTATCTTTATTATTATTATTTTTAAATATCACTTTATTACTATTATTATCGTACTATTATTATATTATTATTTTCAAATCTTGCATTATTACATTACTATTATTATTATTATTATTATTATTATAATTATTATTATTATTATTATTATTATTATTATTAAGATATTATTATTATTAGTTACCATATTTATTATTACCATAAAAATACAAAAAAGAAGAAGAAAAAGAAAAAGAAAAAAGGATTTTAATGTTTAGTTTAGCTTATAAAAGACGAGAACAAGCGCACAGCAAAGGACGGCTGGGGGCGCACAAAACAAAAAAAAGACCCATTCTTGCTAAAGTTCAGCCCCCCCTGCTTTCATTCTCTCCCTCTGTCTTTCGGTTCCCCTACTACTCCGCATAGCTTCTCCATCCGCAACCATCTCTCCCATATCTACCATAATCTTCCACTCTATCCTCCACTGTGCCGACCATAAACCCAGCCAACGACCAGCAACCTTCCGACCTCCCTCAGTCCTCCACAGCCCTAGGAACTATCCAAAAAACCACTAGAGCTCCTTTGCTCCACAGCGCCACCAGAGCTCCTCTGCTCCACAACTGCCATCTTCACCATCTGAACTCGAAGTAGCAGCAGACCTGCTACCCCTGCACAGACTTCAAAAGCCACGCCTCCGGCCAGCATTCACCCTGCAACCACCAATGCGGCCACCCTGCTACTCCTCTGCCTCTTCTCCAGAACCTGCCGCACCCACCTCTGCTTTAGCAACAGCTTCAGGTTCTTGTAATCCCGGCCAGCACCAAGAACCCTCTGTGAGTTCCCTACATATAAAAATATGCACATACAGTAAATGAATACACACACACACACGCACACACTCCATGCATGTCTCCGACCCACACACAACACCCTTGCTAGGAGTTTTTTGCACCCACACACACACACTCACACACACACAACATTGTTGTCTCTGTTCCCTACACACACAGCACACACATGTTTTTATTTTATTTTATTGTACATCCTTGTTTATTATATTTTGAGATACTGAAATGGTTGTTTATTTTTACGGACATATATGTATATATAGATATAAACATATATTTTCTGATTTTGTTTAGATGTTAGTATCTAAGGGTAGGTTTTTTATGGTTTATGCTTGGGTGGTGTGTGATTTTGTGTATGGTTATTCTTAGTACTATTATATGTGTTTCTCAATATTATGCTCATGTTATATTCATTATAGAATTTCCAGTTTTATTTTGTAATATTATCAAAAGGTGTATAAGCGGGTTGTAATATTTAAAGCTTGAGTTTTTATTACATGTGTGAATAAATTTTGATATTGTATATTATTGTTAAAGTTCTGTTTGTTCATTTTTCCCATATTGTCATGTATTTGTTACTATTATAATACGTGTTGATTATTTTGCGTTTAGGGTTTTTGTCATAATTAAGGTTCACATGTGGAGTTATTATTATTTTGCATATTTAGTGTTTATCTCATATGTAGCATATTAATTTTTAGGATTGTACATTAATTTTTGATTTGATTTATTTCCATAATTTCCCATTTGATGGTCATATTGGATATTTACATATTAGTATTAGGTTTAAATTGTTTCCATAGTTTCACAACTTGCTTACCCTTTGTATAATTACCTGCTAATCTTAGGGTTACTTGATTTAATTTGATGAGTAGATTGTTTCCTTAGTTTTGGTAATTTTGTTTCTATATGTATTGATTGTGTGTTCCCATTAGGTAAGTTGCCATTATATTTAGTATGATAATATATAGAATATTATGGTATTACTATTATACTTATATTAGGTATTATCTATTAAGATATATATATTTTTTCTAATATATATGGTATTACCTTTTATGATGTCTTTAGTATCTTGATACATATATTGTCTTATGATAATTTGTTTCTTATTATCCTATTATTATATATTAAAACCTCTCATACTAGTATTTTCCTATAAAAAATTTAACACAATTTCAAAATTTGGGAGTGTATTTTCTTAAGTATTTTCTTAATTATTATCCCTATGATTTTAATGCAGGGGTATGAGCCTTCGGGCTTAACATACCTTTAGTTCTAAGGGAATATGTAAATATTTATATATTACGTATGTTTTTGTATTATTTATTTATTTTATTATTTGTTCATTTTGCATGTGTATTAGTAAATTTACTAGAGAAGTAATTTTAAAGACTTACTAGATTAACTTAGGGATAATTCCAAATTAATTAGGTGCCGTTCGTAAGAATGGGCGCGTAGGGGGTGTTCATACCTTCCCCTCGCGTAACCGAACCCCCGAGCCCAACTCTGGTAACATAGACCCATTCTACCCTTAACGCGGTAGTAATCATGTGTTCTAACTACACTAAAAGGTTAGTGGTGACTTCGATATTCCATGTTTTTTCTTGAAAATTTAAAACACATTTTAATTTCGCTACCCGGGGCACACGTGCTCCGGGACGTCGCGACAATGGCTAATGCTTATTTTTTGTGATTATTAATGGGTACAATAGTGGTTATAGATCTTCCAGGGGGTTTAAGCAAGGAGATTCTCTTTCCCCATTTTTATTTGTTTCTTATGGAGGATGTTTTGAGCGAAATGATAGAAAGGGCTGCTGATAGGGAGTTGTGAGGGGGATCAAGGTGAGCTGAGAGAAGGTGGTATTGTCTCATTTGCCGTTCACTCATGATACAATTATTTTACTTGATGGCATGTTAACATATTTTTTAACATCCTCACAATTCTGCAAAGTTTTTAGGTCTGCGGAAAAAAAAAGTTGTGTTGGGTCAGTTAGCTTAGCTCTGAAAGGATTGTGTAGTTGACTTCCTAGCTAGATGTGGTATTTTATATGACGGTTTGTATAAACTGAAACAGTCACCCTTTGAAAAAAAAAAAAAAGAGGTCCCATGACGAGGAAGAATTTAGACCCTAGACATATGTGAACCACCAATATGGATTGGAATCTCTAAAATCAAGCAAAACTAACATAGAAAACAACCCACCCTAAACATATGTGAACCACCCATATGGATAATCTTTAAAATAAAGCAAAACTAGTATAAAAACCAACTCAACTAGCCAATCCTTAAAGAAGGTCCGTTTGTGTCCTAAATCATAATTTGACTGTTTGACACACTCGAAAAGGGTTCCTAGATTCCCATCTGCTTCTAATAACAAAATAAATGTAATTACTAAAGCAGATATCACCAAAAAGTCAAGAAAGGGGGAGGGACTCATTATACACACACACACACACAAACATATGTATATCAGTACCTAAAACAATAGCAATGTCAATCATTTTGCAATAATTTCACGTGCTTATATCATAAAATTTATATCCATTCAGTTAGTAACTTTGCTTTTTATACCATAATATTTTATTGAATGTATCAATAGTTTCACTTTGCATCCTAAAATTGCAACATTGACATATCAACACAAACCCATCAAGAAACAACAATAGCATCTCATTGTATCCCAAAAACATGCATTAGTAGGGCTTAATTATAATGAAACCCAACAAGCTACCAGTAACAGAGAACCTAAAAAATAAAATAAAAATTTGCAACTCACCTCCACGGCTCCACCTTTGGTCCTCTGCGTCTGTGGATTATGAAGGAGCTTGATTCGTGAGGCTTGAGGGAGCATAATCCTATCGTGGAGTAGTTGGAGGTTGGAGGTGTGGAGTCAAGTCCTCTGTGGAGCTAGGGATGACTGGCGCCTGTGGCTATGGTCCGTGGAGCCTGGAGGAGACGACGACTCGAGCTGGGGATCGTTCGCACTTCGCAAGATCGCAGCACCAACAGGTCCGACACGTACCAGTGCACCAGAGGAGAGGAGAGGCGACTCAGTAGAGGAGAGGATTGAGATTTGAGAGAGTGAGAGCTGAGAGGTCAGAGATGAGGAAAGGGTAAGAGCCACAATACGGGTTAGGGGCCCTTAAGGGTTTTTTTGTGTTAACTGAAGTCTAAAGTAGTAGTGACGGTTTCAAAACTGTCACTAATACCCTATTATTAGTGATGGTTCTCCCAAACCGTCACTAATATCCTTAACTATTTCTTTTTTAAAATTTTTTAAATGAAAACACTAGTAGTGACGGTTTCAAAACCGTGACTAATACCCCCTTATTAGTGATGGTTATCCCAAACCATCACTAATACCCTTAACTATTTCTTTTTTAAAAATTTTTAAATGAAAACACTAGTAATGACGGTTTCAAAACCGTCACTAATACCACCTTATTAGTGACGGTTCTCCCAAATCGTCACTAATACCATTAACTATTTCTTTTTTAATATTTTTTAAATAAAAATACTAGTAGTGACGGTTTCAAAATCGTCACTAATACCCCCTTATTAGTGACAATTCTCTCAAACCATCACTGATACTGTTGGCCTAAGGCTTACAATTCTTATTTTGATGATAACAAATAAATGCTTAATATGTTTTAAATAAAAGTTTTTCAGGAAAGTAACAAAACTCAAGTGCATAAGGAAGTTTATAGATTACAAAGAATTCTTGAAGAACACAAAGGAAAGCTTATGGATTATAAAAGAGCTTGAAGGACAAAGTTATACTGAGAAAAGCTCAGAGGAAAGATTGAAATCACAAAGATGATGGAAGAACAAGATTGAAGACTAAAAGAATTATATTTTTTTAGGATATTCTAAATGTAAGTACTTCAAAGTTAATCTCAAATATAAAGTGGTTTGAAGCTCATAAAAATTCAAAAATATGTTTTTATATATATACTCTAAAGAATATTTCTCAAATCAATAAAAAGAAAGGGTTTAAGAAAAGAAAAACTTTTTAAAATAATGAAGGGCCAGGCGATTGCCATGATGAGGTAGGCGACTGCCACATTAAGAAAATGGTTTTTCAAATAGTCAGTAGCTAGACAGGCAACTGCCTGAACTGCCGCCTGCGTGAACAAGCTAGGTGACTGCCTTGGTTCTGGCAAGCAACTGCCAGCATTCTGTGTTGAGAGAGTGCTCTGTGACAGGCGACTGCCAAGTCGTGGCATGCGACTACCACTCAAAGGTTGGCATTAATTCTCTCAACGGGAAGATTTTTTAAACCATGTTTTTGAATATATTTATTTCAAAATATTTGGAAATGATTTTTAGGAATCTTTGGGAGTAATGGATGGCTTCTAAAAACATCTATAAATAGTCAAAAGTTTCAAAGGTTTGAAATATGATTATTAAGGCAATATTGAAAGGTTTTTGAAATAAAGAAATTCTCAAAAGTTTTCAGATCCAGCTATCTTCAAATTTTTTAGGTCAAACAACTTTTCAAAGGTTTTTAGATCAAGCGATCTTCAAGTATTCAAATTTCTCAAAGGATTTAAAACTCTCTTGTGCTTAAAATTCTGATCTACTATTGATTTATACTTTGAAGCAAAGTTTTTAAAAATCAGAATCTTTCATTTTCTTTGAAAAAGTATTTGGTAATTCATACTACGTATTGAGCTTCAAATTTCTTATATTTGAATTACCTTAGAGTATAAGTGAGCTGATCATTGTACTAATTTACTCTGCTGTGAGAGTTTTCTTTTGTACAAAAAATTTCTTTATCATCATTCTTAGACGATTCAAAGCTGTTGAATCGTTGGACCATACAAGGGATTGTTGTTTGGAGAGGCGGACTCTAGCCTAACAGAAGGAGTGGTTGTAAGTAGGTATTGTTCCACCAAGTAACAGAACTAATATAGTGGAATCCTTTGGTGTTTTGCCAAAGGCGAGGACGTAGGCTGTGTTGAAGCCGAACCTCGTAAAAATCTTGTGTCTTTCTCTTTGCTTCACTTACTATTGTTGTATGATTTAAATTGCAGGTTGCAGGTTCTTAAGTGAGAAAGAAACAAAGGTACTTGATATTTAGAAAGTACGTTTTGATTAATTGTTTGCAGAAACCCAAAAAGGGAGTATGTTGGTTAATCTGCGAAAATCTTGATCAAGTAAAGTGCATACTAAGAGTTTATAGGGAAATCAACAAAAGCTCTAATATTCTTGGTTGAGTGATTGAATTATCTTGATTTCATTAATTGACTTGTAAATTTAAATTTCAGTATTTTTAAGTGTGGTTATTGTGTATACATTTTGTTTTCTGGTTAATTAAAATCAAAGGCTTAAAAATCATTAAAATTTAAAAGAATCCAATTCACCCCCCTCTTGGAAAGTTATTCCTCATTTCAATTGGTATTAGAGCCTAGTTATAGAAATTCCTAACAAGAAACTATAAAAAGATCTAATGGCAAATATTGGAGTAGCACCCTTTGGTGAAGGACAATCCTCAACCCGTCCACCAATCTTTTGTGGACACAATTACACTTTTTGGAAAAAAATAATGGAAATATATCTCCAACACATGGATTGGAAAGCTTGGGAAGTTGTTATGGATGGAAATCTTATCCCCACTAAGTTAGTTGATGGAAAACATATTCCAAAAGAAAAGAAAGACATGACCGACTTAGATTATAAAATGCTTCAAATAAGTGCAAGTTCTATGAATGCGTTATATTGTGCATTAGATGCTAATGAGTTAATCGAGTTATGGCCTGCAAAACAACTAAGGAGATTTGGGATAAACTAGAAGTAACTTATGAAGGAACCGTTGATGTTAGAGACAATAGGATAGACATGCTAACAAGTGAATACAAAGCATTCAAAATGAATTCTGATGAAACAATATCAAGCATGTACACCAGATTTACCCACATAATAAACTCCTTAAGTGCTTTAGGAAAAACCTATACTACATTTGAAATGATCATAAAGATTCTAAGAGGTCTACCCTCTATTTGGGAACCAAAGGCCACAGCTATCACGGAAGGTAGAAACCTTAAGGTTACTTCTTTGGATGAACTTATAGGTTCACTTCTTACATATGAAATGACATTGAAAGAAAGGAATTTTGAACCAAAGCATAAAAGATCCATAGCTCCAAAAGCATCTAGCCATAGCACTAGTGAAGAGGAAAGCGAAACAAGTGACTTAGATCAAGATGAGTTGGCATTCATTACTAAGAGACTAGGACAATTCTATAGAAGAAATAAAAGGTTTCTTAGAAAATTCTATAAAAAGAAAACTGAAAAAGGAGATACAAGTAGGAAAGAAAATAAAGGTAAGAATGAACCAATCTGTTATCATTGCAAAAAGCTAGGGCATATTAAACCGGAGTGTCCATTATTCAAGAAAGACAAGAAGAAAAGAAGGAAGCAATGAAAGCTACTTGGGACGACTCAAGCTCCAGTGAAACTGAAACTGAATTAAGTGAACAAGAGATGACAAATATATGCTTCATGGAAAACGATGAAGAGGTAAATTCTTATTACTTTTCAACAGAATCTCAAAATGTGTCTTCTGATGAGTCATGTGATAGTTTGCCTTCTTATAAGGAATTACAAACTAAATTATTTTCACTACATAAAAGATTTATAAAAGTGTCTAAAAGAAATATAACTTTGAAAGATCAAAATCAAGAACTAGTAAAGTAGCTTGAAACATTCAAAATTATTGAAGAAGAAAAAAACACTTATTTGAAGAAGTTGGAAGAAGAAATAAACATAGCAAAACAAGAGTTAGATAAAACTCATAAAAATGATTTGAATAAGAAAGATTTAGAAATGAATGAACTCAAAAAGGCAATTGAGGATAAAGAAAAGATTGTCTATAATTTTACTAAAGGTAAAGAAAACTTTGAAAAGATGATTGGATAGCAAAGGCTTCATGGAAACAAAGAAGGAATAAAACAAATAAAAGGAATAAAAAGCTATACATGGGATAATTTGTTTAGGAAGCTAAGTTTTATGCTAGTACTTCATCAAATAACAAACATGAACACACAACTTGCTATATGTGCAAGACTAAAGGTCATACAATGTTCAATTGCCCATTAAAGAAAAAAAATGTTAAAATTCAAGGAGAATTGAAAACAAATAGTGGAACCAACAATAAAACAATGAAAATCAAAAGCATCTGGGTTCCAAAAACTAACACATAGTGTCCCTCATTATAGGTTTGCCTTAGGACAACAACGACAACAGACAAATGGTACTTGGACAGCGGATGCTCAAGGCATATGACCAGTGACAAGACCAAGTTCACTACCTTAAAACAAAAGGATGAAGGATATGTCACTTTCGGCGACAATGCCAAAGATAAAACTGTTGGTATCGAAAAAATTGGTAAAAAATCTTCACTCACTATAGATAATGTGCTATTAGTAGAAGGACTAAAACATAATCTTTTAAGTATTAGTCAATTAAGTGATAAAGGGTTTGATGTAATGTTCATAAAAGAAAAATGTGTTATCCAGAATCTCAAAAATAAAGAAACCTTGTTTATGGCTCATAGAATGAATAATGTTTATTGTATAAATCTTGAGAAAAGAGCAAATCAAAACATAACTTGTTTAACAACTATGAATGAAGTAAGTTGGTTATGGCATAGGAAATTAGGACATGCCAGTATGGACTTACTATCTAAATTATCTAAGAAAAATCTTGTAAAAGGATTTCCAAACATTAAGTATGTAAAAGACAAGATGTGTGATGCTTGTCAAAAGGGAAAACAAGTAAAAACAAGTTTCAAAAAGAAAAATTCATATCCACCAAAAGACCCCTAGAACTCCTACACTTAGACTTATTTGGTTCAACTAGAACCTTAAGCTTAGGTGGAAAACAATATGCTTTTGTAATAGTAGATAATTTTTCAAGATTTACTTGGGTAATCTTTTTAGCAAACAAAATGAAGCTTGTAATCAATTAATAACCTTATGCAAGAAGCTACAAAATGAGAAAGGCTATAATGTAACAAGCTTTAGAAATGACCAAGGAAGAGAGTTTAAAAATAAGGAAGTGGAAAAATTTTGTAATGAACATGGAATAACTCACAATTTTTCAGCACCTAGAACTCCATAAAAAAATGGAGTTGTTGAAAGGAAAATAGAACTTTGCAAGAAATGGCAAGAACAATGCTCAATGAAAATTGTCTACCTAAATATTTTTGGGCAGAAGCTGTAAATACAGTATGTTATATTATAAATAGGGTATCAATAAGATCAAAAATAGATAAAACACCATATGAACTTTGGAAAGATAGAAAACCAAACATATCCTACTTTCATGTATTCGGTTGTAAATGCTTTATATTAAATACTAAAGATAACCTAGGAAAATTTGATGCAAAATCGGATGAAGGTATTTTCTTAGGTTATTCTACAAATAGTAAAGCTTATAGGATTTATAATAAAAGAACTTCCTGAGGAAACTTCCCAGGAGGTCACCCATCCCATTATTGTTCCAAGGCAAGCACGCTTAACAGTGGAGTTCTTATGGGAAAGTTCCTAAAAAGAAA
Organism: Malania oleifera; assembly: GCF_029873635.1. Classification (NCBI taxonomy): domain Eukaryota; kingdom Viridiplantae; phylum Streptophyta; class Magnoliopsida; order Santalales; family Ximeniaceae; genus Malania; species Malania oleifera. The sequence goes on along the minus strand of NC_080422.1, from coordinate 83,560,656 downwards.
GATGCACCTTGCTGATATAGGTAGTAACATCTAATCTTTTTAGGTATTTTCATCCATAGGGTATCACATTCTCCCCCACTTATAGAACGTAACGTTCTTGTTGCGAACCCACATTTCCAAATCCAGGCGATGTGAATCTCATCACACTTCCGGCTGGGTGTTGGCTCTGATACCATTTGTAACGCCCCAACTTGGGTCTGCCAGGGAGCACTGCATCTCTCCTCCTCCACCTGGACCATACAACAGGGGGGCGGACCTTATCGGACTAATGACTGGACCCACAGATCAACACGTGTCCTTTTCAGTGTATTTTGTCCTTACTCACACACTTGCTAAGAAAACTTCCCAGGAGGTCACCCATCCCAATATTGCTCCAAGGCAAGTACGCTTAACCGTGGAGTTCTTATGGGAAAGCTCCTGAAAAGAAAGGTGCACCTTGTTGATATGTGTAGTAACATTTAATCTTTTTAAGTCTTTTCATCCATGGGGTATCACAAATACCCTTAACTATTTCTTTTTAAAACTTTTTTAAATGAAAATACTAGTAGTGATGGTTTCAAAACTGTCACTAATACCCCCTTATTAGTGACGGTTATCCCAAACTGTCACTAATATCCTTAACTATTTCTTTTTTTAAAATTTTTTAAATGAAAATACTAGTAGTGACGGTTTCAAAACCGTCACTAATACCACCTTATTAGTGACGATTCTCCCAAACTGTCGCTAATACCATTAACTATTTCTTTTTTAATATTTTTAAAATAAAAACACTAGTAGTGATAGTTTCAAAACCGTCACTAATACCCCCTTATTAGTGACGGTTCTCCCAAATCGTCACTAATACTTTTAATCTTTAAAAAAAAAAGTCACTAATACCCTTAACTATTTAAAAAAAATTTTTTTTTGAATAAAAACACTAGTAGTGACGGTTTCAAAACCGTCTCTAATACCCCCTTATTAGTAACGGTTATCCCAAGCCGTCACTAATACCTTTAACTATTTTTTTTTTAAATTTTTTTAAATGAAAACACTAGTAGTGATGGTCTCAAAATCGTCACTAATACCCTCTTATTAGTGACGGTTATCCCAAATCGTCACTGATACCGTTAACTATTTCTTTTTAAAAATTTTTTAAATGAAAACACTAGTAGTGACGATTTCAAAACCGTCACTAATACCCTAGAATCGTTGTTAATATTTTCCCGAAAAAATTTTCTCTCGGAAATTGTTTACCGCGTTGTTTTTAGTGACGAAAGTATTAGTGACGATTTTAAAACTGTCACTAAGAGTGTCGTATTTGTGACGACTACTAAAACCGTCGCTAATGTTTAGGCTATTAGCAACGGTTCTTAAAAAACGTCACTATTACCAACTTTTAGTGATAAAATTGAATTCGTCACTAATACTTTCGTCACTAAAAACCAATTTTTTTTTTGTAGTGATGGTTTAAAACAGTCTCCAAGACAGTGGTACAAACAATTTCATCAATTTATGATGGGTCAAAAGTATATCAGAAATAAACATGATCATTGTATTTATTTTTGCAGAATACAAAATGGATCTTTTATATATTTACTCTTGTATGTTGATGATATGTTGATAGCTTCAAAGAATAGGGAAGAAATCAACAAGTTGAAAAGTTAGTTAAATCAAGAGTTTGAGATGAAAGATCTTGGTGAAGCAAAGAAGATACTTGGCATGGAGATTTGCAGAGATAGAATGAGAGGAAGAGTTAGTTTGTCTCAGAAACAGTATTTGAAGAAGGTAATACAGAGTTTTGGCATGTTTGAGCAGTCAAAACTAGTAAGCACTCCTCTTACTCCTAATTTCAAACTTAGTGTGACTTTATCTCCAAAATCAGATGAGGAACGTAAGTATATGTCACAGATTCCTTATGCAAGTGTTGTTGGTAGTCTAATGTATGCAATGGTTTGTACTAGACCTACTATTTCACAAGCTGCTAGTATGGTGAGCAGGTATATGCATGATCCGAATAAAGGACATTTACAAGCTCTGAAATGGATTTTGAGATATATTATAAATACGATTGATGTTGGTATAGTATTTGAGAAAAATAGTACTATTGATCAACGTGTTGTTGGATATGCGGATTTTGATTTTACAGGTGATTTGGATAAATGTCGATCAACTACTGGATATGTTTTTACATTTGCTAATGGTCCAGTGAGTTGGAGGTTTACCTTACTGTCTACCATTACCTTGTCTACAATAGAAGCAGAGTACATGGCAGCTTCAGAGGCTATTAAGGAAGCTATTTTGTTGTAGGGTTTACATGAAAATTTGGGAGTTGTTTAGAAGCATATTGTTGTGTTCTATGATAGCCAGAGTGTTATTCATTTGGTAAAGAACCAAGTCTATACCATGCACGAACAAAGCACATCAACGTTTGGTTTCATTTTATGTGAGATATTGTTGATGGAGGCAAGATACTTCTTCAGAAGATTGCTACAACTGAAAATCCCGTAGATATGTTGACTAAGATTGTGACAACAATCAAACTCAAACATTATTTGGACTTGATCAATATCATGCAAGTTTGAATATTTTTGGAAAGTGCCGATGATGTGGAACTCCAGAAAATGTTGGTGACTGAAAAATTTGTTGAATTTATCATCAAGGTGGAGATTTGTTGTTTTTTGTCCCACATTGGTAGAATAGTTCCACATTAGTATAAAAAGTTGTTTTGAATTTTTTGTACTATTTGTCTCATATTGGAGAGAAGTGTTTATTGGACTTGAGGTTGAAGCTATATAAAGAGCTCAACTCTTCATTTGTAAAACACACCTCAAAGTTGTACTTTGTCAAGAAGTAGTGAATTTATCGTTAGCGCTCGAGGACGTAGGTAATTCTATACCGAACCTCGTTAATTTCTTGTCTTGTTCCTTTCACTGTTTTATTATTAGTTTCTGTATTGCTTTAGTTTCTTATATATTCAACAGTAATAGTCGTAGTATTGGTGTTTGACACAAGTGGGGTACTTGGCACAAGACACTTGTGCATAGGAAAGGTGGTAGCCCAAACATTTTAACGAAGAATGGTCAACTAGTACCCTATCAACACCCGTTCTAAGAACAGTTACAACTATGCTCTGTGTGTGTGTGTGTGCACGCGCGCACGTGCGCACACATCTCAAGCAAAAGGAAAATAAAAAAGAGAAGAAAATCATTTTTTTAATCATTTGATGAAATGATTATTGTCCAAAAGTCCCAGCAACAGAGTTTGAAAGCCCTGATATGCCCTTACTTGAAAAGGGGTTGGCTTCAAGTAGCTTTAAATTTTGAAAATAAAGAAAAGGAAAATGATGAAGAAAAAAAAAAAGGTTTGATTGATTGCAATGAATGAGTTCAAAGATGATGTTGAGATCAAGGATCACAGGAAGACAACATTAAAATTTCTTAATTTAAATCAATTGAATGGATTGTAAAAAAAAATTGATTGAGACCAGGGATTAATGGAGATTGAGATTGGAATTCCATGATTGAAATCAAGGGATTAATGATGATTGATGCAAAAATTTCTAATTTGAATTGAGAATTTATGATGATGGAGATTTAAAATCGATGATTAAAATCAAATATTTAATAGTGATTAAGTAAAAAATCCCTTCATTGAAATCATGAATTAATGGGGATGAAGATTTAAACATACAATTGAAATTGAGAATTTAATGATGATTGAGTTGAAAAATCTCTTGATTGAAGTCATGAATTTAATAAAGATCGAGATTTAAATCCAAGATTGAAATCGGGAATTTAATGGTGGTGAGTTGTAAAATCTCCTAATTGCAATTGAGAGTTTAGTGATGACATAGTTGAAAACCCCCTGATTGGAATCAATGATTTAATGAATATCGATAAAGATTTAAATCCTAGATTGAAATCGAAATTTAATGAAGAGAGGGTTTAAATATCCCTGATTTTAAATAAAAAATTAATGGAGATAGATTTAAATCCAACATTGTAATTGAGAATTAAATGAAGACGGATTTCAAAAAACCCCTAATTGGAATTAGGAATTTAATGGAAATAAGATTTTAATCTTAGATCAAAATTGGGAGGTTTTCCTTTAACGAAGATGGAGCTGAAAGATCCCCTAAATGGAGTCCAGAATTTAATAGAGATGAGATTTAAATTCTAAATTGAAATTAGGAATTTAGTGATGATGGAATTGAAAATTTTCCTGATTACAATTAAAGTTTTAATGGAAAAGGAAATTTAAATCCTTGTTTGGAATCAGGAAATCAATGATAATGAATTGAAAAATCTTTTGATTTCAATCATGGTTTTAATGGAGATCGATCTAAATCTCTAATTTGGACAAGCATGAAGAGTTATCTCGAAGAACAAAGCTTTTACTTGTAGTCAACAAAACCAAGAGAAAAGAAATGATAATCATGCAAGAATGGACAGGCTAGCTACCAATCAAGATTTTCAACATGCCATATAATTAGCAGAAACCTCAAGGTGAACTGGTGGATAGGAGTAGATATATACCTTACATTCAAATAAAAGGTTTGGGGCCGATAAAAAGGTAATGATAAATAGAACCATTTTTTGAGTAGGTCAAGAGCTGGCAACTTAATAAATTCACGAACAAGAGTAGATATATACCTTTATCTCTTCCTGTGTGCCAAGCCTCAAGCAAGATGCAGGGTTCTAACATATGATATATATATATATATATAGAGAGAGAGAGAGAGAGAGATGATATTTCAACTTTTGAGAATATGATGTTGATACAGAGTCTATTTAATTTCAGATGCTATGTATATCTCTCTCTCTCTCTCTCTCTCTCTCTCTCTCTCTCTCTCTCTCTCTCTTTCTCTCTCTCCCTCACACACACACAACTAATGTAACCCAAAATAGTAAGACTGAAATGTGAAACAATTAAATGTTTTTTGTCAAGATATCATGCAACTGATTTATAGATCTAAGAATTGGGTTCTTTGGCTCAGTCACACGACACTGTAGTATTAGTTGATCCAATTATAAGAAAATAAAGCAAGAAAATGTAATGGGAATTACAATAAAAATATTGACATGCAAAATCTATGATATAATTAATTTTGAATAGTGAATTGCTATTCCAAAGATTGATGAGGTGGTTGATTTGAATAATTTGGTGAATTCTTGCTCTCTCTTTCCCAAAATTAGGTTTGAAATGAAAAAGAAATCTTAGCAAGCAAGCACTCACATTTTAACAATATTTATAATGAGAATGTAACACCGTTGTAATGATAAGGGACTCAAAAATAGTAAACTCAATTTATATAAATATATATTGAAAATTTATCCCAATAAGAACCCAAATGCCTAAGTAGATCACAAAGAATACCCTTTTTCTCAAATTTTGACATGAAATATTATTTTATATATATATATATAAATAATAAAAATAATTATAAAGGAAAGAAAATCAGTTGGCCTGTTCAGCAGACTGGCCAGCCAGTCCAAACCCGACTCAACCGATCACGTGAGGGGCACGTCCCTCCTACTCTTCCGCGTCTTCTTCATGCGGACGCTAAGGTTTCATTCGAAACCCTAGTCACTGCTTCAAGTCTGCTGTCACCTGCTACCCCTGCGAACCACCGCCCCCTACGGCTAACATCGTGGGTTTCTGGCGCCCAAATGAAGGTCACCGCTAGCTAGAAATACAACTTACGCGCCATCTTCTCCTCTTGGTTCACCAGTCGTATGGACGGTGACGCAGGGACCATGCTGCCCTCTCTCTACCTAAATGAGTACTATACCACTCTCTCTAATATTTTGAAATGACATAAAGGTAAGAAACTGGACCACGATGGCCTATGCTACGACATGCACCCGCCTCTCCTTCCTATGTCTACAATAGCTCACCGAAGCCAAACAACAACCTTAGGCTGTCCAGCAGGGGACCTCAGGAGCTCCTCGTCAATGGAGGAATGCCCTGTTTGCTCTGTGACCCATGTACAGTTTTGGACATTGCAATTTGTTAGATCAAATAAAGTCCATTCCACTCAAACAAAGATGCACAAAACTGAAGGAGATTGAAATGAATAAACCCAAGAAAATCAAATAATCATAGAATGATAATATCAAATGAAATAAGACATGAAAATCTATAAGCATAAGCGCCTAGATTGGATGAATGAAGAGGCGGGCTGCTATACCTTATAAAGATCGACCCAAGAACTTCCTCATCAATAAAAGAGTTACCTATACCTAAACCCGCGAGCTCCAAACCTTGTGGATCTCCTACGCCTCTTGCTCGAGTGGATATGTTTCCAACCTCCTTGAATACTTTCCTCGTATGTAAGGTTATGTAGATACCCAAATTTGTCCAAGACCCAATATAACAAACACTAGGCATTCTCATACCGCATTAAGTGAAGAAAATACAAAAATACAGTAAGAAAGGTTTGGAATATTGAATTTTAGGAAAATACATCAAAGAAATTGTTGGTCTAATATAAGGTTCGAATCTTGTTTTGATGATAACAAATAAAGGATAATTTAACAAGTTATGGTTTAAGTGATGATATTTTAGGAAACTTAGTATGTCAAGTTCAAAAGGTGTAAGAATTGAAAGTCCAAAGATCACAAGTACCATAAAGTTGTACTTCATTCACAAGGTGATCAAATGAAAGCTCAAAGAGGTCCAAGATGGTCAAAACGTATGAAACTTAAAGAATACTCAACCTCAAGGTAAAGATGATTCAAAGCAATGATATACATGAAGACCTCAAAGTTTGGAGAGTTTTTAATGTCTTTAGGAAGTCTTATGTAAGTACTTCACTTTAAATATCATTTTGAATACTTTGAAGTTCATTAGGGGTTATTATAGACTTAGAGACCTTACTTTGAAAACCTCGTAAAATACTCTTTAAAAGTATCTAAGCAAGATGATTAAGGATTTTGAAAACAAACTTGAAAAACAGTATTTTTATTTGTTTAGACGACTGGCCTGTGCTTGGTCAGGCGACTGACAAAATTCCTGAATTGAATTTGAACAGACAGTGAAGGATCAGACGACTGACCCTTGGCACCTCAGGCGACTGACCCTATTTTGAACTAAAAAAAATACACCGTGCTCAAAGGATCAGATGACCGACCCTCGTAAATGGCCAGTTTTTTAAATGAATTTTAAATTTCAAATTTGAGTTGCTTGTGGCCCAAACTTTATAAAAACTTGGGAAATACTCCAAGTTACTTGGGTAACACAAATTTATCACTTTTTGAGTCTATAAATACATGATTTTTCAAATCAAATCACACACCAAGAATTGAAAATAAGTTTTCAAGCTATATTGCTCATTTTCTCTCAAAGCCCTCTTGTACACATATTCCTATTGAGAATATTCTAAGATATACCGAGTCTTTGATCACTGATGTGAGAGCAAAAACTTCTGAGCTTGATTCAAATCAAAGGGAGAAACCCGGTGACATTCTTGTGCTTCAAATTTATTCTTATTTGATATTTACTTTGATGTATTAGCTGTACTTAATCTTGTACTAACCAGATCTATCTGAGAACACTTCTTGTACATAAGAATTCTTGCTTGTCTCTTTGTTTTCTTAACAGTTCAGGATTATTGGATCGTTGTCCCAAGCGTGGGGTATCGCTTAGAGAAGCGGCTCCACTCTAATTGAAGGAGGGATTGTAACGGTTTGCTTCACCCATAAAGAAGCGTTATAGTGGAATCCTTAGGTGGTCTTGCCTAAGGTGAAGTTGTAGGCTGGTATAAGTCAAACCTCATAAAAGCTCGGTCTGTCTCTCTCTCTCTCTCTCTCTCTCTCTCTCTCTACCCTTATTCTTTAATTTTTTTGCATATATAAATTGCATGGTTGTGTATCTAAGTGCAGGAAGCTAAAAATTGAGATTAAAAAACTTTTAATTTAAGGAAGTACGTTGATTGATCTTTTGTGAAAACCTTAAAGGGAGTACATTGATTAATCGTTTGCGGCAACCTTGGTTAAAAGAAAGTGCATAAAGTTCATAAATACAAAAGTTTTATCAAACTCTACCTTGAGTTATTCATACGTTGAATCGTTGAAAGTGCTGCTGCAAAAAAATTGGTTAAGTAACTTGTGATTGATAAATTGGTTGGTTGATTGGGTATTGTTTGACATTGTTGAAAGTATCCCATTAAGAATCATTGGTTTGTATTTGATTAATTCATTGATTGAGTGTTGATTGTGAATGGATTAATTAAGCATTGAAAATCAAATCATTCTTGTGTGATTAAGGAATTTACAAAAGGTTGTGAATTAAAAAAAAAAAAAGAAACTTTTAAAATCCCAATTCACTCTCTATCTTGGGACTACACCTTAGTTTTCAATTGGTATCAGAGATAGGTTATAGAAAATCTTAATTAGAAGCTATATAAAGATTCAAATGACATACATAGGCATAGCTCCCTTTGGAGAGGATCAATCCTCAACTAGATCTCTGATCTTTTGTGGTCTTAACTATACTTTTTGGAAACAAAGAATAAGAATCTACTTACAAACCATGGAATGGAAAGCATAGAGGGTTGTCACACACGGTGTTCTTATCCCTACCAAACTTGTAGATGGAAAAGAAATACCCAAAGAAGAAAAAACATGACCGAAAACAACCATAAGATGTTGCAAGATAACTCAAGTACTATAAATGTTTTATATTGTGCTCTTGACACGCTTACAAGTGAATATGAAGCTTTTAGGATGAATGCGGATGAATCTATTACAAATATGTACACTAGGTTCACTCATATCATAAACTCCCTATGTAAGGACCTAGAAAAATAAAATAATAAAAGAAATAGGAAAAAGAAGTTTTTGGGTTGGTTAATGGAAAAACCAGTGGCGGTTTTTAGAAAGAGATAGAAAACTAGTGACGATTTTGGAGATACCACGAAACGACAATGGGTAAACAGTAAAAATCGGGCTAGTTAAATCGAAAATCGGTGATGGTTTTCTAAGGGTCAAAGAAAATCAGCGACGATTTTCTCCGTAGTGGGTGCTATAAGGGAAACTGAGGGTGTCATTTTATTTAACAAAAAAAAATCTCTCTCTCTCTCTCTCTTTTCTCTTCGATTTCAGCTCCGATAAAGCCCAGATTGACGATTAGGAGCCACCACAGGTTCCTGGGAAGATTCTCTGCAACCTACGTGGAGTAGATTTTTGGTTTGAGGTTTCAGGGTACCATCCCAAAACTGAGGTAAGGGTATTAAATATTAGTTTAATGGATAATATAGAGTATATAGGGCCTAGGAAATGATAAAAAAAAAAGTTTTATAGAGAATGAGTTGATTAACTCAGGGTTTTCTGAGTTAGGGTTCCAATGAGTCCGGCAGGCGTCGTTTCGGGGTTTCCGCGGGCTTAATTTAGGGAACCAGGTAAGGGGAATTAATTATAGTAAGTTTTTATTAATCTTAAATTAGTTAATTTGAGTATAATATATATATATATATATATATATATATATATATATGTATACATGGGATAAAATTGTGTGGCAAGAATACAAATTTCATAATTTAATTGGCTGTTGTGAGTATTGAATGATGAAATATACTGTTGAATTGTGTACATTGGCTGGTTGTGAGTATAGTTTACTTGTGAATAAATATTGGTTGTGAATATTGGTTGCTTGAGATTACCGTGTGTTGGACAATGTGATGTGAGTGTATGTGTCATTTTGTGTGGTTATTTGTGTGTATCACAATATAACATTGGTAGGCTTTAGGAGTTCATTATATTTCATAGATTTAATCACGATATACGCTGGCAGTCCTGAGGAGTTTGTAAATTGTCATTATATATTGGGGTCGAGCACTAGTAAGCCTAAGGAGGTAGTTCTACTCATATACTACAGGTGGGGGGTCATGGGGATTGGTACTAGTGATTTGTGATGCTTGTATGTGCCACGTTATATTATGTGTGATAGTCTTGTGTGGACCAGTCCTGTGTGGATAGTGTATCTTGTGTGGGTGTGAGTCCTGTGTTGACCAGTCTGATGTGGACCATGTATCTTATGTTGGTGTGAGTCCTCTTTGCACCACTCTTGTGTGGACCATATATTCTATGTGGATGTAAGTCCTGTGTGGACCAGTCCTATTTGGACTATATTTTCTATGTGGATGTGAGTCTTGTGTGGACAATGTTTTTTTTTTTTTTTTTGTAGATAATTTATATGGAATGTGATCTGATAAGATAAATGGTTTATGAGTTTAATTATATGTATATTTATGGTAAAGTAAAACTTTCTGCCAAGAGCTTGCTGAGAAAGGTGAAACTTTCTGCCAAGAGCTTGCTGAGAAAGGTGAGTGCCCTGGTTATTTTCAATTTGGTTCCAGAGCAGAGGGATGATACTTGTATGAGCGGGTAATCTTTCCTATTCTTGGAAACTTTGCCTATACATAGTCCAAGGGCTTACGGAGTAAGGTGAGTGCCCTGATATTAGTACTAGAGCAGAGGGAAGCTACTTGTATGAGCGAGTAATCTTTTCTATTCTCGGGTATTATCATTAAAAATAATTATGAATGTGAGTATGAAATCAGAGGTTAGTATTGATATTAACGATGCATTTTCTTAGCTACTGTTGATAGTGAAATACAAATGAATATATGTTCTATATTATTTAAACACTCTGTCACACACTGCTATGATTTATTCTTCCTTAGTGAGATGTGTCTCACCCTAGTGGATGATTATATTTTCAGGTCCATCAAAAGATCGAACTTAGAGCTCCGGGTAGGGTAGTATTTTATTTTGGTAAATTTTTAGGCGACTATAAGAACTGTTTATGTATAGTTATGTTTTTAAATACTGGGATGTAAATATAAACAAATGGATGCGGTTGTTTTTCGGGGTTTATAGATAGACTATGGTATTTAAATTGAGGTTGTATATTTATTTTCGCTGCATGATTGTGGTGTATGGTATCAGAAACAGGTGAATGAAAGAAGTAACCTTCTGGCCCCACTTGGTGGGTTTGAGGCGTTATAGTTGGTGTTAGAGCCTAACAGTTCTGCAGACTTTAAGGAATGATTAATACTAGAGTATAGGTTTGAGTTAGGATAAGGGTAAGAGTGGGTAGGTTAGATGGAACAGTGGTCTGGAAACTTGGAGGCGGAAATGCTTTGATAGTCTTATGTAACTTTCTAGGGGTGATGATTTATGGAAAACTACGGTAAATCCATTAATGGTTTCATTTCTGAATTAAGAGACCGGAGCTTGGGCACGTAAGTTGGAACGATAGGTCGGTTAAGCACGTTATCATATTAGTGTTACGATTTTGTAGTAATATGGTAAGAATGAATTGTGGATTAGAACTTATATGTTATAGTAGATTTTCATGTTAAACTTGTTTTAGTTATGATAAATTAGGGATTTTAAGCTTATTTTTATTCTATCTTCAGGATGGATCCTAGAGGGAAGGACGTTGATACTGGGGGAGATATACAAGTGGATACCTCCCGTGAGGATGTCGTTGATGTCTTGGCAGTGCTGCGTATCATAGCACATCATAATAAGAAGGAAGCTCGAAGAGAGCGAGATCAGCCGTTGGCTGATAGGGGTTGCACTTTTCAGAAATTTACCTGGACGAGTCCTCCGAATTTTGAAGGAGGTTCAAACCCAATTGTAGCTGAGGACTGGATTCAAGAGATGGAAGAGCTTTTGACTATTTTGCACTATACTGAGGAGCAGAAGGTACAATACGCCACCTTTAAACTAGTTAGGGAGGCTAAGAGGTGGTGGAGGTTGGAAAAACTAGTGGAGGAGCGGAGTCTAGGGTATACATATGTTACCTAGAGCCGTTTCAAGGAGGTCTTCTTCGGTAGATACTTTACAGTTGCCGCTCAAGAGGTGAAAGCAGAGGAGTTTCTACATTTGACTTAGGGGTCCATGACTATGCAATAATATGCGGCCAAGTTTGTGGAGTTATCACGTTTCGCTCCACACATGGTCCCGAATGAGCCGCTAAAAGCTCAGATGTTTGAGAAAGGATTGGGGTAGGGGATATGCACTTAGGTAGTGGCATTGATGACTCAGAGTTGCTTTGAGCTGGTAGACAAGGCCATGGCAGTTAAGGCTAGTGTACAAGAGGGTGAGGTAGAAGAGAAATAGAAGAAGAGATCTATACCTTCCAGCTCACATACCAATGTTCGACAGGATTCCTGGAGAGGAGATTGAGATGCTAAGGGTCAGTGGTCGGATAGGGTTGATTGAGATTATCGGAAGAATTCATTTCGCCCCCTTTGTGCCAGATGTAATAGGAGGCATTGGGGGAATGCTAGGGTGGGAATATTGTATGTTATAGGTGTGGTAGGCATGGCCATAGAGCTCGTGATTGTCGTGCTCCACTAAGCAATGCACCTACTCCTGATCAGAACAGGAGAAACAACCCAGTACCTCGTGGCGGCGGCGGCCTGGTGCGTGTCTATATGCTTGGTATAGCTGAGGGGGACAATGCTACAAGCACAGGTAACATATTTATGATTATATAAATTTTAGTCTTGATTGATTTTAAGTTATTCGATGGTTCATATATTGCAGAAATTGAACTATGAAACGTGGTTAATTAGCTTTTAAAATGTGTAGAATGATTGATTAGCAAATTCCGAGGACAAAACTTTATAAGGAGGGGAGAATGTAAGGACTCGGGAAAATAAAATAATAAAAGAAATGGGAAAAAGAAGTTTTAGGGTCAATTAAGGGAAAAATTGGCTACGGTTTTTTGGAGATAAAAAATCGGCAACGATTTTGGAGTTTCCGCGGAATGGTAATGGGTAAATGGTAAAAAATGGACTGGTGAAATAGAAAATTGGTGACAGTTTTCTGAGGGTAAGAGAAAACCAGTGCAGTGGGAGCTATAAGGGAAATCGAGGGTGTCATTTTACTTAACAAAACAAAAATCTCTCTCTCTCTCTCTTCCAAACATGACTCTCTCTCCATTCTCTCTCCAATTTCGGCTCTGATAAAGCCCGGATTAACAATCAAGAACCACCACGAGGTTTCTGGGAAGATTCTTTGCAACCTACACAGAGCAGATTTTTGGTTTGAGGTTCTGAGGTACCATCCCAGAACTGAGGTAAGGGTATTAAATGTTAGTTTAATAGTTAATATGGAGTATATAAGGCCTAAGGAATGATAAAATAGCATTTTATTAGGATTTGAGTTGATTAACTTGGCTTTTTTTGAATTAGGGTTCGGGTGAGTGCCGCAGGCGTCGTTTCGAGGTTTCCATGGGCATAATTTAGGAAATAAGGTAAGAGGAATTAATTATAGTAGGTTTTTATTAATCTTAAACTGGGTAATTCGAATGTACAAATATATATATTTAGGTATGATTTATCTGAACGACTAAGCATTTGGAAAAATGATGACTTTTGATATTATATATATATATAAGATAAAATTGTGTGGCAGGAATACAACTTTCATAATTTAATTGGCTGTTGTGAGTACCAAATGATGAAATATACTATTGGATTGTGAACATTAGCTAGCTGTGAGTATAGATTACTTGTGAATAGATATTGGTTGTGAATACTGGCTACTTGAGATTACTGTGTGTTAAACAATGTGATGTGTGTGTATGAGTCATTTTGTGTGGTTATTTGTGCGTATCACAATATAATGTTGATAGGCCTGAGGAGTTCATTATATTGCCTAGATGTAATCACGATATATGTTGGTAGACCTGAGGTGTTCGTATATTGTCATTATGTATTGGGGTAGAGCATTAGCAGGACTCAGGAGGTTGTTCTACTAATATACTATGGGTAGGTCGTGGGGATTGGTACTGGTGGTTTGTGATGCTTGTGTGGGCCACATTATATTATGTTTGATAGTCCTGTGTGGACCATGTCTCCTGTGTGGGTGTGAGTCCTATGTGGACTAGTCCTGTGTAGACCAGTCCTGTGTGGCCCACGTATCCTATCTAGGTGTGAGTCCTCTGTGGACTAGTCTTGTGTGGACTGTATATTCTATGTGGATGTAAGTCTTGTGTGGATCAGTCCTGTGTGGACCATATATTCTATGTGGATGTGAGTCCTATGTGGACAGTGTTTTTTTTTTTTTTTTTTTGTAGATAATTTATGTGGGCGGGTAATCTTCCTTATTCTCAGGTATTATCATTAAAAATAATTATGAATGTGAGTATGAAATCAGAGGTTAGTGTTGATATTAATAATGCATTTTCTTAGCTACTGTTGACAGTGAAATACAAATGAATATATGTTCTATATTATTTAAATACTCTGCCACACATTGTTATGATTTATTCTTTCTTATTGAGATGTGTCTCACCCTAGTGGATGATTATATTTTCAGGTCCATCAGGAGATCAAACTTATAGCTCCGGGCAGGGTAGTATATTATTTTGGTAAATTTTTTGGGCGACTATAACAACTGTTTATGTATAGTTATGTTTTTAAATACTAGGATGTAAATATAAACACATGGATGCAGTTGTTTTTTGAGGTTTATAGATAAATTTTGGTATTTAAATTGAGATTGTATATTTATTTCTGCTACATGATTGCGTATGGTATCAGATCAAGTGAATGAAACACATAAGCTTGGGCCCCACTTGATGGGTTCGAGGCATTACACCCTTAATGCCTTAGGGAAAACTTTTTTACTTATAAGATGATTCGAAAAATCCTTAGAGGTCTTCCACCCATTTGGGAACCCAAAGCCACAACTATTACAGAAGGAAGAAACCTTAAGAATACCTTGCTAGATGAACTGATTTGATCACTTCTCACCTATGAGATGGCTATGAATGAAACAAATGTTGAAAAGAAAAACAAAAAATCTATAGCCCTTACGGCTGCCAAAAAAGGCTCGAGTGAAGAAGAGGAAGATGCAAATGAATTAGATGATTAAGAACTAGCCTTCATTACTAAAAAACTTGGTAAATTCTTTAAAAGAAATCAAAAGTTTACTAGAAGGTTTAGAGGTTCAAAAACTAAAAAAGGAGATACAAGTAAAAAGGTAAATAAGAATAAAAATGAACCCCTTACTTGTTATAATTGCAAAAAGGTTGGACATATTAAACCCGATTGTCCACAATTGAAGAAAGAAAATAAGAAGAAAAAGAAGGCAATGAAAGCAACATGAGATGATACAAGCTCAAGAAAATCGGAGAACGAAACAAGTGAACAAGAGATGCCCAATGTATGCTTCGTGGCTCATAATGATGAGGTAAATTTTTACTATAGTTCATCCGAAGAATCAGGTGATGAATCATGTAGTGATTCATGTGAGAGTATGTCGTCATACAAAGAAATTCAAGCTGAATTATTTGTCTTACACAATAGGTACATAAAAGTAACTAAAATGAACATTACGTTAAAAGAACAAAATGAATCACTTAAAAATGAACTAGATACATCAAAATCAGTTGAAAAAGAAAAAAGACTTACATATTGATGAGCTTATGAAGAAAATAAATGACTTTTTTCAAGACTTAGTTAAATTACAAGTAGATAGTGAAAGCAAGAAAGACTTAGAAATAAAAGACCTTAAAAGTAAAATTTAAGACAAGGAGAAAATCATTTACAATTTTACTAAAGGAAAGGAAAACTTTGAAAAATTGCTTGGAAAAAAATGTCATTAGATAAAGAAGAAATAAGATTTAATGGAATCGAGAACAAAAAAAAAAAAAAGAATCTTTATATAGGATACTTTGTTAAAGATTCAGAGTATTATGCAAGCACATCTTCATCTAATATCTTTCAACATACTACGTGCTTCTTATGTGAGAAAAAGGGACACATAAAATTTGATTGTCCATTTAAAAGAAAGAATGTGAAAATCAAGAAAGTTTGGAAAATTAAAGAAAAAAAATCTGAAATAAAGAAACCTAAGAAAGTTGGGATACCTAAGAGTAATGTATTGAACCCTTCTTTTAGGTCTGCCTTAGGACAACTTCATCTAAAGAAAAATGGTACTTGGACAGAGGGTGCTCTAGGCACATGACCGGGGATAAATCCAAGTTCACCTTATTAAGGCTAAAAGATGGTGGATACGTTACATTCGGAAACAATGCCAAAGGCAAAATCATTGGGATCAGTAAGATAGGTAAAGAATCTTCCCTCACCATCGATGACGTGTTATTGGTAGATGGATTAAAACATAACCTATTGAGCATAAGTCAATTAAGTGACAAAGGATTTGATATAATCTTTAAGTAAGACAAATGTATTGTTGAAAATAGAGAAAAACAAAATACTCTGTTCATCGCTAAAAGAATTGATAATGTATATTGTATAAATTTTGAAAAATTAAAATCTAAAACATCGCATGCTTAGCAACTATGAATGAGGCAAGTTGGTTATGACATAGAAGGCTAGGTCATGCATGTATGGACTTACTATAAAAACTAGTTAAAAAGAACTTAGTTAGAGAACTACCTAGTACAAAGTTTGTCAAAGATAAAATTTGTGATGCTTGTCAATTAGGAAAACAAACTAAGACCAACTTTAAGAAGAAGAAACACATCTCCACTAGCAAGCCTTTAAAGCTTATTCACTTAGACTTAGTTGGTCCTACTAGGACTCAAAATAGGAGGAAAGCAATATGCTTTCATCATTGTTGATGATTACTCCAGGTTTACCTGGGTACTCTTCCTAGCCTCAAAAAGATGAAGCATGTAGTACATTAATAAACTTGTGTAAAAGACATCAAAATAAAGAGGGCTATGGTCTCTTAAACATAAGAAGTGATTAAGGAAGAGAATTTAATAATAAAGATGTTTAAAAATTTTGTAATGAACATGAAATTAGACATAACTTTTCAGCACCTATAACTCTACAACAAAATGGAGTTGTTGAAAGAAAGAATAGAACCCTTCAAGAAATGGCCAGGACAATGTTAAATTAAAAAAAACTACCTAAGTACTTTTGGGATGAAGTGGTTAATACCGCATGTTATGTACTATATAAAGTGTCCATTAGATCAAGCTTAGATAAAACTGAATTTAGTATTAAATTTCTTTTCCTATAGCACCTGGAGTACCAACATTAAATGAGTATTATGCTCCTCAGGACTCCTCAAGTAGATCAAAATATCATTGATAAACACCACCACAAACTGATCTAGATATTCATGGAAGACCCTATGCATCAGGTCCATAAATGCAGCAGAAGCATTTATCAGTCCGAAAGGCATAACCAAGAACTCATAGTGACCATACCTGGTTTGGAAAGCTGTCTTTGGAACATCCCTTGATTTGACTTTCACTTGATGATACCGAGATCGAAGATCGATCTTAGAATAGACCTGTGTTCCCTGGAGTTGGTAAAACAGATCATCAATTTGGGGTAGCGAGTATTTATTCTTAATCGTTACTTTATTTTTTTTCCAGTAGTCAATACACATCCTCATCGACCCGTCTTTCTTTTTGACGAAAAGCACTAGTGCTCCCTAAGGTGACATGCTAGGTCTGATGAATCCCTTGTTCAGTAATTCCTACAACTACTCCTTCAATTCCTTCAACTCTGCCAGAGCCATTTTGTAGGGAGCCTTAGAGATTGGTGCCATCCCTAAAAGTAAGTCAATGGCAAACTTGATTTCACGGTCGGGAGGCACCTCGGGTAAATGCTCTGAGAATACATCAGAGTATTCCTTTACTACTAAGATATCTTCCAAATTTAATTCACCCTTGGGTACTTCCTTCACAGAAGCTAGTACCCATGACATCCCTCCAGAAGTGACCTCTTTGCCTGAATAGCTGATAGTATCTATGGTGTCGAGTGCACGTACGACCCAAAAAACATGTACTCCTGCTCCCTAGGAGGTCTGAACACTACTTCTTTTTTATAACAGTCAATACTGGCATGATTGGAAGCTAGCCAATCCATATTCCTAGAATCACATCAAACCCATGCATGTCAAATATTACTAGATTGGTGGGTAGCATTTTTCCCCTGAATACATATTGGATAGTATTTAAGCACTTTTCTACATACCACTAATGTTCTTGTTGGTGTAGCAACAGATAATTCAGCTTCTAATAGCTGAGTTTCTACCCCACACAATTTAATATACCCCAAATATATGAAAGAATGTGTTGCTCCTGAATCAAATAACACAACAACTTTATTTGAAAACATGAAAATAGTACCTGGTACCACATCACATGTATTCTCTGCGTCCCTCGATGTAAGAGTATAGACCCGTGCCTGGGCGGTGTTCTTCTGTTAGTAGCCTTGGGGTGCCTAATTACCTCCTTGGTATTTATTAGGTGTGCATTGTTCAACGATACACGACAGTCTCATAAAACATGGTCGGGTCTACCACAATGGAAACAGGTACCTGATCCACTCTTGCATTCCCCCGAATGCCTTTTGTTACATCTAGGCCAAATAGGGTATGATGGGTTATCTTGAAATGCCTGATTTCTCATCTCTCGTCTCTAGCCTTCACTACTACCATGCCTCCTCCAAGGCCCCTGAATCGCACCTATGTGAGAACTAGGAGACATAGGCGTCTTCCTTTGGCTTTACAACCCTGCTCTTTTTTGCTGACTCTTCTCTACTACGGTGGCTTTATCCATCAGCTCTGAGAAATCTCGTAGCTGTACGACCGCCACTTGCTCATGAATCTCCTATCTTAGGCCCTTCTCGAACCTCTATGCCTTTTTGGACTCATCTAAAATCATATATGGGGTGAAGCGAGACAACTCAACAAACTTGGTTGTATACTGCTGCATAGTTAAGTGCCCCTGGGTTAGGTTTAGAAACTCATATGCCTTAGCATCCATAGTGGAAGAGGGAAAGTACCAATCAAAGAAGATCTATTTTAAGCGGTTCTAGGTTAGTGCTGTAGGTACTGGCCTCTACTCCTTAAGTAGCTTCACAGCTAACCGCCACCACTCGGCCTCTCCCATCATCTTAAATGTGGCATAGATTTGTTCATCAGTCCAGTGCAGCACTACCAGTATCTTCTCAATCTCCTGTACCTAATTCTCTGCAATAGTTGGGTCAGCTCCTGTTGAGAAAGTTATGGGATTCATCCGAGTAAACTGCTCTATGGTGCAACCTTGATTAGCTCATGGGCAATCATGTTCCCTATAGTTCCATGCAATCTCCACCATGACTTACTGAGCTACACTACGCAGTATTTGATTAGAATCACTGCCACCCATACTGGAAGCCCCTACATTGCCACTACTTTCAACATTTACGTTGTCATTCCCAAGGTCCATCCTAAAAATAGGACAGAAAACAATCTTAGAATCCTTAATCATAACATGATCGGTACAATCGTTTAACTAAGATACTATAAAATACACTCTATCCTCATAATAAAATACTCAGGCTATCATAGGAACTTCCTTTATACAAACCAATCAACTTAGCATTCATATTTCTCATTTCAAGTCTCAGTCTCACTGCTTAGAAACAAAAATTGTCAATAGTTTGCCATGGCTTTCTTGAAACCATTGTCTCATGAAAATCACAGAAGACCGTCATGGAATTTCTACCTCTAGCCTACAAGACGAACCCAAAATTCAACTTTAACCTCTAATAATGACTTACTAGATTCCTAAGCTAGCTTTTTTCTACCCTTTTCAAAATTTATTCCTATACTTTGGTATTGTTATGTTATCCGCTAAAGTCTACAAAACCTACCAATGTAGGATCTGATACCACAACTATAAAGACTTAAAAATTATACTACTCTGATACCACAATTGTAACGCCCTGAACCCAGTGGGGCTCGAAGTGCTATTCCTTATAACATATGTATCTGATACCATATATATAACGACCCGAAGTGGGGTACTGGGCATACCTGTCCATAACTCCTTATCAAACATGCAGCGGAAAAGATAAATACCACAAAAACTATACTAAAGTTCTAATACCACCATCATTATACATATACCTCCAAAATCCTGATTATTTATATCCCAAACAGTCAAAAGCATATCTACATACACATATCAGTGTCTCACTAGAACTTACCTACACAACACTAATTAATCCCGCCCCTGAGCTCTCTGGGCTTGGTTCCTAGTATTTCCTGATATGTTGAAATTATTGGCGTGAGACACTTCTCAGTAAGACAGAATAGATTACCATTAGTGTGTGGTAGATGAGTTTTAACATAAGCAAAACATAACCATTTATTTAACTTTAACTGAAAAAGACATTTATATACCATAACTCACACCTATACAATTTTAAATACATATTTTTTACTCAAACATACTTTACTTAGTAGATAATCATGTTTTCATAAATCTACATATATATATATATATATATATATATATATATATACATAAAATAATTTCCCTCATGGAACTATCATATAACATCATGTACAATCCCCCATGGTCGGGTTGTACGGCCCGAAGGCTAGACTTAGCCTTGGCTGGTCTACCAGGCTAAGTAAAAATTGTTATATCTGAAATACGATTGCTCACCCAACCTGGTCCGAACCCAGTGGGTAATCTGCTCCTACAATTCATCGCTTCAAGGGTCAATCAATTGTCGTCCACTTACACTTTCTTGATAGTGTGGGTGCACTACATGTAATACTAACTACGGTACCGTGCTCTGAATCATAACTAGTCCATCAGGGTTCTGCTACCATATCATAAAATTCATATAATAAAATTGTAACATGATCTTTTCATAAGTCTGTATAAAATCTGACATGTTCACAATTCTGTATAAAATCTGTCATATTATATCTCTGTATAAAACTGTCATTTCATATCTCGGCATAAAGTCGTATGAACTGTCATTTCATTACTATATAAAAACCATCATGTTTAATCATATAATAATAATTATTCTCATGCCACACGATTTGACTAATAAATCATAATATAATAATTTCCCGGGAAAATCATATTTTGCTGAAAACAAGGGTATGATTAATTTCACCTATTTAATTTAATTTCATTATATTCCAAGAAAACTCGATGTAGTCTAATCCTTGACATTTAATTTAATTCCAAATTATTACCAATAATCTGATATAACCAAATCCCTGTAGTTTAATTTAATTCCAAAATATCCCCTAAAAAATATGATATAATTAAATCCATGCAGTTTAATTTAACTTCAGCATAATTTTAGAATAAAATCAGAACATAGATATAATTAATTTCACATATTCAATTTAAATCGGGCATATTCTAATTAACATAGGTCTAATTAAATTCACATACTCAAATTTAATCTGGAATATTTTTAAAATAAACCTGACATAGTCTATTCCCCTTACCTTAGCCCAAGAGACCAGCTTACGACGTCCAAATGACAAATTCACTTCGATTAAAGTATTGAAGAGCGGAGCTAGGACCTATATATGATGTATGCTTTTCAATTTGGCTTACAGATAGAGAGAAAGTGAAGAGAGAGAGAGAGAGAGGAGAGAGATAGAGAGAGAGAGAGAGAGAGAGAGAGAGAGAGAGAGAGAGAGAGAGAGTAACAACCCGAAAATCTATAGAAGTTTTTTAATTAATTAATTAAACTTTACTACAACAACAACAACAACAAAACCAAGCCTTAGTCCCACTAAGTGGGGTCGGCTATATGAATCCTTTTCCGCCAATTTATGCGATCATGGACCATTTCTTTTGATAGATTCAAAGATATTAAATCCTTACTCACTATCTCCTCCCAAGTTATTTTAGGTCTACCCCTACCCCTTCTACTGCCTCCCACAGTAACCAAGTCACTCTTCCTCACAGGTGCACTATAAGGCCTACGTTGCAAGTGTCCATACCATCTGAGTCATCCCTCCCTTATCTTATCTTCTATAGGAGCTACACCTAACTTACCACGAATATGTTCATTCCTTAATTTATATTTCAATGTTATACCACTCATCCATCTAAGCATCCTCATCTCGGCAACTTTTACTTTTTGGATATTATGCTTCTTCGTCACCCAACATTCTGATCCAATAGCATGGCTGGTCTTATAGCTGTTTTATAAAATTTCCCTTTCAATTTTAAGGGTATTCTACGATCACATAGAACACTTGAAGCACTTCTCCATTTTACCCAAACTGCTTTAACTCTATGCACTACATCATCTTCAATTTCTCCTTCAGCTTGCATAATAGATCCAAGGTATCGAAATCTACAAGTGTTATTTATTTCTTCATCATCAAGTTTAACTTTGTCTCTAATATTCCTCCTATCATTACTAAAATTACATTTCATATATTCTGTTTTATTTCTACTTATCTTAAAGCCTCTAGATTCCAAAGCTTCTCTCCATAATTCTAACTCAGCCTCTACTCCATCCCTAGTTTCGTCAATTAATACAATATCATCTGCAAACAACATACACCATGGAACCTCCTTTTGAATACTCTTAGTCAATTGGTCCATCACTAAAGCAAAAAGATAAGGACTCAAAGCAGATCCTTGATGTACACCTATGGTAATTGGAAATTCTCTAGTTTCTCCATCTATAGTCTTTACACTAGTCATTACTCCATCGTACATATCCTTAATGACATCGGTATACCTACAACATACACCCTTTTTTCTAAAACCCACCATAGAACTTCCCTAGGTATCCTATCATATGCTTTCTCAAGGTCAATAAATATCATATGCAAGTCCCTCTTCTTTTCCCTAAACTTTTCCATTAATCTTCTTAAAAGATAAATAGCTTCTGTGGTAGATTTCCCACGCATAAAACCAAATTGATTTTCTGAGATCTTTGTTTCTAACCTTAATCTTTGTTCAACTACTCTTTCCCATAGTTTCATCGTATGACTCATAAGTTTAATTCCACGATAGTTATTACAATTTTGAATATCTCCTTTATTTTTGTATATAGGCATTAAAGTGCTTTTTCTCCATTCATCTGGCATTTTCTTAGTTTTTACAATTGTATTAAATAAATTAGTTAACCATATAATTCCGTTATCACCCAAGCATTTCCAAACTTCAATTGGGATGTTATCTGGTCCCATAACTTTCCCATTTTTTATCTTTTTTAGTGCAAACTTAACTTCGTTAACTCTAATTTTGCAAATAAATCTTATAGTTTTAGTCTTTTCCTCATTTGACAATTCTAAATTTAAGTCTTCTATTTGGTTTTCATTAAACAACTTACTAAAGTAACTTCCCCATCTTTCTTTAATATCTTCGTCCTTAACCAAGACAACATCATCCTCACTTTTTATACATTTTACATTTCCTAAGTCCTTATTCTTCCTTTTTCTAGCTTTAGCAATTTTAAATATATCTCTTTCCCCTTCTTTTGTACCTAATCTATCATACAAACTATTAAATGATCTATGTTTAGCTTCACTAACGGCCCTTTTTGCATCTTTTCTTGCCTCCTTATATTTTTCATAGTTATCTCCGTTTCTACATTTTTGCCACGCTTTATACCAAATTATTTTTGTCTTTATGATTTTTTGTACATCTTTATCCCACCACCAACTTTCTTTGCTATTTGAGAATCTTCCCCTTGATTCACCTAAAATCTCTTTTACTTATCTTTTTAATAGAGTTAGCTAATCTATTCCAAAGAGTATTTGAATCTATCCCATCCTTTAAGGTCCAATCCCCATCTTTGATCATTTTATCTTTAAATTTTATTATATTTTCTCCTTTTAGGTTCCACCATCTAGTTCTCCTACACTGGTTTATTTTATCCTTTTTCTTCCATTTTTTAATGCATATATCTAACACTAAGACTCTATGTTGTGTGGTTAGACTTTCACCTGGAATAACTTTACAATCCTTGCATGATAAACGATCTACCCTCCTAGTTAAAAAAAAATCAATTTGACTTCTATTTTGTCCACTTTTAAAGGTTATTAAGTGTTCTTCTATCTTCTTAAAGCAAGTATTCATTATACTAAAATCATATGACATAGCAAAGTCTAAGATCATCTCCCTAGACTCATTTTTGTCTCCATATCCATATCCTCTATGTATCCTTTCATAATTTTTATTATCTCTTCCAACGTGTTCATTCAAATCTCCTCCTATAAATATTTTCTCAATCCCTGGTATGCCTTGTATAATACTATCCATATCTTCCCAAAATTGTCTCTTAAGATTTTCTGCTAAGCCAACTGAGGAGCATAAGCACTAATGATATTTATTATCTCTTGTCCTAATACCCATTTTGATTTTTATAATTCTATCTCTTACTCTAGTTACATCTACAACGCTATCTTTTAAGTTTTGTCTATAATAATGCCTACTCCATTCTTATGCTTTTCTTTTCCAGTGTACCAAAGTTTAAATCCTGATTTATCGATTTATCTAGCTTTCTCACCCACCCACTTAGTTTCTGAAGGCAATTATAGTAATTCTTCTTATAATCATTATCACAACTTCTATGTTAACCCATAAGTGTTGTGTTGACCATAATTCTAGTGATGTGTGAGTCCTAGGTGCGCGCGTAGTTTTTTTTTTTTTTTTTTTTTGTAAACGACTACTGTTCTAAGTTGGAACGGGGAGGTACATCTTCGCATTCTGGTCTCAGGGCTTCGGCTGTCTTACACTGATTCCCACTCCTAGTCTGAATGTGCCGTATGAAATCCTAGGTTAGTGATTGATTTCATCATAAGGCATTGTTGCTTAGTGCGTGGGAAAACTGCCTGTTGACAGAAGTGGCCATACCGCATGAATATTGTTCTAAATATTATTTAATCCTCGGCCAAGCAAAACATTGTTATGATTTTTCTTCTTTCGTTATTGAGATGTGTCTCACCCTAGAGTGGTGATTATATTTTCAGGGAAATCCATCCGGAGATCAAAACTATAAGGCGTGGGGTCCGGGCAAAGGGGAGGTAGTATAAAAGATTATTTTGGTTGCAGATTTTTTTTGGGACGACTTCACCACTGTTCTGGATAGTTATGTTTAATAACTAAGAAAATGATAAATATAGAACAATGATGGCCAGTTTTTTTGAGGTTTATAAATTCGATAATTTTGGTATTTTACCTTGCGCTTGTACTAATTTATTTCTGCACGATGATGGGCGTAGGGTTCAGATCATGTGATCCCACATCAGCTTGGCCCAAACACGGGTGATGGGGTGTCGGAGCATTAACGCCCCCTTCATGCCTTAGGGATAACACTTTTTTTTACTTATAAGAGATTCGAAAATCCTTAGTGTCTTCCACCACATTTGGGGAACCCAAACCACAACTATTCAGAGATACAGAAGGAAGAAACCTTAAAGAATCTTGCGAGATGAACTGATTTGATCACTTCTACCACGGAGCTAGGAATGGCTATAGAATGAAAACAAATTTTGCCAAAAGAAACGAACATAAAAAAAAAAATCTATCGCCTAGGGTAAAGGGGTACGAGCTTCCAGAAAAAGGCTCTAGTGAAGAATGAAGAAATAGGTCAAGTGAAGTTAAATTGATAAGATGCTAGCCTTGGCATTACTAGAAAAACACATTGGTAATTTCTTTAAAAGAAATCAAAAATAAAGTACTAGAAGTAATAATTAGAGGGGGTTCAAAAAACTAAAAATGAGATACAGTAAAAGGTAAATAAGAATAAAAGATGAACCCCTATCACTTGTTTACGGATCAATTGCAAACAAGGGTGGACATCTTAAACCCGATAGGTTCACAATGACAATAAAGAAAATAGAAGAAAAAGAAGGCCGCGAATGAAAGCAACATGAGATGAATCACAGCTCCAAGAAATCGGAGAACGAAACAAGTGAACAAGAGAATGCACCAATGTATGCTGCGTGGCCATAATGATGAGTGAATTTTTACATGGTAAAGTTTTCTCGTAAGAATCAGGTGGATTAATCATTTAGTGATTCATGTGAGGGAGTAGTCGTCATACAAGAATTCATGCGAATTCTTTGTCCGTACGACAAGTAGGTACAATGGTACAATAAAAGAACTAAAATTAACATTTACGTTAAAAAAAGACAAAATGAATCGTCCTTAAAAAGTGAACTAGATACAAGATCAAAATCAGTTTAAAAACAAAAGAAAAACAGAAGAACTTAATTAACAGATTGATATGAGCTTGGATAGAAGGAAATAAAAATGAGGTTTTTTTCAAGACTTAGTTAAATATTACGAAGTAGAAGTGACAAGCAAGAATAACTTAGAAAGGTAAAAGACTAAAAAGTAAAAATTTAAGACAAGGAGAAATCATTTATCAATTTTACTAAAGAATGAAAACGTTTGAAAAATTGCTTGGAAAAAAGTTCCATTAGATAAGAAAGACTAGAAATTTAAAATTTAATGGGATCGAGAACACAAAGGAAAAAAAAAGAATCTTTATATTAGATACTTGTTTAAAGTTGCAGACTATTATGCAGCACATTCTTCAGCAAGTGAAAATATGGCTTGAATCTAACAATACTACGAGAAGGAAATTCTCTTATGTGAGAAAAAGGGACACTAAAATTTGATTGTCCATTTAGAAAAGGAATGTGAAATCAGAACAGTAATTTGGTAAAATTACGAAAAAAATCTGAAATAAAGAAAGCTAAGATCGTTGGGATACAAGATTAAGTTTGACCCAGGGATTCTTTTTGGTCTAAGCCTAGATAGGACAACTTCAGCTAAAGAAAAATGGTACTTGGACGAGGTTCTCTAGGCACATTGGACCGTAGGATAAATCCAGTTCACACCTTATTAATATGGCTAAAAGATGTGGATACGTTACATTCGGAAACAATGCAAAGGCCAAATCCATTTGGGGTAAGTAAGATAGGTAAGAATCTTCCATCACCATCGGTGACGGGTGTTTTGGTAGATGGATTAAAAACATAACCTATTGAAGCATAAGAGTCAATGACAAGTGACAAGGATTACTGATATATCTTTAAGAAATAAGGAGAGAGGAGAAAAAGGAACAAATGTATTGTGAAATAAGAACAACAAAATATCTGTTCATACGCTAAAGATGAGTTGAATGATGTATAGTTATAGATTGCAAGTTATAGGCAAAATTAAAATCTAAAACAGGAGGAATCGCGAAATGGGGGCTGGGTATAAAGCAACTATTAATAATAAGGGGGCGAAGTTGGTTATAACATAGAAGAGCTAAGGCATGGGAAGCATGTATGACTTTACTAGTAGAACACTAGATTAAAAAGAACTTTGGTAGTTATAGAACTCGCCTATTAGCAGGAGGAGTAAGTTGTTGTGCAAGAAGTTAAAATTTGTGATGCTTGTCAAAATTAGGAAAACAAACTAAGACCAACGATGAAGGAGGTTAATAAGAGAGAAACACATCTCCACGTAGCAAGCCTTTAAAGCTTAATTCACTAGACTTAGTTGGGTCCTACTAGACCTTCAAAATATGAGAAAGCAATATGCTTTCACATTGTTGATGATACTCCAGTTTACCTGGGTACTCTTCCTAGCCTCAAAAAGATGGAGCATGTAGTACATTAATAAACTTTTGGTACAAGCATCAAAATAGAGGGCTGATGTACCTTACGACATAAGAAGTGGCTTCAGGAACCATCGACTGGGGTGATCATATCAAGACAAGTGTTTACCAATTTTTGGTACTTAACATAAATAGACTAACATTTTCCGCAACGGAACCAGGCCCCTAAATAACATCCTCCCCAAACAAACTGGAGTTTTTTTGTGAAAGGCACATATAACCCTTCAAGACATTGCGCATGGACAATGTTGGCTTAAAAAACCTACCTAAGTACTTTTGGGACTGAATTGTTTAATACCGTCATGTTATGTACTATAGAAAGTTTCCATTAGTCAAGCTTCGATAACGTGGAATTTTGGATTACATTATTTTCCTATAGCACCGGAGTACCCAACATTAAATGAGTATTATGCTCCTCAGGACTCCTCAAGTAATCAAAATATCATTGATAACACCACAAAAGGGAACAGCCAAAACTGATCTAGATATTCATGGGAAGACCTATGCATACAGGCCACGAGATGTGGGCAGAGAGGAAAAAAGAGGGCAAAGCATGTGAGAGTCCTAGTCCGAATGCATAACCAATAACTCTAGAAGTTACCAGTAAGACCAAAGGGGTTTTTGTAACCTGATTCTTAATAATTAAACATCGGCCTTGATTTGGACATGTTCACTTGATGATACCGAGATCAAGATCGATCTAGAATAGACCTGGTTCCCGGTGGAGTTGTAAAACAAGATCATCAATTGGGGGTAGGGGTATGTATTCTTAATCGTAAATACATAAAAGTTATTTTTTTTTCCATAGTCAATACACATCCGCATCGACCCGTCTTTCTTTTTTACGAGAAGCAACTAGTGCTCCAGCTAAGGTGACATGGCTAGGGATCTGATGAATCCCTTGTTCAGTAATTCTCTCAACGACTCCTTCAGTTGGCCTTCAACTCTGCCAGGGGGCCATGTGTGTAGGGGAGAAGGGGGAGGGAGCCTGATAGTAAGGTTGTTCCATCCGCTAAAACGTAATTCAATGCAACGATTGATTTCCACGGTCGGGAGGCACCGAATCTTGTAAATGCTCTTTAGATCAATCTAGTATTTCCTTTACTACTAAGATATCTTCCAAATTTAATGTCAGAGAACCCTGGGTACTTCCTTCACAGAAGCTAGTCCCATGACATCCTCGAGAAGTGGACCGCTTGCCTGAATACAGCTGATATATCTTTATGTGTTCAGTGCACGTACGACCCCAAAAACTGTACCCTCTCCCTAGGAGTCTGAACACTACTGAGGGATCTTTTTATAACAGTCATACTGGCATGATTGGAAGCTAGCCATCCATATTCCTCCTATAATCACATCAAAAAGCAACCCCATGCATGTCAAAATATTACTAATTGGTGGTATCAATTTTCCCGCTGATACATATTGGAGTAGGTATTTAAGCACTTTCTACATACCACTAATGTTCTTGTTGTGTACAACAAGATATTCGCGTCTAATACTGAGTTTCTCTACCACCAGCAACGACAATTTAATATCCCCCAAATATATGAAAGAAGGTGTTGCTCCTGATCAAATAAAACAAACAACTTTATTTGAAAAACATGACAAGAGTACCTGTACAGAACAAAAGTCACAATGTATTCTCTGCTTCCCTCGACCTCGGATGTAGAGTATAGACCGCCACCCGTGCTGGGCGGTGTTCTCTGTAGTAGCCTTGGGTGCCTCATTCCCTCCTTGGTATTTACGTAGGTGTTCATTGTCAACGATACACGACTCTCATAAAACAGGTCGGGTCTACCACAATGGAACCAGTACCGTGATCCACTCGTGGGCATTCCCAGCACGAATGCCTTTGTTACATCTAGGGCCATAGGGTATGATGTGGTTAATCTTGAAATGCCTTATTGCTCTCTCTCGTCTTCTAGCCTTCACTACTAATACCATTCCTCCTCCAAAGCCCTGAATCGCACCTATGTGGAGAACTAGAGACATAGGCGTCTCCTTTGGCGGTGACAACCCGCTCCTTTTTTTTTGCTGACCTTCTCTACACGTTGGCTTATATCCTCACTCGAGAAATCTCTAAAAAAAAAAAAAAAAAGCCCTTTTTTGTTTGTTAAAAAACGACCGCCACTTGCTCATGGATCGCCTATCTATCTTAGGCCTCTGCGCGACCCTCGGCCTTTTTGGACTCATCTAAAAATCATATATAGGGTGAAGCGAGACAACTCACAAACTTGGTTGTAAAATAAATGCGGCATAGTTAAGTGCCCCTGGGTTAGGTTTGAAACGCAATGCCATTACAATCATAGTGAAAAGGGGAAAGGTACCAATCAAAGACGATCTGTTTTAAAGCGGTTGCTATGTTATGTGCTGTAGGATACTGTGCCAAGATCTAACTTAAAGGGGAAGGCCTCATACTTCCTTAAAGTGCTTCACAGCTAACCGCCACCACAGAGGTACGGCCTCATCCCATCATCTAAAAAATCTACATTGCGGCTAGAGTTGTTCACATGCAGTCCCAGTGCAGCACTACCAGTATCGTCGCTCAATCTCCGACCTAAATTCTCTGCAATAGTGGGGTCAGCTCGCTGTGGAAAGTTATGGGATTTCTCCGGTAACGTCTCTTGGATGCAACTTGATTGCTCATGGGCATCATGTTCCCTAGAGTAGTTCCATGCAATCTCCACCATGACGTTACTGAGTCTACATTACGCAGTAGTTTGATTAGAATCACTGTCCCAACCCATACTGGAAGCCCCTATTTGCCATACAGTTCAACATTTACGTTGGGTCATTATTCCCAAGGTCCATCCAAAAATAGGACAGAAAAACAATCTAATAGAATCCTTATCATAACATGCCGGTACCTCATTTTACGTAAAGATACTATAAAATACCTCTATCCCTCATAATAGACATACTCAGGCTATCATAGGAACGTTCTTTATACAACCATCAACTAGCATTCATATTTCTCATTTCAGTCTCATCTCACTGCTTAGAAACAAAAATTGTTCATATTTGCCATGGATTTTACCTTGAGACCTTGTCTTCATGAAATCACAGAAGACCTTCATGAATTTCTAACCATCTAGCCGGTAGCAGACGACCCAAAAATTCAACTTTAGCCTCTAATAATGACTTACAAATTCCTAAGCGAGCTTTTCTAAAACCCTTTTCAAATTTATTCCTATACTTTGGTATTGTCTGTTACCGCTGCAGAGTCGGTGACGACACACTACCAATGTAGGAGCTGAACCACAACTATAAGACTTAAAATTCTACGAACTCTGATACCAACAATTGTCACAGCCCTGAACCGTGGGGCTCGAAGGGCTATTCTTATAACATATGTATCTGATTACCATATATAAACGACCCGAAGTGGGGGTAGCTGGGCATACTGTCATAACTCCTAGCAAACATGCAGGCGGAAAAAGAATAGCCACAAAAACTAGACTAAAGTGCTAATACCACCGAAACACAATCCATTATACATATACCCTCCAAAATCCTGCTTATTTATATCCCAACATCAAGCATATCTACTACAACTATCAGTTCTCACTAGACTACCTACACAACACTAATTAATCCCCCCGATCTCTCTGGGCCTTGGTTCCTAGTCTTAGTCCTGATATTTGAAATTATTGGCGTGAGACACTTCTCAGTAAGAAGACATAATAGAATTACCATTAGTGTGTTAGATGAGTTTTACATAGGGCAAAACTTAACCATTTATTAACTTTAATGAAAACGACATTTATAACCGTAACTCACACCTATAAAACAATTTTAGGTACATATGTTTTTACTCAAGACATACTTACTTAGTAGATAAGCATGTTTTGCATAATCTACATATGATATATATATATAGATATATATAGTTATATATATAAACATAATAGATTTCCCTCATGGAACTATCATATACATCATGTACAAGCCCCCCTTGGTCGGGTTTGTACTGCCCGAGGGCTAGACTTACCTTGGCTGGTCCTACCAGGCTAAAGTAAAAATGGTTATATCTTGAAATACGATTGCTCACACAACCGGGTCCTACCCAGTGGTTAAATCGGCTCAACACATTCAACTCGCTTCAAGGTCATCATTGTCGTCCCTGTACAACCACTTTGACTATGATAGTGTATGGGTGCACTGACATGTAATACTCACTAACGGTACCGGTCTGCTGAATCATATCTAGTGCCTGGGTTCTGCTACCATATCATAAAATTCATTAATAAAATAGGTAACAGATCTTTTCATAAGTCTTATAATCGGACATATTTCACATTCTGTATAAAATCGTCATATTATATCTCTGTATAAAACTGTCAGTTTCATATCTCGCAATAAAGTTCGTATGAACTGTCATTTTCATTCTAATATAACAACCATCATGTTTAATCATTAAATAATGAATTATTCTCATGCCACACGATTGACGAATAAATCATAATTAATAATTTCCCCCGGGTAAAAATCATATTTATCTGAAAACAAAGGTATGATAATTTCACCTATTTACGATTTTAATTTCATTTATATTCCCAGAAAAATCGATGTAGTCTAATCTTATTTTTTTTGGACGAAATTTAATTATCCAAATTATATACCAATAATCGATATACCAATCCCTGTATTTAATTTAATGCCAAAATTCCCCTAAAAAATATGATATAATTAAATCCTGCAGTTTTATTTACTTTCACAAAACAGCAATCATTTTTAGAATAAATCGGAACATAGATATAATTAAGTTCACATTTCAATTTAAATCGGGCATATGCATAATTAACATAGGCTAATTAAATTCAACATACTCAATTTAATCTGGAATATTTTAAAATAAACCTACATAGTCTATTCCCCTACCGTTAGCCAGAGCCACTGACGACGTCCAAATGACAAATTCACTTCGATTAGATTTGTTTGAATAGCGAGCTAGGACTATAAATATGGATTATGCCTTTTCAATTGGCTTACGATAGAGAAAGTGAAGAGAGAAGAGAGAGAGAGAGAGAGGAGAGAGAGAAGAGAAGAGAGAAGAGAGAGAGAGAGAGAGAAGTAACACCCGAAATCTATAGAAGTTTTTTTTATTAATATTAAACTTTACTGACAAAACACCAACACAAACAGCCGTAGTTCCACAATAAGTGGTGGTCGGCTATATGAAATCCTAAGTTTCCAGCCAATTTATGCGATCATAGACCCAATAGTTCTTTTGATATTCAAAGATATTAATCCTTGTACTCAACTATCTCCTCCCAAGTTTATTTTATGTCTACCCCTACCCCTTTCTACTAACTGCTATCCCCAGTAACCCTACTCTTCCTAGGACACAGGTGCAACTCTCAGCCTTCGATTCAAAAGTGCCATGACCATCTGACATCCCTCACTTTATCTTATCTTCTTAGCTTCTTATGAGCTACCCTAACTTCCACAGATTTGGTCATTCCTTAATTATATTCAATGTTGACCACTCATCCAGCTAAGCATATCCCTCATCCTCGGCAACTTTTATTTCCTGTTTGGATATTATGGCTTCTTCGTAGTCCGCCACATCTGATCAAATAGCATGTTCTGGTCGTATAGCTGTTTTATAAAAGTTCCCTTTGCATTCAAGTTTTAAGGGTATTCATACGATCAACATAGACACTTGAAGCACGTCTCCTTTTACCCAAACTGCTTTAACTCTATCACTAACATCATCTTCATTATTCCTTCACCTGCATAATAGATCCAAGGTATCGAAACTCTACAAGTGTTTATTATTTCTTCATCATCAGTTTAACTTTGTCTCTTAATTCCCCTATCATTACTAAAATTACAGAATTTCATGAGTATTCTGTTTATTTCTAACTTATATTAAAGCCTCTCGATTCCAAAGCTTCTCTCCATAATTCTACTCAGCCTCTCTCCCTCCCCCTCAGTTTCGTCAATAATACATATCATCTGGCAAACAACATACACCATGGAACCTCCTTTTGAATACTCTTAGTCATGGGTCCATCCGAAAAGCCAAAAGATAGGGGACTCAACAGCATCCTTGATGTACACCTATGGGACTTTGGAAATTCTCTATTTTCTCATCTATGTCTTTACACTAGTCATTATACTTCTCCATCGTACTATCCTTAATGACAATCGGTATAACCTACAACATAACACCCTTTTTTTCTAAAAACCCACCATAGAACTTCCCTAGGTATCCTATCATATGCTTTCTCAAGGTAATAAATATCATATGCATTCCCCTCTTCTTTTCCCCTAAACTTTTCCTTGAATCGTCGAAAAGATGAATCAGCAGTCGGTTGTAGATTTCCCACGCATAAACCAATTGATTTTTCTGAGATCTTTGTTTCTTCTAACCTTAATCTTTGTTCAACTAAGCTACTCTTTCCCCATATTTCAATCGTATACTCATACGTTTAATTCCACGATAGTGATGACAATGTTGAATATCTCCTTTATTTTTGTAATAGGCATTAAGTGGCTTTTTTCTCCATTCGATCGGGCATTTTCTTTAGTTTTTACAATTGTATTTAATAAATTAGTTTCCCATATAATTCCGTTATCACCCAAGATTTCCAAACTTCAATTGGGAAATGTTACTGGTCCCAGAACTTTCCCATTTTTATCTTTTAGTGCAAACTTACTTCGTTTAACTCCATAATTTTGCAAATAAATCTTATAAGTTGTATCTTTTCCTTCCTCATTGGACATTCTTAATTTAAGTCTTCATTTGGTTTTCATTAAACAACGTACTAAAGTAAACTTCCCATCTTGTCTTTAATATCGTGTCCTTAACAAGACAACATCACTCCCTTTTTATATACATTTTACGCATTCCTAAGGCCTAGGTGATCCTTCCTTTCTTTTTCCTTCTAGCGTTAGCAATTTGTATATATCTCTTTCCCCTTCTTTTGTACTTTCTACATACAAACTAATTAAATATCGAGTTATTAGCTTCCTATCGGCCCTTATTTGCAATTTTCTTGCCTCCTATATTTTTTCATAGTTAGCTATCCTCCGTTTCTACATTTTGTAGCCACGCTTTATGGCCAATTAATTTTTGTCTTATGTTATTTTGTGTTACAATACTTTAGTCCCACACCAACTCTTTTGGCTATTTGAAACTCTTCCCCTTGATTCACCTGAAAGCATCTCTTTTACTTATCGTTTATAATAGAGTGAGCTACTCTATTCTCAAAGAGTATTATGAAGCTATCCCTTCCTTTAAGGTCCAACAATCCCCATACTTTATCATTTTCTCTTTAAATTTTTATTATATTTCTCCTTTTAGGTTCCACCAATCTAGTTCTCCTACACTGGTTTATTTTATCCTTTTTCGTTGTCTTCCATTTATTTAATGCATTATCTAACACTAAGACTCTATTTTGTGTGGTTAGACTTTTCACCTGGAATAACTGTACAATCCATTGCAATATAACGTCTACTACCCTCCTATTTAAAAAAAACATCAATTTGACTCTATGTTGTCCACTTTTAAGGTTTTATTAATTGTTTCTCTATTCTTAAACAGGTATGCTTATAAGCTAAATCATTGTGCATAGCAAGTCTAAGATCATCTACCTAGAAGACTCATTTTTTGTTCCTCCATATCCATATCCATCATGTATCCGGGTTCATAATTTTAGATCTCTTCCACGTGTTCTAGTCAAATCTCCTCCTATAAATATTTGCTCAATCCCTGGTATGCCTTAGTTATAATACTATCCGTATCTTCCCAAAATGTCGTCTAATGAGATTTTGCGCGAAGAGAAATCCACTTGAGAGCATAAAGAGCAATTGATATTTTAATTATCTCTTGTCCAATAACACATTTTGATTTTTATAATTGCTCGATCTCTACTCTAGTTACAATTCTAAACAAGCTAATCTTTAAACAGTTTTTGTCTATAAAATCCTAGCTACTCCATTCTTATGCTGTTTCTTTTCCATGTACCAATTTTAAAAATCCATCCTGATGTAATCGAGTTCGCGTAGCTGTCGCCACACTCCACTATAAGTTTTCGTTGAGGCAAATTATATTAATTCTTTCATATCTAATCATTGTATCCGCAATTTCATATGCTTTTACGCCATAATGTCCCTATATGCCAAGTTGCTATCGAATCCTAGTTTCCTATATCTTTTAATTTACTCTTACCCTAGTGATCTAGCTATAACTTTCAGGCCCCAAGGAGAGCATATGAGGAAACTCCTTTCAAATGAATTTGTGCACCTACGCATAAGGGGAAAACATAAAATTGTACATCCTTTTAGGAACAATATCAATGTTCAATGATTCACCCAAAATAATCATACACAAAAACAACCTCCTAGTAATCCACCCATAACCAATAAAAACTACACCAAAAACCGCTCCCTGAGACACTTTACCCGCCAACAAGGCAGTGTCAAAATCCCTCTATCGAGGACCTAATATGTTCTACTACGAGCTGGATCACTTGAAAAATGTTAAATCACTAGGATGAGACAACGCTGACTAAGAGGAAATATGCTATTACTAGTGTGTGGCGACTGAGTTCCATAAATACTATGTTAATAAATATCTAAAACTGTAAAAGCTAGTAGAACAATATACAGTACAAATTGGATATATTATAGTTTAAAATACAACTGTAATATCTAAGTTTTCTACTTTTTCATACTTCTAGTATCATAATATATCCATTGATATTCTATAAATATGTATACATGTACATAACTGTGATATTTACCTTGAAAAATTGTACGTCATGATTTAACCCCTCATGACAGGGTTATGCAGCCCGTAGGCAGGACTTAACTCTGGTTGGCCTACCAGGATATGTAAATTATAACTCTACCAATCCTCAGCCTAGCCATATGCAATCCTTCCAAGGAACAATACTAGTATCTACCTTGTCCAATCGACCACCTAAACCAAGTCTGTTGGGAAGCCTGTAATCTCTCCGGGTACGGTTGATGGAATCCTTCCACACACCATCTGAGATGTGTGGTTGCACTCTGTTCTGTAATAGCAATGGTACCATGCTTGACTGATATCTGATCTGATTTATCAGGGTCTAATACCGTAAAATACTATTTTCTATATATACATCTTACTGTTTTATCACGATTCCAAAATAACCATAACATCGAAAACTATTCTAAAAATACTTTAATATCTGAACTATAATAACTTATCTGTAATATTTGAACTGTATAAATTGTAATATCATAGTGTTATGGTTTTAAAATTCTGGGAATCATGGTAATTTGTAAATGCTATAAAATATATGTTTGTATATACACTGTAATTCATAATTAGGTAAAATCTGATAAAACATATTTCTACATAAATACTGTAAATCATAGTAATTTGAAAATTGTAGGATTTCTATACTGATATGATAATATCTCATGCCACACAACTACATAAATAAATATTTCATATTCTGAAAACTGTATCTTCTAATATACAAATAATTTGCGTACTGGATAATAATCTGGAAAAACATATAATTTATTGATAAACATTTCAAAATTCCTAACATAGCATATTTCCCTTACCTATGTGATTGGGAGGCTTGCCTTCAAGTCAACCCTCACACCCTCGGCGTACCAACCTCGAAATCCTGTAATTGCATATATACAAGTTCCCCAATAAAACAATGAATTTCCCAAAAAATCATAATACTCATATTTCCTGAATTTTCCTATTCGTAATTTCCAAACTATAATTTACTTGTGTTCTTGGAAAAATAATCACTGAGGTCCTCAACTCATGTCTGTAGGGTAATATAAACACCCTAACCCTGAAATAATAACACCCGAATTTTACTCCATAAAACACTAGTATATTCTCATACAACACAAAATCTAGGCTCACATAAACCTGGTAATACCGGAAATACCAAAAATAATCTACTTACCCTGAAATTGGGATGGCGCCCAAACTTCTCAAATCAACATTCTGTTCCAGTTAGGTTGTAGAGAATGTCCCCAAGATCATTGTGATAACTTCTAATCGTCGAACTGGGGAGAAACGGAGCCAAAAATCTAGAGAGAAGGAGAAAGCACCAAATTTCTAGAGATAGATAGATAGATAGATAGAGAGAGAGAGAGAGAGAGAGAGAGAGAGGAAAAGGTAGCTGAATTCTCGCCAAAATATGATTTTCTGCGAATTTATAAATGACTTGACACGTGGCTTTATCGATGAGACATGTGGCCTCGTTGACGAGGTGAAGAAGGGAGTTCATCGACGAAGGTAAAGAACTCATCGACGAACCAATGGGTCCAAAATATACCCTCTCGGTATCTCTTCATCAATGAACACTGAGACTCGCCGACAAATTTGACATGGAGTTTGTCAATGAAACCAGGGCATTCGTTGACGAACCCTATTTTAACCCTTTTGAATTTTCCCTTCTCTATATTATTTAATCATTATAATTTTCGAATCTTTAGAGAGAGAGAGAGAGAGAGAGAGAGAAAGAAAGCATTCCGTGGGGGGGGGGGTCTCTGGATTTCAATTTGAAATCCTCTTGAAGCTTTATATATATATATATATATATATAATATTATAATGTTATATTATATATTAATATAACATATTATTAAATTAATAATTCTTATTAATTATTTAATTTAATTTAAATAATTTTTTTAAACACTTCCATGCATATAATTTTTGGGGTCATTATACTAGGGTCAGTTTATATGTCATTTTGAGCTTCGCATCATATCTTATGAGTTATGTAAATACAATCGAACCTAATTTGCGAAATACAATTGAAAATCTAGATTGTCTTTATCCTTCCACTCTTCTGCTTCCATGGATTGAGCCAAGTGGTATGTACTTCGTGTTCCTCGTGACTTCCATAGCATACTTACCATCTGTGCATACTAAGTCATTATCCTTTTCAAAATCTCAATACAAAGGTAAAATACCAAGTGATCTGTCATTAATAAAATATGATTGGACTCAGAGTCAACAATCTCCCTCTTTTTGATGATGACAAATACACGAGCGAAAATGGGTTAAGCCTAATAAGGCTCCCCCTAAGATAATGCATGATTTATAATATAGCAATGTAATCCAGACACATTTTAGAATATGCAATTTGAAACACAATATGCCCAAAAATATTTCTCCCCCTTTCTCTAAAAATAATTTTGCTCTAATAAATATCTCTCCTCTTTTTGCTCTAAAAAATTATTTTTGATCTAGAAAATATCTCTCTCCTTTTTGACATCAACAAAAAGTTATAAGGAAAAAAAAAAATGTGAATACTCAAATATCTCTCCCATTTGTTGAAAAATTGTATTTCTCCCTCTTTTTAAAAGTATAGCTGTTTGTAGAAACAATTTTCATGGTGAACATACAACAGTATTTCAATGAACATTTAAATAGGCAGGCAAACAATTCAGTGGAGTATAGTCCACAAGTCATATGTGTATCAACATGTATCAAATATCTATTTAAGAGTTTAACATGCAGTTCTCTATGAATAGCAATTACTTAATTTTAAGTTAATTTGCTCCTCCTTAGTTATGTACTCCAATATATTTCTATGCAACTTCTCTACTATGCATCAAGCCTGATTCACATCTGAATTGGATAAACCAATCCTCCATAAGTGGTTTTGTAAGTATATCGACCCATTGCGCACCTGTGCACACAAACTCAAGTGCCACGTCCCTCTTTTGCACATGGTCACAAAGAAAGTGATGTCTAATTTTTATGTTCTTAGTTTGTGAGTGTAATATATGGTTCTTTGAGATATTTATTGTACTAGTATTATCACATTTTATAGGAACAGTGTTATAGTGTAATCCATAGTTCATGAGTTGTTGCTTCAAATATAGTGTTTGAGCACAACAACTTCCAGCCGCTATGTATTCAGCCTCGACTGTGAACAGTGCAATTGAGTTTTGTTTCTTGGAGAACCAAGAAACTAAGGATTGTCCTAAAAAGTGACAAGTGCCACTTGTTCTTTTTCTATCCACTTTGCTACCAGTAAAGTCAGCATCAGAATAACTGACAAACTCAAGAGAAGTGAACTTAGGATACAATAATCCAAGTTGAATAGTCCCAATAAGGTATCTAAGTATTCTTTTAACTACTAATAAATGTGATTCTTTAGGTGTAGCCTGAAATCTTGCGCACAAGCATACGCTAAACACAATATCAGGCCTACTAGTAGTCAGGTATAACAGGCTACCAATCATTCCATGGTAGAGTTTAACATCCACTGGTATACCTTGCTCATCTTTATATAATTTTGTGGAAGAACTCATAGGTGTTCCTAAAATTTTACCATCTTCAATGTTAAACTTTTTGAGCAAGTCTCTAATGTACCTTGATTGGTTTATAAAAATTCCATGTTTTTCTAGTTTGATATGAAGTCCTAGAAAGAAGTTAAGTTCACCCATCATGCTCATTTCAAATTCATTTTGCATGCAGTTGGCAAACTCATTACACAACCCTTCATTTGTTGCTCCAAAAATGATGTCATCTACGTATATTTGTATTAGGAGTAAGTTATCATTTTTAGCCTTTATGAAAAGTGTTGTGTCAATCTTCCCTCTAGTAAACCCATTATCAAGATGAAAACCACTAAGCCCTCATACCAAGCTCTAGGAGCTTGCTTCAATCCATACAAGGCTTTAGACAATTTATAAACATGATTTGGAAATTTGTGGTTTTCAAATCCTAGAGGTTGTTCAACATAAACTTCCTCATT
Organism: Malania oleifera; assembly: GCF_029873635.1. NCBI lineage: Eukaryota > Viridiplantae > Streptophyta > Magnoliopsida > Santalales > Ximeniaceae > Malania > Malania oleifera. The sequence goes on along the minus strand of NC_080422.1, from coordinate 83,520,531 downwards.
TATATAGCCATTTAGGAATGCGCTTTTAACATCCATTTGATATAATTTGAAGTTCTTAAAACCAGTATATGCTAACAACATTTGAATGGCTTCCATTCTAGCTACAGAAGCATATATTTTGTCAAAATCTATGTCTTCCTCTTGGTTATATCCTTAAGCTACTAGTTTGGCTTTATTTCTAATTATCATGTCATTTTCATCTTTCTTATTCTTATAGACCCATTTTGTTCCAATAACAGTATGATTATCAGGTCTAGGAACTAATGTCCAAACTTTGTTTATCTCAGATTGATTTAATTCTTCCGGCATAGATATCACCCATGATTCATCCTCAATTTCCTCGCTCACATTCTTAGGCTCCTCCTGTGATAAGAATGCAAAGTGGCTAACCATATTTTTAAGTGATGATTGTGTAGCTACTCCACGTGATGGTTCACCTATGATTTGATCTATGGGATGATTCCTTACATACTTCCATTCCCTAGTTAGTTCATGAAACTCCCTTTCTACTTGATTATCCTCAGAAGATGTTTCCTTAATTTCAATGTTCTTAGCTGAATTATTTTCAATAGACCATTTTTCTAATCCCTTACTTATCTCAAAATCATCCTTATTAGACCTTTTTAGAGAAAGGATTGGACTCGTCGAATACTACATGAATGGACTCTACTACAGTCAATGTTCTCTTGTTATAGACCTTGTAGGATTTACTATCTAAGGCATAACCTAGAAAGATACTTTTATCATATTTCGCATCAAATTATCCTAGCTATTCATTATTTCTAACAACAAAACATTTACATCCAAAAACATGAAAATAGGAAATATTAGGCCTATGATCATTCCACAATTCATAAGGAGTTTTATTAAGAGTAGACCTAGTCACAACTTTATTTAATACATAGCAAGTAGTGCTAACTACTTCAACCCAAAAATATTTAGGTAACTTGTGTTCATTTAGCATCATTCTACTCATTTCCTGTAGAGATTTGTTCTTTCTCTCAACTACTCCATTCTATTGTGTTGTCCTAGGTGCAGAAAAGTTAGGAAAGAATCCTAGTGAGTCACAAAATTCTTTCATACCCTTGTTTTGAATCTCTCTACCCCTATCACTTCGTATGTGTGTGATCGTATAACACTTTTCATTCTGAATTCTTCTACATAATTTAATAAAATTTTCACATGCTTCATTTTTATGTGCAAGAAACAATACCCATATGAATCTAGAATAGTCATCAACAATTACGAAAGCATATGACATACCACCTAGACTTTGAGTTTGATTAGGACCAAATAAATCCAAGTGCAACAATTGAAGTGGTCTAGTAGTGGAGATGACTTTCTTTTTCTTAAAAGTAGATCTGGCTTGTTTTCCTAATTGGCATGCTTCATATATTTTATCTTTCAAAAACTTAGTTCTAGGTAAACCCTCAACTAATTCTCCCTTAACTAGTTTAGAAAATAAGTCCATGTTTGCCTGTCCTAGTCTCCTATGCCAAATCCAACCTGTCTCATTTATAGCAGAAACATATTTTACATGTTGAGTGGTTAAGTTATCAAAACTAGTGGTATTGACTGTTAGCTTTATCGTAATCCCAAGAAGGGGGGGGGGTGAATGGTATTTTCAAAATTAATGCCCTAGGTCAATCCCCTAACAGTAGTATTGCACAAGCCTAGAGTCAATCTAGTGCAGATAAAGTAAATCAATATAAATATACAGCAAAAATTAAACTGCACAAATAATTTAGTTAAGCATGCACAATAAAGCAGTAAATAGATATGACACCTAGAAATGTTATCGAGGTTCGGCAAAATGCCTACATCCCCACCTTGGCAAACAAACACAAGGATTACCACTATGAGCTCACTTAATCGGTGGAGCGGCACCTAAACAACCAGGTCAATTAGCGAAGCAGACCTCAACCTACACCTTATTAGGATGGTGCACCTAACTTTCCTAACCGGGTCTAAGCCAATCCAGGACTATTTATTAGGGCTAGTCTCCCTCTTCAAGCTCGTGCCTGGAATACAAAAAATATGGAAATTTTTATGTAAACAGAAATGCTTCTTACACAAGCAGATTTGTACCACTAAGCACAAGCACTAATCAATGCACACCAATTATGTAGGAATTATAAGCTCAATGGTGTTTGTGTGCAATCAACACTCAAGATAATGTCTATATTCAATCTAGCACCAGAGTGTATTAATAAACTAATCTTTGAAACTATAAACCAAAGAATATCTCAATCACAAATTAAGGTTTCAAAGATTTCCAACAATAGTAATCAAAACATCTCTAAAAATATTTTCTCAAGATTCTAGCATAGAGAGATATTTGAAACATAGGCTCGTCAAAAACAATTTCATCACAATCAAAATACAAGCCTTGGAGTCTTGCAATGCAAATTCCAAGACTCACAAGCTTCAAAGTTTTCCCCACACAATGAAGTTATTAAATAAACTGAGGGGAAAAACTATAAGCTAAAACTCTCAATAAAAATCAATCAACCAATAATTCAAAGAGAGTTTTTGGCAAGTAGGAATATTGTAGAATTGCTCAAGAATAGTTTCACACAATAAGATTTTTCGAGCAAAGGATGAGTATTTGGCCTAATATGGGAAGATAGAGCTCTCAAAATTTCAGAGGAAATTTCCCTAATCTAAATCCCTAATCCTCTCTTAATTTATGCAAATGATCACATATGTATAGCCTCACTCAAAAATACAACTGTTAGGACACAAAAGGTATTATTAAATTTGTTTAATGAACTTTAAAACCAATTTATCCTTAATTAACTCGAGCTACCGCAGTTAAAAATTAAGCAACCTAAGAGTTTCGATCGCCCGATACCATAGCTATTTCAAATCAGAGTGCAACCATATATCTTAGATAGTGCATGGATTTCCATCAACTGTGCCTTGGAGGGATTACAGGCTCCCTAGAAATCTAGGTTGAGGAGGCCGGTTTGACAAGGGAGAGATCAGTTGTCGAGCCTTTGGAGGGATTGTAGAGTAGCTAGTCTAATGATTGATAGAGTTTCAGTTGACTTATTCTGGTGGGCTAACCAGTGTTAAGTCCTGCCTATGGGCCGCACAACCATGTCATGAGGGGTTAAATCATGACATACAGTTTTTTGGGGAAGTTTCACACTTATATATATATATATATATATATATATATATATACAGATTTACAGAAAAACAACAGATATGTTATATTTCTAGAATTATGAATAAATAAAAGGCTCAGATATTATAGTTATATTTTAAGTCACATAAGTGTGAGTTATACTGTATATTATGTTACATGCTATCTTAGTTTCAGTTATTTATCAGTATACTATTCATGTAAACTCAACTGCCACGCACTGGTAATAGCATATTTCTTCTTACTAAGAGTTGTCTCATCCTAGTAACTTAACATTTTTCAGATGATCCAGCTAGACGAGCAGGTCAAGCTCAGAGATAGAGAGGTCATTTACACTGCCCTGTCTATAGGGTAAGTGTTTTAAGGGAGATGCATTTTTGGGTAGATTTCAAGAGTCTTGGTAGTTTTTGTTGAAGGTTGTGCATCTATATATATATTTTGGGAAAATACAGAATTCTAGTATTGTAATAATGATTGTACAGTTTTATGTTTTCCCGCTGCATAGATGTATTCCAGTAGATTTTATCAGGGATATCAAAGTAAAAGAATTACCAATATATATATATATATATATATATTAAAAATGGTATGAATATTGAGGTTGTTACATTATGGTATCAGAGCCTAGGTTACTAGGTTCTGTAGACTCTAGTGTACAACGGAAAACAATACCATAATATAGGAAGGGAATTTTGAGAAGGATGGAACAGAATATCAGTGAGTTAATGTTGGGAAACTAGGGTGAGAATTTAGGGTTCTGTTCAGCAGTTTGGAAGTAGGAACTTTAGGGTGGTTTCTGTGTTTTTCCTGGGCTGACGATTTCAGGAAAACCATAGTAAACTATCGTTGGTTGCTATTTCCATTTGGTAGGACTAGACCTTAAATTAGTAATAGGTAGTATAAGGGTTATGGCTAAGATTGCATGGAGCTCTAGAGAGCAAGGAGGTCCATTTGTAGCACAAGGGTGTACCATAGAAAAGTTCACGAAGATGAACCCTCCTACGTTTTCAGGAGCAGCTGATCCTGTAGTTGCTAAGAACTGGATGCAAAAGATGGAGAAAATACTAACGGTGCCTCACTGCATCGATGAGCAGAAAGTCCTTTATGCCATGTACAAGTTGACAGGAGAAGGCGAGAGATGGCGGATGACCATTAAATTATTGGAGGAGTAGAGACCTATACCAGAGCCTATGACCTAGAGGTGGTTCAGAGAGATATTATTTGATAGATATTTTCCCGCCACTATCAGAGAGGCTAAAGTGTACGTGTTTTTAAATTTGATTTAAGGGTCGTTGACTGTTCAGCACTATGCAATAAAATTCATCAAGTTGTCATGATTTGATCCATATATAGTGTCAGATGAGCCTAAGAAGGCGAGGATGTTTGAGAGGGGCTTGAGACGAGATATATATAAGCAGGTGGCGGTTCTAAAGATGAAGGACTTCTCTAAATTAGTAGACAGAGCCATAGTAGTAGAGGAGAGCGAATAGAAAGATGTAGAAGTACTAAGCCAGAGGAAGAGGCCCATGCTTCCAAGTTTCCAAACAAGTCCCAACTGGGGCCCATGGAGGGGAGACCTGTAAGAACTTTACCCAAGATATGTAAATTGACTAAATGAAAAAGGGTAAAAAAGTAAATTTTGTAGGCTTCATCGACGAAGCCATTGTTCTCGTCGACGAAGGCCTTCATACTCTTTGTCGCCGAAATTAAGAGCCTCATCAACAAAGAGATACCGAACGTGTTGTAAAATATCGAAATAGGGTTCGTCGTCGAAGGAGCCAGTTCGTCGCCGAGTCAAGGGTCTATAAATAAGATATTTTGTTGCTTCATTACTAAAAAAGCTAAACTCTCTCTCTCTCTCTCTCTCTCTCACTCACTCACTCACTCACTCACTCACTCACTCTCTCTCTCTCTCACTCTCTCTCTCTCTCTAGGATTTCAGGTTGTCAGTTGTCAGAATCAATGATCCGACATTACCACGTGGATCAGGAGGAGAAGTTCTACGTTTCAAGCGAATTAGAATTTTTTTTTGAGGATTTTTGGGTTTTGACCCAAAAAGGAGATAAGGGTCCGATTTCAGTTTCGTTTCAGTATATATGTAGTAGTAAGAATTGTAGTGAAGTATAGTTTTTGGCTGTCTAGGTTTTGGGAACTCGGTTCGTAGTTTTAGAGTCGTAGAGTTCGTATTTTGTTATTCAAGAAAAGGTAAGGGGATTCTTTTTATATCAGTTATTTTTTAAATCGTAATCGGTAAACATGTAATTTACGATTATATGTATATTTTGGTTACTTATTTGGGAAAATCTATCTAGTTAAAATGCGGGATTTTTGGGTTACAATTTTTGGAAAAATTTAGGGTTTCGGGTATCATATCTATTTTGGTTGGAAAATCATATGATGTATAAAATGAAAGTAATGAGATGACTGTACCTGTATTTGTATTAAAGTGTTTCTCAAATTGAAAATGATATGATTCGTTGTATACTCAAATAAGTGTGGAATGAAATGTTGTATGTAAAATGTTCCAAGTTTTGTAAAACAGTCAAGGGCGGCTAATTACTGTACGCTGATGGGTATAGCAACATGAGTTCCAAAATGGTTCTTGGTTTTATAAATCAGCTAGGGATGCCTAATTACCATACACTGATGCCAAGTCTTGGCTAATTATCGTGGGCGAGAGTGTCCGACTTTATATCCGAGGGTGTGAAATATCGCTTGTTTGTTCTGACTGGTCACCGATGGGTGTGAGTGGACACCGTACTGGCAACAATGTCGCTGTGTGGCTTCGGTTATTGTAAGGTATCAGGTGCTTGAGTGTGACGACTATGTTTGGTATCGTATTTAGTGGAACTAGAGTGTGAAAATGCTAGAATTGTATCTTGTTATATTTTATGTTGAAATAACACTTGTATGCCACACATTAATATAACTTTCTTTCTTCCTTACTGAGAGGTGTCTCACCCTGAATATACAAATATTTTTCAAGTCCTTCTGGTAGCCGAAACTAGCATCCTAGCTCTTGAAGCATGGGTATCGATTAGCTACGTAGAGTACCTATTTAAGTACGGATGTTGTAACCAGATTGTCATTGTTGGGTTTTGTGGACACCCGAGGTATGTATTGTATTTGGAATGTAGATTCTACTTATGTATAGACTTTGGTATGGTACTTTGTATAATATAATGTATGTATGGAAAGAACATTTCTGCTGCATATTTGATGAGTATGAATATGTATGTGAACGTGTATATGGTGTATGTCAACTGATTACGTGCTTAAACTACATAATTAGGCATTTTAATTCGTGCATTGGGGTGTATATTTTTAATTAAATACCTAATTACTCTCAATATTTTAACACAATGTCTTATTTATATTATTTGGGTTTTATTAGGCAATTTATGAATTTTTGGTATTTTTTTTTATTGTAGGAAAATTATTGGGACCTGAAACTGGCATCAATTCGTAATTTGTGCATAACTTTTCCATCCATAACTTTTCCGTCCGAGCTCCAGTCGATATAATTTGAAATTCTGGAGAAAGATGAGAATATTATCTACAACTTTCTTGTTTTGAGCTTCGAAAGAAACATGCTCTAGGAGGGTCAAGATTGGTCTCATTCGCAGAGAACAAAAATGAGAAAAAAAGAAAAAAAGAAAAGAAAAAAAAAAGTTGGCCTTGATGTGACCCGGCCATGCAGCTGGGCCGGGTCCCTTTGTCTGGGCATCCTTGCGCGTAGGGTGCTCTCCCCCTCTCCTTATATTTTTCTCTTCCCCAGCTGCTGAAAAGCAGCCCCACACCCCCTCTTTTTCTTCCTTTCTCTCGAACTCTCTCAATTCCCTCTCTTCTCTCCTTCTCTTTATCTCCTCTCCCTCTTCTTCCCCTTTCCTCCTCTCGCCCTTATCTTCTCACGAACCCCTTGCTCCGGCCAGCTGCCAGCTGCCACTGCTGCTACTTTGTTCTAGCCAATCACTGTTGCTGCCTTCCTCTTCTTCTTCTTCTTCTTCTTCTTCTTCTTCTTCTTCCTTCTCTGTCTTCTGTTGTGCCCTTCGTTTACTCCTTTTGTTCCTTGAAGACCTGAAGCCCCATACTTGCTGCTGCTACCACCCTTCTTGTTGTGCTACTGTGAAGCCCTCCATCTGAGCTACCCACTGCGGCCATCATCCACGGCTCTTGCTGCTCCAGCCACCGAGAGCTTGCTCTGTTCCTGCAACACCAGCACCAACAACCTCTTACTCTACCATGAAAACCTGTTGTTGGAGCTGCGGCCAGCCACCTGTTATCCGATAATTCTCTCTCTCTCTCTCTCTCTCTCTCTCTCCCCCCCCCCCCTTTATTCCTTCTTTCTTCTCTTTTCTTCTAGTTTTAATTGTTCTTGTTTTTTTTCATTAGTCGAATAATTGTATTTTTGGGTGGAATTTTATTTAAAATTTTAATTTTTTGAAGCTTGCTTGGGTGTTATGTTTGTTTAATGTTTTAATTTCCAAAGTTTGTTTGGGTACTATTATTTAAATTAGTTATTTTTATCTTCTTATAAATTAATCTTAGCATTAGATTTAAATTTTTTTACTTGCGTTAATTTTTAATTGTTTAAAGTTTGGTTTAGTTTATTAAAATAAGAGAAAAATAAAAAAAGAAAAAAAAATTTCTTAGGATTTAAATTTTGCTTGAGTTTAGTTTAGTTTAAGTTTTATTAAAGTCTGTTTTTTTTAGTGTTCTGTTTATGGTTTAGTTCTTGAGGTCTTGAATTTTTGTTTAAGTTCTTGATTGCACTAAAATTAGTTGTTACTTAAATTTGTGATTGTTTGCATTCTTAGAATTGTGTGTTTTAATTACGCATTAAAGTTATCGTTTTTAGTTTTTATTCCGGAGTTTAAATGCGTGTTTCAATTCTTGCTTGATTAGACGTAGGATTTTCATATTTCGTTATTGAATTCAGTGCGTATTAGGATTAAAATTTAAATTGCATGCTTATTTAATTTGTGAAAAGAAAATCTCAACCATATTGAAAAACCCGAATCTGAACCGTGTTCAGTAACTTTTTTATTCGATTGGAAATACGTAAAATTTGAGGTTAAATCGCATTCCTTGAGTAGACAATTTGGCCTTTGTGCTGTATATTACACGATAGAACTCCTATATTTAGGATAGCTTCCGAGCTGCTCATTTTTAGAGTGAATCAAGTTTTTTGAGCCGTTGTCGGAGAATGTCGGTCTTAGTTTCAAATTAGTATTTTTACCATCATTTTAATTAGTCTCATGAAAAATAAAAAGAAAAAAAATGAATTGATCTTTGAAAAAAATTATGGCTGCACGTGCACCACGCACGCTTATGGATTTTGTGCAGCTTCAATACACCACTACACCATCTTACACTACTTTGCCCAATGACGAGCTTAATTTCATGATACAGCACGGGAGGAAGTCGTTATTACCCTAGTTCTATAGGACGGAATCTGAGTGCCCTTATTGGCACCTGACAGAGTTTGAGTCGACTTGCAATATTTTTTTTTTTCTCGTGCTAGAACTAATGAACCTACTAGATTGCATTTATTTCTTGCCTCTTTGAAGAATAGGGTGCAAATGTGGTTTAATTCTTTGAAACCTCATTCTATCTCTAATTGGGCTGATATGGAGCGTGAATTTCTGCATAGGTTTTGTCCCTCACAGAGAACTTAATTTTTGCACGAACAGATCATTTAGTTTATGCAGAAGGGTGACGAGACTTTTTGAGCTTACTGGGAGAGATTCAAGGATCAGCTAAGTACTTGTCCACATCACAAGTTTGAATTATGGAGGTTAGTTAATTGTTTCTATACAACTCTTACTCCTAATTGCAAGTACTTTGTATAGACCATGTGCAATGGAGAACTCTTCAACAAGGAACCGAATTAGGCACTATTATTCTTTGATTACCTAGCTGAAAGTGTCCCACAATGGAATACACGATATAATTAGGCACCCATGACAGTACAACCTATTAGCACAATCAGTGGTGGAGATAAATATGAGCCAACATATTACCCAGACACTCTTCCGCCTCAGTATCAACCACAACAGATCTCTTAGAGCTGTGCGCCATTAGGATTTCAATCTAATGCAACTCCTGCTCCACCGGGGATGTCTCTTTAGGATGCCTTCTAGCAGTTCATGCAAATTCAAATTAATCAGTATACTCAGGACATAAATTAATTGTGGAACACCATTAATGCAATAAGCACACAATTGGATATCTTAGAAAAAGAGGAATTTCTAGTGGAACCTTAGCCTAGTCCTCAAGAATACCAACATCAACAACAACAAATACAAAATGTTTCTCTTGAGACAGTAGAGGCCGCCATTACTTTGAGAAGCGGGAAAAGAAGTTTCCCAACCTGAGAAGCTCATTGACAAACAATCAATTATCCCGACACCTAAAGTTACGACTGAAACAAATGAAGTCAAAGAAAAACTAGAGGAAACGAGCCTAGAAGTGAAGTAGTCAGCTAATGAGGAAGCTGATACTAATAAGTTTGTGGTACCTTATCCTCAGAGCTTCGTAGCCATGGAGCCATCACTTCCGATTGGAATAAATATCAAGGAGTTCAGTGCTGAAGCAAATCCCCACAGTGGTAAGATGATTGGTACACCCGATAAAGAGGATGAGTAGAATGGTGAATGTTTAACTTTCAAGGAACCAAGTAAAACTTTTAATGCTAATGCTTTTGAAGAACTAAAGGTAACTGTTCCAACAATTTTTCCTCAAAAACCAGTTCGTAAAGAAGTAAATTTCCTATAAAATATGCTGAATAAAGATCCTTTCTTGTTAAAACAAGAAAGTCAATCTACACATGTATTGTAGGGTATTTTGAAGATTATTAATGCATTTGAGGCTGATGTTCGTGCAGGTATGCAGACTGATTCATTATGGCGGCTCAAATTTGGAGACCCTCTAGTTCAATTTATAAACCTACACCCACAAGACGAAATTCCTCCAGAGCCTCTTCTAGAAAACTGTGATGTTTTTCTTTCCTTTCTTTTCATTTTGTTTTACCTTATTTTATTTTTAGTTAATTTTCAAGTACATTTTATTGTAGTTCAATTTTTCTTTTCCAGTACTTCTCCACCCTGGTATGTCCTACTTCTCTCGTGCACGGTTTTTCTATTTCCCCTATGCTTTCACATTGAGGACAATGTTCCACTTTAGTTGGGGGGGGGGACTCATTGGCAGTGTTATGTGTTTTTCCTAGAATGACGATTTCAGTAAAATCATGATAAGCCATTAATAGTTTCATGTCGGTGTGGTAGGACAGACCTGAACCCGTGAGAGTAGTAGTTAACGTAATTAGCTTTCAATGATTGTGTTAACTATATATGGCATACGAATTCTAACCAATTCCAGTCCTATTTTCAAAATGTAACCCAAGGATAACAACTTAGATAGTGGTTCCGAGGGGAGTTCGAGTGACGAGTCTCCTTCTCTGCCACAGGGTTTGATGAGGCAGGTTATGTGGGAGATTGGGCATAGTGTTAGGAGACGTGAGCACTCATACTTTCTCGAGTTGTACCATAGATAGGTTCACCCATATGCGCCCTCCAACATTTATGGTAAGACTTGATCCGATAGTAATAGAGAACTGGGTGTAGAAGACCGAAGATATTGGAAGTTTTGCACTACATTGATTAACAAAAAGTTCTTTATTTTATTTTTCAACTGGCAAGAGAGGCTGAAAGATGGTGGACAACTGTGGGTCTACTTAAGAAGTAGAGAACTGGTCCATCTGATATGACTTGGAGCCGTTTCGAGGAGGTATTTTTCGAGAGATACTTCTTGGCTTCTACTTGTGACGCGAAGTCTGAGTTCTTGAGCCTGACTCAGGGAACCCTGATGGTGTAGAGATATGTTTTCAGATATATAAAGCTATCTTGTTTCGCGCCGTATTTGATTTCGAAAGAGTATGAGAAGACTCGAAGGTTCGAGAAGGGTCTAAGGATGGACATTCGCAGGCTTGTGGGTATGCTATAGATTCGAGAGTTTTCTATTCTGATGGATAAAGCTGCCATAGTTGAGGCAGACCTTCTGAGGAGCAGGAGTATGAGTTTGTGAGATCACATGTGCGTTCAATGCCATAGATTCTATCGGCTATACAAGCGAGAAGGTTACTCTTGGAGGGTGGTCAGGGGTACCTAGCTTACATGAAGGAACCACGTCGGGATGATTTGAAACTTGAAGATGTCCGAGTGGTTAATGAATTTCTAGATGTATTCCTGGAAGACTTACCCGGTTAACCTCTTGATCGTGAGGTAGAGTTCGTTATTGATCTGCTGCCAAGCAAGGCACCGATCTATAAAGCTCCATATCTGATGGCTCTAGTTGAACGTAGAGAGTAGAAGGAGCAGTTGTAGGAACTACTGGATAAGGGTGTTTCACTCTAGGGAGTTGCAGTATTGTTCATGAAAAAGAAGGATGGGTCGATGTAAATGTGCATTGATTACTGTGAGATCAACAAGGTAACAGTGAAGAACTGAAACCTGTTGTCTCGTATAGATGATCTATTTGACCAACTGTAGGGAATGCAGGTCTTTTTCTAAGATAAATCTACGGTCAGAGTATCATCAGGTGAAAGTTAGGATTGAGGATGTTGCAAAAACTACCTTCCGAACCAAATACGGCCACTACGAGTTTCTGGTCATGCCTTTCAGGTTGACTAACGCCCTAGAAGTATTTATGGACCTAATGAATAGGGCTTTCCATGAATATCTGGATCAGTTTGTAGTGGTGTTCATCGATGATATTCTGGTATATTCGTAGAGTTGAGAAGAGCATGAAAACCATTTGAGGTTGGTACTTCAAGTTCTACGGGAGAAGAAGCTATATGCTAAGCTGATGAAATGTGAGTTTTGGTTGAAATAGATCACATTTCTAGGCCATGTCATGTCAAAGGGTGGCATTTATGTTGTTCCTGATAAGATAGAAGCAGTTGTTGACTAGGTTAAACCGAAGAACATAGAGGATGTTCGGAGTTTCCTAGGATTGGATGGAAATTACCAACATTTTGTGGAGGGATTCTCTAAATTATCTGGTCCTCCAACATGGTTGACAAGGAAGGGTATGAGATTTAACTATACTGACGAGTGTGAGCAGAGTTTCTAGGAGTTGAAACACCGATTGGTCATTGCTCCGATTTTAACCATCCCATTTGGGGGCATTGTTTTTGTGATTTACAACGACGTATCGCTGAAGGGGTTGGTATGTGTGCTGATGCAACAGGAAAAAGTGATTGCTTATGCTTCTCGACAACTCAAAAAGTACGAGAAGAATTACCCCACACACGATCTGGAGTTGGTGGTGGTAATATATGCGTTGAAGATCTGGAGACACTACTTATACGATGAATAGTGTGAGATCTTCATGGACCACAAAAGCTTCAAATACTTTTTTCACATGGAAGGAGTTGAACATGAGGTAGAGGAAGTGGCTGGAACTAATCAAGGACTATGATTGCACCATTAGCTATCACCTAGGGAAAGCTAACGTGGTAGCTAATGCATTGAGTCGAAAGTTAGAGCATGGGTCAGTATCTACAGTAGTGGGTCAGCATCATATCAGATGGGATTTGGAAAGCCTTGGCATGGAGTTGGTGGATGTACCGTATACAAAGAAAGATTGCTCAATTTATGGAGCACTGTCTGACGTGTCAGAAGGTAAAGGCTAAACATCAGAGGCTGGCAGGGCCGTTACAGCTATTGAGTATTCCAGAGTGGGAGTGGGAGCATATTTCCATGGACTTTGTCACCGGGTTACCATCAGCACTACACGGGTAGAATGTCGTCTGGGTAATCATGGACAAGTTGACTAAATCTACTCACTTTATACCGATGAAGGTTCGCTACCGTTTGAGTAGGCTAGCAAACTTGTACATGCAGGAGATAATTAGAATGCACAGGATACCGGTATCCATTATTTTAGATCGAGACCCGAGATTTACTTGTCGATTCTGGAAGAGCTTACAGGAAGCACTCGGGATGAAGCTTACTTTCAGTACAGCGTTTCATCCCCATACTGATGGACAGTCAGAGAGGATGATACAAATTTTGGAGCATATGTTATGGGCTTGTGTATTAGACTTTGGTGGTAGTTGGATTTTGTTTCTACCATTAGTGGAGTTTGCCTATAACAACAGCTTCTAGGCTAGTATCGAGATGGTACCGTTCGAGGCATTGTATGGTTGGTGGTGTCGGTCTCCTTTGTACTAGAATGTGGTTGGTGAACGGCATATATTGGGTCCTAAACTCATATAGCAAGCTTTTGAGAAGGTCATATTGATAAGGGATATGATTAAATCAGTTCAGAGTTGGCAGAAGGGTTACACGAATGTTCGTTGTCGTGAGTTGGAATTTGAGATTGGGGGTAAGATATTTTTTAGAATCGCTCCAATGAAAGGGGTGATGAGATTTGGGAAGAAGGGCAAGCTAAACTTGAGGTATATCAGACCATTCGAGGTACTGGAACAAGTGGGTCCGATGACCTATAGGATTACACTACCCCAAGTGCTCTTGAGGATCCATGATGTCTTCCATGTATCCATGTTGAGAAGGTACGTGTTGGATCCGTCGCATGTGATTAGTTATGAATCTTTAGAGATTGGGGATGTTTTGGTGTGTGAGGAGATACCCGTTCAGAAGTTGTGTACCAAGGAGATACCATTAGTGAAGTTACTGTGGTGGTATCACACGATTAAGGAAGATTCTTGGGAGTTAGAGACGGAAATACATCGAAAATATCCGCAGTTGCTCTTAATAGTAGTTTTGATAGCAGGATCGATATGGGTATGTATGTATGTATGTAATATTATGCTATTGTAGTAATGGATTGTGGTTAGTCTCTGAGAGTGTTTTGTAACATTGTGAGCTCCCAAGACAGTGTATGTATGTAACCATGGTATTCCCCCACCATAAGTGAGGGTATACATGTATTTGGGACGGGACTACTATGTGGGTGGCCGCCGGCTCTTCCTAGAGTTAGGTATATGTTTGGGTATGTAGTTGAGTTGGTAAATGAGAGATTACAAATTTCGAGGATGAAATTTTTTGTAAGGAGGGGAGGTTGTAAGAACCCAACATGAGATATGTAGATTGACTAAATGGGAAAGGGTAAAAAGGTAAATTTTGCAGGCTTCATCTTTTTTGTAAGGAGGGGAGGTTGTAAGAACCCAACACGAGATATGTAGATTGGCTAAATGGGAAAGGGTAAAAAGGTAAATTTTGCAAGTTTTGTCGACAAAGCCATTGTTCTCATCAATGAAGGCCCTCATACTTTTCATCGCCGAAATGCAAAGCCTAATCGACGAAGAGATACCAAATGTGTTGTAAAATATCGGAATAGGGTTTGTCGTCGAAGGACCTAGTTCGTCGATGAAATGTGTGGATGATTTGTCGAAAAAGGTGCCATCTCATCGATGAATTAGACTGAGTCAAGGGTTTATAAATAGGATATTTTGTTGCTTCATTGCTAAGAAAGCTAAAACTCACTCTCTCTCTTTCTCTCTCTCTCTCTCTCTCTCTCTCTCTCTCTCTCTCTCTCTCTCTCTCTCTCTCTCTTTTTCTAAAACTCGAATCCTCCCACTCTTTCTTTTTAGGATTTCAGGTCATCAGTTGCCGGAATCAACAATGTGATGTTACCACATGGATCAGGAGGAGAAGTTCTACGTTTTTATTTGATCGAAAATTCGTTTTGAGGATTTTTGGGTTTTGACCCAAAACCAAGGTAAGGGTTTGATTTCAGTTTTGTTTCGGTATATATGTAGTAGTAGGAATTATAGTGAAATATAGTTCTTGGATATTTAGGTTTTGGGAACTCAATTTGTAGTTTCGGAGCCGTAGGGATGCTATGAATGAATGAGTCGCCCCTGAATCAAACAACGCAACAACTTTATATGACAATATAAAAATGGTACCTGTCGCTACGTCATTGGTATTCTCTGCATCTCCCATTGTTAGTGTATAAACCCACTTCCGGGCGGTACCCCTCTAGTAGTTGCCTTGGGGTACTTAATTACCTCTTTGAAATTGAATGGACGTGGGTTCACTACTCAGCGACGCATGACAGTCTCGTGTCATGTGGCTGGGTCTCCTGCATCGATAACAAATCATCGCTCTACCTCGACATTCCCCTGAATGTATCTTGTAACACCTAGGACAAAAGGGGGGTGCTAGATTACCCTGAGGAACTTGGTGTCCCACTACCTACCACTGGACCACATTGTTTGTCCTCCACTAATCCTAACTGGTACTTACTTGAAAATCAAGAGGTGTGGGCTTCTTCCTCTGGCTCTGCACCCCTGTGCCCCTCTGCCGACTCGTCTCTACTATGGTGGCTTTATCCACTAGTTCTGAGAAATTCTATACCTGCAAGACTGCCACTTGCTCATATATCTCTTATCTTAGGCCCTTCTCAAATCTTTGTGCTTTTATAGACTCATATGGAATCTTGTATGGGGCAAAGCAAGACAGTTCCACAAACTTGGCGGCGTACTATTGCACTGTCATGTGGCCGTGGGTTGGGCTCAAAAATTCCTTCAACTTAGCATCCCTAACAGAGGTAGGAAAGTACCAATTGAAGAAGATCTCCTTAAAATGACCCCAGGTCAGTGCGATAGGTACTGGCCTCTTTTCCTCTAATAGCTTCACTGCTAGTCACCATCGCTTAGCCTCACCCGTCAACTTGAATGTGGCACAGAGAACTTTATGCTCATCAATGCAGTGCAGTACTTCCAGAATCTTATCAATCTCTTGTACCTAATTCTCTACAATGATTGGGCCAACACTTCCTAGAAAAGCTAGGGGATTCATTTGAGTGAATTGCTCTATAGTGCAGCCTAGGTCAACTAGTGGACAACCCTGTTCCTTGGATATCCATGTTATTTCCACCATGACTTGTTGAGCAATGCTACGCACGACTTGATCTGAATCGCTACCACCCATATTGGAAGCCCCCATATGGCTACTACCTCTAACATTTGCGTTATTATTCCCGAGGTCTATCCTGAAAATTTACAGAAACAACTTTTGCGTCCTAATATCTTAATGTGACTAGTACAACTATCTAACTAAGAAACTATAAAATGCACTATATCCTCATACTAAAATACTTAGACTTTCCCCTTAGGAACTTCCCTCACACCAACAAACAATTTGATGTCCAAGTTTCCCCTTTCAAGTTCCAGTCTCACAGCTCAGAAACAAAAATCGTCAATGGTTTGCGATAATTTTTTTGAAATCGTCATCTTAGAAAAATCACATATGACTGTCAATGGATTTCTGCCTCTAGGTTGTGAAACCAAAACCCAAGATCCTATTTTAACTTCTAATAATGACTTGCTAGACTCAAGAATCTGCCCATTTCCAACTCTCATAAGAATTTATTGTTATAGTCTTGTATTATTATTTGCTAAAGTCTGCAGAACATAGCAACCTAGGCTCTGATACCATCTTTGTAACTACCCTGTAAATTCTACTGTTATAGATATGCTCTAATATCATCACAATTGTCATGCCCCCAAAATAATATTCCATTATGCAAATATAATGACGTCATCATGCGATGGCTCTAAAACCATAACTATAACATACCGAACTCGGGGGCCCGGAGTACTATATATCATATATACATATCTGATACCATATCTATTAAGACATAGCAGCGGAAACATAAAAATCCCTAATACAATACCAGAGTTCTAATTCCATCAGAATACACACATATTTCCCCCAAAAATCCCTAATATATCCCAAAATACACAAAGCATAACCCTGTCTCACAATTACTTACCCTGACTACAGTATCTATGTCTCCTCCACCTCGAAGCTTGCTAAGAACGACTTCCTGGATTTCTTGAAATATTTAAAGTTATTGGAGTGAGACAATTCTTAGTAAGATGGAGTAGATAATTATCAATGTGTGGCAACATGAGTTTTAGTGCAGTATACATAAACCTTTAAGAATAAATTTCTAAATGCCAAATCACGTAAAACCGAACCTACACATATACATATCTGAGAATACATAATTTTTTCAAAGCATACATTGGTTTAATAATTTCTTTATGTACGTAAATCATCATAAATATATAAATATACATACACGAAAACTTTCCCCCAAAAATTCATACATCTCTTCATGTAATAGCCCCATATGACCAGGTTGTGTGGTCCGAAGGCGGGACTTAGCATTGATTGGTCTACCAAGTTAAGTCAAACTTTACCGGGTCTGTAGTATGATTTTCCTACCTAACTAGTCCAGACTCTAGGGGGTAACTCTACTCTTGACAGGCCAAATTGACTTCCATTACCAACACTCGTTGAGCAGTGTTGTTGCGCTATTATATCATACTAACAATGGTACCGTGCTTTCAAGCTGAACTAGTCCATCAGGGTTCTACTACCATGTAGTACATACATTTCATATAGTCAAATTGTAACATTTTCATAAATTGTATAAAATTTGTCATTTCATAACTTTTTTAAAACCATAATTTCATAACTCGGCACACAACTATCTATAATTGACACACAGTCATCTGTAGCCTTCACATAGCCATCTGTACTCAGCACACAACCGTCTATAATCGGCACACAACCATTTGTACTCATATCATAACTTTATAATTTTTACAAAATTTTCTTAAAATCAGTATATACACATGCCACACAATTTGAATTAATATTTCATAATATAATAATCATAAAAAAAATCTCAACATGCTTATTTATGGTTTAAATAAATTAAACTCATGTCATAAAATTTATATAATAATTAAAATTTCATAAACTACTTGAAAAATTCTTATAAATATATACTTAATAAATTCTATAAAAAAAAACGCGGGTACAATACAGTTCCCATATTTAAATTTAATTTCTAATATATTTAAAAATAAAAATATAATCAAATCCCCACATTTTAATCTAATTCCAAAATATCCCCAAACCTAGGCATATATTTAAATCACATAAATATAATTAAATTCACATATTCAGATTTAATAAAGAATATTTAAAAATATGTCTGACATAATTTGTTCCTCTTACATTATCCCAAGAGTCATGCCTATGACGCTCAAACCATGAAATTTCCCCAATTTAAATGTTGGTGGCTGAAATTGGAACCTAGGAATATTTTCCGTTCTTTAATTGGTGCACATTTAGCAGAAAAATTGAGGAGAGAGAGAGAGAGAGAGTTGGATAAAGGAGAGAGAGAGAGAGAGCATGAGAAATTTTGAGGGGGGAAGACTCTAGATCTCAGTGACCTTTCCTAATTCTTCAGGAAAGATTTAGTGTTGACTTTTTGAGTCCAATCCCATTTTGATAATGATAAACACAATCATCTCATATGTGCATTGAGCCTTTTTAGAAGGATTATTATTTAGCATGCATAGATGATACAAATGATGAGCATGATATGGAAGCCTTAAGAAACTAAAGAACATACCATTTGGCTCAATTCATGGAACTAGAAGTGTAGAAGAATGAAATGAAATGACCCGAATAATAATGGTATTTAAATAATAAAGAGGGAGGGAAATGGAAATAGTAACAGAAGGAGACATTTGACTTTGTCGATGACGTTGCACTTTGGGATGCAAAGACCCAAGAAAATTTATTAGGTCCACATCGAAAAATACAGGGGATTCGTCGACGAGGGTACAAGAGGGCCTCGTCAACGAAGACAAGTTTCGTTAACGAGAAGATACCAAGAGGCTATTTTCTAAACTATGAAATTCGTCGACGAGGAGATGGTGTTTGTCAACAAACCTTCTTCGTGACCTCGTTGACGAGATGACGTGACTTGTTGACGAAGGTCAGTGTATAAATAGTGTTAAACTCGGATTTTAAGCAGAATTTTCAACAAAAACTTTACTTTCTCTCTCCTCTTCGGTTTCTCTCCCTTCCCTCTCCGATTCCGGCCCCTTTAGTCGTCGGATTGATGATTTGAGGCCACCACGATGCTCCTAGGGAAGTCCTCTCCAAGTCTTCTAGAGCGGATCGTTGGTGGGATGAAGTTGAATTTCATCTTAGATTCAGGGTAAGGTCTTTTAAGCAAAATTTAGCTCTCCAGCAGACGTAGAAATAATGATATTTTGTTTTGGGATATATGGTTTTTAGGGTGTTGAGTGGAGAATCCTACGAGTGTAGGACCTGTCATAGTAGAAGATTTTTAGCAGGAATCAGGTAAGAGAAATCTACTATGCTAGGCAGTTCTAGAATGATTTTCAATATGTAATGTATATTTTTACCAGATTATAATTCATAGCAGAACTTTATACAGTTTATCAATTATGAATAGTATGTTTTAAATTTCTGTGTGGCTTGAGAATATAGATATAATACAGAAACATGCTTTACAATATTTTTCAGAGTTATGTTTTACAGAATATATAGACAGTGGATATGTTTTATATCAATTATAGAATACTATGACTATACAGTTTACAGTACCATGACATACAAATATACAATTAATTTCAAAAACACAGTTGATATAGTTACCGTTTACTACAATGTCATGGTTAATACAGTTATTACAGAATCATGGTAAAACAGATAGTTGTATATAGAGATGTATTATATAGTATCAAACCCTGATGGACCATTACAGATACAGTTTACAGAGCACGGTACCATTGCTATATACAGAATAGAGTTCAACCACTATTTAGATAATACGTGGTAGGTAGGTTGATCGTGCCCACGTGTGGATAGGCTCCCCATCAGATATGGGTTGATGAGGGCTTATTAGACTAATGGAGTATAGTGGTTTACCTTGGTCGGCTAGCCAGGTTAGATCCAGCCTATGGGCCGCACAGCCCTGTCATGAGGGGTTAAATCATGACATACAATTATCCATCCAGGGAAGTTTTAGTTATTATTTTGTATATACAGTTTCACAGAAACAGGGAATATACGTATATATATTAAAAGTATTATGTATAGAAACCTAAAATACAAATATGTTAAGCAACATAGAAAAAGGTGGTAGTTTATATTATTTAAACTGTATTTATAGATTCAGTTATACATGATCATATAGAAACAAATTTTCATAGTATTGTAACTCATTTGCCATACACTAGTAATAGCATATTTCGTCTTACTGAGCATCGTCTCATCCCATTAAATTAATATTTTTCAGGTGATCCAACTAGGCGAGCAGATCAGGCTCGCAGGTAGAGGGGCTTTAGTACTGCCTTGTCAGTAGAGTGAGTATTTTTGGGAGTATTTCTGTATAACCCTAGCCCAGTTGAGGATATTTTGGGAAATAGTCATATATGTATAGTTTGGGAACACTGTAGCTCTCTGGTATTGTACATACTTATATATGGTGGTGGTTATGTGATTTTAGCTTCTTGCTGCTTAGGTGGATGGTTAGTTTGATATATGGAAATATCATAACAATGGAATTCCACAATAATTGTTGTCATAAATAAAATAAAATAAAAACCCCAGTTAATTTAGCAGGTCGTTAGGGAAGATGCAAGCATCAACTCTAAGATCTTCATGAGAATGGGTATTTAGAAATTAAATGTATTTACATATGTCGTATGATGAAATTTGGAGCTCAAATATGACCTTATATTGAGCATAGGACCTTCAAGTAACATGAAAAACCTTTTTCATAAAAATTATAACTTATACAAATGCTTTAAAATGGTTTTGAAGTTAAAAGAAGGCAAAAATTAATTTTTACAAAGGGGTTAGTCAACCGGCCAGTCGACCGAACAGTAAAGATAAGCAATTTTATTGATCAATTAGTTCTTATCTTAAAAGGTGCTCAATAGGAAAATTATGGAAATTTTTCTTAGCTTTCTGTTGATACTAAGAAAGTCCAAATTGGAGTTATATAGAAAATGTTATGGTCAAAACACTGAAAGGTGTACGTAGTAGAAAAATTCCCTTTATATTTCTTATGTCACATTGATGGGCATTTTTCTCAATTTATAACTTCTTATCTTAAATTGTGTTCAACATAAAAGTTGTGGAATTTACTCCTATATTTCCATTGACACCAAGAACGTCTAATTTGGAGTTATATAATAAAAGTTATGTCCAAAACACTGAAGGTCGCTTGCGCAAAACATCGATTCAGTGCGGATACGCGCGAAATTTCTTTTAAATAAATTGATCCAACGACTAGAAATCCATCTAAGACTGGGAACTCTTATAAAATTAATCTAAAAACCTTAATGCCTCACTTTTTGAATAATATTGAGAGACTTGAACATTCTTACACATCTCTTGGGCATTCGCATATTCAAGATTTGAGCAAATACACATGCAACTTCTGCTAAATCCATGTTTGATCTTGAGGTTTGGAAAAATAGTTTATTGAGCTTTAAATTTTTTATTAATCGATCATCTTCTCCATTATTCTTTATTGAAAAATCTTTTTGGGAGTAAGAAACTTATTTTCCCATAGTTTTTTATTTGAAAAATCTTTTGGGAATAGCTTTCTAAAGTTTGAATCTTTGTGATATTCAAAATTGTATTTTTATTCAAAGAGATCTATCTTATTGGTGCAAAAAGTATTTGAAAAATATTATTTAAATCTTTGAAATATTCAAAGTTACATTTTTATTTAAAGATTTAATCATACGAGTTATTTGATAGCAAGAACTTAGATCTGCATAATACTCAAAGATTTTTTCATCTCATAAACTTATTCTTAAATATTCATTTTGAGAGATTGGAATTATTTGCTTGCAAATACTAAGAACCTCTAAATACATATCCTTGAAGAATATTATTTTTGAAACATAGTGTTTAAATCTTTGCAATATTCAAGGTCGTATATTTATTCAAAGATTCAACTTGAAAAATTATTGGTAGTAAGAATATAGATTTGCGTATTATTAAAGATTATCTTTGAAAGGATCTTATTTTCTAATCCTTCATAAAGTATTCTGGAATCGAATCATACTTTTTTCCAAAACATTTATTTATAAAATCATTTTTGGGAGATATTGATTTAAAAGGTAAATTTGTGAAGCATATAATTCACATAACGATCTTATTGTTTCATACATACTGAGCTTCAAGTTTTATCATATGAATATGTGTTTGGAATTTTTATTATACCCATTAGCTTGTTTAGAAGTATCTAAGTGTTCAGGAATTTCATCTATCTATTGTATTGACGGTTCAAGTTGTGAACCGGGAAGGAGGAAATTGTGTCTCATGTAAGCAACAAAGTAGGAGGAAGTTGTGCCTCTTGTAAGCAGTGGAGTAGGAGGAAGTTGTGTCACTTATAAGCAGCGGATTTGTAACGGGAAACTCCGTCCCAGTTAAAGGAGCAGATTAGTGCAATCCTTGGGGGTTTTGCCCAAGGCGAGGACGTAGGCCGGGTTTAGCCAAACCTCGTTAAAAATTTGGTGTCTACGCTTTATCTCTTTATCTCTCTTTATATTTTCGCACTTATATTCATATTAAATCTGTTGTGCATGTGTTAAATATTGATATATATGAATATCTAAATTACATGAAAATAATTGGGTAATACTGAATTAATTGAGATATCCACGGATTAAATCAATTGACTTGTATATACTGAAATCGGTGTGTATCCAAATTTGTACTTGTAAGTTTGGGTTTTCAATTAAGGATTGAAGTACCAAGATATTTTTAAATACCCAATTCACCCCCCCTCTTGGGATTACACATAAATTAACATTTAAGTTTTAATATATATATATATATATATATATATATAATATTATAATATTATATTATATTATTTAATTATTAATTAATTAATTATTTATTTATTTATTTATTTATTTATTTTGGAATCATTACAATAAAAATTCCAAAAAGGTTAATTATACAATAAAAATAATAAATCATTCTCATGCCACACAATTTATATAATAATTATAATTTCATAAAGTACTCGAGAAATTTTCACAAACATATATTCAGTAAATTTAAATAAAAACGCGGGTATGATCAATTTCACTTATTTAATTTAATTCCATTATATTCCAAAACAAAAAAAAACTGATATAATCAAATCCCTGCAGTTTGATTTTATTCCAAAATATTCCCAAAAATCTTATATAATCAAATCCCTGCACTTTAATTTAATTTAAAAATATTCCCCAAAATCTGATATAATCAATTTTCTGCAGTTTAATTTAACTCAGGCATATTTTTAAAGTAAATTTGAACATAGATATATTTTTAATTTCACATACTCAATTTAAATTGGGCATATTTTAATTAACATAAATCTAATTAAATTCACGTATTCAAATTTAATCAAGAATATTTTAAAATAAACCTGACATAATCTATTCCCCTTACCTTAGCCCTAGAGTGGTGCCTACGACGTCCAAATAATGAAATCACTTGGATTAAAATGTTTAGAAACGGACTTAGGACCTGGAAATGGTGTTCATTTTTCAATTCGGCCGAGAATTAGCCGAGAAACTTAGAGAGAGAGAGAGAGAGAGAGAGAGAGAGAGAGAGAGAAGAGAGAGAGAGAGAGAGAGAGAGAGAGAGAGAGAGAGAGAGAGAGAGAGAGAGAGAGAGAGAGAGAGAGAGAGAGAAGATGAAGAAGAAGAAAATATGTAAAGGGGGGGCTTGTCTCTCGATCTCAAAAAATCAACCTTCCCGATTCTTTAGGAAGGTTTTCCTTATATATAAAATAATATTATATTATATTAATATATTATAATATTATACTATATTATTTAATTCATAAATATTATTATCTAATTAACTAATTACTTAATTTTTTTTTTTGTAGGATCACTACATCCTCCCCTCATAGAAATTTTGTCCTCGAAATTTGCTAACCAACATTTAACCCAAACTCTAGAATTTGCTGAAATGCTCACCCGACTCTAGAAAGAACCGACGGCCACCCATATAGTGGCCATGTCCCAAATTCATTAATAACCCACAATTATGGTGGATACTAAATCCAACTTCCTCTGAAATCTAACACATATGCCCGCAACATATCCTCCAGTATCGGAATTGTTCTCTCTAATTGTCCATCCATCTGGGGGTGAAATGTTATACTGAAGGTCAGCTGAGATCCTAAGGCTCTCTACAAACTTTTCCAAAACTGAGATGTGAACCGTGGGTCCTGATCTAATATGATGGACACTGGCATGCCATGAAGTTTAACTATCTCCCAAACATACAACTCTGCTAGCCTATTCATGGAGTAGTTAACTTTGATTGGAATGAAATGGGCAGTCTTTAACAGATGGTCTACAACTACCCAAATGGTGTTTTACCCATGAAGTGTTGGTGGTAATCCTGAAACAAAATCCATGGTAACGTGCTCCCACTTCCTCTCAGAAATGTGGAGTGGTTGCAATGGCCCTGCTGATCTCTGCTGCTCAGCCGTCACTTGTAGACATGTAAAATGTTGGTCCACAAATTGGGCGATTTCTCTCTTTATATTATTCCACCAGATAAAATCCCACAGATCTCGATACATCTTGGTGCTCCCTCCATGTACGGTATAAAGATAACAATGAGCCTCTTCTAGAATGATTTTTTTAGTCTCAGCCTCATCAGGTACACATAATCTAGTGTGAAAACCTCATCATCTGAGATGTTAAAATCTACCCTCTATCCACTCAATACTTTATCCACAATTTCACCAACTTCGTATCTTTCATCTGAGCAGCCTTAATCTTTTTCAGTAAGGTCGGTTGTATTACACAACTAGCAATGAACGCCTGGTGATTTCCTTCCACTATTTCCACACCTAATCTTTCCAGATCCATCCTGATTTGATGTTGAACTACCATTGCTGATACTAATGCACTCACGAACTTCTAACTCAATGTATCAGCCACCACATTAGCTTTCCCTGGGTGGTATTTGATGGTACAATCATAGTCCTTTATTAGTTCAAGTCATCTCCTCTATCTCAAATTCAATTCCTTCTGTGTGAAGAAGTACTGGATGCTTTTGTGATCCGTAAAAGATCTCGCACGTTCCACCGTATAGGTAGTGCCTTCAAATTTTTAACGCAAAAACCACTTTCACCAACTCCAAAACTTGTGTGGGATAATTCTTCTCGTACTCCTTAAGTTGATGAAAAGCATAAGCAATGACCTTTCCCTATTGCATTAAAATCAAGCCTTTTCTAAGACGCATCACTATAAATTACAAAACCACCATCTCCTAATGGAATAGTAAGAACCGAAGTAGTGACGATTCGTTGCCTTAATTCTTGAAAACTTTGCTCACAATCATTAGTCCACTCATACTTCACATTTTTCCTTGTCACCTGTGTCATAGGACCTGATATTTTAAAAAATCCTTCCACAAACCGGCGATAATACCCTGCCAAACCCAAGAAACTCCTGATCTCATGAACATTCTTCAGTCTCGCCTAATCCACTACCTCCTCTATCTTACTCGGGTCCACTAAAATACCACCCCTAGAAATCATGTGCCTTAGGAATGCAATTTTTCCCAACCAGAATTCACATTTCTTGAATTTAGCATAAAACTTCCTTTCTCTTAGCACCTAAAGTACCAACCTCAGATGAGTCTCATGCTCCTTGAGACTCCTTAAATAAATCAAAATATCATTGATAAACACCACCACAAACTAATCTTGATATTTATGGAAGATTGTGTTCATCAGGTCCATAAAATGCAGCAGGAGCATTAGTCAGTCCGAAAGGCATAATCAAGAACTCATAGAGGCCATATTTGGTTCGGAAAGCAGTCTTTGGAACATCTTCTGATTTGAATTTCACCCGATGATACCTGAATTGAAGATCAATCTTGGACAAGACTTGTGTTCCTTGAAGTTAATCAAACATATCATCAATACAGGGTAGCCAGTATTTGTTTTTAGTTGTCACTTTATTTATTTTCTGGTAATCGATACACATCCTTATTGACTCATCTTTCTTTTTCATGAATGAAATCGGTGCTCCCCATGGTAACACACTAGGATTAGAATCCTTTATCCAGAAACTCATGTAACTATTCTTTTAATTCTTTCAACTCTCCTGGAAATATATCAGATAATTCCCTCACTACTATGTAGACTCGTCTCCACTGTTGTGGGTTTATCCACCAACTTTGAAAAGTTCTGAACCTAAAAATCCACCACCTGCTCATAAATTCCTTGTCTCAAGCCTTTCTCAAACCTCCACGCCTTCTTTGACTCATCTGGAACCATATATGGGGCGAACTGGGACAGCTCACTAAAAAAAAAAAAAAAAAATGGTTTTTAGTGACGAATTCAATTTCGTCACTAAAAGTTGGTATTAGTGACAGTTTTGAAGAACCGTCACTAATCGTGTAAGCATTAGTGACAGTTTTAGCAATCGTCACTAATACTTTCGTTACTAAAAACTGCGTAAGAAACCATTTTTTGTGCGAAAATTATTCTAAGAAAATATTAGCGACGATTCTTGGGTATTAGTGACAGATTAAATGTGTCACTAAAAGTCACTTATTAGTGACGATTAACTAACCGTCACCACTAGTATTTATAAATAAATAAAACTAATTTATTTTACACCATTAGTGACGGTTCAGAGAATTAGTCACTAATAGCCAGTTAGTAGTGACGGTTTTTTAAATTATCACTAATAGTGTTTTTATTTTTTAAAAATATTTAAATAATTTAGTTAACAATATTAGTGACGGTTTGGGAAATTCATCACTACAAATAGGGTATTAGTGATGGTTTTGTTAACCGCCACTAATAGTTTTTTTATTTTAAAAAATATAAAAATAATTTAATTAACAGTATTAGTGATGGTTTGAAAGATTCATCACTACTAATAGGGTTTAGTGACGGTTTTGTAAACTGTCACTAATAGTTTTTTTTATCACTTTATTTTATGGTTTTTTTCCCCTAATCATTCCTTCGTTGGCTCTCAAATTTGGTTTTCTGTTTGGTTTGAGAGTTGTTTAAGGACACTCTTCCTCTCAGTTAGGCTATGCAGCATCTTTAGTTGTATGCTGTGTGTGTTTTCAGTGTCTCCTAATATGAAGCTCTTGTGCACTTATAAAATTCATTACTAGTTGGATTATTGTGAACTATTTATTGTAAACAACCAAGTTTGGAGCACATCTCTATGGAAAGTGTCCTATTTGCAAACGAAATGCTGCCAAAATTTTTCTAAACTTTTATAATTTTGGAAAATATAATCCTATGGACTTTCATGCATATCATTGTCTTTATTTTTGAGTCTTAAGGTTGTCTTGAGCACATTAAGCATCTGTATGATGCAAAAATCTTGTGAATTGCATGCTTTTGTGACTTGCGGGTTTGGGAAATGTTCTATTTATAGACGGCATGCTATCAAAAATTTATTAATTTTTTTCCAAAATAATCAAAATTGTATACCATATTTTTGAGAATGATTATAGTATGCTGAATGTTAAAACATTTTTGAAAGGATGAGTGAAGTTCAAATAAATTTTGAACTTCATCTCTAAATTTACTTTTGCGTATGTTAAGTGAAAATTCTATCAATCATGGACTCATTTACATTATTTGATTATTATAGTTGTTTTTGAGTCCTAAGGAAGCCATGTAAACCATGAACATCACATTCTATTTTTTCATAGAATTATATTCTGATATAGATTGTCTGTGGGATGCATGAATACATTACATTATTTAATGTTTATTATACGAAGCTGTTGTGCACTCATAAAATTCATTACTGGTTAGATTATTGTGAACTATTTATTGTAAACACCTAACTTTGGAGCATATCTCTGTGGAAAATGTCCTATTTACATATAAAATGTTGCCAAAATTTTTCTAAACTGATAATACTTAGCTATTTAAAATTGTATCATTTTTTTTAACTTTGCCCAAATGTTCAATTATTCTACTATCAAATCATTGATACTTAAAGTACGTATACATATATGTTCAAAAATCGTATACTAATTTTTTTTATAATTCTTAATTTGTAGGGTTTCAGAGTATCACAACATCATCGTGATGTCATGCACTACAGTCAAATGCAACTTTAGATTATATTTTTGTATTTTTTTTGTTATTTGAATAGATGGACTTTCTATATTTTAATTTGAATTTGTATAATGTATTTGAATTTAAATTTTTATTTTATTTTTTTGTTATCTGAACAGATGAAATTTATGTATTTTAATTGAATTTGTATATTGTATTTGTATTTGTATTTGAGTTTGAATTCAAATTTTGAATAATTTATGAATTTTTTAGTAATTATGGTTAAATGTTATGTATGCGAAAATGTAATTAAATATTTTTACATTAATTAATGATCTAAAAAATTATTAATTTTAAAGTATTAGTAATGGTTTTAAAATCGTCACTAAAAATTGTCCATTTTTTAAATAGTAGTGACGGATTTTAAAACTATCACTAATAGTACTATTAGTGATGAATTTCCAAACCATCACTAAAGTCCAAGTATTAGTGACGGAAATTCGTCACTAATACTCTAGTATTAGTGTCGGTTTTAAAATTCGTCACTAATAGTCTACTATTAGTGAGAGTTTTGAAATTCGTTATTAATACTCTATTATTAGTGACAGTTTTGAAATTCATCACTAATACTTGGGTTTTAGTGACGGTTTTGAAATTCGTCACTATTACTTTACTATTAAAGATGATTTTGAGCTGAGCCTATTTAAATTTTTAGTGATGGTATTAGAGTTTTAGTGACGGTTATAATTTGTCACTATTACTTTATTATAAGTGACACTTTTAAAATTCGTCACTAATAATTATTAGTAACGGCAGTTATGGCAACTAATTCAAAACTTTTACTAATACTTATAAAAATGTCACTAATAGTTAGTAACGGTTTTGATCCTTCACTAATAACTTTATTTTTTGTAGTGACTCAACAAATTTGACTGCATACTGCTGAACAGTCAAGTGCCCCTGGGTCAAGTTCAAAAACTCCTTTACCTTAGCATCCCTAGTGGTAGTGGGGAAGTATCGATCGGAGAAGTTTTCTTTTAAATGGTTCCAGTTTAGAGCTACGGGTCTTGGTCTTTGTTCTTCTGGTAGCTTCATTGATCTCCACCAGCACTGAAAACCAAGGTATAGTCCCATGAGGGGGGGTAAATTGGGCTTAAAAAAAATTTAAAATTTTTTAATGAATTCTTAAGCTCTTGATGATTTATGAACAACATAGCACAAGCTTAATTCTTTATTCAATCCACAACCACAAAAACTTAAATGAACAAGCAATCCTCAGAACTAATCAATCAAACCAATTTATTTACCAAGCACAAGTCATAATAGCCCTGTGTGTATGATTGTTTCAAGCCATGTAGTGAATGTAATTTGATTCAATGCAAACCACAACTCAAATCCCAAACAACTCAAAATTTAAATAAACTCTCAGTTAATTTGTCTTTGGGTGTTAACCAGTCAATGTACTCCCTTTGAGGTTTTCGCAAAGTATTAATTAACCAATGTACTCTCTTTCGGTATTTGCAATCCCAAAACCAAATTAAACTTCTGTTTATTTAATTTACAAATTACGTAGTATATATGATTAAGAAATTTAAATCCTCCACGCAGTTTATATGTTTGCTGGAATTTAAAGAGAGTAAGGGAAAGAGAGAGACACCACAATTTTTACGAAGTTCGGTTTATCCCCAGCCTACGTCCTCACCTTAGGCAAACCACCTAAGGATTCTACTATACCAATTCCTTTCCGGATGGATCAAAACCGTTACACACTCCTTTAGTAGGCTAGAGTTATCACCTCTCCAAGCGATACCCCACACTTGGTCAATGATCCAATAACCTAGAATTGTCCAAGAACTACAAGAAATACAAAATAAACGTTGCGTACAAGAACACTCTCAAACCGAGCAGATTAGTACAAATTCAACACTATGTACTTCAAATTTTAAGTATCAAGATGAAATAGACTTCAAGCACAAGATAAGATGTCACAGAAGGTTCTTTCTTAGTATTTGAAAAACTTAGTAGCAAGTTAGAACCTTAATTTTTGATCAACAACAATTCAGTAGAATTCTCCGAGCAAGAGTGTGAGGAAGAGTGAGCTTTGTGAGAGATTGAAAGTAGGATGCTCGATTGCTAATTTTTGTTTAGTTATTTGATTCCTTGGATTAAAGGAGTATTAATAGACTTTTGAAAGTGAGTTTCCTTGTTTCCCAAGCTGCTTTCAATGTCTCCCAAGTTTTTATAACGTTTAGATTTGAAAAACTAATTTTTAGAATTTTCATATTAAAGTTCAAAATTTAAATTCCCGCAGGGTCAGTCGGCTGAGTCACTCGACTAGGTCAAGTTTTGTATAGGTCAGTCGGCTGGACAGGCGGCTGACACCATTTTGTCTGTTTGAGAAATTTAAAAATAAATTGCCAGTCGGCTAGACAGTCCCCTTGTTAGTCGGCTAACTGGACACAAGTCAATTTTGTCAATTGGTTGAACAGTTCACTTAAAGGTTTTAAAATGTTAGTCGATTAAGAAAATAAAGCTTGTTTAGGTCAATCGACTAAGCAGTTCATTTTTCAAAAACTTTCATTTTTTTTAAGATTTTAAACCCTTGTTATTTGAAAAACTCAATTGTGACTTTTCAAAATCATTTTCTAGAATTTTCAAAAACTGGTCTCTAACTCTATATAGCATCCTAAAGAGCATCAAAGTATTTCATAAGATATTTAGAATATGAATTACTTACATAAAGACTTCTAGGACTTTTGACATTCTTGGAGCTTAAGTCTTCATGCTCTTCTTTGGCTCTCTTGCTTTTCTTTTCTTCAGCTCCATCTTGACTTCAAGCTTTGTTAGATCATCTTTGCATCCATGCTTTGATTCTTTAAGCTTTGAATCATCCTTATAAGCATTTGACCTTGTGTTCTCATACTTGAATTGTGAAATATCATTACTTAACCAAATATGTTAAGTTCCTCTTGTTTGTTATCATCAAAATAAGATCTTAAGCCTTCTAAGGCCAACAAGCGCTTAGCCTACCTAGTCATTTTAAAGGTGGCATAAAAAACCTTCTACTCATCAGTGCAGCGAAGGACTACCAGTATCTCCTCGATCTCTTGAACCTAGTTCTTTGCAACTATTGGGTCAGCTCCTCCTGTAAACGTTGGAGGATTCATGCAAGTAAATTGCTCGATAGTGCAGCCCTAGTCAGCTGGGGGGAAGTTCTTTCCCCTAGAGTTCCATGCAATCTCTGCCATGACCTGCTGTGCTATACCACGCAGCACTGGATTAGAATCACTACGGTCCTCACTAAAAATTCCCACGTTGCTACTTCCTCTAACATTTGCATTGGCATCTCTGGGATCCATCCTGAAGATAGGACAAAAACTAATTTTAAAATCCCAATATCGTAACACGTTTGATACTACCATTTAACTATGAAACTACAAAATGCACTCTATTTAAAATCATGTAGCAGAAAATATTTTAAACCTCAAAACTATACCAAAGTTCTAATACCACCATAATTACACATGTACCTCCAAGCATTCATACTACATCCCAAATAGACAAAAATATATCTATATACATATCAGTGTCTCACAAGCACTTACTCTAAGCTATAATAATTAAGTCCCCTTCCAAAGCTCGCCAAGCTTAGCTCCCTGTATTTCCTAAAATATGGTAAAATTATTAAGGCGAGACACTTCTCAATAAGACGGAATAGATTATCATCAGTGTGTGGCTATGAGTTTTAGTGTAAGAAAAATACATCCATTAATTAACTTTAACTGAAAATGGCATTATAAAAAAAAAAAATTAAAATTGTACTCACACCTATATAGTTAAAAATAAATATTTCTTTACTAAACATAATTTGGCTCAATAGCCCTAATACATAAATCCACATATATGCATAGAAACACCGCCCCCCCCCCCCCCTAAATGGACTAACATCATGTATAACCCCCATGATCGAGTTATGCGGTCTGAAAATTGGACTTAGCCTTGGCGGTAGGTTAACGCGTCTGTAAGTACGATTTTCCTTCCCATCCTAGTCCAAAAACAGGTGGGCACTACCCTTCTCAGGCCAAATCGACTATCCATACACCAGCACTCTCAGAATAGTGTGGCTGATCCTTTAGGGTGCTTAAACCATATATTGCAATTTCATAGCAAAACTCATAGCATGATATCATAATTCTCAACATACAGGTCACAATAATCTTTCCAAAATGTTCCAACCCTCCACGTAATCGGTATTAAATCGTCAAATTCACAATATCCGTATTATTTTTAAATGTTCCAGAAATCAATATAATACCACAACTCTTGCCATATAATACCATAAAAATCCCAACAGGTTTAATTATACAATAAAAATAAATAAATCATTCTCATGCCACACAATTTATGTAATAATTATAATTTCATGAAGTACCCAAGAAATTTTCACAAATATATATTTAGTAAATTTAAATAAAAACGCGGGTATGATTAGTTTCACATATTTAATTTAATTCCATTATATTCAACAAAAAAAAAAAAACCAATGTAATAAAATCGTTGCAGTTTAATTTCATTCCAAATATTCCCAAAAATCTGATATAATCAAATCCCTGCACTTTAATTTAATTTCAAAATATTCCCAAAAATTTGATATAGTCAATTCCCTGCAATTTAATTTAGCTCAGACATATTTTTAAAGTAAAATATGAACATAAATATAACTAATTTCACATACTCAATTTTAATCGGGCATATTTTAATTAACATAAGTCCAATTAAATTCACGTATTCAAATTTAATCGAGAATATTTTAAAATAAATATGACATAATCTATTCTCCTTACCTTAACCCTAGAGTGGCGCTGACAACATCCAAACAACGAAATCACTCTGGTTAAAACATTCGAGAGCAGAGCTGGGACTTGACATTGGTGTTCATTTTTCAATTCAGTCGAGAAATAGCCAATAAATTTACAGAGAAAGAGAGAGGGAGGGAGGGAGGGAGGGAGGGAGAGAGAGAGAGAGAGAGATAGGAGGAGGAGAAGAAGAAGAAGAAGAAGAAGAAGAAGAAAATGTAAATGGGGGCTTGTCTCTAGATCACAAGAAATCAACCTTCCTGATTTTTCACGAAGGTTTTCCTTATATATATATATATATGTAATGACCCAAAAATTCATGTCATTTTTTTTTAAAGAAATCGTAACATCTGTAAAACTATATTACTCTGATATCCCTGTAGTGTCTACTATGACATCTCGGTCCCAAAGTGGCACTGAGAAATCCCTATTCAAAAGATGACACACCTATGCAACGGAAAACATAAAATCATAAAAACGGAATAACAATACCAGAATTTAGTATTTTCCCAAAACATACATATACATCTCTCTAGTATTCTCCACTATATAATCTAGTGTCAACACAAAAATACGTCTCCCAGCATACACTTACCCTACAGACAGGGCAGCATAAGATCCCCTTTATCTCCAAGTCTGATCCGCTCATCTAGCTGGATCACCTGAAATGTTTAAATTTACTGGAATGAGACTAACTCACTCTAAAAATGAGCAGCTCGGAAGCTATCCCAAGTATAGGAGTTCTGTCGTGTAGTATTTAGCCTAAAGGCCATATTGTCTCCTCGGGGTATGCAGTTTAATCTAAAATTTTACGTAATTCCAATCAGAAAATAAGAAAT
This sequence comes from Malania oleifera, assembly GCF_029873635.1. Lineage (NCBI taxonomy): Eukaryota > Viridiplantae > Streptophyta > Magnoliopsida > Santalales > Ximeniaceae > Malania > Malania oleifera. Next base: position 83,486,731 of record NC_080422.1, on the reverse strand, counting down.
AAAAAGGCACTGAACACAGTTTAGATTCGAGTTTTTCAGGATGTTTGAGATTTATTTTGATAAATTAAACAAACATGCAATTTAAATTCTAATTCCTAACACGCACTGAATTTAACAACGAGAAACGTGTTTAAAAGCTAGACAAAAATCAAAATCTACGTTGAACTTCGGACAAGGTAAACCTAAAAATGATAACTTTCCTACATAGCTTAAGGTGCGATAAAAGTTCAATCAAACACGAACTTGTAATTAAACATGCAATTCTAATAACCTCAATCGGCACAAAAGGAAATAAATTTTAATGCAAGCAAGAACAAAAACTTAACTCTTTTAACAATTAACGATAAACGGAAACATGATAAAAAATTAGAATTTAATTAACCTACACTAAATCATAAAGAAAACCCATCACAATTTAACTCTAAAACAAAAGAAAACAAATTTAAATCTTAAAGGAATTTTTTTTTTTTTTTGGTGTTTTATTCCCCCCTTTTTTTTCAAGAGACCAACCCGAATTTTAATCAACTAAAAACTACTTCAAGCATAAAATTAAATCTATTGCTAATATCAAATAAGAAAGAAAGAAAAAAAATAACCTTATTAATAGCTCCTAAACACAATTTTAAAATTAAAACTTTAATTAAAATTTTACTAAAAAAATAAAATTATTCAATTAATTAAAAGCAATAACAAAATAAAACTAAAAGAAAAGAGAAGAGAGAGAGAGAGAGAGAGAGAGAAAGAGAGAGAGAGAGAGAGAGAGAGAGAGAGAATCTGGTTATTGGTGGCTTAGGTTTGTAGGTTGCAGCAGCCGCAACAGGGAGAGCAGCAGTTATGGTGGCTAGCAGGGACTTTGGGTGGCTCGGGTCCTTGACAACAACTAGCCATAGGGAGGGGTGACACGACTGTGATGGCAGCAAGGCTTCTTGGGTCTCCTCTTTTAGCGAAAGCAAGCAAAGCAGGAGCAGCTTGAGGGGGCTTTGGCTGGAGCAAGTTAAAGCAGGAGAGTTCTCGGCAAGCTGGGCAGCAGCAGCAGTTGTGGAGGAGTTCATGGACAACAGTACGTAAGGCAGGGAGGAAGGGAAGAAGGAGAGGGAGAGAAAGGATAAGATGGGAAGAGAAAGGAAAGGGAAGAAGGAGGAGTGCTCGTACATACAGCAAGGGAACCGAGAGGGAGAGAAGCAAGGGAGAGAGAAAGAGAGGAATGGAAAGGAAGGGAAGGAGAGAAGGAAAAGGGAGAGAAGGGAAAAGAAGAAAGGGGGGTTTAGGTGCTATCTGTTGAAAGAGAAAGGAAAAAAAATATATAGGGGAAGGGGGAGGTTGCCCTACACCCAGCGAAGGACCCAGACCCGGCTACATGGCAGGGTCAAATTAGGTAATGTATTATTATTATTTTTTCTTGTTTCTCCATTTCTGCTTTTTCTATTTCCCATCGAATGAGGCTAGTTTTGACCATCTTAGAGCTCGTAGCTCTCGAAGTTTAAAACATGAAAGTTGTAGATAATCTTCTCATATTTCTTAGGAATTTGGAATCGTCTTGATTGGATCTCAAAAAAAAAAAAATTATGCAAAAATTACAAAGCGGTACCGGTTTTAGCTCCTAATAATTACCCTACAATAAAAAAATACCAAAAAATCATAAATTACTCAATAAAATCAAAATATTATACATAGTATACCATGCTAAAAGATTGAGAGTAATTAGGTATTTAATTAAAAATATAAGTCTCAATGCATGAATTAGAGCACCTAATTAGGCAGTTTAAGCGTGTAATCACAACCCCCAACTAACGTTTTGCTAGTCTCTAGAAAATAACATAAATGAATTCCAGTGCGATGTCTACAAATACTAACTTCAATAAACATGAAATGAATGCACATGCAACACAACCACACCGTTTCACTTACAGGAATATAACCAAATTTTACACCAGCTTGTTTATATTCAATGCGCACAACTCTGAAGCACGTCACTCATGCAAGTTTTATCATTATATAGCAATTAAAAACAGTATATTCACATGAAGTTAACTAGAAATACAATTTAGAGTTAATATAGTCATATAAATATGAGTATAAATAGGTGAAATCTCGAGGAATGTGTGATGTGTGTGACTCGTTACACCTAGGATACTAGTAGACACCTACAGAACAATCATTTTGATTCGGCGTAACTAGTATACCCTCAAAAACACTCAAAAAGGATAGATTTAATCATCATATATGAGGAAAAGTGTCACGATCAAACATCCCATATATTGTAAGGAACAAATTTTAAATGTATGTAGTGGACTAGTTTGAAAAGGATCTAACCTATTTGTGAGGTGTCGGGTCCTTCACCCTATCATCTTCTCACCTACTCACCATGTCCAACCAAGACCACCCTAGATCAACTTATTCACAAACCTAGCGTGAATACATCTGAAGCATTGAGCTGTTGAAGAGTCTTCATATATGTGGAACATATGTCGTGTCCCTGACTTTTTGTCGTATTTCTGTGGAGCAGGTATTAATCTTTCACTTCATTTGTATTTCTATTTCTTTTGTTTTTGTTTTTCTTTCTTCTGTTCATTCTTCAGTTCCTTCCTTTTCTTTGTCAATTAAGACAATCATTACACTTCTTTTATTATCTTCATACCACCAATGAGAATTAAGCTCGAACAGTAGTTCATGAACTAAGTCTATTTCTAGGGGTGGCTCAGCCTTCACATAATGAATAGGCTACAAGACCTAGGTTTCTATCTCCTCACTAGATGTCACCTCTGGGCTAGAAAGTCAAAAATTGAGACTATTGTACAAAGAGTATCCAGAAAAAAAAAAAAAAAAAATTTCAGTTTCATGTACTTCGAGCTAACGTAAAAAATTCAAAAGAACGATAAATGACTCAATAGTACCTCACAAGATGTTATAGTTGCCACAGGTGCTCTCTCAGTGCTCACAAGGAACCCTAAGTGCTACAAGTCACATGAACGCGTATTTTCAGCCTCATGAGATACCATGTAAATACAAGAGTTTATATAGCCAAATTACCATGAATGAACTACTAATCAACCTACATAGAGTTACAATATCATATAAAGAGAAACTATACATAAATGACTTGAGTGTGCAATTCTTAGGTTATATGCAAGCATGTGAAGGGTATACATCAGTGTTAATCATGGCATAATCAGTGTAATTCATCAATACTCTTTCTTTCTTTCTTTTTTTCTTTTTTTTTTTTTAATACAAAACCTAGCAAGTAGGCGTACACAATGTCACATGCAAATTCTCACCCGCCCCCCCCCCCCCCACTAAAGTGGAACATTGTGCTCAATGTGAAAGTATAGGGGAAATAGAAAAAATGTATACAGGTGAACAAACTAATAGAAGAAAAAAATACAGAAAATCACTACCAACTTATGCAATAGAAAAAAAAAAAAAAAAGAAGATGCAAGTAAGAATCAAATAAAAAGAAAAGAAAAAAATGAAAAAAAAAAACTAGTAAAATAGAAAGGTTAGAGGACTCCCCTAGGGTATAGCAAAAGCAAGACTTCTTCATGTGGATCGAATGGAGTCATGAAGGGCTTTAGATGTTGTCCATTGACTGTGAAGTGGTTACTACTCTTTGGATCTACAATCTCTACCACGCCATGAGAATGAACTTTTTTAACGACGTACGGGCCACCCTATCGGGACTTTAGTTTCCCAAGAAACACATGCAATATGGAGTCATAGAGAAGCACTTGCTAAGAAGGGAAAAGTTGTTTGTCTTTGATTTTCCTATCATGCAACAACTTCATCCGCTCCTTGACTAAGTGAGCATTGTTGTAAGCTTTCCTCCTAGATTCTTTAAGCTCACATACCTGCAATTTCCTTAAACCTTTGGCATCATCAAGTGAAAAGTTAATCTGTTTTATAGCCCATAAAGCACGATGCCGAATTTCAACAAGTAAATGACATGCCTTACCATAAACTAACCTGTAGGGAGACATCCCTAAGTTTGTCTTGAAAGCAGTTCGGTAGGCCCAAAGTGCATCAACAAGTTTTTCTAACTAGTCTTTTCGATTAGGACGCACGATTTTCTTAAGTATGATTTTGATCTCTCTATTGGCCAACTTAGCTTGACCATTAGTCTGAGGGTGGTATGGAGTAGAGACCTTATAGGTCACTCCATACTTTCGCAAGAGTTTTTCAAAAGGTTTGTCACAAAAATGTAACCCTCCCTTACTAATGATCGCCTTAGGCATTCCAAAACATGCAAATAACTCCTTGAGAAAACGGATGACAACCTTGTGGTCATTTTTTCTACAAGGTATAGTTTGCACCCATTTTGAAACATAGTCCACATCAACTAAAATGTAAGAATGCCCAAAATAGTTCAGGAATGCCCCATAAAGTCAATTCCCCAACATTCAAAAATTTCAAGAGTCAAAATGGGAGACATAGGCATTTCATTCTTTGTTATAATTTTCTCTAATTTCTGACAAGTCTCACAGGTTTTATAAAAATTCTTAACAACTTTGAACATAGTAGGCCAGTAGAGTCCACATTACAAAATTTTTGAAACAATTTTCTTTGCGGCAAAGTGACCTCTACATGCTCCACTATGACAAAAATGCATCACAGAAGTAAATTCATCATCAGGCACACATCTAAGAACCAACTAATTAGAGCAGTTATTAAACAGATATGGATTGTCAAAATAATAATGTCGTACCTCCGCAAGAAACTTACGCTTGTCTTGAGTTAACCAATGTTTTGCCATTTGGTCGATGACAAGGTAGTTCACAATATTGACAAACCACAGAGCGCGTAACACTACAAAAAGACGCTTATAAGGAAAATCATCATTTAAAGGAGAGGGAGATACAAACGCATCAAGTAACTGCAAAGGAGAGAGATGGTCAGTTACAACATTTTCCACGCCCTTTTTATCTCGAATAGTGATGTCAAATTCTTGAAAAAGTAGAATCCATCTCATCAACCTAGGTTTAGCATCCTTCTTTGCTAACAAATATTTCAAAGCAGAGTGAACAATAAAAATAATGATAGGCGATCCAATAACATAAGAACGAAAATTTTCTAAATTATATACAATTGCTAACAATTCCTTCTTAGTGGTGGTATAATTTTTCTAAGCTTCATTCAAAGTTCAAATCACATAATATAGAACAAATGGCTTGTTATCAATTCTTTGACCTAGAACAGAACCAAGGGCATAGTCACTAGCATGAGTCATGATTTCAAATGGCAAGCCTCACCAAGGAGGTTGCCTGATAGGCGCAATAGTTAAATGTTTCTTTAGCATTTCAAAAGCCTGTTGACAATCATCAGTCCACAAGAATTCGGTCTCATTCTGTAATAAAGTATATAATGGTTTAGTAATACTACTAAAGCCTTGAATGAAATGCCTATAGAAGCTGGCATGACCAAGGAAAGAACGAATATCTATAACTATCTTATGGATAGGTAACTGGGAAATCAGCTCTACCTTGGCCATGTTAACCTCTATACCATGCTCAGAAACCAAATAACCAAGTACTAAACCACTACTTACCACAAATTGACATTTTTCCCAATTCAAAAGCTAATTCTTTTCTTCACATCTTTTCAAAATAGCAGTCAAATTTTTCAAAAAAATATCAAAAGACTTACAAAAGTCATCCATAAAAATTTCACACATATCATCTATAATATCAGAGAAAATATTCATTATGCAGCGCTGGAATGTAGCAAGTGCATTGCATAGACCGAATGACATTCTGCGAAAGACAAACGTTCCGAAGGGACAAGTGAAGATAGTCTTCTTTTGATCCTCAGGTGCTATAGCAATTTGATAATAACCAGCAAATCCATCCAAGAAACAGTAAAAGGAATTACCAACTACTTTTTCGAGTATCTGATCTGGGAAAGGTAACGGGAAGTGATCTTTTCGGCTAACCAAATTCAATTTATGATAGTCAATGCACATTCTCCAACTCGTTACTTTCCTAGATGGGATCAATTCACCATTAGCATTTTCAATGACTGTCAAACTAGATTTTTTTGGAACTACCTGTGTCAGGCTTACCCATTTGCTATCGGAGATCAGATAGATGATATCTGCAACTAATAATTTCAACACTTCATTCTTTACGACCTCTTTCATGGATGGATTCAGCCTTCGTTGCGCATCACAAACTAGTTTAGCATCTCCTTCCAGGAAGATGTTGTGACTACAAATCGAAAGGCCAATACCCTTGATGTCTGCAATGGTCCATCCTATCGCTCCTTGATGCTTCCTTAGTACCTGCAATAACTCAGTTTCTTGTTTAATAGTAAGGTGAGAAGAAATTGCCACAAGGAATGTGCCTTCTGTTGGACCCAGGAAAACATATTTCAGCTCTACAGGCAATGGTTTCAGCTTAAGTGTTGGAATTTCTTCTTCTGATGACTTCATAATGTCGGGTAGGTCAATAGCCTCAAATGTTGGCTTACACCAACTACTCGTGTAACTTGCTTCAAACATGTGAGGGGAACCATCTATCTCTGGAAACTAACCCTGGTCCTTGAAATTCTTTATCAAATACCTCGAGCCTTTTAGAAGAGTCATTTTCAAATGCGCCATCAACATCAAGTACTGACAGTAGCTCTGAAATATCCAAACCATCTATTACATCAACTGCATGTGTTTCTGCATCATTGCACCCACTTGTCATCTTGTGAGCATTGAACATGTTCATTTCCAATGTCATGTTTCCAAACATGAGCTTAAGTACTCTACTTCGACATTTAATCAAGGCATTGGAAGTAGAAAGGAATGGATGCCCAAGAATAACAGAGGCCTGATATATGGTAGAGACAGGCTGCTACACGTCTAGAACAACGAAGTCCATGGGGTAGTAAAATTTGTCAACCTGAACCAATACATCCTCAACAATGCCTTGCGAAGCTTTTATGGATCTTTATGCCAACTGTAGCTTCATAGTGGTTTCCTTCAACTCACCTAAACCCAGCTGCTCATATATCGAATGTGGGAGCAAGTTCACACTACTCCCCAAATCAAGTAAAGCTCACCCAATACAAGAATCACCAATCATGATAGAAATAGTAGGAGAACCAGGTTCTCTAAGTTTATGAGGAATCTGACTCAATATCAACGCACTAACTTGCTCAATCAAGAAAGCCTTTTTCTTCACGTTCAATTTCCTTTTTACTGTGCACAAATCTTTTAGAAATTTTGCGTACACAAGAACTTGTTGTATGACATCCAGAAGTGGAATGTTGATCTTCACCTGTTTGAATATTTCATGAATCTCAGTGTGATACTTATTTTTCTGACCAGATGTCAACCTTTGAGGATAGGGTACCACAGGTTGATACTCCTTATTAGTCTCATCCTCCTTATTATCTGACTTCTTTGAACTAGAGCTTGCTTCATCTGATTTTTCTTTTCCTTTATCTGTCTCAAGTGTCAATTCAGGTGTTGAAACAACAGTTTGTATATCAATGGGCATTTAAGGATGGGAAATTTCCCTTCTGCTTCTCAAGGTGATAACTGCCTTAGAAGACTCAAAAGCATCCCCTGAAACATTATGCATCGATTGCTGTTGTTGTCGATATACCCAGGGATTAGGCTGAGGCTATGCAGGAAATTTCCCTTTTTCTAAGGTATTCAGCTATGTGCTTATCTTATTCATGGTGTCTCTTAGTTCACTGAAGGCTTGATTGCTCTGATTATTCGTCATAACGTGAAGCTGCATGAATTGCTGAAACATATTCGCCATCTGTGTTATGCTGTCATTAGAAGATTTCTTTGAGAGAATATGAGCTAAATTTGGTTGAAATCCCGGAGGTGCATAGCTCAGAGAAATTTTTTGTGGTTGATACTGCTATTGAGGAGTTGCAACTGGATGATATAGCAGCTACGAAGGTGGTGCATAAGATTGAGGAACTTGCCGATACTGTGAAGATGATGAATCGAACTGATCATTCCTCCATGAGAGGTTCGGGTGATTCCTCCATCCGGGATTATAAGTGTTTGATAATAGCTGATTCTGAGATCTGTTAACCTAATTTGCTGATTGTACCCGATTAGATCTACTCTCCTACCAAACTGGTAGTAAACGACAATCCTAAATTCTGTGGTCTGAGGTCTCACAGATAGAGCAATCTTCAGCCTTTTCTTTTTCTGATTCCATAATCTCTTGTTTCATAGACAATGCAACAACAAGAGCTTGTAGACTAGTTTCCTCTTTAACCTCGTATCTGCATCCACCACTGATCGCCTTAAGAGGCTGTGCAGCCATTCGTGCCCGTTCATGACATGTGTTCCATTGTTGGGCACTCTCAACTAAATAATCGAAGAATGATAGAGCATCATTTGATTCCTTACTGAAAAACTCCTTGTTGCACATGGTCTAGACAAACTATTTACATTATGGGGTTAAAGCAGTATAAAAATAATTCACTAAACTCCAAGATTCGAATCCGTGGTGTGGACATATATTCATCAGGTCCTTGAATCTCTCCCAACAAGCTTGGAATGTCTTGTCACCTTTCTGTATGAACTGACTGATCTGCTCTTGTAGGTACTGAGTTCTCTGAAAATGGAAGAACTTATGTAAGAACTCACGCTACATTTCAGTCCAGCAAGTAATAAAGTTAGGTCATAAAGAATTAAACTAGATTTTTGCTTTATCTTTCAAAGAAAACGGAAACAAACGAAGTTTGATATACTCATCGGTTCCGGCCCTATTAATGAAAGTGTTGCAGACCAACTCAAATGCTGGTATGGACTCTTAGAATCCATCCCGTGAAATTGGGGTATCACAAATAATATGTCATGCTTAATGCTGAAGTTCGGTGCATCTTGTGGTAACACAATACAAGAAGGTGTAGATGTGCATGTAGACTGTAGAAAATCCTGAAGTGTACGTGGTGTAGGTGCAACCATAACTTCATCAAAGAATTATTCAAACATATTACTCAAATCAATTTCAGAATCACTCATAAAAGTAATAGGAGAACAGTCAGATTCTGTGTTTTGTGTGTTACTACTAGTACTAAGTGAAATTTTAGACAGTCTATTCGAATTATCTTGGACCTAGGGCATTAAACATCAATGCAAATGGCAAAAATTCACCAATACATAATCAAACAAGCATGCTCAATTTTTTTTTTTGAAATTTCTCAATTTTTTTATTTTTTTATTTTTTATTTAATGAAAAATTAAAAATAATTGGAAAACACAAAATTTGAAATTAAAACTAGCACTCCCCAGCAACGATGCTAAAAAGTTGACTCACTTTAAAAATAAGCAGCTCGGAATCTATCCCAAGTATAGGAGTTCTGTCATGTAATATTTAGCCCAAAGGTTAGATCATTTCCTCAGGAAATGCAGCTTAATCTCAAATTTTACATAATTCCAATCAAAAAATAAGAAACAAACAGGCACTGAACACAGTTCAAATTTAGGTTTTTCAGGATGTTTGAGATTTCTTTTGATAAATTAAACGAACATGCAATTTAAATTCTAATTCCTAACACGCATTGAATTTAACAACGAGAAACAAAAATCCTACGTTTATTAGCCAGGAAAAAAATCAAAATCTACGTTGAACTTTGGACAAGTTAAACCTGAAAACGATAACTTTCCTACGTAGCTTAAGGTGCGATAAAAATTCAATCAAACACGAACTCGTAATTAAACATACAATTCTAACAACCTTAATCGACACAAAAAGAAATAAATTTTAATGCAAGCAATAACAAAAATTTAACTCTTTTAACAATTAATGATAAATGGAAACACGATAAAAATTTGAAATTTAATTAACCTACACTAAATCCTAAAGAAAACCCAGCACAATTTAACTCTAAAACAAAAGAAAAAAAATTTAAATCTTAAAGAAAATATTTTTTTCTTTCTGGTATTTTATTCCCCTTTTTTTTTCAAGAGACCAACCAGAACTTTAATCAACTAAAAACTACTTCAAGCATAAAATTAAATCTATTGCTAATATTATAAAAGAAAGAAAGAAAACAAATAACCTTAACAATAGCTCCCAAACACAATTTAAAAATTAAAACTTTAATTAAAATTTTACTAAAAAAAATAAAATTATTCAATTAATTAAAAGCAATAACAAAATAAAACTAAAAGAAAAGAGAAGAGAAGAGAGAGAGAGAGAGAGAGAGAGAGAGAGAGAATCTCATTGTTGGTGGCTCGGGTTTGCAGGTTGCAGCAGCCGCAGCAGGGAGAGAAGCAACTATGGTGGTCAGCATGGGCTTCGGGTGGCTTGGGTCCTTCACAGCAGCTGGCCATGGGAGGGCATGACTGTGATGGTAGCAGGGCTTCTTGGGTGTCCTCCTTCAGCGGCAACGAGCAGACCAGGAGCAGTTTGAGGTGGCTTCGGCTGGAGCAAGTTGAAGTAGGAGAGTTCTCGGCAAGCTGGGTAGCAGCAGTAGCTGTGGAGAAGTTCATGGACAACAGCAAGTAAGACAGGGAGGAAGGGAAGAAGGAGAGGGGGAGAGAGAGAGAGAGAGAGAAAGGAGAAGATGGGAAGAGAAATGAAAGGAAGAAGGAGGGGCACTTGTATAGACCGCAAGGGAACCAAGGGGGAGAGAAGGGAAAAGAAGAAAAGGGGGCTTGGGTGCTTTCTGTTGAAAGAGAAAGGAAATATATAGGGGAAGGGGGAGGCTACCCTACGCCTAACGAAAGATCCAGACCCGACTACATGGCCGGGTCAAATCAGGTAATGTATTATTATTATGATTATTATTATTATTATTTCTTGTTTCTCTTTTTCTTCTTTTTCTGTTTCCCAACGAATGAGGCTAGTTTTGACTATCTTAGAGCCCGTCTCTCTCAAAGCTTAAAACACAATAGTTGTAGATAATCTTCTCATATTTCTCTATAATTTTGAATCATCTTGATTGAAACTCAAATGAAAAATTTATGCGCGAATTACGAAGCACTGCTGGTTTTAGCTCCTGATAATTACCCTACAACAACAACAACAAAACCAAGCCTTAGTCCCACTAAGTGGGGTCGGCTATATGAATCCTTTTCCGCCAATTTATGTGATCATGGACCATTTCTTTTGATAGATTCAAAGACAATAAATCCTTACTCACTATCTCCTCCCAAGTTATTTTAGGTCTACCCCTACCCCTTCTACTGCCCCCTACAGTAACTAAGTCACTCTTCCTCACAGGTGCACTATAAGGCCTATGTTGCAAGTGTTCATACCATCTGAGTCGTCCTTCCCTTATCTTATCTTCTATAGGAGCTACACCTAACTTACCACGAATATGTTCATTCCTTAATTTATCTTTTAATGTTATACCACTCATCCATCTAAGCATCCTCATCTCGGCAACTTTTACTTTTTGGATATTATGTTTCTTTGTCACCCAACATTCTGATCCATATAGCATAGCTGGTCTTATAGCTGTCCTATAAAACTTCCCTTTCAATTTTAAGGGTATTCTACGATCACATAGAACACTTGAAGAACTTCTCCATTTTACCCAACCCGCTTTAACTCTATGCATTACATCATCTTCAATTTCTCCTTCAACTTGCATAATAGATCCAAGGTATCGAAATCTACAAGTACTATTTATTTCTTCATCATCAAGTTTAACTTTGTCTCCAATATTCCTCCTATCATTACTAAAATTACATTTCATATATTCTGTTTTATTTCTACTTATCTTAAAGTCTCTAGATTCCAAAGCTTCTCTCCATAATTCTAACTCAACCTCTACTCCATCCCTAGTTTCGTCAATTAATACAATATCATCTGCAAACAACATACACCATGGAACCTCCTTTTGAATACTCTTAATCAATTGGTCCATCACTAAAGCAAAAAGATAAGGACTCAAAGCAGATCTTTGATGTACACCTATGGTAATTGGAAATTCTCTAGTTTCTCCATCTATAGTCTTTACACTAGTCATTACTCCATCGTACATATCCTTAATGACATCGGTATACCCACAACATAAACCCCTTTTTTCTAAAACCCACCATAAAACTTCCCTAGGTATCCTATCATATGCTTTCTCAAGGTCAATAAATATCATATGCAAGTCCCTCTTCTTTTCCCTAAACTTTTCCATTAATCTTCTTAAAAGCTATTTTAGCTTCTGTGGTAGATCTCCCAGGCATAAAACCAAATTGATTTTCTGAGATCTTCGTTTCTAACCTTAATCTTTGTTCAACTACTCTTTCCCATAGTTTCATCGTATGACTCATAAGTTTAATTCCACGACAGTTATTACAATTTTGAATATCTCCTTTATTTTTGTATATAGGTATTAAAGTACTTTTCCTCCATTCATCTGGCATTTTCTTAGTTTTTACAATTGTATTAAATAAATTAGTTAACCATATAATTCCGTTATCACCCAAGCATTTCCAAACTTCAATTGGGATGTTATCTGGTCCCATAGCTTTCTCATTTTTCATCTTTTTTAGTGCAAACTTAACTTCATTAACTCTAATTTTTCAAATAAATCTTATATTTTTAGTCTTTTCCTCATTTGACAATTCTAAATGTAAGCCTTCTATTTGGTTTTCATTAAACAACTTACTAAAGTAACTTCGTCATCTTTTTTTAATGTCTTCGTCTTTAATATCTTCGTCCCTGCAGTAAAAAAATATCAAAAAAATCATAAATTACTCAATAAAATCCAAATATTATAAATAGGACACCGTGCTAAAATATTGAGAGTAATTAGGTATTTAATAAAAAATATAAGCCTCGATGCATGAATTAAAGCACCTAATTACACAGTTTAAGCGTGTCATCAGAGACAACTCTCAGCAAGACGAAATATGCTATTACCAATGTGTGGAAACTGAGTTTACATGAATAATACACTTTAATCAACTGAAACTGATAACAGGTAAAATAAAACACATCATAACTCACACTTGTGTGGCTTAAAATATAACTATTTCTGATTTCTATTTAATCATACTTTTAGTATCTATAGATATATCTACTGTTTTCTGTAAATCTATATATATATATATATATATATATATATATATATATAACTGCGAAAACTTCCCTGGATGGATAACTGTATGTCATGATTTGACCCCTCAAGACAGGGTTGTGCGGCCCGTAGGCGAGACTTAATGCTCGTTGACCTACCAAGATAAGTCAACTAAAACCTCTATCATTAGATCAGTTGCCTCAACCTGAACTACTGGGGAGCTTGCAATCTCTCCCAAGGCACGATCGACTACTCATAAAATCCACACACTATCTAAGATATGTGGTTACACTATATACTGTATAGCTACGGTACCGTGCTCTGTAATCTGATCTGGTCCATCAAAGTCTGATACTATATAATACTGTTATATATATATATATCTTACTGGTTTACCATGATTTTGTTCAATTGTAATAACCATGATTTTGTAAAGTTGTATTAACCATAACGCTGTAATAAACTGATCTGTATAAACTGCAATAACTATATGTTATGGTTCTGTAATATCTGTATATCATGGTTCTTGTAATCTGTATATCATGGTACTGTGAAAATTGTATATCTGAATAAAATTGAATATTTAAATAAATTGTGTAAATCATAGTTTTGTAAAACACTGAATAGCCATGGCTCCATAAATAAAACTATATGATATGTGTATCATAATTCTATAAAACTATATAATCTTATTTCTGTAAAAGCTATGTAGATTTTTGTACTATACTATTATTTCTTATGCCACACAACTATATAAAGCTCATTAACTATAAACTGTAAAACTGTATTATTTCTTACTTTAGAAACCCATAAACATATACTACACTTTACTGGTAAAATTTTTGATTTAACTGGCATAGCATATTTCCCTTACCTAATTAACTAGGAAGCCTGACTCCTACTTTATTCTTTCACCCGCATCGTACCAAACTCCAAAACCCTAAAATAATGTACATGTCCTAATTCAATCAACCCAAACTCAGAATAATAACTAGACTCTCCTTTTCCCTAGGCTCACATATCTCTTTTACCCATAAAATTCTAAACTACTAATTATTTATCAATTTTACCTGAGTTTCTGAGAAAACACTCACTGGGGTCTTCAACCCATGCCTATGGTGTTTGGAAACCTAAACCCTGAAATTACAATATCCTAGTTTAATCAACTCAAACTTCAGTATATTTTCATCTAACACAAAATCTAGGTGTAGAAAAGCCTACTAACTATATAAATCCCAAAATAATCCACTTACCCCAATTTTGGGATGGTGCCTGAACCACTCAAATTTCCCTCTCTCGGTATCTTTTCGTTGACGAGACACTGAGGCTCGTCCACGAATCATATAAGGGCGTTCATCGAAGAAATCAGGGCATTCGTCGACGAATCCTACTTTGTCCTTTTTTGGATTTTCTTTTCCTCCCATTATTCCTCTTTCTCTCTATTATTTAATTACTATTATTTTTTGGGTCTCTACATTCTCCCCTCCTTATAAAAATTTCGCCCTCAAAAATTGCTATATGTGCTATACACCATCCTCTGAGGATAAATGTAATGACCCAGAGAATAATGATATTTAAATAATAAAGAGGGAGAGAAATGGAAATAGGAACAGAAGGAGGCTGCCAAATTCATCAACGACATTGCATTTTGGAGGTGATAAGGCCTCTTCGACGAACACAAGGGTTTCGTCAACGAGGGTCTTCAGGACCTCGTCGACGAGAAGATGCCGAGAGAGGATTTTTAGAAGTTTGAAATTCTTCAACGAGCGTGTGGGTTCGTTGAACAACTTTCTACAGGACTCGTTGATGAGGTGATGTGGCTTGTCGACGAATCCCACAGTATCAATAGTGTTTAACTCAATTTTCTCGTAGAAAAATGCACCGAATTCACTCTCTCTCTCTCTCTCTCTCTCTCTCTCTTCCATGGATCCACCTTCATCTCTCTTCAATTTTGGCCCCATCGTTCATCAAATAGACTATCTGAGGCCACCACGACGCTCCTGGGTAAGTTTTCTCCAAGTCTGCTGGAGTGGATCGTTGGTGGGACGACGTTGGATTTCATCCCAAATTCAGGGTAATGTCTTTTAAGTAAAATTTGGTTTAGTAGCAGTTATGGAAAATGTAGTAGACATACAAATATTGATATTATGTTCTGGCAAATGTGGTTTTCAGGGTGTTGAGTGGAGAACCTTGCGGGTTTAGGACCCGTTATAGTAGGGGGATTTTAGCAGGAAACAAGTAATAGAAATATGCTATGCTAGGAAGTTTTAGAATGATTTTCTGTATGAAATGTATATTTTATTAAATTATTATCCACAACATAAATTATACAGTTTATCAAGTATATTTAATATATTTTAAATTATTGTGTGGCTTGAGAATATAGATATAGTACAGAAGTATTTTTTACAGTACTTTTAGAGTACGTTATGCAGAATATACAGATAGTGAATATGTTTTACAGCATTTTTAGAATACCATGATCATACAGATTTATAGTTTATTTCAAAAGTACAGTTGATATAGACACAGTTTACAGTACCATGACATAAAGTTTTATAGTTCATTTTAGAAATACAGTTGATACAGATACAGTTTATCACAGCGTCATGGTCTACACAATTATTACATAATCATGGTAAAATAGATAGTTGTATATTGAGATGTATTATATAGTATCAGACCCTGTTGGACCATTACAGATTACAGAGCCCGGTACCGTAGCTATATACAGTATAGAGTGCAACCACCTATTCAGATAATACATGGTATAAAGGTCGATCACATAGAGCCCACGAATGGATAGACTTCCCATCAGATATGGGTTGAGGAGGGCTAATTAGACTGATGGAGTATAGTAATTTATTCCTGGTTGGCCAGCCAGGGTAGACCCCGCCTGCGGACTGCACAACCCTATAATGAGGGATTAAATCATGACACATAGTTATCCACAGGAAAGTTTTTAGTTATTACTATGTATACACAGATTTTCAGAGACAGAAAATATATATATATATATTACAAGTATTTTGAGTAGAAACCTAAAGTACAAATATGTTAAGCAACAGAGAAATGGTGCTGGGTTATATTACTGGTATTGTATTTACAGATTCAGTGATACATGATTATATGATAATAGATTTTTACAGTATTGTAACTTATTTGCCACACACTAGCAATAATATATTTCGTCTTACTGAGCGTTGGCTCATCCCATTATTTTATCATTTTTCAGGTGATCTAGGTAGGCAAGCAGACTAGGCTCGCAGATAGAGGGGCCTCAGTATTGTCTTGACAATAGAGTGAGTATTTTTGGGAGTATTTTTGTATAGCCCTAGCTAGTTGAGGGTAGTTTTGGAAAACAGACATATATGTATATTTTGGAAACATTTTAGCACACTGTTATTGTATATGATTATATATAGTTGTGTTCATCTGATTTCCGCTTCTCGCTGCTTAGGTTGATAGATGGAATTAACCTAGTGTGTTATCAGAGCATTATAAATGTTATAGTATATATAAAAAAAAAACCCCAATTAGATAGCAGGTCGTTTTAATTTGGTATCAGAGCCTAGGTTGCTAGGTTCTGTAGACTTTAAAGTGCAGCGAAAGCAATACCAGAGTATAAGAAAGGATTTAAGGTTAGTTCGGTTGTCTAGGTATAGGATTTCCATGGTGGTTTCTGTGTTTTTCCTCGGGTGACGATTTCAAGAAAACCATAGTAAACTATTGTCGGGTCGTGTGTCTAGGTGACAGAACTGGATATTGAGTTAAGGACAGGGAAGTCAGTTAATCTTGAATTGGTATAGGATAGGTTTGTGTAGGAGATAAGGTACTTAAGTGTGTTTCTTATTTTCAGGATGGACCCCAGAAGCAGTGGCACGAATGCTGGGGAAGATAGGCTAGAACCTTCCAGCATTGGTGGAAGAGATATAGATGTTGTACTGTGTAGTGTCACTCAGCAGGTGATGGATGAGATGGCTAAGAGCTCTAGAGAGCATGGCTGTTCGATCAAGCATTTTACGCGAATGAAGCCCCCATCCTTTGCTGGAAGAGATGACCCGATTGTAGCTGAGAATTGGGTCAATGACATCGAGGGTACGTTGGCTATGCTTCCTTGTTCCGATGAGTAGAAGGTAGTATATGTAGCATATAAGTTGACACAGGAGGCAAAACACTGGTGGAGATCAGCGCGACTGATAGAGGAGCAGAGGCCAGTTCTAGTGACAGTGACTTAGGATTGATTCAAGGAGCTATTCTTTGAGTGATATTTTCCTTCTATCATTCAGAGCAAGAAGGCAGCAAAATTTACGCATCTGGTACAGAGGCAGATGACCGTATCCCAGTACGCAGCTCGGTTTATCGAGTTGTCACGTTTTGCTCCACATATAGCACCCGATGAAGAGAAAAAGGTAAGGAAGTTTGAGGAGGGACTAAGGTAGAACTTAATTTAGCAAGTGATTGGGTTCAGAACTCAGACATTTACAGAGATTGTAGACAGAGCTGCTCATTGAGAGTGGTATACAGAGGGGTGTAGCGGCTCAGAGTCAGAGGAAGAGGCCTACGCCTCAGGGCATTTAGGCTGGCTCCAATAGGGGTTTATGGAGAGGAGTTTGTGATAAGAGAGATCAGAGGCAGATGGTGAGACCTTGGGGGAATCAGGGTGTGCCAATCGTCCTGGTATGTTAGACGTGTGGGAGACATCATTTGGGGGAGTGTCGAGTAGGGAGAGATGTATGTTATCGATGTGGGAGACCCGGCCACATGGCACGTGCATGCCTAGGACTGTCAGACTAGGTCTTAGCTCCCGAGCCCTATCGGGGAGGATATCAAGCGTCTCGTGGAGGACAGCATAGGAATGTGGCCCCAGCTAGGGTTTACGCATTGACGTCCGGTGATGCTAAGCCTGCCGCGGATGTGGTGACAGGTACTTTTACTGTTTTATCATATTCCGTTATTGTTTTATTTGATTCAGGTGCTACTCATTCCTTTATCTCTGCATCGTATGTTAAATTATCTGAAAGTGTGACTCAGTTATTAGATAGAGAACTATCAGTAGCTACACTATCTAGGTTAGTGTTGAGGTGTAAAAGGGTACTTGGAGGCTATCTAATAGAAATTTAGAGGAGAGTGCTTCCAGCAGACCTGATTGTATTTGAGATGTGTGGGTTTGATGTAATACTGGATATGGATTGGTTGGCTTCTAATCACGCCAGCATTGATTATCGTCAGAAAGAAGTAATTTTCAAACCCCTTGGTGAGCAAGAATTCAGGTTTGTTAGCTATCGTGTACGTGCTCCATCACAGTTAGTATCAGCAATGCAGGTGAGTAGATTACTCCTAGAAGGAAGTCAGGGGTTTATGGCTTTTGTAAAGGAAGTGTCAGAAAATGAAGTGAAGCTTGACAGTACCCCAGTCGTACGAGAATTTTCAGATGTTTTTCTAGAGGAGCTACCAGGGTTGCCTCCCGAACACGAGGTGGATTTTCCCATAGATTTACCTCCAAGGACGACACCGATTTCTAAGGTTCCTTATCATATGGCTCTAAGAATCAGTTGCAAGACTTGCTGAATAAGGGATTTATACGACCCAGTGTATCGCCATAGGGAGCTCCAGTGTTGTTTGTAAAGAAGAAAAACGAGTCTCTGAAGATGTGAATTGATTATAGAGAAATCAACAAGGTTACTATTAATAATAAATATCCTCTACCTCGTATTGATGATTTGTTTGATCAGCTCCAGGGTACACGAGTATATTCCAAGATCGACCTCAGATCAAGTTATCATCAAGTGAGGGTAAAAGTAGAGGATGTTGCAAAGACAGCTTTCAGGACCAGGTATGGGCACTACGAATTCCTTGTTATGCCATTTGGTTTGACGAAGGCCCCAACTATGTTTAAGGATTTAATGAATAGAGTCTTTCACCAGTATCTAGACCAATTTATGGTGGTTTTTATTGATGATATACTAGTGTACTTGAGGAATTTTGAGGATCATGAGATGCATTTGATACGGGTACTGTAGACTCTCAAGGAAGAGAAGTTCTATGCCAAGTTTAGCAATTATGAGTTCTGGCTTGAGAAAATTGCATTTTTAGGCCACGTGATCTTAGGAGACGGTATTTTAGTGGATCCTAGCATGATTGATGCGGTTAGGCCGAAGAACATGCAAGAAGTCAAAGTTTCTTAGGATTGGTAGGTTATTACCGACGATTTGTAGAGGGATTTTCGAATTTGTCGGGACTCGTCACACATTTGATCAAAAAGAATGCCAGATTTGTGTGGGATAAGGAATGCAAGTAGAGTTTCCAAGAATTAAAGCAGTGGCTCATCACTGCACCAGTACTGACAATTCGATCAAGAGGCAATGATTATGTGATTTACAGTGATGCGTCTTTGAAATGGGCTTGGTTGTGTACTGATGTAGCATGGTAGGGTGGTGGCGTATGCGTCCAGGCAGTTAAAAGAGTATGAAAAGAACTACCCTACTCACGATCTAGAATTGGCTGTGGTTATACATGCACTGAAGATCTGGAGACATTACTTATATGGCGAGAGATGTAAAATATTTTCTGATCATAAGAGCCTAAAGTATTTCTTTACACAGAAATAGTTGAATATGTGGCAAAGGAGGTGGTTAGAACTTATCAAGGATTACGACTGTACCATCAGTTACCACCTAGGTAAAGAAAATGTGGTGGCTGATGCTTTGAGCCATAAATCAGTAAATACAACGCAGTTAGCCGCTGTAGTTCAGCACCCAATTTAGATGGAGTTGGAAAGACTCGGTGTGGAGTTAGTAGAAGATGATCCTCAGGTGCTTATTGCCAGTCTGGTTGTATAGCGTACACTTTATGAGAGAATTAAAGTTGCTCCGAGGGATGATTCAAAATTGGTAGAAGTGATAGCCAGAATACAGGATGGTCAGGGGGAAGAATTCAGCATTTCTGATGATGGAGCTTTGAGATTTCGCACCAGATTGTGTGTGCCTGCAGATGACAGTATCAAGAGGACGATTTTAGAGGAGGTGCACAAATCACTATACACTGTTCATCTTAGCAGTACAAAAATATATAGGGATCTACAAGAGTATTTCTGGTGGAGTGGCATGAAGAGGGAAATAACAGAGTTTGTGTGGTAGTGTTTGACGTGCCAATAGGTTAAGGCTGAGCACCAGAGGTCAACTGGTCAGTTACAGCCACTTTTCATTCCCGAATGGAAGTGGGACCACGTGTCCATGGATTTTGTTATTGGGTTATGCCGGTGCCGCATGGTCAAAATTCCATCTGGGTAATAGTTGATAGGTTGACGAAGACAGTGCACTTTCTTCCCATTAAGGTTAGCTACTCTATGAACAAGCAGAGATTTACATAGAGGAGATTGTTCGACCCCATGGAGTGCTGGTATCCATAATCTCAGACCGTGATCCACGTTTTACATCATGATTCTAGAGGAGTTTGTAGGAGGTATTGGGGACTCAACTAGAATTTAGCACCAATTTCCATCCTCAAACAGATGGTCAAACAGAGAGAACTATTCACATACTAGAGGATATGTTGCAAGCGTGTATTTTGAATTTTGGGGGTAGTTGGACTCAATTTATGTCATTGGTGAAATTTGTCTACAACAACAGCTACTAGGCTAGCATTGGCATGGCTCCTTATGAGGCACTATATGGTAGGAAGTGTCGTTCCACTTTATACTGGAGTGAGCTGGGTAAGAGGTGGGTTGTGGGGCCATAAATAGTACAGTAGACGTATGATAAAGTTCAACTCATTCAAGATAGAATCAGTGCAACATAGAGTCGGCAGAAAAGTTACATGAATACTCACCTTCAAGAACTAGAATTTGAAGTGGGTGATCATGTATTTCTAAAGATAGCACCGTTGAAGGGAATCATGAGGTTTGGGAAGAAGGGTAAGTTGAGCCCTAGGTTTATTGGCCCACTTGAGATATTCGAGAAGATTGGGTCTGTTGCCTATCGGCTGGCTTTACCGCCATATTTATTTAGGATTCATGACGTGTTTCATGTCTCTATGTTAAGAAAATACATCACAGATCCATCCCATATCATCAGCTATGCAGAATTGGAACTCAGGGGTGATCTAGCATATGAGGAAGCTCCAGTACAGATCTTTGACGAAAAAGAACAAGAATTGCGTAATAAGAAGATACCGTTGGTAAAAGTCCTGTGGAGGAATCACACGATAGAAGAAGCTTCATGGGAGCTTGAAAGCGAGATTATACAGAAATACCCCCACTTGTTTAGTGAGTAATGATAGTGATGTATAATTAAGGTAATAGTAATTTTATTTTATTTAACATAATGGAATTGTAATGTAGTGTATAGGATAGGTAGTATTTTGGTTTTTGGAGAATTTTATTTTATATTTATAATCTCCCAGGACTACCCATGTAACCACGATATTCCTCCGCTATAAGTGAGGGCAGGTAATAAAATAAGTAGATTGTTTTGTCTTTAAGGGATGATGAGCTATATGAATAGTAAATTTCGAGGACGAAATTTTATAAGGAGGGGAGAATGTAACGACCCGAACAATAATGATATTTAAATAATAAAGAGGGAGAAAAATGGAAACAGGAATAGAAGGAGGCAGCCGACTGAAGCGTTCGTCGACGACATTGCATTTTGGAGGTGATAATTCCAAGAAATTTCCCAGGCCTCATTGACGAACGCAGGGGTTTCGTCGATGAGAGTCTTCAGGATCTCGTCGATGAGGGCTCGTATCATTGACGAGAAGATGCCAAGAGAGGATTTTTGGAAGTCTGAAATTCGTCGCCGAGAGTGTAGGTTCGTCGACGAACTTTCTACAGGATTCGTCGACAAGGTGACATGGCTCGTCGATGAATCTTGCAATATAAATAGTGTTTAACTTTGTTTTCTTGCAGAAAAATCCACTGAATTCACTCTCTCTCTCTCTCTCTCTCTCTCTCTCTCTCTCTCTCTCTCTTCCACGGCTCCACCTCCATCTCTCTTCGATTTCGGCCCCATCATTCACCGAATCGACTATCTGAGGCCACCATGACGCTCTTGGGGAAGTTCTCTCCAAGTTTGTTAGAGCGGATCGTCGGTAGGACGAAGTTGGATTTCATCCCAAATTCAAGGTAAGGTATTTTAAGCAAAATTTAGTTTAGTAGCAATTATAGAAAATGTAGTAGACATAAAAATATTGATATTATGTTCTAGAGAATGTGGTTTTTAGGGATTTTAGAAGGAAACATGTAAGGGAAATGTGCTATGCTAGGTAGTTTTAGAATGATTTTCAGTATGAAATGTATATTTTACCAGATTATTATTCACAACAGAAATTATACAGTTTATCAAGTATATTTAAGATGTTTTAAATTACCGTGTGGCTTGAGAATATAGATATAGTACAAAAGTATGCTTTACAGTATTTTTAGAGTATATTATACAGAATATACAGATAGTGAATATGTTTTACAGCATTTTCAGAATATCATGATTATACAGATTTACAGTTTATTTCAGAAGTACAATTGATATAGATACAATTTACAGTACCATGACATACAGTTTTACAGTTCATTTCAAAAATACAGTTGATACAAATATAGTTTATCGCAGTGTCATGGTTTACACAGTTATTACAGAATCATGGTAAAACAGATAGTTGTATATAGAGATGTATTATATAGTATCAGACCTTGTTGGACCATTACAGATTACAAAGCACGGTACCGTAGCTATATACAGTATAGAGTGCAACCACCTATTCAAATAATACATGGTATAAAGGTCGATCGCATAGAGCCCACGAGTGGATAGGCTTCCCATAAAATATGGGTTGAGGAGGGTTGATGGAGTATAGTGACTTATTTCTCGTTGGCCAGCCAGTGTAGATCCCACCTACAGGCCGCACAACCCTGTCATGACGGGTTAAATGATGACACATAGTTATCTACAGGGAAGTTTTCAATTATTACTATGTATACACAGATTTACAGAAACAGAAAATATATATATATATATATATATATATATATATATATTAGAAGTATTTTGAGTAGAAACCTAAAGTACAGATATGTTAAGTAATAGAGAAAAGGTGATGGGTTATATTACTAGTATTGTATTTACAGATTCAGTGATACATGATTATATAGTAATTGATTTTCACAGTATTGTAACTCATTTCCCACACACTAGCAATAACATATTTCGTCTTACTGAGCGTTGGCTCATCCCATTACTTTAACATTTTTCAGGTGATCCAGGTAGGCGAGCAGACCAGGCTCATAGATGGAGGGGCCTCAGTATTGCCCTGATAATAGAGTGAGTATTTTTTGGAGTATTTTTGTATAGCCCAAGCTAGTTGAGGGTATTTTTGGAAAACAGACATATATGTATATTTTGGAAACATTTTAGCACTCTGGTATTGTATATGATTATATATGGTTGTGTTCATTTGATTTCTGCTTCTCGCTACTTAGGTTGATGGATGGATTTAACCCAGTGTGGTATCAGAGCATTATAAATGTTATAGTATATATATATATATATATATATATATATATATATATATATATATATATATATAAAACTAGTTAAATAGCAAGTCGTTTCAAAAAATTTGCTACTTATTTTATTAATTGCCCTCATATATGGCGAAGGAATATCGTGTTTACACATACGGTTTTGAGAGATAACAAAAACTAACCAAAATTCTCTCAAAACCCACTATATCCTATAAACCAAATACAATTATACATACATTATCCTACTCTGCACAAAATAAAACCAAACTATTTTTACTTTACCTGAATGATTACCGTTTCTTTTTCTATCTAATGTTGGTCCCCATTGAACAAATGTGGGTGTTTTTATCGTATCTCCTCCTTTAGCTCCCACGGGGCCTTCTCCATTGCATGATTCCTCCACAATACCTTTACTAGTGGAATTTTCTTGGTGACCAACTCCTGTTCTTTTCTATTTAAAATCTGTACTGGTATTTCCTCATATGCTAAAGTATCTTTAAGCTCTATCTCCTCATAGCTGATCACATGGGAAGGATTTGGGATGTATTTCCTCAGCATGGAAATATTTAATACATCATGAATCTTGGATAGAGTTGATGGTAAAGCTAGCATATAGGTGACTGGACTCACTCTCTCAAACATCTCAAATGGGCCAATAAACCTAGGGCTTAGCTTTCCCTTCTTTCCAAACCTCATAGTTCCTCTCAGCAATGCTACTCTCAGAAATACTTGATCTCCCACATCAAACTCCAACTTCTGGCTGTGAGTATTTGCATAAATTTTCTGCCGACTCTGAGTTGCACTGATTCTATCTTTAATAAGTCGGACTTTATCATACGCTTACTACACCAATTCTAGTCCTAGAACTTGCCTCTCACCCATTTCATCCCAATATAATGGAGAACGACACCTCCTATCATATAATGCCTCGTAAGGTGCCATCCCGATGCTATCTTGGTAGCTATTATTATATGCAAATTCAATCAACAGCATATATTGGGTCCAACTACCCCCGAAATCCAGAACACATGCTCGTAACATATCCTCAAATATTTGGATTGTCCTCTTTGTCTTCCTATCAGTCTAAGGATGAAAGGTTGTTCTGAATCATAACTGAGACCCCAAAGTTTCTTGCAAACTCCTCCAAAATCGTGACATGAAACGTGGGCCTCAGTCTGAAACTATAGATACTAGCACACCATAGGGTCGAACTATCTCCTGGATATATAACTCTGTCAGTCTATTCATAGAGTAGTTGACTTTAATAGGGAGAAAATGAGCAGTCTTTTTTAATCAATCAACAACCACCCAAATAGAATTATGTCCATGCAATCCCGATGGTAATCCTATAACAAAATCTATGGATATATGATCCCACTTCCACTCAGGGATGTGAAGTGGCTGCAACTGTACCGCCGGTCTCTGCTGCTTAGTTTTTACCTGCTGGCATGTCAAACACTGCTCTACAAAATAAGCTATCTCCCTCTTCATATGGCTCCACCTAACGGATTATCGAAGGTCCTGATACATTTTAGTGCTCCCTGGATGCATTGTGTAAAGGAATCTGTAAGCCTCCTCTAGGATAGTCCTCCTAATCTCAGCATCTGTAGGCACGCACAGTTTGGTACAAAACCTCAAAGCTATATCATCTAAAATACTGAACTCCTCTCCCTATCTGTCCTACACTTTATCTATCAGATCTACCAATTCTGCATCATTCCTCTAAGCAGCTTTAATCCTCTTTTGCAAAGTAGGTTGTAACACTAGGTTGGCAATAAGTGCCTGATGATCATCCTCTACTAGCTCCATATTGAGCCTATCTAAATCCATCTGTTTCGAATGCTGAATCTCCAGTGCTAACAATACTGCTCCCACTGATTTCCAACTCAAAGCATCAACCACCACGTTTGCTTTCCCTAGGTGGTAACTAATAGTGCAATCATAATCTTTAATGAGCTCTAGCCATCTTCTTTACCTCATATTCAATTATTTCTAGGTGAAGAAATACTTCAAACTTTTATGGTCAGTGAAGATCTCACATCTCCCACCACAAAGATAATGTCTTTAGATCTTTAGAGCATACACCACTACCGCTAACTCTAAATCACGTAACGAGTAGTTCTTTTCGTACTCGTTAAGCTGCCGATAAGTATAAGCAATAACCCTCCCGTGCTGCATCAACACACACCTGAGTCCCTTCTAAGACGTGTCACTGCATATAACAAATCCATCCCCTCCTGATGGAATAGATAATACCAGTGCAGTTACTAACCGCTGCTTCAACTCTTAGAAGCTCTGCTCACACTCATCGGTCCATTCAAATGTCATATTTTTTCTCGTGAGTCGTGTCAGTGGACTCGATAATTTTGAAAAGCCACTCACACAATGTCGGTAGTACCTTACCAGACCTAGGAAGCTTCTGATCTCCTGAACATTCACCGGTCTCACCCAATTCACCACTACTTCTATTTTGCTCGGATCTACTGATATGTCATCCCTAAAGATCTCATGCCCGAGAAAAGTAACTGCCTCAACGAGAATTCACATTTCTTGAATTTAGCGTATAACTTCTTTTCCCTTAATACCTGCAATACCAGTCTCATATAATCCTTGTGCTCCTCAAAACTCTTCGAGTAGACTAGTATTTTATCAATAAATACTACAACAAACTGGTCCAAGTACTGATGGAACACCCGATTCATTATATCCACAATCATTGCTAGTGCATTAGTCAATCCGAACGACATTAACAAGAACTCGTAGTGCCCATATCTGGTTTGAAAGGTTGTCTTTGAAACATCATCTGCTTTAACTTTCATCTAATGATATCCCCACCGAAGGTCAATTTTGGAGTAGACCTAGGTCCCCTGGTGCTAATGAAATAAATCTTCAATTTGGAGAAGAGGATATTTATTCTTGACTATCACTTTATTTATCTCTCTATAATCAATGCACATCCTCATAGTCTCGTCTTTCTTCTTCACGAATAGGACTGGTGCTCCCCAAGGTAACATGTTAGGCCTAATAAACCTTTTGTCCAAAAACTCTTGCAACTGATCTTTCAATTCTTTCAGTTCGACTGGAGCCATCCGGTAGGGTGCTTTAGATATTGGTGCTATCTTTGGTAGTAAATCCACAGCAAATTCAATCTCTCGATTTGGTGGTAAACCAGGTAATTCCTCTAGAAAACATCTTGAAATTCTCTAACTACTAGAATATCAACTTGTTTCAATTCTTCCTTTGAAATCTCCTTTATATACGCAACATACCCCTGGCAACCACCCTGAAGCAGCTTCCTCACTTGAATAGTCGACACTAACTATGGCGAGGCGCACACACATGATCCCACGAATCTAAATTCCTTCTCACTTAGGGTCTGAAGATCACTTCTTTTTTATGGTAATTAATGCTGGCGTAGTTAGCTGTCAGCCAATCCATACCCAATATTACATCGAATCCCTGCATGTCTAATACCACAAGATCGACTGGTAATACTTTCTCCTAAATGTTCACTAGATAGTTTTTAAGTACCCACCTACACCTTACTACTGATCCAGTCGACGTGGCTACTGACAACTCAACATCTAACAACTGTGCGTTAACCCTAGATAATTTAACATATCCCAATGATACAAAAGAATTGGTGGCACTTGATTCAAACAAAACAACAATTTTATATGGTAAAGTAATAAGAATACATGTTACCACGTCTCCGGCAGCCTTAGCGTCTCCCGGCATCAGTGTATAAACCCTCGCCAGAGCCGTGTTCCTTTGCTGGCCTCCTCAGGGCACCTAATAACCTCTCCAGAAAGGTCTGGGAGCTGGTACGTAGGTCGGCGTTCCCTGACATGATTGTGCCATATGGCCATGTCTTCCACACCAATAACATGCATTCTTTCCCAAACGACATTCTCCCGTATGTCTCCGACCACACCTAGGGCAAGTGGGATACATCTACTAGCCTTGGAACCCATGGTGTCCCATCATCTGCCTCTGGCCTCCACTACACCAGTCTCTTCTCCATGAGCCTTGGCTGGAACCCACCTGAAAATCCAGAGGCGTGGGCCTCTTCCTCTAGCTCTACGTCTTAGCATCCCTTGGTATACTCTCCTATACTAATGTAGCCCTATTTACTAGTTCAGAGAAATCCTGCACCTTTAAAACCGCCACCTGTCTAAAAATTTTCTACTTTAAGCTCCTCTTAACCTTTCTTACTTTCTTAACCTCATTTGGCACGATGTAGGGAGCAAAACGTGACAGCTCAATGAACTTCGCCACATATTGCTTAGATGCGCAGTGAACTTTCTGTAGCATGTACTCAATTAAGATGATTATATTGAATACTCTAAATAAAATATATAGTGCTTTATCAAAAAAAAATCCTTGAGTTAACCATCTGATCTTGTTTTGAAATGCATTGCTATAATTAGGATTTGTATGGTTAGTCTCTCTCGGGTTATAATTCTTTTTAGAATGTACTTAAAGCAAATATCTATAGCAAAACTTGCTTTGAAGATCCAAAAGGTGAGAGATATATATATACCAGAGTAAATTTTTGATGAGAACTAAAAGGGGAGAGATTTTTTTTTAAATTGCATAATCCGTAATGTGTATGAGCTTAAATAAGTAAAACAGGGTAAGATTTTTTCTGAGCTAAAATGAATATAGCTGCCTAGAATTATATTAGATGACATAATTCAAGGGGAGCAATGTCACTTAAGATGTAATCACTTGGTATCAAATCAATCAACTTTTAGTTTCGCATTAATTCACATTTGGTATCAAATCAATCAACATTTGTTCTCATTTGATATAACATTAGTCCATATTTGGTATCACATGAATAATATTTTGTATCCTCACACAATCATTGAAACTTATGCATTACCAAGGGGGATGGTTGATGTAAAACGGGGAGAAGTAAAGTTGGTTAAAAATCTAATGGTTGAACAAGATTAAAACTTTAAAATTTCAAAGGGAAGAAGAACATAAGGTTATGTCCGTTCATGTCTTATTATTATATACCTTTTTGTTGATGTCAAAAGGGGGAGGAGAATGAGTGAAAATTGTTATTGATGTTATGTAAAGGGGGAGATATATAAAGGGGAGAAGGATAATAGCAACACAAACAAAAATTCTTAAAACATCATGAACATATTTCATATTTCATTTGGATTCAGGCTAAATACTTTGTGTATGAACATGAGCATATTTTCATTTATTGAATATTTGATGCATTAATTGAGCGGGAGCCTTGTTAGGCATAACTCATTATATATTTTTTGCTCGTGCATTTTTCATCATCAAAAAGGGGGAGATTGTTGATTCTACGAGTTCAATTCGATTTTGATAATGACAAATCACTTGGTATTTGATATGTGCATTGAGTTTGTGAATAAGAACTATACTAAGCATGCATGGAAGGATTACGAGTCATGAAAGCCATAAAGTAAAGCTGACATATCTTGGCAAGATCCATGGAACTCAAAGAGTATGAGAATTAAGATGCAAGCGACAAAGTTCAAGAACGTCATGGGATTGGGTACTTAGAACTCATGTATTTACATTTTCATATGATTTAATTTGAGGCTCAATTATATCTTAGAATGACTTTCGGACTCATGCATTTCATGAACATCATTAGGGGACATTCATGGACTTAGAAATAATGTCAAAACCTTAGAAAATGTTTTTATAAAAGAGTTAAGAAAAAAAAAAAAAAAGCAAAATAGATTTTTGAACTGGATAGAAAATATGTAGAAATTGGGAACTTCAGATGACTGAACTTTAAGTTCGGTTGATTGAAGAATTTCCTTAGACGTCTGAAGAATAAGTTCAGTCATCTGAAGATTTATTGGTGAAAAACAGAAACTGGTAAAAACATCTCAAATGACTGAATCTTGACCTCGGTCGTATGAACTCGACACTTCGGTCATCTGACCCTTGACCTCGGTCGTCTGACCCTATGTCCAAGTTATATTTTTGAAGGATAAAACTGACTTCAGTCGTCTGAACTTGCGGGAAAGATTAAAAATCTAATTTTTATTAGGCAAACACACGAGCTATCTTATAATTCAATAGTTGAGATCAATTCTAAGGGTAAGACACTATATATACTGCAAAGTAAACCCTAGTACGTAAGAGAAAAGATAAACGTGAAAAGTTAAGACATACAAGAAGAGAAGAACACATCTTGTTGAGAAACTTGAGCTGATTGCGATACGATTGCCTGCACTCCAACCGATATTCATCTTCTTTGTACTAATCAATGCAGAAAACCAAAAGGGATCTCACACATACACCCTTTGTTCAACTTGATATTGAGGTTTGATTAATCTATTTAGTTTTTATCAAGAGATTCTCATATCAACATCTATTTTTGAACATCTTTAGAGAAGTTTGATATTAAGTATGTTCATTCATATAAAGATTGATTTTGACACATTCATAACTTGAGAAAGGTTTTAGCTATTGGTTGAATCAAGAGTATATTTTTTTTTCATAGGGCTTATCATTGCAAAATCCATTTTTGAATATTTGATAAAAGGTTGATTTCGTGTGTGCATATAGTAAATCATTTTTGTGAAGATTACCACTTGAGAAGAGCTTTAGGTATTGATTAAACACTTTTGGTTCAAGTGAGTTTTCATTCAAAGAATTGATAGTTTTCAATATAAAAAAACTACTTATTTGAAGATCCTTAGTGTTTATAACTATATACATATTGAAGGATATTTTCTGAAAATCATATAGTAATTGTGTTGATCCTTGGTATTCTTATCATATAGATACACATATATACATTAAGTCAAATATTAGCAAGATCACATTGAGATTGAAATACTTAGAGAAATATTGTTTTGACAAAGTGTGTTTCATATCTTTGCAATCTTCAAAGACATTTTTGTAATCAAAGATTTAACCTAAATTCTCCAAAGCATTGAGTGTTTTTGTGTGTTGAAGCATATCATTCATAAACGATTGTATCATTTCATACATTCTGAACTTCAAATTTCATCATATGGTAAATGTATTAGGATTTTGAATTGTACTCACCAACTTTGTTTGGAAGCAAGTTTGAATGTTTTACAGATTTTATTGTATTCACGGTTCAGTGTGTGAACCGCGGTTTGAGGAGAGAGTTTTATCTCTTGTAAGCAGTGGAATAGGAGGAAGTTATACATCTTGTAAGCAGCGGACTATAAGGAAAGTTCCCTCCCAAATTAAGGAGCAGGGAATTTAGTGAAATCCTTGAGTGGGTTGCTCAAGGCGAGAACGTAGGCCGAGTTGGCTGAACCTCGTAAAAACTACGTTTGTCTTCTTTCTTCCCTTAACTCTTTACTTTCCACATTACATTATATTATTTTCATTGCATGTGGATGTTGAATTACTTTACACACAATTAATTGAGTAAAAGAACTCATTGATAAAATAAATTTAATTCAGTCTTAAATCCCAGCAATTGATTTGTTAAAAGTACATATAGGGATTAAGCGGTAAATAGGTTCAAAGAATTTTTTAAAATACTCAATTCACCCCCCTCTTGGGATTACACCTTAATAAACATCCTCAGTATAGCAAATGCATATACTATGATTTGACACCTTAAGCACTATCAATTATCCAAGTACTTAGTTATCACTATCCCCTTTTACTTTAATTCTTATTAACTAACTAATCTTAAGATCTAAGGAAGGACAATTCTAAAAATTATGTAATTCGTCTTGGTACCCATTCTTCCTTGGGTCCTAAGGGGTTTGTTTTCTTGACAACCCATACCATTTTCCTTTCTTTGCCTCGATCTAGCACCTCTAAATGGGCAAGTGTAACGAATGTGCCCTTTTCTTTCACAATATGAGCATGTTTTGTTTAAGGGATTTGGTTTATTAATCCTATTTTTATAAAAATAATTGTGACCATAGGATTTAGAATAGGAATCCGAATCCTTTTTGAAAAAATTATATCTTTTAACTCCTAAGGATTTATTTGAGTTATCCTTTTCACTTGTAAATTTGGAAATTATTCTAGAATAATCTTCCACCTTTCCCTCTAAACTAGTGATTTTCAAATCCTTTTCTTTTTCTAAGGTAGCATGGGATTCTTTTAAATCTTCTAATTGTTCTATTAAACTTTCATTTTCAATTTTCAAAGTTATGTTCCTTTTTTACATCTTTATTAGAATCTTATGAACCTTAAATAACTCCTTTTGTAGTTCCTCATAAGATGGCATGCTTTCATTGTTAGATTCATCACAAGATTTATCATAGAATTCATCACAAGAATCATTACATGAATCAATAACTGAGGTAGAAGAGAGACATGTTTCCTCTTCATCGTCTAATGCTTTCAAGCAACAATTTGCTGCTTCTTGATCACTTGAGTCTGAATCACGCCAAGTGGTAGCCTTCTTCTCTTCAGTTCCTTTATATGCATTTTCTAGTTCTTCCAAAATTTCCTTAACAATTTAACATGTCATGATTCTATTAAATTCATTAGTATCTAAAGTACAGTTTAAATATTCATGGCACTAAAATTGATTTGCATTAATTTAATGTCATAGTCATCCATTTCATTTTCTAGTTTGGGAATTTCACTATTATTAATAATTTTCATTGGCATAAAATTCCCTTGAACAATTACTCTCCAAGCTCTCCAATCCATTGTTTGGATAAAAATGATCATTCTTTTTTTCCAGGAGGTGTAATTTTCACAACAAAACATTGGAGGCCTTGTAGAGGTTTGTCCCTTACAAAATGGGGGTACACCAATATATTCCATGTGATCTTTATACAAAAATGGTTAAACTTATTGTAATCAAGCTCTGATACCAATTGTTAGGGTAAAGTGCTTACCACTTCTCCTAAAAGCAATTGCTGTTAAGAAGGTCAACTTTATTTCCTTATATGCCTAGCAGCGTAGAGTCCTGCACTAAGTGGCAGGTGGGCTTAGGGGTTGCACCAATTTTTGGTGCCACGAGCAGCCTGCTGCGTTCTCCTCCGAGCATGGGTTGACTGCTAGCCCCCATAAAGCCAACAATCTCCCCCCTCCCCCCAACAACTACCCTAGGAGCGCTCAAACTTGTGACCTGCTCTGATACTAATTGTTAGGATCAAGCGCTTACCACTTCTTCTAAAAGCAACTCCTGTTAAGAAGGCACAACTTTATTTCCTTTTACGCTTGGCAATGCAAAGCCCCGCACTAAGTGGCAAGTGGGCATAGGGGCTACACCAATTTTTGGTGCCACAGGCAGCCCGCTTCGTTCTCCTCCAGGCATGGGTAGACTATTGGCACCCATAAAGCCAACAATTCGTCTTTTAAGCTAAATTAAAATTTTTTAATTTATAGTTGTTTATTCTCAATTTTGATTAACTTTCAAAATGTGTTCTGTTTATCATAATCCTCCCGAATTATATGCTTCATGGCTTTCCAATTTGCATATGTTATTGTGTTTAATACCTAAATTCCTGTGAACACACTTAATAATACAATTAGATGCCTTGGTTTGTCATTATCGAAGTAGGATGAAACCTAGAAAAGCCAACATGCATATGACAAGGTTTACTTATTTGATTCAAACACCAACCCGTACCTTGATTCGAGCCATGGAGATAAGCCAAAGAACTAGAAGGGATGCCTTAAAAGAAGGGTGGAACAGAAGGATGACATTTAGAGGACATTAAGAAGATCTTTGGGGCTCACTTGAATGACTCAGATGGCAAATTCTGGATCCAGTTGCTAGTTTTGTCACTATATGGGTTAGTATTATTGCCTTCAACTGCTCACATTATTAATCATAGGGCTGCCATGGTATTTGATGAGCTGAACATAAAGAGTAAGCATTGGTTCCTGTCATCATCACTAAGACACTCATGTCATTCAACGTTTTTCAGGAGAAAGGTAAGGGAACCTTATTATGTTGCACTCAATTAATATACATTTGCTTTCTAGGTTATGTAGAATATCACCTTTTTCAAAGTGCTTTAATGGGGGGAAATTAACCCAATAATTGATTGTGCAACCAGTCATCAGAGGGTGGATGTTGCTATAGTCTCAGAAAGCTTGGAGGGGAATACTTTGAGGTGGCTAGCAAAGTGGATGCCCATCTGGTTCATGCTTCTTTGATATAGAGATTTCTTTTCGAGGCCATTATTTGGAGCAAGTGGTTGCATTGGCAATGCACCTACCTTCGCTCTATGGCAACTTGGACACTTCTAGTACAGACTTCAGACTATTGGACATTACTAGTTTCATTGCTAATACTAAGAGAGCACCACCATACTCTTCATTAATTAAGCAAAGTGGGTTTTGTTAAGTCCTAAGATCCTGTAGAAAGAAGGTATTGTTGTTCATACTTCCTTGGGCTGCCCCCATGTGGCAAAAGTGTAGGGGCAAAGCCTATAAGGTCCCACTTGCCTCATAACTGAATAAGACTATGCCCCAACCTGATGAGCTTGAGGACTATTTTGAGGAGTTTTGGACAAGGCAACGATACTACCACCAAGAGTGGAAGGGTAAGGTACCAACTTAAATAATTAAGGAAGAAAACATTCAAAATGCTCATGAGGGAAGCAAAAGAAGTAGAAGTCTTGCATGACTAGATCTTTGAGTTAATGGTTGTAGCTGCAGGTTTGGAAAATGATTAGGAGGAATCCACCTTTAAAAAAAAAAAATGAAGTACAAGGCAGCCAAGAGGAAGCTTCAAGCCAAGGTGGATGAGTTAACTAAAGAGAACAAAAAACTAAAAAGATGGACTGAATGGGAAGCTGAGAGAGGTGAGCTTATGAAGAAGGTATCCAAGGTGGAATATTTAGAAAGACAAATCCACCAACTCTTGGAAATGAACCAGGTCTTGGGGAACAAGTTGTGGGAGATAAAAGCAAGTGTTTGTAGGCAAAGGAGATAAGAACTTAATAGGTCCATATGTAGGAATTGGAGTGGATTATCATGTTCATAAAGAAGCAACTATCTTAGGGTCAGGCTTACAAGGAGGAGTCATGGGACAAACAAAGACTGAAAGACGAAGAATGCTCATTTGTGTGTGTGTGTGTGTGTGTGTGTGTGTGTGTGTGTGTGAGAGAGGAGAGAGAGAGAGAGAGAGAGAGAGAGAGAGAGAGAGAGAGAGAGAGAGAGAGAGAGAGAGAAAGAGAAAGAGATGGAGAGAAGGAGATATGGAGAATCAATATGCAACACCAAACAAAAATTTCATGAACAAATTTAAAGGATATAAATTAATGAGATGTTATAAGTGAGCATATAATAGATTTGATATGCTTCTTAAATGATGATGAATTTTCTTCAATTTCTTTCTGCATTTTCTTACTCCATCTTGCAAAATGGAGTGGGGAATCATAGTGAGGAATATTGGAATAACAAGATGTGGATAATTTTCAAGGGGCAAATATTAACAAGCGAGTGGAGAATCTGATCAGATGGGGATAGTTTCTCTTTTGCCATTGGCACATTGTATTGAGGATTGGGTCTGACTGCTAGGCCATAGAAAGATAAAGATCTTGTTAGCAACCCTAAAAATATCCAATAACCTTTTGTGCAAATGGAAATAAAAAAAATAAAAATAAAAAAGTAAAAGACATTCGCCTCCCCTTGTGGTTTGGAAAAAAAATACGGACCTCCCATAAGGTTTTTAAAATTTAATTGACCTCTCTTAATGTTTCAAAAATGCCACAGACGTCCCCTGAGGTTAAGAGAAAAGACACAAACCTCCCTTCAAAAGACTTATCTTTTAACAAAATACAATGGGTGGTTTGTGCCCTTTTGGCAAACCTCGAGGGATAGTTCCTAGAATTCTTGAAATCTCGGCGGAGGTCTTTGAGAATTTTGAAATCTCAGGAGAAGTTTTAGTCTTTTGCCAGACCTCAGGGGAGATCACTGTCTTTTTTCCTAAAAAAATAAAAATAAAATAAGCAACAGAAGTGTGAGGAGAATTTGAAACCGTGACTGTGGGAGTGGAAAAAGAGGATTGACCTCCAAAACAAACATATGCTCATCCATAGTAAAACTTAAAAAATTATTTCTAATTATACAAGATTCAAATTGGGAAAAAAAAAAAAGGTGTAGAAGAAATACAAACAGTCTACTAGATGGTCTAACCTGAATTAACATAAATTAGATAAGTTTCCAAATCATTGCCCAAGTCTTGTTTTAAATACATTGATCATACGCGCACACATATGCATAATAATACACACTATATATATTTTTTTAAAGGTATGGATATACAATATTATTATTGTTGTTCTATTGGAAGCCATGGATTTGGACCACACAAACTTGAGACTTCATTAAAATCCCAGTCTCTAATAATTCAGATCTTGATTTTGTTATTAATATTGCAGTTTGACCCAATTAATTGATTTTGAAAGCATGCCCAATCAAATGCTAATCAGATTTGTTCAGCTGTAAAGCTAACACCTAACGTCAATCTTCTTTATTTATCCTTAATCCATTCCACACATTAATGACTTCTATTCCTTGATTCCCTCTCGGAACATTTTCATTTTCCTCGTGCTTTTGATATTAGTATGACTTCATTCTATAATCTCATTGATAAAAAATCCAAGCATGAACATTTGAGAAGGTGGGGTTGGATGAACATGGGGTTGCGCCCCCTGCAAGCACTATTGCAAGAGGTGCAATGCCAAGTTGACAACTGCGAACTTGCCCTCTGCTTCTCAAGCACCAAGATCTTGGAGTCGGAATACCCATAGGCTCTTTGGCGTCAGCAGCATTGTCAAGATCCTCAACTCAGTCGAGTTCGGCGAATGGGAGTCATCGCTGCTGATTCCATATAACAAGGTTTTGCCAGAAGGTGCTTGACGTTGTTAATCAACAGTTGTTGTTTTGTGAAATTAAAGAAAAGTAATAACAGCAACAAGGGCAACTCAATGGCAGAAAAAAACTGAAAATGTCACGGAGTATGTAGCTGATCTTCGCTGTTGTGGCTTTCACCTGCGTTATCATTGGTTCACTCTTCAAATCTACCATCACCATCTTTGTCATGGTTGTCCTTGCCATTGTCAATGTCCTTGAGGTTGCCACTGAACCAAATTGGTGAATCCCATCGCCAAGCACCATATATGATCTAGTAAGACAATGATTCAATCAAGGAGGTATATTTTTCATTGATTTGGTAAGTTAATTAATTATGAAAATTTTATGGAGTAGGGAAGAGGATAATTATAGTTATTTTAGATTTCTTGACAATGGATATAATCATTAGAACGACTTTTAATTTGAAGAATCAAAACCAAAATATTAAATCTGAAAAGTTCTCATCATTGTAAAATCCCAATATTTAGCTAACTGCTATGTTGAAATTATTAATTTTTATTACATTCCTAAGAAATTTATGTTTTCTTGATTTGATGGTAATAATATTGTTTATTGGTTAAACTAAAGACTATCTTGGTTAAAATGTGTGATTCAAGTCATGGTAACTCGGACTTTC
Source organism: Malania oleifera (assembly GCF_029873635.1). Taxonomy (NCBI): domain Eukaryota; kingdom Viridiplantae; phylum Streptophyta; class Magnoliopsida; order Santalales; family Ximeniaceae; genus Malania; species Malania oleifera. The sequence continues at coordinate 83,449,769 of NC_080422.1, read as the reverse complement.
TATTTAAAACTACGCCTTGATATTTAAGTGGAGAACGATAGATTAATGGAGGGCCCATTATCATAGTAGATTAGTTGAGTGCCCAACGAGTCTTTAAAGAGCCATTTTAACTATAATAATTTGTATTTTGAATTGAAAATGTTTTTTGCGTGGACATTTTCTGTTTTCAACTTCTAGATTTTTCTTCTTTTTTTTTTTTACAACCCGAAAACTCCAGCCACCATCGCACCACATTGGACACTATGGTGCGATACCAAACTTGGAGGGGTGAAAGCTACCCGTCCATTGACGCATTCATGGTAATTTACCGGTATAATATCTGAAGGGGAAATTGAACATGTGACTTTGGGTTCTCCAAAGTCAAGTACGTATTTAAATTAGTTTAAAAATAAATCTAATAGTATGTTGCTTTTTCAAATTTAATTAATATTTTTTTATGAAATTAAGCAACTAGATATTTACAACGTTGTTTGTTTTAGAGAAAGTAATTAACTTGATATATATGTATATATAATTAGGATACACACATGCATGCATGCATGAAAATAAAGATTTAAAAAAATAATAATAATAATAATAATCAACAACTGCCCTACCCCAACAAAACATTTGAAACTAAAGAAGGTTTTTAGGTGAATTATGGAGCCACTTCCATTTAAAATACTCTCAAATTAAGAAAACATAAATGAAACACCAAACTTTTTTAAAAAATTAATGTTATTTGAAACAATTATTATTGTTGTTTATGTGAATGCAAACATGTTTAAATTACTTGACTTAAAGAATATGAAACATGTTTATTTTTATTATGTATATATTTTTTTTTATCTCCATTGAAGAAAATTTCTAGGTCCATCACTAATTGAATGGTTATAAATTATTTATGTGTAATTTAGGCCTACAAATATGCTTTTAATCAAGCTTACATGATTGAATATTGGTATACATAGATTCCAAGCTTTTTATGAATTCGAAATTCAATTAAAATAAACGAGTAGATTTCAAGCTTTTTATAAACTCAAAATTCAATTTTTTCCTTATTAGATTTCAAGCTTTTTATAAATTCGAAATTCACTTTTTTCCTTATTTTATCAATATAATACTTGGTTCCACACCTGTGTATCACTTCTCTCTCTCTCTCTCTCTCTCTCTCTCTCTCTCTCTCTCTCTCTCTCTCTCTCTCTCTCTCTCTCATGTACCATTACAAATTGACGGGCATGAAATACTTGCTAATCACATAATTAAAGTTCATGAACAGTTGAAAAAACTATTATATTAACATAATGATATTTATGAATTATGCAATTCGTATTCATTATAGAAAACATATACCTAATAATAAACGTCATATCTTTTTATTTAAATTATTTGGTGTGTTTTGGATAGTTTGTGGTTGCTTAATTTTAGAATTCATGATATGTGACTATTAAATTGTACATGCCATATTCACTAGGTTATTTCTTTTTCAATACTAACTAGTACATCATGTATCATTGAAACCAAATGAGATTATTAGTCTCTATTTCATGATTCACTTTTCATTTCCCTTCATCTTGTATCTCTACATTGTCATTTTTTTCAATTAGTGTTATGAAATTGCATGGATTTTCATAAGATAAAAAAGCATTGAAAGAAAAAATAAAAAATAAAGGGAGGGAGGTGTACAACTGATAGAAATATAAAATGAAAATATGTTCATCTTGGTTAGCTCAAATAGTAAGGGCGATTTGTGACTTTGGTGACCCCAAGGTCTGTTGAAGAGTAAACTTGACGGTGGCAGCAATATTTGACAACGGTTGCTGACCAGCCGCTTTTATTGATCGGCGGTAACCAACCTCACCTACCACCCGCAATCCTTGATTATTTTGTTTTAGAATCTACTATAAATAGATATGTGTGTGTGCAATGTAGTATGTGGTGTTGAGAGAGTGAATAACCAGTGAGCGAAAGAGAGAGTTGTTTTTTGAAGCCTTCTGTATTTATTTTCAGATGGAATTAAATTATTTTTTTGTAATTGATTCTCACTGAGTTTCAATCACAACTAGTGACTGAGTGTCCCCTCCGCCCATCAGTCTCGAACTCATTTATTATCTAAATGTGCGTCTTCCTCGCCCAGCTAGTGAGATCTGACTCGGCCACCCAATCTGAGACCTGGCCCAGCAACTTGGCTCCAGCCCCGCGAGCACGACCCGACCCGTCTTCTGACCCGCGTCCAATCGCTGACACGTAGTCTTGTTCGATTGGTAGCATTAGATTTGCCAAAATCTATCCCCATCACTCTGTTTTTTATATATTAAACCCGATGGCTAATGGTACTACCCAAGTAGTCATTCCAAAGTTGACTAGGGAGAATTATGACAACTGGTCTATTCAAATGAGAGTCCTTCTAGGTTCTCGGGATGTCATGAACCTCGTTGAAGATGGGTACAGAGAAAGCCCATCAAAAGAAGCCGAAGCAGCTATGTCTGATGCTCAAAGAACAACCTTGCGAGCCGATTGAAAGAAGGATTGCAAGGCGAAGTCCATAATCTACCAAGGCCTTAATGACGCCATGTTCGAAATCATCGCTTCTACCAAGAAATCCAAAGAAGTTTGGGACTCTCTCCAGCGAACACACAAAGGTGCAGACAAAGTGAAGAAGATTCGTCTTCAAACATTGCGAGGTGATTTTGAATCTTTAAAAATGAAATCTACTGAATCTATTGCTAACTACTATACACGAGTTATGGTAGTATCAAATCAATTGAGAAGAAATGGAGAGACTCTCAATGACGAGAGAATTTGTGAGAAAATTTTGCGTTCTCTGAATCCAAAATATGATTATATAGCTGTGAGCATGGAAGAAACAAAAGATTTAGAAGCCATGTCCGTAGAAGAACTTGTGTGCTCACTCCAAGCCCATGAGTAGAAAGTCAACATAAAGAGTGATGATAAAGCACTGGAGCAAGCCCTCCAAACAAAGTTGTCCCTCACTACAGATAGATACGACAAAGGGGAGACGTCACAGTAAGGAAGAGGACGAGGTCGAGGATCTCGTGGAAGAACTTATGGAAATTTTGACTCCAGAGGAGGTGGTGGAGGTGGAAGAGGTCCCACTAGAGAAGGACGCAATCAATAGAACTATGTCTCACGAGGCAGAGGACAAGGAAGAAGAAGGGGATACAATAACCATCCGAATGTAGGCAATAGAAATGTTCAGTGCTACAACTGCCACAAATATGAACACTACAGCAATGAGTGTAGAGGTAATCCCCAAAATCACGAAATAACTGAAAATGCTAACTTTGTGGAAAAGGAGAAAGCTGAAGGAGAATCGTTGATGTTGATAGCATATAGTTCAACCCAGCAAGACCAAAATGTTTGGTACCTTGACTCTGAAGCCAACAATCACATAACTAGAAGAAAGAATCTATTTAATGAACTTGATGAGAAAGTTTAGGGAGAGATATCATTTGGTGATCTCTCTAAAGTCCCAGTTCAAAGAAGGGGAAATGTCCTTATCAAGAGGAAGGATGGAGACCACGCTTTTATCTCCAACGTGTACTATGTGCCAGCCATGAAGACTAATATACTTAGTCTCAGATAGCTCGTGGAGAAAGGCTACAGAATTAGCCTTAAAGATAAGCAGATGGTGATAATAGATGTTCGAGGTAAGCTCGTTACTCGAGTACAAATGGCAAAGAATCAAATGTTTCCGCTCGCCATTCAACATGGTACGCCAACGTGTTTGAGCGCTATCATCAAAGACTGGCTATGGCATCTAAGGTATGGACATTTGAATTTTGAAACTTTGAAACAGTTGGGAAGCAAGAAGATGGTGAAAAGGCTTACCCAATATCCACCACCCAAATTTGATATGTGAAAGTTATGTTCTGAGCAAGTAACATAGAAACAACTTTGGAAAGCAAGCCAACTAAAGATCTATTATGCTGCACTAGCTAGTACACACAGATGTGTGTGGTCCATTGAGACCATTTTCAAATGGATAGAATCGATGCTTCCTCACCTTCATCGATGACTACAGCAGAAAGACTTGAGTCTATTTTCTGAAAAGGAAGTCAAAGGTGTTTGACAAGTTTAGAGAGTTCAAAGCTCTTGTGGAAAAATAAAGTGGCTATCGCATCAAGTCACTTCGGTCAGACCAAGGAGGAGAGTACAAGGACGAAGCTCTCTTGGAATTCCTTAGGCAATAAGGGATTCAAAAATAATTCACACAGACTTACACTCCCCAGTTGAACGGTGTAGCTGAAAGGAAGAACCGCACAATCCTTAACATAGCCAGAAGCATGTTAAAAGATAAGAATATGTCCAAGAGTTTTTGGGTAGAAGCAGTGTCATGTGTAGTCTATCTACTCAACCGATGTCTTACGAAGAGTCTTGATATATGCAATGACACTACATGAAGCCTGGAGTACTCACAAGCCCAGTGTGAGTCATCTTAGAGTGTTTGGCTCCATAGCCTACGCCAAGCTCCCAGAAGCAAGAAGGACAAAGTTGGAAGATAAATGAGAGAAGTGTATCCTTGTTGGATACGGCGATAGCACCATGGGATATCGACTCTACAATCCCATCAACAAGAAAGTCATTCAGAGTCGGGATGTCATTTTTGAAGAAAATGAATCCTAGAAATAGGACTAGGTTGAATCTTCCAAAGATGCAGAATTGACACTTGAAGGAGAAGAACCTACACATACAAGAGAAGTGGCTATCGAGTCACAAGTTCCCAAGCTGCAAATACCTCCACATGGTTCACCATGGAGGAATGAAGCTCCATCACCAATTGAGCGTGAAATCTCAGATATGAGACCTAGAAGAGCTCAAAATCTAGCTGACCTGTATGAAACTACATAACCAATAGAAGAGTATGTTACTTTATACTGTCTGTTGTTGACCAGCGACTCAGTTAGCTTTAAGGAAGCTAACGATGAAGACAAATGAAGAAAAGCGATGGATGACGAGATTCAATCCATTGAGAAGAACAAGATTTGGGAGTTGACAAATCTCCCGAAGGGCCGCAAAACTATTGGAGTAAAATGGGTCTACAAGACCAAGAAGAACGCTAAAGGAGAAGTTCAGAGATACAATGCAAGACTTGTCACCAAAGGCTACAAGCAGAAAGAAGGGATTGATTACGGAGAAATCTTTGCCCCAATTATCAGGCTTGAAACCATCAGATTACTAATTTCACTATTAGCACAAAATGGATGGAAGATTTACCAGTTGGATGTGAAATCAACATTTCTGAACAATTTTCTGGAAGAAAAGATTTATATCGATCAACCACCTAGATATGTCAAGAAGGGCAAAGAAGATAGAGTGTATAAGTTGAAGAAAGCACTCTATGCCTTAAAGCAGGCATCCCGTGCGTGGAACATGAAGATTGATGACTACTTCCAAAAGAATGGATTTGAGAAGTGTCCCTATGAGCATGCGTTATACATGAAGATGGAGACAGATGGAAGCATGTTAATTGCCTGCCTATATGTTGATGATCTGATCTTCACCGGCAATAATCTAAAGATGTTTGCCGCTTTTAAAAGGAGCATGGTCAAAGAATTCGAAATGACAGATATTGGCCAGATGGCTCATTTTCTTGGCATAGAAGTTGTGCAAAGCGAGAAGGGAATCTTCATCTCCCAGAGCCACTATGCAAAAGAAGTACTGAAAAAGTTTGGGATGGACAAATGCAACCTTGTGACAACTCCGATTGAAACGGGATTGGAATTGAGAAAGAATGAGGAAGGAGATGTTGACCCCACATATTTCAAGAGTTTGGTTGGAAGCTTGAGGTATTTGACGTGCAGCAGACCAGACATACTCTATGAAGTTGGACTTGTCAACAGGTACATGGAGACTCCTGACCAATCCCACCTAAATGCAACGAAAAGGATACTCCGATGTGTTAAGGGTACCATCACCGATAGTATGTTTTATTCATCAATAGGTGATTGCAGACTTATCGACTATTTAGATAGCGATTGGAGAAGAGATCTTGATGAAAGAAAACGCACGAAGAGATTCACATTTTGCATGGGAGATACAGCGTTTACATAGTCATCGAAGAAGCAACCCATCGTAATGCTATTATCATGTGAAGCTGAGTATGTTGCTGTCAGCTCAACTTTTTGTCATGGTATTTGGATTAGGAATGTACTGAAGTGTCTAGGATTTCTTCAAGATAATCCCACAGAAGTCTACATCGACAACCAATCAGCAATTGCACTTGCGAAAAATCATATTTACCATAAAAGAAGCAAACATATTGATACTCGATATCATTTTATCAGGGAGCAGTCAAGAATAAAGAAGTGGAGTTGATATCTTGCAAAATGTATGATCAGATTATTAACATTTTCACGAAGTTACTCAGGTATGATATTTTTGCAAGACTGAAAACAATGCTCGGAATGACAAAAATAGGAGAGTCAAGTTTAAGGGGGGATGTTGAAGAGTAAACTTGACAGTAGCAGCAATATTTGATGATGGCTGCCGACCAGCCGCTTCTGTTGATCGGCGAACACCAACCTCACCTACCAACCGCAATTCTTGATTATTTTGTTTTAGAATCTTCTATAAATAGATGTGTGTGTGTGTGTGTGTGTGCAATGTAGTATGTGGTGTTGAGAGAGTGAATAACCAGTGAGCGAGAGAGAGTGTTGTTTTTTGAAGTCCTCTGTATTTATTTTCATATTGAATTAAATTATTTGTTATAATTAATTCTCACTGATTTTCTGTCACAACCAGTGACTAAGTGTCCCCTCCACCCATCAAGGTCATAGGGTTCGATTCTCTCTTGAGAGTTTACTTCGATGAATTACCAGAGATGCGTCAATGGACGAACAGCTTTCACCCCCCGAGTTTGGTGCCGCACCATAGTGTCCAAATTGACGCAATGGTGACTAAAGTTTCCGAATTATCAATATATATATATATATATATATATATATATATATATATAATCAAAATTGAGAGTATGTACGTAACAACGTTTTGAATACCATGACTCACCAGCCAAATATCAAAAGATCTTTCAATTTTATTTTTTTATAATTAAAAAAATGAACATCCAATTCATAATGTGGTGGCATCCAAGTCAAATTAATTCTTCTTCTACCTCAACAAGAAGTTGAATTTCTTAAAAAGGATGCAGATGAATTTGCCCCAATCAATACACACAAAAAAACAAAAAAAAAAAAGTAGTAAACGTACCAATCACCAAAAAGGGAGAGAGAGAGAGGGAGAGAGAGAGAGAGAGAGAGAGAGAGAGAGAGGAGTTGCTATCCAAAGACCCATCACTAATTTTGCTCCACATATTAATCTCCATATTTCTCGACAATATATCGAAACTCGATTCATGCATAAAACTGCATGGTGCCATAGGAATTTGTCTTATTCATTTATATGTTAATATATTTTTAAGTTCATCAAAATTCCCCCAACATGCATTATGGGCGAGCGGTTGAACTGGTGCAAGGACAATACGTGAAACCGCAGATTAATTGCCTTAATTCCTCTATGGGCAAATTAAATTAAACATGGAAAGCTCTTTATTTCTCTCACATGTTGAAATTAATAAATGGATTGTAATTAAACATGTGCTCATATACTTGCATGCATGATAATGCACAAAGCCTATTGTCATTAATTACTATTGTTTTTATTTTTTTTTTCATTGGAAAATAATTAGATCTAGAATACTTGCGACCTCGTTCAAGTTCCAATCTCCAAGGTTGGATGTTTGGTACCAAACAATATACTATGATACTACTTAGACAGCTTCAAAAAAAAAAAAAAAAAATACAATATGATTTTGTTAGTGATATTTTAGTTTGACCCAATTAATAAATTTTGCAAACATGGCAAAATCAAATGCTAATAAGATTCTGATAATGAATGGTGAGACCTCTAAAGCTAACAATATGTATCCCTCAATCTTCTTGCCCTTAATTCATTCCACAAATTAATGGCTTCCATTGCTTGATTCCTTCTTTGAACATTTTGATTTTCCACATGTGCTGCATTTGATTTTCACATGTGCTTAGATATTACATCACGATGAATGCTTTCTACATTCTAAATAATCAAGAATAGAAGCATGAGCAGTAGAGAGGGCGGAGGAAGCCCTCAAGCATGCGCCTCTTGCAAGCACCAGCGGAAGAAGTGTGACGATGGCTGCGAGCTCGCCCCATACTTCCCTGCCACCAAGTTCCAGGATTTCCAGAATGCTCATAGGCTCTTCGGCGTTGGCAACATCATCAAGATCCTCAACTCTATCGAGCCCCATCACCGCGCCGCTGCCGCCGACTCCATCATCCAGGAGGCCAAAATCTGGAAGGATGACCCGGTGCACGGCTGCCTTGGCCTCGTCCAAAGCCTACAGTCCCAGATAGGGCTTTGCGAGAAGGAGCTTGATGCTATTAACCAACAACTGCTGTTTCTTCAGGAAAAGAAACAGCAGAAGAGGTCATGGAGCCACTCTTCATATCCACCATCATCGTTGTTGTCGCCATCCTCGTCAGTATTCCTGAAGTTACCATTGAATCAAATTGGTGAATCGCATCGTCAAGCACCACTCCTAAATGACCTAGTAAGATGATAATGATTCGATCAAGAAGATATATTTTTCATTGATTTAGCAACAGTTAATTGATCATTGTTCCAAGTCTATGGAGATGGCAAGCGGGCAATTTTGGAAGGGTGTTTAGTCTGAAGAATCAAAGATTCTTATATTGTTGCATTCCTCCATAGAATCCTCAATTTCAAAAAATTCTTGTCATTGTAAACTTCCAATGTGAGGTCGATCTACTGCTAAGTTGAAATCATCAATTTATATTCCCAAGAAATTATCCTTTTATCAATTTTGGACATAAAAATATTATCCATTTGATGGTACTCATATTCCAACAACGTGGGCAAGCAATGTTGATTTTAACAATGTTTGATTGAAATGTAAATGAAATATGCATGAACATAGTTTTTTTTTTAAAAATTATTGAATGTTATTGGGATAATGTTACAAACATTCTACAAATAAAATGTCTCTTAATTATTTGTAAAAAAATACATTTTTCTAACAAATTTAATTGATAAATTCTTTATAAAATTAAAATTAAGCAACTAGTACATATATATATATATATATATATATATACATATATATACCAACATTTTTAAAAATAACTAGAGATTTTTCGTAAATAAAGGGATTTTTTCATGGGAAATACTCATTTGCCTTCACTCTCAAAGATAACAAATATGAAATATCAAAAATTTTTGGCAAATAAATATTATTTGGGACAATTATTATTAGTGTCAAATATGCACTAGTATTTTACTTAATTGTCTTAAAAATATATATAACTAATTACATATTATTATTTATATGTGTTTTTGGTCATACTAAAGATATTATCTAAATCTGCCTCTAGCTGAATGATTATAAATTTTCTTTGTGTAATTTAGGACTGCAAAGAAGCATTTTATGGAGGAAATGCAAAAACATTGGATGATGGACACAACTATGAATCAACTTTTGGAAAAGGGGTGGATCTCAAGCCCTTGGATGGTGTTATGGACGAGGATCAGCATGAACCACCAGCATCTGGGTACGTACTTAAGGAAATTAATTAATTAATTATGTATATATATATTTTTTAAAGAATAAGGTAAAATGTTATATTAAAATTTAAAAGGCAAACAGAACTTACAAGCTCAAGTAAGAAGTTCGAGAAATGAAACGGAAAACAACCAACACCAAATAAAAACAACAACCAAACAAAACACTCTCGAACAAAAATAACATGCCAACAGCCAATCAAGAACAACTTCAATGAAACGGCAGACAAATTAGCTACCTAAATTAGCTAAAATGCAATGAAATTCTTCATAGTCCAACTTTGAAAGAATAGGGTAGGACCTGGGCCACTGGAGAAGGCAAGAGATGCACCTATAAAGAACATCGGTGGCTGAGCAGGTACACTCCCTAAAGATCCTTGTTTCTTTCTTTCCAAATCTCCCAACAAACCACACCCAAAATTGCTACCCTGAGATTCTTCAAAACATTCTTGAGTAAGGTTGAATTCCATATATCATAGCACGAACTCAACTCAAACAGTTAAAAACTACTCTCAATATTATTTTCTTGTATTTTGATTATTATTCACGAATAATAATTTTTATTATTTAAAATTATCATCTATTATTGAAAAATACAATAATTGATAATAGTAAAAACAAAAATAATAAAATCATTATATTATAATTTTTATTTTTATTGTTGTTGTTATAATTATTGTTTATGACTATTATTATCCAAACTCTCTATTATTATTACTTTTTTTTTTTTAATAACTTGGGGCACATTGACGCACCCTAGTAATTCACCGAGATAAACTCTTAAGAGAGAATCAAACCCGTGACCTTGGGGTCACCAAAGTCATAAGTCACCCTTACCACTTGAGCTATTGTTGTTATTGTTGTTGGTGGTAAGGTGTTATTGTTGTAATTTGTTTACATTTTCAGTAGTATGATTATTATCATAATAATATTCTTACATACTACTAACCTTTATTTTATTATTTATTTTTTTATTATGTGATTACTAATATTAAAAGACAATATTAAAGACTATTTTAATAATAAGTATTATATATACATTTGTGCATTACGAAATGAATATACTATTATTATCATTATTATTGGTTCATAATATTTTGATAATTTTATTAAAGCAAGATTAGAGTAGTATTTGAAGGATTGTCTCAAATACTATAATCTTATATTCCTAAGAGTACAAATGATAAGTGAGTCAAATAAAAGTATTCATATGAACTATATAGTAACCTTATTTCTAGGCATAATGTAAATGGGAAAATGATTATACAATCAAGTTTCATGTTTCTAAAAGTGTATATTCACAGCCTCCAATATAATCACAATCTCAGTTATTAAATCATATGATGTCTCTTTTAAAATAAATTTTAGCTTGTGACAAGACAATATATGAATTACAGAGTATATGCCATGTCTGTATACTTATTAAAGTAGATCTCAATATTGCACGTGTCAAGAAAATTAATATTGAACATGCGTAAAAGTTTCTAACCTTTCATAGACCAAGAGCTCAATGACAATTTTGCTCTAATATAAAGCATACCTCTGTTTTAAGAAACTCTAGAGGTTGTCTAGAAAAATCATACCTCTCCTTTAGAAACTCTAGGGATTGTCTAGAATTTTATTTTTTTTTTTTGCATTAAATCATTCACCATATAAAAATTATCAACCAAGCTAAAAATAGAATGACCAAGAAAATTTAAGATACAATTAAAATTATGATTATCCATAATTTTCATATAATTTGAAAAAACAATTAAATTGTTTTATCACCATTGTACATTTGTCATGTATAATAAGTGAATTTTAGAATATAATAATCGAACAAAATAACTATAATTAAGCTCTCATTTTTGTAAAAAAAAAAATTGTAGTTATAATAGTTACTAATTTATATTCTTTAATACTTTTATTATTTTAATTATTGGTTGATTCAAGGAAAAATTAACTTGCCATTTTTTTTTTTATTGGTAATGATAAATTTTATTGATCAAAAAGGATATGTACATAAGCTCTGGGTATACCCAAGAGGATGGAAGCCTAACCCCCAATCAAAGAAACATCAAAAGCAATTGCACTTATCCTGGGCATTCCCAGTGGCGCAAAGGTCAAAAAATTGTTTAACTAGTAAAATCAAAACTTATAAACAATAATCAGCTTATCATTTGACCAAATGGACTCAGTCAACCATATCTTCTCAATCTCTTCTTTCCTGCTAAAATCAAACTCAATCATATATAAATCAATCTATGCATCATGGCTTCCAATAATTAGCAAAAGTGGGAAATCTCTCAAAGATAATCTTGTATGTGTTTGTTTGAATAACTATGATCATATTTTTTGTTGTAGTGGTACTACCCTCAAATTTCCTTTTGTTTCTAAAGTGTCATATGTGGTATACCAAAGTAGCCAGACACGCCTTTTTAACCACAACCTGAATCCCAGTGCCCCTTGCCTCCTTATGCAGCCATTTGAGCACTACTTAATTTAATGATTGACATGGATTTTCTTAAACCCAATCAACCCCTCAAATAATCCCACACAACTTTTGGTATTCTGCATTCGAAAAAAGATTTGATTTAAAGTCTCTATTTTAGCATTACAAAATACACAAGAATTGTCTCTCCTTCCACTCTAAACTTATCATTGGTAAGCAATTTACCTTCCGCGCACAGCCATAACACAAATGAATACTTAGGGGTGATACCACCTTTCCAAACAACTAAATGTTAATGGACCTTCTGGCCTTTGCTTTTCCAGAAGTGATAAGTTTTAGAACAATCCAGTTGGTCTCCCTTTAGCCATTTTCTAATTTGTAGTTCAACATTTACCTCACCCCTACATTCTTGGAGAATTCTATTCTCAACTATCCTTTTGTACAATGGAGATTCTTCATGCTCGGAAGATACATCCCGACCACAAGCTTCTTCCCTTCAAATAATTTTGATTAATCCATTTAAACCATAGTGAATCCTTCTTTTCCTAGATATTCCACAATGCTTTGGTGAGCAAGTCCCTATTCCATATAAACAGATCAAACACACCAAGGCCACCTACCTTCTTTAATTTGGCATATTGACTTCTTTCTAAGCCACACGTGAACTTTTCCTCTTCCCCCCCCCCCCCCCCCCAAAAAAAAAAAACTTGAGCTAACACTAATTTTGATATGGGAAAAATAGCAAGCGAGAAGTATTCCACCTATTGCAAAACAAAGTTTATCAATTCTAGTTTCCCTACAAATGACTATTATTGTTTATGACTATTATTATCCAAAATTCTATAATTATTATAATTATTATTATTATTATTATTATTATTATTATAACCCGGGGTCTCCAGCTACCATCGCGCCACTTTGACACTATGGTGCGACACCAAATCCAGGGGAGGTAGGGTAAAAGCCACCCACCCATTGACGCACCCCTAGTAATTTATCAGTGTAAACTCTTAGGGGGGGATTGAACTTGTGACCTTGGGGTCAACAAAGTCACAAGTCGTTCGCCCATTATTATTATTGTTTTTTTTTTTTTTTTTATCAGTAAAGGGTAAATATATTCGTCAAAATGGAATATGTACAGCACATACACCGTTCGAGGAAACAGAGTTCTCCTATCCAAATAACACAAGTTGCAAGGAATACATCAGAACCTAGGCATACTCAGGGGCGCGAGGTCATTTCACATAAAAACTAAACAAAGCATCAATACAATCAATTGGTGACCTATTCAGCTAACATATTACAATCAAGTCCTGTGTAGGTCAAATTTATCAAACACTACTCTATAAATGTGTCTCTGAATAACCTCAGTCAACTCCCAATTCCAATAGCATTATGTTCAAATCTCATCTTATTCATGAAGTATCATGGGAAGAAAACAGTAGTGGCAAGACCAACCCTTTTCCCTACCGCACCAATACCATTTCCTTTTACCTCTTTATGAAGCCACTTCACTACTGCTTTCAGTGTAGACATGGGCCTCCCTATTCCCAGCCACTTCCTGATATCGTCCCAAACCTGTGAAGAGAAGCTGCAACTGAAGAAAACATGATCAATAGTTTTAGTTTCATTTTTACAAAAAACACAGTTATGATCATCATTTCTCCAACATATCTTATCACTCGTGAGTAGCTTTCCCAATATGTTATTGTTGCTATTTGTTTCCAATCTTAGTAGTATAATTATTATCATAATAATATTCTTACATATTACTAACTTTTATTTTATTTTTTACTTTTTTATTATATGATTACTAATATTAAAATACAATATTAAATATTATTTTAATAATAAGTATTATATATATTAGTAATCATATAACAAAAGACAATATTAAAAGAAAATATTATTATAATAAAAGACAATATTATATGATTACTAATATTAAAAGACAATAGTATTATACATTTGTGCATTACAAAATGAATATACTATTATCATTATTATTGGTTCAAAATATTTTGATAATTTTATTAAAGCAAGATTAGAGTAGTACTTGAAGGATTGTATCAAATACTATGACCTTATATTCCTAAGAGTACTAATAATAAGTGAGCCAAATAAAAGTATTCATATCAGCTATATAGTAACCTTAATTCTAGGCATAAGGTACATGGAAAAATAATTATACAACCAAGTTTAATGTTTCTAAAAGTTTATATTCTCAACCTCTAATATAATGACAATCTCAGTCACTAAATCATATGATGTCTCTTTTTAAATAAATTCTAGCATGTGACAAGACAATATATGAATTACTGAGTATATGTCTTGCCTGTATATTTATTAAAGTAGATCTTAATATTGCACATGTCAAGAAAATTAATATCGAACATGCGTAAAAGTTTCTAACCTTTTAATAGACCAGAAGCTCAACGACAATTTTGCTCTAATATAAAATCATATCTCTCTTTTAAGAAACTCTAGGGATTGTCTAGAAAAATCATACCTCTCCTTTACCAAACTCTAGGGATTGTCTAGAATTGATTTTTTTTTTTTTTTTCTTTTGCATTAAATCATTCACCATATAAAAATTATCAACCAAGCTAAAAATAGAATGACCAAGTAAATTTAAAATACAATTAAAATTATGAATATCCATAATTTTCATATAATTTAAAAAAAAACTATTAAATTAGTTTTTCACCATTCTTCATTTGTCATGTATAATAATTGAATTTTAGAATATAATAATCGAACAAATTAAGTATAATTAAGCTCTTATTTTTGTGAAAAAAAAATTGTAGTTATAATAGTTACTAATTTATTTTTTTTAGTAATTTTATTATTTTAATTATTTTTTTATTCAAGGAAAAATTAACTTGCATTTTAATCATATATAATAGTAACATTGCATGCATCTTGGATTTCTCATAAATGCAAGATATAAACCCTAAATTAAAATATGGCTATTGAAATCATAACTCTCCTTTAAGAAACTCTAGGGGTTGCCTAGAATTTATTTATTTTTTATTTTTTTCATTAAGCCGTTGATTATATAAAAATTATTAATCAAGCTAAAAGTAGAATGAACAAGTAAATTTTTTTATATTAATTATAGTTATAATAGTTACTAATTTATATTCTTTAGTACTTTTATTATCTTAATTATTGTTTGATTCAAGGAAAAATTAACTTGTAATTTAATCATATATAACAATTACATTGCATGCATCCTGAATTTCAAATGCAAGATATATACCCAAAATTAAAATATGACTATTCAAATCATATCTCTCTCCTTTAAGAAACTCTAGGTGTTGTCTAGAATTGATTTTTTTTTTTTCGCATTATTTTCTTATAATTAGAAAAAATAATTAAATTATTTTTCACCATTCTTCATTTGTCATGCATGTATTGATGACCCCAAGGTCACTGGTTTGAATCTCCCTTAAGGCATTACGCCAATGAATTACTAGGCGTGCATCAATGGGCGGGCAGCTTTTACCCCCCCCCCCCCCCACCAAAAAAAGTTTGGGGCCATACCATAGTGTCCAAAGTAGCGCAATGGTGGCTGGAGTCCCCGAGTTTTAAAAAAAAGTAAATTTTAAAATATAACAATTGAACAAAATAACTATAATAAGCTCTCAATTTTGTATATTATAGTTATAATATTTACCAATTTATATTCTTTAGTGCTATTGTTATTTTAATCATATTTTAATTATTATAATATTTACCAATTTATATTCTTTAGTGCTATTGTTATTTTAATCATATTTTAATTATTGTTATATTCAAGGAAAAATTAAGTAGCAGTTTAATTAGTTGTTAAAACTGTTTTTGTTTTCAAAATATTAACCAAACAAGTTAATAATTTATTACTTTTTAGCTTTTGTTTCGGTTTTAAGCTTTCATATTTGGTTTTTGCTCCCAAAATATTTAACATTTACAACAATAAATCTCTTACCCTATGTTTGGAGTGACCTTAGATTTGGATTTATATTTGAATTGGATTAGATATAGTATAAAATTATATTGAAATTCGTTTAAATCCACTTGAATTGAAGTTTATGTCTAAAATTTATGCTTCCAAATGCAACATTACGATATGTACAATTGTAGATAAAAATGTTTCTAAAGAGCTAAGAAAAAAAAATTTGTCAATTCTAGTTTTCCAACATTTGTATACAAAAAAGCTCGAAAATAACAAAAATTGTTTTTCAACATCTCTGTACAATAGGCATTCTAGTTCAATTTATAGAAAATTTAAAATAGAAAGTCATATGTGATCATAAACCTGTAGACCTTTAGAGTTTGTTTAGTTTTCAAATTTCCAAATAATCATAAATTTGTCTTTTTTCTAGTTTTGCAAAATTTTACAAGAAATCTAGAAAATGATAGAAATATATTTTTCAACAACTTTGAAAATTTGAAAAAAAAAATTAAAATTTTTAATTATTTGAAAATTTTAAAATGAAAAATAAAATTGCTTTCTACATTCTACTATTGAATTCAACTTCATTAGGCAAAATATATTCCTATCATTCATTTTTTTTTTTTAATCTGAAAATTATAGTTATATAGATCAAAAAGCTATGTACAAATACTTTGGGCATGCCCAGGAGAGAGGCCTAAATCTTACACAAAACTAGAGAAAGTATACACAACTCAAACGCAACTTAGGCCTTCACCGAAGACTCTAAGATACATCAAAACCTGGGTATATCCAGGGGCCATTTAGCCAGGATGACTACAAGTCAAAAGGGCCTTTATAAGTGATGGGTGGAGAGGGACACTCAATTATTGGTTGTAACTAAAACTCAGTGAGAATAAATACAACAATAATGTATTTCAATCTCAAAATGGATATAGAGAACTTCAAAAATAAAACTCTCTCACGCTCACTGGTTTTTCACTCTCAACACACCACACATTTACATTGCACACACACAACTATTTATAGCAGATACAAAACCACAATAATCAACATAAGCTGCTGGCAGGTGAGGTTGGTGACCGTCGTTCAACAGAAGCGGCTGGTCAGCAGCCATCGTCAACCATTGCTACGACCGTCCACCGTCAAGTTTACTATTTCAACAATAAGCACACATCATAACCTCACCTCCCAAGGGGAGAGTCTAGCATAAAAATGAAACTTCTCATGTACAATACGATATATGTGAGTCTGAATCGCTCTAACAGTAGCAGCTCGTTGAGTGATGATCCCCTGAAATTTCCTTTTGTTCCTAAAATGCCATAAGCAATAAACTGTTATGGCAAGGCAGGCCTTCTTTGCTACCGCTAGGATTCCAGTACCCCTAGCTTCTTTATGGAGCCATTTCAAACTTGCTTTTAGAGTTGTCGTCAATCTTGAGATTCCAAACCAATCCTTTAGATGTTTCAAAACAGTAGAGGATGTCTTACATTTGAAGAACATGTGATCGGTTGTTTCAATTTCAGTGCCACAAAAAACACAAGTTCTATCTACCCCTTCCCCACTATACTTGTCACATGTAAGTGTTTTCCCCATAGCTGCCAGCCACAAGTTGAAAGAATGCTTTGGAGCACAGCAATTCTTCCAAATCAGTTTATGCCATACAATTTTCCTTCTTTTAACCCTCTAGAACTGGTATTCTGCGGAGCACAAAAACTAACCCTCTACCTCGCATTGCTTAAGTTGGTTTTCAGCACTGGATCTGCCACCACACTGAATTAGCAGCTTATCTTAAATTCCTATCAGCTTTTTGAAAAGAAGGGAGTCATCATGTTTAGTAGTAGCCTCCCAAATACACCCACAATTTAAGTAAATATGACTCACCCATTTGGACCACAGGCTGTCCTTTTTATTTAGGAAGTTCCATAAAGTCTTAGTGAGGAGAGCATTGTTCCAGCATCTAAGGTCCATCACACCCAGTCCACCCTCCTTTTTTGGTACACAAATGTCTTTTCATGCAACCAAGGGTTTCCTCCTACCACCCCACAAGAAAGCTCTACAGAGTTTAACAATGTGATCTAAGACATTATATGGAAAAGGAAATATAGAGAGCCAAAAACAGTCCACCCTCTGTACCACTGAGTTGATGAGTTCAAGCTTCCCAGCATATGAGAGAGTGTGCCCTGACCAGGAACCAATAAGTCCAGCAATCCTACTGATTGGAGGTGAGTAATGTGAAGAATTGAGTCTTGTGGAGGCCAAAGGAATTCCCAAATACCTGAATGGGAACTCCCCTACATTAAATCATGTTAAGTTACTTAACTCTTCCAGTGTATTACCTGAGATCCCCGTACAATACAGATTAGATTTAAGCAGGCTTGCTTTGAGTCCCGAACAGTCAGCAAAAATCCTTAGACAATCCATAATCCTTCTAACTGAAGCAAAATCCCCTCTAGAAAAATAGGATCAAGTCATCTGCAAAAGCAATATGTGAAATCTTGAGTTTACCACATTTGGGGTGAAATCTGAACCCAGGGTCTCTTTCCAGATTTTTTCAGAGACTTGACAGATATTCCATACACAGCAAAAACAGGATAGGGGAGAAAGGGTCACCTTGTCTTAGACCCTTCTTACCCTCAAAGAATCCATATAAACCCCCATTAACAGATAAGGAGTAGGATGCGGTTGTAACACATTCCATTATCCACCCCACTAAGATAAAAGGGAATTTAAGTTGCTCTAACATGTTCTTCAAAAAACTCCAAGAAACTGAGTCATAGGCCTTTTTAAGGTCTACTTTTATCATGCATCGAGGGGAGATCTTTTTTTTAGCATATTTCCTGACCAGTTCTTGGACAAGGTAGATATTTTCCACCATGTACCTTTGCTTTAAAAAAGCTGACTCAGCATTATTCACTATTCCATCCAGCCCTGGCTTAATCCTGTTAGAAAGGATCTTAGCAATAATTTTGTACACCACATTGCAACACGAGATGGGATGGTAGTCTTGAACATTGTTAGCATGTTGTGTTTTGGGGATCAATACTATTGCAGTCTTGTTAATCTATTTCAGGAGCTTCCTATTCCTAAAAAACTCCTTAACAGCAATAGATAAGTCATTACCCAGAGTGTCCCAAGCTTTTTTGAAGAACCCCAAAGTGAACCCATCAGAACCAGGAGACTTGTCATCTCCAATGCTGAACAAAGCCTCTTTAATCTCAATATCAGTGATATCTTCAACCATCTTGTTAGCCAGATCCTCATCCAAGGTAGGACCATTTGCAATGACCTGTGGATCAATAGGTTCACACTATTCTGCTGTCCCCGGCAACTGCTTGTAGAATGTCACAAACTCCTCAACTACCCCCTGTTAAGATCTAGTAAATTCACCATTCTCTTTACAAATAGCAGAAATGTGACTTCTTCCTGCGTGTCTTCTCATTAGGGAGTGAAAAAGGATAGTGCCCTTATCACTATTTTGAAGGCATTTACATTTAGCCTGTTGGGCCAAAAAACTCCTATTTGCTTCTTCCAGCTTTGTAGCATCCTCCCTTTTCACAATAAGGATCCTCTGTAATTCTTCATTCTCAGGCCTGTCATGTAGGGGTTGTTGGGCATATCCTCTGTAATTCTTCATTCTCAAGGCTGTCATGTAGGGCCTGTTGGGCATACTTCAGTTCTGAGCAAGCCCTTTCAGCTCTCGATGATATATGGGAAAATCCACTGCATTTAGAGTTTTCAGGGGCTCTTTAACAGCTTGGAGTTTCTTTTCTAACCTGAACAGTTTGCAACCTTCTATTCTGACCCTCCAGGCAGATCTCACCACATCCTTAAAATTTTTATGTTGTGTCCACATATTGAAAAATTTAAACGATCTTCTTCCAAGGTTGTCCTCCTCAAGCAGAGAGACGACACATGAGGCATGGTTTGACAGAAGCCTTGGGAGTTGAAAATCTGCATGAGCAGTAACCCCCATTCGACTCCAAGAATTGTTCACAAAAGCTCGATAAAGCTTACACCATACTCTATTATTTGTCCATGTGAGGAAACATTCAAATGATCTTAAATCAGATAGCTCAACTATATCCTTAGTGTAACGCCCCAACCTGAGTCTGTCAGGGAGCACCTCATCTCTCCTCCTCCACCTGGACTAGACAATAGGGGGCGGGCCTTATCAAACTAATGAATGGCCCCACAGACCAACACGTGTTATTTTCAGTGTGTTTTATCCTCACTCACACACTTCCTGAACTCACATTTCTTTAATTGGCATACAGTTTCTTTTCTCGTAGTACCTGAAGTACCAACCTCAAAAGGTTTTCATGCTCTTCCGAACTCCTAGAATATACTAGAACATCGTCGATGAATACCACTACGAACTAGTCAAGCTATTCATGGAAAACTCGGTTCATCAGATCCATAAATATTTCTGAAACATTAGTTAACCCAAAAGGCATGACCAGAAACTCGTAGTGACCATATCTGATTTGGAAAGCAGTCTTTGCAACATCCCCAGTACTAACACCTGATGATACCCTAACCGTAGATCGATCTTCGAAAATACATGCGTTCCCTGCATTTGGTCAAACAAATCATCTATACGAGGCAACAGGTATCGATTCTTCAATGTTACCTTATTGATCTCGCAGTAATCAATGCACATTCGCATTGACCCATCCTTCTTCCTCACAAACAATACTGGAGCTCCCCGAGACGAAACACTAGGTCGGATAAATCCCTTATCAAGTAGTTCCTATAACTACTCCTTCAACTCTCTAAGTTCAATTGGAGCCATCCGGTATGGAGCTTTAGAAATAGGCACCTTGCCTGGTAGCAATTCAATTGCGAACTCCACCTCACGATCAGGAGGTAAATCGGGTAAGTCTTCTGAGAATACATACAGAAATCTGTTAACCACTCGAATATCTTCAAGTTTTAGATCATCCCGAGGTGGTTCCTTCACATAAGTTAGGTAACCCTGACAATCGTCCAAGAGTAACCTTCTCGCCTGCATTGCCGACAGAATCTGTGGCGTCGAACGCACGCACGATCCTATGAACTCATATTCCTACTCCCTTGGAGGTCTGAACACCACCACTTTTCTACAACAGTCAACCACCCAAACTGGAGGATAACCAATCCATCCCCAGTATAACATCAAACTCGTACATGTCGTATACTACCAGATTCACCGGTAGGAATCTTCCCTGAATTACCATTAGGCACTTCTTTATCATCTTCCTATAAATCAACACACTCCCAGATGGTGTAGCCACAGACAACCCCTCATCCATCACTTGGGTTACAGTCCCACACAGTTTCAAAAAATTTGCAGATATAAAGGAATGAGTTGCTCCTAAATCGAATAAAACAACAACTTTATTTAAAAGTAATAACATGGTACCAGTCACCATGTTGCCAGTGTGTTCTGCACTTGCTGGAGTAAGTGAGTACACTCTCACCTGAGCCGTGTTTCCCCGAGGCACCTGGTTCTATCCCCTGTTCTGACTCGGTGCTACCATACTAGTCGTCGGTGTAGAATAATTTAGGGATACATGGCCTGGTTCACACAACGGTAACAGTTATCTATGAATGGCTGGCACTCCCCATCATGCCACTTACGGCACTTGGCACAATGCATGTGAGATGGATGCCTCTATGGACCCTGCAATTATGTATTCTGGTGATTTCCTGAACCATAGTTCCTCTTCTTCCACTGTCTTTGTCTAGTCTAAGAACAAGAAGATACCGGCCTCTTCTTCTAATCTTATGCCACCTCATCCTCCTAGAGACCAGCCTCAACTACAGCGGCTTTCTCCACTAAAATAGAAAACTCCCAAATCTGCAGCATTCCCATCAGCCTACGGATGTCCTTCTAAAATTAGGATAGCTTCTCAAGAGGGGGGGGTGAATTGGATTTTTAAAATTATTTCAATTTTAATACTTTGTTTTTATATCAACAATCACAACAAGTAAATACAAAATCAATTCAACCACAACCAATCAACAAGCTAATCAAAATCTTGATCTTTGTATCAATAGCCCTATAATAAATTGTAAAACACGCTGAATTTATGTAAGCCCTGTGTTATTCCAAACTCACACATCTTCTTTGTGTTTAGTTTATAAACAAACTTTTAGATTAATAAGTTTAGGATGATCAACCAACATAGTCCCTTTCGGTTTCCACAATCAATGTTGATCAAGTCAAAATGAATTATCCTTCAGTCTATTTAACAACCATACACTCAAAATTTAACAATTCAAAGCATACACGCAGGTTGTAAGTATT
The DNA here is from genome assembly GCF_029873635.1 of Malania oleifera. Taxonomy (NCBI): domain Eukaryota; kingdom Viridiplantae; phylum Streptophyta; class Magnoliopsida; order Santalales; family Ximeniaceae; genus Malania; species Malania oleifera. Next base: position 83,427,491 of record NC_080422.1, on the reverse strand, counting down.
GCTGAAAAATAAAGAGTAAGGAAGAAGAGAGAGACACAAGGTTTTACAAGGTTCGGCTTATACCCAACCTACGTCATCGCCTTTGGCAAACCACCAAAGGATTCACTAGTTCATTTCTGTTGATGGGTGGAACAATAACGATTACAATCACTCCTTCCTTTAGGCTAGAGCCCGCCTCTCCAAATGATATTCCCTCGTTCAGTCCAATGATTCTATAACCTTGAATCGTCTATAAACAAGAACCAAGAAAGAGAAAAGTTTGTGTACAAGATACACTCTCACAGCAGAGTAAGTTAGTACAACATTCAGCACAAGAATACTTCAAAGTAAATCAAATATAAAAGGATTGAAGCTCAATACTGAATTTAGATCATCAAATATCTTCCAAGTATTGAAAGATTCAGACTTTGAAGGCTTTTCTTCAGAGTTTAAATCAGCAATAACTCAATAGTTGAAGTAGGATTAACACAAGAGAGTCTGAGAGCTTTTTAAGAACTTTGATTGCTGGAAAATTTCTTGGTGTAAAAATTCTTTGAAGTTTGGGGCTATTTATAGAAGTTTAAAAGTAATTCCTTGCCCCCAAAGTTTCCTTGAAGTAATCCCCAAGTTTTTCAAAATAGTAGTGCCCAAAAAATCCATTTAAAAAATCTTTCCGTTGGAATTTTTTAAACAAACGTTTGAATGGCAGTCACGTGCCATGACCCGGCAGTTGCCTGCCATAGAAGAAATTTAAAACACAGAACACTAGCAGTCGCCTACCAAAACCCAGGCAATCGCCTGGCATGACCTCCTAGGCGCCTGGCTATGCTTAGGCAGTCACCTGGTACCCTACTGCCTCTTTGAAAATATTCATTTAATTTGAACAGTCGCCTGGCCCTTCCGTTTTAAAAAAAAAAACTTTATTTTTTAAACCCTTCTTTTCTTTGATTTGAAAATCATACTTTAGGGTTTTACTTAAAACTTTATTTTTAAGTTTCTTTTGATTTTATGAGAGCTTCAATTCAATTTATATTTGGAGTTTACTTGAAGTACTTACATACAAACATCCTTAAAAACATATTCTTTTGATCTTCAAGTAAGTCCTTGTTCTTCTATCATCTTTCAGCTTCTAATCATCCTTCTTTCTTGATTTTTTGGATAGTATTTTCTCCATAAACTTTATCATCCTTTTGAGCTTTGAACTCTCTCTAAGCTTTGTCACTATCTTTAAGCTTTGTCTTCTTCTTGAAAATCTTTCACTTGAAATAAATCATATTGAACATATCATGATTTGTTATCATCAAAATAAGAATTGTAAGCCTTGTTAGGCCAACAATCTCCCCCTTTTTGATGATGACAAATCGAGAGCAAAAAATAATAATAGGAAATAATGCTCATGGCTCCCCATTTCAACAAGCCTGATATACCAAAAATATTTATACAAACCATGTTACTTGCAAAATGAATTCATACCCATATATATTCATATTCTTACAAGCAATGAATCCATACAATGTATTTCATACATATTCATAGTCTTATAAGCCTATAGCATATTTCGTATTTGTTCTTCCTTGTCTCAAACACTCTCCCCCTTTGGACATCAATCAAAAAGGAAAAGAGAGTGCAAAAACAACATAGTGAAGTGTTTTAGAACAAAGTACTTGTAGATCTTACAAACACAAAAGAAATACTAGTCGGTGAAGTACTCAGAAATACTAATACATAGACAAAAGTGTTAAATAGCACATAAATGAAACACATTAATCAGAAGCTTCCATATACCCACTTTCATCTTCTTCTTCTTCTTGTTCACCAGATTGTTCAGCAGATTCATCATCACTAGATGGAGCAGAGCTGATATCCATCTGAGATTTGCCTTTGGAAGAGCTAGCTAGATGTTTCTCAATCTTTTCAACATGCTGAACAAGGCTTGAACAATGAGTTTCCACAGTAGAAACCTTCTCCCTAAGTGTACCAAGTTCAGATTGCATTCCATCACTGAAGGTCATATAGTGATTAAAAAATGGAATGAACCAAGAAGGAGTTTTTAGGTCAAGCTATACTAAAGGGGCTGGCATGGAAGACTGAGGTGGTGGTGTAGATGAGATGTGACGATGTCCCTTGTGAAACCACCCTTGCGAAGAGTGCTTATATCCCATATGCTTAAGAATAGTATCAGAAAAGATATCGTAATAGGTTTTGCTAGTGAAGTTAAATGATGGTGTGAGAACATTGAAATGGGCAAATACCATATTTAACATCCCAGCATATGGTAGAATGACACGAGGGGCATCAACTTTCATAATGATCCATTTGAGAAGTAAACTTGGAAGATCCAGCTTTTTTCCTTTAAGAATACACCACATAACAAAACAATCTAAGAAGGAAATATGATCATGAGAACCGAAACGTGGTAGGATATTATATGTAATAACTTTGTGCAGGATTAAAGCTTGGAGATTGAGCTGTTTGTAAAGAGGTGGATGCCCAAAGGAGATAGGTGTATCAGTTATGACTAGGGGTAAAAATTCCTCTGGAGTAAATCCTTGGGACATTATCCATTGTTTCTCCGCAATGTGAACCTCAAAATCCCCTGGCTTGACTCAAAGAATTTTTCCCAAAGATATGGGAGTAAGATGAATATTTTGCCCTAGAAGATTTATTTTGATCCCATTTTCAAACCTCTCCATGTTAGCATAGAAAATCCGAACCACGTTTGGATAGTATCCTTTTTCTTGATAAATAATAAATCGTTCCCACCCAATGTCCTTAAAAAGGTCCATGATTTCAGGAAAATTAGAATTGAAGAATGTAACATCAAGGATTTTACCTAAAATGGGTTCGGCTGAAGTTGATTCCTATAGAGTTGCTTAGCATGAGGAGTTACTAGCCACTTCTCTACTTCATCATTGTTGATCTTTGTGGAGGAGGAGGAACCCTTGTTACCAACCGACTTGATCCGTGGCATGTTTGTTTTGAAGAAGAAGGCAGATAAACCCTAGGTTTTATTCGCGATTTGATGTGGAGGGTAGGTTTGATTCACGGTTTCAGGCTGATTTGGAAGAGGAATTTGTGTGGAAAAGAGTAGGAAAGAGGATTTTCGGAGAGAGAGGAGAAGTAGCAGGCACCTGATGGAAGTTAAAAATACATAAAACAGGGTTTTAAACCCTACCCGCTGTGAGGTAGTTGCCTGCTAGGATAAGGCAGGCACCTATCAAACAAAGAAATTGAAAGTCAGTAGTCTGGCAGTTACCTGGCACCTAGGTGGCAGTCGCCTGCCAAGCAGAAAATTTGTTTAGTTTGCTTCTCGCATATGCATCATTCCTAATTCTCTTCTAATGAATATGAATTGCTTTTCAGAGAGTGGTTTTGTGAATATGTCTGCTAATTGGTCATTTGCATTCACAAATTCTAGCATTATATCTTCGTTTTGCACATGATCTCTCAAGAAGTGATGTCTTATATCAATATGTTTTGTTCTTGAGAAAGATACCAGATTTTTTGAAATATTTATGGCACTTGTGTTGTCACATTTTATTGGAATAGTTTGATATTGAATTTTGAAATCTTTTAGTTGTTATTTCATATACAATGTTTGGGCACAACAACTTCCTACTGCTATGTATTCTACTTCTTCTGTGGATAATGCCACAAAGTTTTGTTTCTTTGAAGACCAGGAGACTAAAGAGTGTCCTAGAAAATGACAAGTTCCACTTGTGCTTTTTCTATCTATCTTGCATCCAGCAAAGTCTGCATCAGAATAGCTAATCATTTCAAATTCAGTTCCCTTTGGATACCATAAGCCTAGTTCAAGTGTGTCTAGTAGATATCTAAGGATTCTTTTAACTGTTGTTTGGTGTGATTCCTTAGGAGCTGATTGGAACCTAGCACACATATATACGCTAAACATAATATCTGGTCTACTTGCTATTAAGTAAAGTAAGCTTCTTATCATGCCTCGGTAATGCTTGGTATCTACTTGTTTCCCTTTTTCATCCTTGTCAAGACTAGTTGAGGTGCTCATAGGAGTTCCTATAGGTTTACTTTCTTCCATATCAAACTTCTTTAACATGTCTTTAATATATTTAGTTTGATTTATGAAAGTTCCATTTTTTTGCTTGTTTGATTTTTAACCCTAGAAAGTAATTTAACTCTCCCATCATGCTCATTTCAAACTCTTTTTGCATAGACTTAGCAAATACATTACACAAATCCTCATGAGTTGCTCCAAAAATAATATTGTCAACATAAATTTGTACTATAAGCATGTCTTTGTTTTTTGTTTTTATAAATAAAGTGCTATCTATTTTTCCTCTTGAAAAATTGTTTTGAATTAGGAACTTGCTTAGCCCTTCATACCAAGCTCTAGGAGCTTGTTTCAATCCATATAAAGATTTTGTTAGCTTAAATACATGATCTAGATTTTTTGAATTTTCAAAACCTAGAGGTTGTTTTACATATACTTCTTCATTTATATATCCATTTAAGAAAGCACTTTTTACGTCCATTTGGTATAATTTGAAGTCCTTATAGGCTACATAAGCTAAGAGCATCCTAATTGCTTCCATTCTTGCTACGGGGGCAAAGGTTTCATCGTAATCAATACCTTCTTCTTGATTATAACCTTGTGCTACTAGCCTAACTTTAGTTCTTATAACTATTCCATTTTCATCCTTTTTATTTCTAAACACCCATTTAGTTCCTATGATTGATTTTTCTTTGGGTTTAGGTATAAGTTCTCACACTTGACTTCTTTCAAATTGATTTAGTTCCTCTTGCATAGCTATAATCCAAGAGTCATCTTTTAAGGTTTCTTCAATATTCGTGGGATCATCTTGAGACAAAAAGGCATAATGATTGCAAATATTTTTCAATGAGGCTCGAGTGGTTATTCCTTTTGAAGTTTCTCCAAGAATTTGTTCTTTTGGATGACTTTTAGCATATCTCTATTCTTTAGGTAGTTCTAGATTTTCTACAATGTTTTCATTTGGAGTTTCATTATTATTTTCTTCTTTTATTTCAAGATCTTCTTCTTTTTGTGGAATATCTTCTTTTTCATCAATCTTAATTTTATTTTCATAATTGATTGATTCATCAAATGTTATATGTATTGATTCAATGATAGTAAGAGTTCTTCTATTATAGACCCTATAAGCTTTGCTATTTGTAGAGTAGCCTAAAAAAATACCTTCATCAAATTTTGCATCAAACTTTCCTAAATCATATTTAGTGTTAAGGATAAAATATTTACATCCAAATACATGAAAGTAGGAGATATTAGGTTTTCTACCTTTCCATATTTCATACGGTGTTTTGTCTATTCTTGATCTTATATACACCCTATTTACAATATAACATGTTGTATTTACAGCTTCAGCCCAAAAGTATTTAGGTAGGTTATTTTCGTTTATCATTGTTCTTGCCATTTCTTGTAGGGTTCTATTTTTTCTTTCTACAACTCCATTTTGTTGTGGAGTTCTAGGTACTGAGAAATTATGATTTATTCCATATTCATTACATAATTTATCAACCTCTTTGTTTCTAAACTCCCTACCTTGATCACTTCTAAAACTTGTTACATTATAGTCATTTTCATTTTGTAATTTCTTACATATGGTGATTAGCATGTTACAAGCTTCATCTTTATTTGCTAGGAATAATACCTAAGTGAATCTTGAATAATCATCCACTATTACAAAAACATATTGTTTTCCTCCTAGGCTTAAGGTTCTAATTGGACCGAATAAGTCTGGGTGTAATAGTTCTAGGGGTCTTTTAGTAGATATATACTTTTTCTTTTTAAAACTTGTTTTAACTTGCTTTCCCTTTTGGCATGCATCACACATCTTGTCTTTTATGAATTTAGTATTTGGTAATCCTTTTACAAGATTTTTCTTTGATAATTTGGATAATAGGTCTATGCTAGCATGTCCTAATTTCCTATGCCATAGCCAAATTATTTCATTCATGGCTGTCAAACAAGTTACTTTTTAATTCATTAGATTCTCAAGGTTTATACAATAAACATTATTTATCCTATGAGCTATAAACAAGATTTTATTTTCTTTGGGATTTTGGATAACAAATTTTTCTTTCTTAAAGATTATTTCAAATCCTTTGTCACTCAATTGGCTAATGCTTAAAAGATTGTATTTTAATCCTTCTACTAATAACACATTATCAATAGCAATAGAAGGTTCTTTACCTATTCTCCCGATGCCAATGATCTTACCTTTGGCATTATCACCGAAGGTGACATGTCCTCCATCTTTTTGTCTTAGAGAGGTAAACTTGGTCTTATCACCGGTCATGTGTCTTGAACACCCGCTGTCTAAGTACCACTTGTCCATTGATGATGTTGTCCTAAAACATACCTACAATGGATGATTCATTGTGTTAGTCTTTGGAACCCAAGTCCTTTTGACTTTCTTTTTTTTGTTGTTAGTTCCATTATTAACTTTTCATTCTCCTTGTACTTTAACATACTTCCTTTTTAGTGAGCAATCAAACATTACGTGACCTTTAGTCTTGCACATATAGCAAGTAGTGTGTTCATGTTTGTTGTTTGAGGAAGTGCTAGCATAGTGCTTGGCTTCCTTGACGAAGTATCCCATGTATAATTTCTTATTTTTTTTATTTGTTTTACCATTATAACATATTCCTTCTTTATTTCCATGTAGCCTTTGTTGTTTAATCATCTTTTCAAAATTATCTTTACCTTGTGTAAAGTTATATATAATTTTTTCTTTATTCTCTACTAACTTCTTAAGTTCATTTATTTCTAAATCCTTTTTATTCAAGTTTTCTTTATGAGTTTTTCCTAATTCTTGAGTTACTTTACTTACTTCCTCCTCTAACTTCTCAATACAAGAATCTTTTTCTTTTTCAATGGTTTTGAGTGATTCAAGTTGCTTCAATAGTTCTTTATTTTGATCCTTCAAGGTTATATTTATTTTGGAAATTTTTATGAATCTTTTATATAGGGAAAACAATTCAGCTTGTAATTCCTTGTATGAGGGCATACTATCACATGACTCATCACAAGATTCATTACAAGATTTTGTTGAAGAATAGTAGGAATTTACCTCTTCATCATTCGCCATGAAGCATATGTTTGCCATCTCTTGTCCACTTGATTCATTTTCCGTTTCGCTGGAGCTTAAGTCATCCCAAGTAGCCTTCATAGCTTCCTTCTTTCTCTTCTTGTCTTTCTTGAGCAATGGGCAGTCCGATTTGATATGCCCTGGTTTCTTACAGTGATAGCATATAGGAGGTTCATTTTTACTTTTATTTTATTTTTCTACTTGATTCTTCTTTTTCAGTTTTCCTTTTGTTGAACTTTCTAGGAAATCTTTTATTCCTTCTATAAAAATTTCCTAGTCTCTTAGTGATGAATGCTAATTCATCTTGATCTAAGTCACTTGTTTCACTTTCTTCTTCACTTGAGCTGTGGCTTGATGCTTTTAGTGCAATAGATTTCTTATGCTTTAGTTCAGGATTTCTTTCTTTTAGAGTCATTTCATAGGTAAGGAGTGAACCTATAAGTTCATCTAAGGACGTGGTCTTAAGGTTTCTTCCTTCGGTAATTGTTATAGCCTTTGGTTCCCATATGGAGGGAAGGCGTCTCAAAATTTTCCTAATCATTTCGTAAGTGGTATAAGTTTTCCTAAGGCACTTAAGGAATTGATTACGTGGGTGAATCTTGTGTAGATACTTGATATGGTTTCATCTGAATTCATCTTGAATGCTTTATATTTGCTTGTTAACATGTCTATCCTATTGTCCTTAGCTTCAATAGTTTCTTCATATGTAACTTCTTTTGTTCCATAGTTCTTTTTTCGTCTTACAAGCCATGACCCTATTAAATTCATTGGCGTCTAAAGTACAATATAGAACATTTATATCACTTGAATTTATTTGAAGCATTTTATAATTTGAATCAATCATATCATTTTTCTCTTTTGGAATTTGTTTTCCATCTACTATTTTAGTGGGAATAAGGTCTACATCCATGACTACTTCTCATGCATCCCAATCCATGTGTTGGAGGTAGATTTGCATTCCCTTTTTCCAAAAGGTGTAGTTGTGTCCACAAAAGATTGGTGGACAAGTTGAGGATTGGTCCTTTCCAAAAGGAGCTACTCCTATGTTTGCCATTTAGATCTTTTTATAGCTTCTTGTTAGGAATTTGCTATAACCTGGCTCTAATACCAATTGAAATTAGGATAGCTTCTCAAGAGGGGCGGTGAATTAGATTTTTAAAATTATTTCAATTTTAATACTTTGTTTTTATATCAACAATCACAACAAGTAAATACAAAATCAATTCAACCACAACCAATCAACAAGATAATCAAATTCTTGATCTTTGTATCAATAGCCCTATAATAAATTGTAAAGCACGCTGAATTTATGTAAGCCCTATGTTTTTCCAAACTCATACTTCTTCTTTGTGTTTAGTTTTTAAACAAACTTTCAGATTAATAAGTTTAGGATGATCAACCAACGTAGTCCCTTTCGATTTCCGCAATCAATGCTGATCAAGCCAAAATGAATTATCCTCCGGTCCATTGAACAACCATACACTCAGAATTTAACAATTTAAAGCATACACGCAGGTTGTAAGTATTGCCGAAAAATAAAGAGTAAGGAAGAAGAGAGAGACACAAGGTTTTACGAGGTTCGGCTTATACCTAGCCTACATCCTCGCCTTTGGCAAACCACCAAAGTATTCACCAGTTCAGTTCCGTTGATGGGTGGAACAATACCGATTACAATCACTCCTTCCTTTAGGCTAGAGCTCGCCTCTCCAAATGATATTCCCTTGTTCGGTCCAACGATTCTACAACCTTGAATCGTCTATAAACAATGACCAAGATAAAGAAAAGTTTGTGTACAAGATACACTCTCACAATAGAGTAAGTTAGTACAACATTCAGCACAAGAATACTTCAAAGTAAATCAAATATAAAAGGATTGAAACTTAATACTGAATTTAGATCATCAAATATCTTCTAAGTATTGAGAGATTTAGACATTGAAAGCTTTTCTTTGGAGTTTAAATCAGCAGTAACTCAGTAGTTGAAGTAGGATGAACATGAGAGTTTGAGAGCTTTTTGAGTACTTTGATTGCTAGAAAATTTCTTAATGTAAAAATTCTTTGAAGTTTGGGGCTATTTATAGAAGTTTAAAAGGTTTTTTTTGCCCCCAAAGTTTCCTTGAAGTAATCCCCAAGTTTTTCAAAATAATAGTGCCCAAAAAATTCATTTAAAAAATCTTCCCGTTGGAATTTTTTAAACAAACGTTCGAGTGGCAGTCGCCTGCCACGACCTGGTAGTCGCCTGCCATAGAAGAAATTTAAAACACAGAACACTTGCAGTCGCGTGCCAGAACCCAGGCCGTCGCCTGGCATGACCTCCCAGGCGCCTGGCTGTGCTCAAGCAGTCACTTGACACCCTACTGCCTCTTTGAAAATATTCATTTAATTTGGGCAATCGCCTAGCATGAGTAGGACTGCTTGGCCCTTCTGTTTTTTTAAAAAAAAAAAAAAAACTTTATTTTTTAAACCATTCTTTTCTTTGATTTGGAAATCATACTTTAGGGTTTTACTTAAAGCTTTATTTCTAATTTTATTTTGATTTTATGAGAGCTTCAATTCAGTTTATATTTGGAGTTTACTTGAAGTACTTACATACAAACATCCTTAAAAACATATTCTTTTGATCTTCAAGTAAGTCCTTGTTCTTCTATCATCTTTCAGCTTCTAATCATCCTTCTTTCTTGATCTTTTTGGATAGTATTTTCTCCATAAACTTTATCATCCTTTTGAGCTTTGAACTCTCTCTAAGCTTTGTCACTATCTTTAAGCTTTGCCTTCTTCCTGAAAATCTTTCACTTGAAATAAACCATATTGAACATATCATGATTTGTTATCATCAAAATAAGAATTGTAAGCCTTGTTAGGCCAACACCTTCCTCAGACCCTTCTCGAACCTCTGAGCCTTTTTGTACTCGTTCAAGATCATACACGGCGCAAAGCGAGACAGCTCAATGTATCTAGCTGCGTAACTCTGCACTGTCAGTGTCCTCTGAGTTAGACTCGAGAACTTGTCTGCCTTGTACATCACAGAAGGAAGTCGAGAAGTATCTCTCGAAGAATACCTCCTTAAAATGGCCCCACGTCATCCCTGATGAATATGTTCTCTACTCCTCAAGCAGACTCACCGCTATCCACCACCTCTCAGCTTCTCCTACCAGCTAAAACGTAGCGTAGAGAACTTTTTGCTCGTCGGTGCAATGCAGAACTTTCAATATCTTTTTTGTCTTTTGCACCCAGTTCCTTGCTTAAATCGGGTCAAATCCCCCAATAAACGTCGAAGGATGCATGCGGGTTAACTTCTTAATGGTGCAACCCGAAACCGTAGGTGGATGGTTCCATCCCCTAACACTTCGCCTGATCTCTCGCATAACATGCCTAGTCAAACCCCGAGGCACGGAAGGTGACCCTTTAATCGCAGTCCCCTCCAAGCTACTATCCTAGTTATCTTTGGGCTCCATACTGAAAATAATATCATAATAGATTACCATTCCTATATCATAACTCAGTTTACGCAATCATTATAGAATAATCATGTTAAACTCTAAACTCTCAGGCCTAAGTCTACCCTATCGCACAACCATGAAACCATCAATGGTTTGCTGTGATTTTACTAAAATTGTCATTCTAGGAAAAACCTGATTAGCTCTGATACCAAACTGTCACGCTCCGAACCTAAAAATGGGCCCCAGGGTGTAAATTAATAACCTAACCTGTCCCTGCATCATATAATCATCCATGATACCATACAATGCAAGGGTCCGACCCCGTAGGGTTCACGTTTACCCTATCCACAATCACATAATAATTCAAACTAATGCCTTCACAAAACCATACCAGAGTCTATACAAAACAGGAGCTAATTTCCCAAAATACATAACATACCCCGGGTGTCTACATAACCCAAAATGACTACCCAGCAAAGGACCAGTACTTCCACAAGTACCTCTACACAGCTAACCAAACACCACCCTCTTGAACCGCTAGGACGCTAGTGTCACCTACTCGAAGGACCTGAAAAAAATTTGTATGATAAGGGTGAGACACCTCTCAGTAAGGGAGAAATAGGTTATATTAGTGTGCGGATACATGAGTATTATTTCAACAGCAAACATACATTTCACAATACTAGTATTTCACAAATACAGTTCCAGTGTACATATCATACAAAAGCAATATAATCTGGAGTCGTCATGCCTTTCGGCCTAAGTCGGAGTTTGATAATATTTCATACCCTTCGGCAAAAGTCGGTGCCCCCGGTAACCTGGCATAGAATAAACCCCCACAGTGTTGAACCGATGCAGGTCTGGTGTTCTAACACCCTTCGATAAAAATCGGTCTATCTAGTGGTATTGCGCACTCTTCAGAAAAAGCTAGACATCAAAGCCTGTGGTCTTATTCTAACTCGGTTCAATATCTCAGCCTACATCGTTTTAATCTGGCCTGCTTTGATATATTCCCATCGATATTATCCCGCCACGACATTTTCACAAAACCTGAAACATTTTGGAACTCATATCCCTATATCTCATTTGAATAATTCACAGCCTACGGTAGTTGACTGGCATGCTTTACTACAAAATTCATCATTCAAATTCACCATCTCATTCCGCACTCATTTGGGTAAACATACAATCACATATTAGGTATTCCAAAAATATGGTTTGAAATAATCAAAGGCAAGGTCATCTTTATATCACAGTTTATACCAATATAAAGTTTTCCAACAAAAATGGAGATGATACCTGAAACCCCAAATTAACCCAAAATAGGTAAACCAAAAAACCCATAATTTCACCCAATAGATTTTTGCAAATAAGTAATCAAAATATCTGTAGAATCGTAAACTACACTTTTACCGATTCAGATTACAAAACCAACTGATATAAACAAAAACCTCTTACCTTTCCCAAAAATAGAAACACAAACTTAATCAGTCCAAAACAATGACACGAGACCCCCAGAACCTAAAAATCGAAGAACAATACTTCAATATATTCACAACTACTACAGATCTACCGAACTAGAAATGAAATCGAACTTTTACCTCGATTTTGGATCAAAACACAAAAATCCTTGAAAGGAAATTTCGATCCACTATAAACGTAGAGATTCCCCTTCAGATCAACGTGGTAACGTCGGATCATTGATTCAGGTAACAGATGGCCCGAAACCCTAGAGAGAGAGAGAGAGTGGTTTGAGTTCTAGAGAGAGAGAGAGGATTTTAGTTTACTTAGCAATGAAGAAATGAATAGATATTTATAACCCCTTTGACCCAGCCAGACTCATCAACGAGACGGCATCCTCGTCAATGAGCATAAGAAGGGAGTTCGTCGAGGATAGAGTTACCTCATCGACGAGCCTGAGATTTCAGAATTTTCCAAAATCCCTCGGCATCCTCTCATTGACGAACTTATAAATTTCGTCGTCGAGCTGTTGAAGAGACCTCGTTGACGGGAAAAGGAGCCTCGTCGACAAGCCCTGCTAGTTTTCCCTTTTTAATTTCCTTCCTCTTTTTTTATTTATTAAAGTCAAAACTCTCAGGTCTAGTTCTTACAACCTCCCCTCCTTACAAAAATTTCGTCCTCGAAATTTATAATCTCTCATTAGATAACTCATCCACATACCAAAACGTATACCCGACTCTAGAAAGAGCCAACGGCCACCCACATAGCAGTCCCATCCCAAATATATAATATACCGTCACTTATGGCGGAGGAATCTCGTGGTTACGTATACAGTTTCTCAAAAGTTCATAATATCACAAACCCCCCCCCCCTCAGAGACCAACCACGCATTGATACTCTAAATAGATACATCAAATACTTACCTAAACTGTATCCGTAACATTACCCTCAGAACAAATGTGGATATTTCAACCATATTTCCATCTCCAATTCCCAAGAAGCCTCCTCAATAGCGTGATTCCTCCACAGTACTTTCACTAACGGTATCTCTTTGGTATGCAACTTTTGAACTTTCTAGTTCAGGATCATAACGAGTATCTCCTCATATGCCAAAACATCCCCAATCTCTAAGGATTCGTAACTAATCATATGTGACGGATTACGTACCTCCTAACATAGATACGTGGAACACATCATGAATCCGAGAGAGTGTTGGAGGTAGTGCAATCATGTAGGCTACTGGACCTACTCATTCAAGTACCTCGAATGGTCCAATATACCGCGGGCTCAGTTTGCCCTTCTTTCCGAACCTCATCACCCATTTCATTGGAGTGATTCTCAGGAATATCTTACCCCCTACCTCGAATTCCAACTCACGATGGCAAACATCTGTGCAACTCTTCTACCGACTCTAAGATGATTTAATTCTATCCCTTATCAATCGAACCTTCTCATAAGCATGTTGTATGAGTTTGGGACCCAATGTTTATCATTCACCTACCTCATCCCAGTATAAAGGAGACCGATACCTCTGACCATACAATGCCTCGAACGGTACCATACTAACGCTAGCTTGGAAGCTATTATTATAGGAAAATTCCATTAACGATAGAAATTGAATCCAACTACCGCTGAAATCTAACACGCAAGCACGTAACATGTCCTCCAAGATCTGTATTCTCCTCTCTGACTGTCCTTCAGTATGGGGGTGGAACGATGTACTGAAAATAAGTTTCGTTCTCAGTGCTTCCTGTAAGCTCTTCTAGAATCGAGAAGTAAATCTCGGGTCTCGATCTGAAACGATGGACATCGGTACCCCATGCATTCTGACAATCTCCTGCACATACAGATCTACTAGCCTACTCAAGGAGTAGCTAACTTTCATCGGTACAAAGTGAGCAGATTTAGTCAACCTATCCTCGATCACCCAAAATGGGTTCTGCCTGTAAACTGATGGTGGTAACTCGATGACAAAGTCCATGGAGATGTGCTCCCATTTCCACTCTAGGATGCTTAATGGCTACAATGGCCTTGCCGGCCTCTGATGTTCAACCTTTACTTGCTGACACGTCAGGCATTGCTCCATAAATCGAGCAATCTCTCTTTTCATGCCACTTCACCAGAATGATTTGTGCAAATCCCGATACATCTTCGTGCTACCCGGATGTACCATATACAAAGAACGATACGCCTTCTTCACAATCGTCCTCCTTTTCCCCTCATCGTTTGGAACACAAAGTCTGTTTCCAAACCTCAATAAACCTCCCTCGGAGATGTTAAAATCTATAGCCAGCCCCTGCTGCACCTTCTTTACAACCTCGACTAACTCCGCATCATTAGCTTGCACGGCTTTAATCCTCTCTAATAATGTTGGCTCGATCACCAAGCTAGCAATGAAAGTCTGATGATTACCATCCACCAACTCCATTCCAAGGCTTTCAAGATCCCATTTGATTTGATGCTGAGCTGTCACTGTAGATACTATTACATGCTCTGATTTTCGACTCAACACATCAGCTACCACATTAGCTTTCCCCAAATGATAACTAATGGTGCAATCGTAGTCCTTGATCAGTTCCAGCCACCTCCTCTGTCTCATATTTAACTTCTTCTGCGTGAAAAAGTATTTAAGGCTCTTGTGGTCCGTGAAGATCTCACACTTCTCACCATAAAGGTAGTGTCTCCAGATCTTTAGCACATGCACCGCTGCAACCAACTCCAAATCATGTGTGGGTAATTCTTCTCGTACTCCTTGAGTTTCCGAGAAGCATAAGCAATTACTTTCCCCTGCTGCATCAGCACACATCACAAACCCTTCAGCGATGCATCACTGTAAATCACAAAACCACCGTCCCCAGATGGGATGGTTAAAACCGGAGCAATGACCAGTCGGTATTTCAACTCTTAGAAACTCTGCTTGCACTCGTCGGTCCAATCAAATCTCACACCTTTCCTTGTCAACCATGTTAGAGGGCTAGATAACTTATAGAATCCCTCCACGAACTACTAGTAATACCCAACCAGTCCTTGAAAATTCTGAACATCCTACACGCTCTTCGATTTCACCCAGTTAACCACTACTTCTATCTTACCTGGATCAACTGAGATACCACCTGCCGACACGACAAAGCCAAGAAATGCGACCTGCTTCAACTAGAACTCACATTTCTTTAACTTGGCATATAACTTCTTTTCCCATAGTACCTGAAGTACCAACTTCAAATGATTTTCGTGCTCTTCCAGACTCCTAGAATATACTAGAATATTGTCGATGAATACCACTACGAACTGGTCCAGGTATTCATGGAAAACTCGGTTCATCAATTCATAAATACCGTCGGAGCGTTAGTCAACCCAAAAGGGATGACCAAAAACTCGTAGTCACCATATCTGATTCGGAAAGCAATCTTTGCAACATCCCCAGACCTAACTCTCACCTGATGATACCCTGACCGTAGATCGATCTTCGAAAAGACCTGCATTCCCTACAGCTGGTCAAACAGATCGTCTATACAAGGCAACGGGTATTGGTTCTTCACTGTTACCTTGTTGATCTCGCGGTAATCAATGCACATTCACATTGACCCATCTTTCTTCCTCTTCCTCACAAACAATACTGGAGCTCCACAAGGCGAAACACTAGGTGTCATGCCACGAACCCGGAAATGGGACCCAGGGGTGAAAATGTAACCTAACATGTCCCTGTATCCAACAAAACATCCAAAGATACAGTACAAAGGATGAGGGTTTGACCCCGTGAGGTTCCCAGGCACCCTATACATATCCAATCACAACAGAATGTACGCAGTGGAAAAAAGGTCGTTCTATACATACATCGTACCACACCAGAGTCTATACAATAGAAAAAACAAGGCTCAATCATACAACGTACAACCGGATGCCCAACATATCTCAAAACGACAACTCACAAAAATACAAGTCCTAGCACTTACCCAAGCGCTACCCATAGTACACCGGCCACTACGCTCCCGACACAAGGACGCTAGTTCCAGTTACTCGAAGGACCTGAAAAATATGTATGTACAACAGGGGTGAGACACCTCTTAGTAAGGAAGAATGCAAGTTATATCGGTGTGTGGCATTTGAGTGTTATCATGATACAACATACACGCAGTTAAATGCAGTTCTAGTACTAATTTCACAACAGTGCCTACACGCACACACGCATGATCAGCAATCCCGTTGTCGTCACACCCTTCGGCCCGAAGTTGACTCACGACATACAGCGTTGGCCAGTAGCCAACCCGTGAAACATGGGGCCACCGGCACAAGGCCAGTCCCCGACTCCCATGGCATCGTACCGGCGCTAAACTAGCGGATCCACACCCTTCGGTGATCATCCAGGATAAGCTCACGCCCTCTGATATAGAGTCGAACACTCTGCCAACCTACGGCCAGCGATTTCATACGCCCTCGGATATAAAGCCGGACACTCTCAATACCTACAACAAATTCGGAACCACGTTCCTAGCATTTCAACCAAAATACAACACAAACATGCATGCTCATATAACCAAACAAATTACACCCATTTGGTAATCTAAAATCATGGTTTTCCAAACACATACAGTTTAAAACAAGTCAAGGCATGACCATCCCTATAATACAGTATAAATCAACATATACATTCGGTTTTCAACAAAATCAAGGATGCAGCCCATCACCCATTTTTTTGAAAAACTGTAATTATGAAAAACTCATAGTTTCCCCGTTAGATTCCCCCAAATAAGTAGCCAAACACACACAAGACAGTGAACCAAAGTTCTACCGAGTCCGATTTCGAAAATAACCAACATAAATAGACTCCCCTTACCTATCCCTCAAATGGCAAATCCCGAACTCTAAGGCCCCTATATAGCGAATCGAGTTCCAAAACCTACAAATCCTAGTACAGAAGATACTCACAAGACTATTCTTTACAAAACTACCAGATCAAAATTGAAAATCGAGCCTTACCTCGATTTTGCGCCGAAACCTAAAAAGAGCCAAATTGAAAATCCGATCCATAGAACTTGTAGAGAATCCTCCCACGATCCTCATGGTAGCTTCAAATCGTCAAATCAGATGATAAACGGTGAAAAAATCTAGAGAGATGGAGAGTAGGAGAAGTTTCTAAAGAGATAGAGAGAGAAAATGAGATTTCTTAGCCGAGAAGTAATAAAAACTTCTATTTATAGCACCCTTGACTCAGCAGCTCTTGTCGACGAATTTCGTCCTCGTCGACGAGACCCTATAGTCTTCTCATCGACAAGACCATGACCTCGTCGATGAGCCTGGTATTTCTGATATTTCGAAACCCCTCGGCTTCTCCTCGTCGATAAGCCCTGAAATTTGTCGCACTTCACAATACCTCTCAGCTTCTCCTCGTTGACGAACACTTGCTCCTCGTCAATGACAAATATGAGGCCTTCGTCGACGAACTCTGGCTTCATTGACGAAGCCTATTTAATTACCCTTTTACCCCTCTCTTATTTAATTAAATCCCTATTTCACAACTCGAGTTCTTACCGTCTCCACTCCTTACAAAAATTTCGTCCTCGAAATTTTCAATCTCTCATTCATGAACTCATTCATACAACTGAATACATACACACAACTCTAGAAAGAAACTGGCGACTACTACAATGTAGCCCCATCATAACACATACATACATACCCTCACTTATGGCGGAGGAATACTATGGTTACAACATAAACTATCTCAGGAGTTCACAATCCACACTCCCAACGACTAATCACCTATCACAACCCAAAGTATGGTGTCGTACACATACTCAAAACAACTTCGGATCCTTCCAGTGTATTTTTGTTTCCAGTTCCCAAAAAGCTTTATCAACCTCGTGGTTTCGCCACAATACCTTCACTAACAGTATCTCTTTAGTACGAAGCTTCTGAACTTTACGGTCCAAAACCTGAATAGCTATCTCCTCATACGCTAAATTATCCCCAATCTCCAAATCATCATAACTGATAACATGTGATGGATCCAACACGTATCTCCTCAACATGGACACGTGAAATACATCATGGACCCTCAAAAGTGTTGGGGGTAGTGCGATCCTCTAGGCTACCAAACCCACTCACTCAAGAACCTCGAATGGTCCGATATACCTCGTGCTCAACTTGCCCTTCCTCCCAAATCTCATCACCCCTTTCATTGAAGCGATATGCAGAAATACCTTACCCCCCACCTCGAACTCTAACTCACGGCGGCAAACATCTGCGTAACTTTTCTGCCAACTCTAAGCTGATTTAATCCTTTCCTGGATCAAACCCACCTTCTCAGACGCCTGCTGCACAAGTTCAGGTCCTAACACTTGACGTTCACTAACCTCATCCCAACACAAAGGAGATCGACACCTCCGACCATACAAAGCCTCGAACGGTATCATCCCAATACTAGCCTGGAAGCTGTTATTATAAGCAAACTCTACTAGTGGTAGAAATTGTATCCAGCTACCACTGAAATCTAATACACAAGCTCGCAACATATCTTCCAAGATTTGTATCATCCTCTCCGACTGTCCATCAGTCTGGGGATGGAACACTGTACTAAAAGTTTCATCCCCAATGCTTCCTGCAAGCTTGTCCAGAATCGTGAAGTAACCCTCGGGTCTCGATCTGACACAATGGACACCGGTATTCCATACGTTCTCACAATTTCACACATGTACATATCTGCTAGCCTACGCAAAGTATAGTTAACCTTCATCAGTATGAAATGAGCAGATTTCGTCAATCTATCCACGATCACCTATATAGCATTCTGCTCATGAAGTGCTAACGGAAATCTAGTCACAAAATCCATGGAAATATGCTCCCATTTCCACACCGGAAAAGGCAAAGGCTGCAACGCCCCTGTCGGCCTCTGATGTTCGGCTTTCACCTACTGACACGTCAGACACTGCTCCATGAACTGAGCAATCTGCTTCTTTATACCAGACCACCAGAAGGTCTCGCGCAAGTCTCGATACATCTTTATGCTACCAGGATGTACCGTATACAAAGAACGATACGCCTCTTCCAGAATCATCTTTCTGATCTCATCATTGTTCGAAACACATAGCCTGGTCCCAATGCTCAATACACCTCCTTTAGAGATGTTAAACTCTGTAGCTAGTCCCTGCTGTACCTTTTCCCTAACCTTTGCCAACTCAGCATCACTAACCTGTGTGGCCTTTATACACTTAAGCAAAGTCAGCTGGATCACCAAGCTAGCAATGAAAGCCTGATGATCACCAGACACCAACTCCACACCAAGGCTTTCCAAATCCCGTCTGATATGATGCTGAGCTACAACTGTAGATACTTCCGCATGCTCTGACTTCCGACTCAACGCGTCAGCTACCACATTAGCCTTCCCTGGGTGATAACTGATCGTGCAATCGTAGTCCTTGATCAACTCTAACCACCGCCTCTGCCTCATATTTAACTCCTGCGTGAAGAAATACCTAAGGCTTTTTTGGTCAGTGAAGATCTCGCATTGCACACCATACAAGTAGTGTCGCCAGATCTTCAGTGCATATACAACAATAGCTAGTTCCAGATCATGCGTAAGGTAATTCTTCTCATATTCCTTTAGTTGCTGAGAAGCATATGCTACTACCTTACCCTACTGCATAAGAAAAAATTCCAAACCTTTCAAAGATGCGTCGCTATAAATAACAAATCCATCATCCCCTGAAGGAATGGCTAAAACCGAAGTAGTAACCAGTCGGTGCTTAAACTCCTAAAAACACTACTTGCAATCACTAGTCCATTCAAACTTCATCCCCTTCCTGGTCAATCGAGTCAGAGGCCTAGACAGAAAAACCTTCCACGAACTGACGATAGTAACCTGCCAGTCCTAGAAAACTCCGAACCTCTTACACATTCTTCGGCCTCACCCAGTCGAAAACAGCTTCAATCTTGCTAGGATCAACTAATATACCGTCACCAATCACCACATGACCTAAGATTGCAATCTGACTCAACTAGAATTCACACTTCTTCAGCTTAGCATACAACTTCTTCTCCCGCAGAATCCGTAATACTAACCTCAGATGATTTTCATGCTTTTCCAAACTCCTCGAGTATACCAGAATATCATCAATGAATACCACCATAAACCGATCCAGGTACTCATGGAAAACCCTGTTCATCAGATCCATGAACACCACCGGAGCATTCGTCAACCCAAAAGGCATGACTAAGAACTCGCAGTGGCCATATCTGGTTCGGAAAGTCGTCTTCGCCACATCCTCAGATCTAATCCTCACCTGATGATATCCTGACTGCAAATCAATCTTTGAAAAGACCTGCGTCCCATGCAACTGGTTAAAGAGATCATCAATACGAGGCAAAGGATAACGATTCTTCACAGTCACCTTGTTAATCTCACGGTAATCAATGCACATCAGCATCGACCCGTCCTTCTTCTTCACAAACAATACTGGAGCTCTCCAGGGTGAAACACTAGGTTGAATGAAACCCCTGTCCAGTAATTCCTGCAACTACTCCTTTAACTTCCAAAGTTCCACTAGAGCCATTCGGTACGGAGCTTTAGAGATCGGTGTCATCACAATCTGGAGGTAAACTAGGTAAATCATCTGGAAACACATCCGGGAACTCATTGACTACCCAAATATCCTCAAGCCTCAACTCATCCCGTGGCAGTTCTTTCACACAAGCTAGGTACCTCTGACATCCGTCTAAGAGTAGCCTCCTCGCCTGTAGTGCCGATAGAATCTGTGGCGTCGAACACACACACGATCCCATAAATTCATACTCCTACTCCCCAGGGGGTCTAAACGCTACCACCTTCCTACGACAGTTGATCATGGCATAACTGGAGAACAACCAATCCATCCCCAAAATAACATCGAACCCTGACATGTCGTATACCACAAGGTTTTCCGGTAGTAGCTTCCCCTAAATTACCACTGGGCAGTCTTCCCATATCTTCCTACAGAATGATATACTCCCAGATGGTGTAGTAATAGATAACACCTCGTTCATGATTTCGGTCTCAACCCCACATCGTCCAACAAAACTTACAGATATAAAAGAATGGCTTGCACCTGAATCAAATAAAATAGAAGCCTTATTTGAAAGCAATAATAAGGTACCTATCACTATGTTCCCCGCATGCTCAACGTCCGCTGGAGTAAAAGAGTATACTC
Organism: Malania oleifera; assembly: GCF_029873635.1. Taxonomy (NCBI): domain Eukaryota; kingdom Viridiplantae; phylum Streptophyta; class Magnoliopsida; order Santalales; family Ximeniaceae; genus Malania; species Malania oleifera. Next base: position 83,406,324 of record NC_080422.1, on the reverse strand, counting down.
TAGCTGGAGCTGTATTCGCCTAAACGGTTCCCAAAGGTATTTGATTGCTCCCTCGGTTCACACTGGATGCAGGCATATCTCACTTCGGTGCATGACAATTGCGAAACATGTGACCTGACTGGCCACAGTTGTAGCAGTTAGCCCCAAATGACCGGCACTCGCCCTCGTGCCATTTATGGCATCTGGTACAATGCCCACTAGTATGGCTCCCTTGAGAACCCTGGAGCTCAGTATTCTAATAGTAACTCGAGCCCTTGTTCCTCTTCTTCCACGATCCCTGATGAGATCCTGACTGAGAACCAAAAGGTACTGTCCTCTTCCTCGATTCCTGATCCACCTCATCCTCTCGGATACCGGTCTCAATTACCGTGGCTTTATCCACCAACGCCGAGAACTCGTGGATCTGAAGCATACCCACTAGTATATGGATATCCTTCCTTAAGCCCTTCGCAAATCTCTGAGTCTTCTCATACTCGCTTGAAATCAAACACGGTGCAAATCGGGATAGCTCTATATATCGAGCCGCATACCCCTGCACCATCATACTCTTCTGAGCTAGAGCAAAAAACTCATCCGCCTTAGCATCACGTACAGAAGCCGGGAAGTATCTGTCGAAGAACACCTCCTTTAAACGACTCCAAGACATCTCCAAAACACCAGCTCTCTACTTTTCCAACAAATTCACGGCAGTCCACCATCGACCCACCTCCACAGATAGCTAGAAGGTAGCATAGAGGACTCATTGCATATCCATGCAGTGCAGGACCTCCAAGATCCTCTCAATCTTCTCCACCCAGTCCTCTACTATCGTGGGGTCTTGTCCCCTAGAGAATGTCGGAGGATGCATGCGTGTGAACCTCTCAATGGTGCACCCCGCAGCAATAGGAGAGCATTCACGTCTCCTCACACTCCTCCTGACCTCCCGCAGCACCTGCCTCGTCAATCCTCGAGGCACGGTAGGAGACTCATCACTCAAAGTCTCCTTGGAGCCACTTCCCAAGTCGTTATCCTTGGGCTCAATTGTGAAACACAATAGAAATCTATCAGTATCCCAACAACACGTATAAACGTATAGTTAACACAATTATCTATCCCCAATCATGTTAACTATTCCTACCAGGTCTAGGTCTGTCCTACCACACCGACACGAAAGTCATCAATGGTCCGCTCTGCTTTTACTGGAATTGTCATTCTAGGAAAAACACGGAATACCGCCAACAAATCCCGATCTAGGAACAGAACAACCCTCAACCAACACTACCAGCATCCAACATCCAATACTCTAGTCTCGCGGCTAAGCCTAACAAAGTCTACAAGACCTAACAACCTGGTTAACTCTGATACCAAGTTGTCATGCCCCAAACCTGAAAATGGGACCCAGGGGTGAAAATGTAATGTAACATGTCCCTGTATCAAACAAAACATCCAAAGATATAGTACGAAGGATAAGGGTCCGACCCCGTGAGGTTCCTAGACACCCTATACACATCCAATCACAACAGAATATATGCAACGGAAAAAAGGTCATTCTATACATACATGGTACCATACCAGAGTCTATACAAGAGCAAAAACAAGGCTCTATCATAAAACATACAACTGGGTGCCCAACATATCTCAAAATGGCAACCCACAAAAACACAAGTCCAAGCACTTACCCAAGCGCTACCCGTAGTACACCGGCCACTACGCTCCTAACACAAGGACGCTAGTTACGGTTACTCAAAGGACCTGAAAAATATGTACATACAGCATGGGTGAGACACCTCTCAGTAAGGAAGAATGCAGGTTATATCGGTCTGTGTCATTTGAGTGTTATCATGATGCAACATACACGCAGTTAAATACAGTTCCGGTACTAATTTCACAATAGTGCATACACGCGCGCACACATGATCAACAATCCCGGTGTCGTCACACCCCTCGGCCAGAAGTCGGACCTCGACATAAGGCGTTGGCCCATAGCCAACCCGCGAAACATGCCACCACCGGCATATGGCTAGTCCCCAACTCCCATAGCATTGTACCGGCGCTAAACTAGTGGATCCACACCCTTCAGTGATCGGCCGAGATAGGCTCACGCCCTCGAATATAAAATTGGACACTCTGCCAACCTATGGCCAGCGATTTCATACGCCCTCGGATATAGAGCCGAACACTCTCAGTACTTAAAACAAATTCGGAACCACGTTCCTACTAGCATTTCAACCAAAATACAACACAAACATGCATGCTCATATAACCAAACAAACCACACCCATTTGGTAATCTAAAATCATGGTTTTCCAAACACATATAGTTTAAAACAAGTCAAGGCATGGCCATCCCTATAACACAGTATAAATCAACATATACATTCGGTTTTCAACAAAACAAGGGATGCAGCCCATCACCCCCTTTTTCCCAAAACTGTACTTATGAAAAACCTATAGTTTCCTTGTTAGATCCCCCCAAATGAGTGGCCAAAACACACACAGGACCGTGAACCACAGTTCTACAGAGTCCAATTTCGAAAATAACTGACATAAACAGATTCCCTTTACCTTTCCCCCAAATGGAAAATCCCGAACTCTAAGGCCCCTAGACAGCAAACCGAGTTCCAAAACCTACAAATCCCAATACAGAAGATACTCACAAGACTATTCTCTACAAAACTACTAAATCAGAATTGAAAATCGAGCCTTACCTCGATTTTGCACCAAAACCTGAAAATAGTCGAATCGAAAATTCAATCCATAGAACTTGTAGAGAATCCTTCCACGATCCTCGTGGTAACTTTAGATCGTCAAATTAGACGATGAATGGTGAAGAAATCTAGAGAGATGGAGAGTAGGAGGAGTTTCTAGAGAGATAGAGAGAGAAAATGAGATTTCTTAGCTAAGAAGTAATGAAAACTTCTATTTATAGGAGTCACAGACAACCCCTCATCCATCACTTGGGTTTCATCCCCATATAGTTTCAAAAATTTGCAGATATAAAGGAATGAGTTGCTCATGAATCGAATAAAACAACAGCTTTATTTAAAAGTAATAACATAGTACTAGTCACCACGTTGCCAGCGTGTTCTGCACTTGCTGGAGTAAGCGAGTACACTCTCGCCTGAGCTGTGTTTCCTCAAGGCACCTGGCTCTGTCCCCGTATCTGACTCGGTGCTGCCGTACCAGTCATCGGTGTAGAATAATTTCGGGATACATGGCTTGGTTCACCATAAAGGTAACAGTTACCCATGAATTGTTGGCACTCCCTATCATGCCACTTACGGCACTTAGCACAACGCACGCGAGATGGATCCCTCCGTGGACCCTACCATTCCGTATTCTGGTGATTTCCTGAACCATAGTTCCTCTTCTTCCACTGTCCTTGTCTAGAACCAGTCTGAGAACCAGAAGATACAGGTCTCTTCTTCTAATCCTATGCCACCTCATCCTCCTGGAGACTAGCCTCAACTACAGTGGCTTTCTCCACTAGAACAGAAAATTTTCAAATCTGCAGCATTCCCACTAGCCTATGGATGTTCTTCCTCAAGCCCTTCTTGAACCTCCGAGCCTTTTCGTACTCGTTTGAGATCATACACGGTTCAAAGCGAGACAACTCGATGTATCTAGCTACGTAACTCTGCACAGTGAAGGTCTTCAAAGTTAGACTCAAGAACTCGTCTGCCTTCGCATCACAGACAGAAGCCAAGAAGTATCTCTCTAAGAATACCTCCTTAAAATGGCCCAACGTCATCCATGGTGAATCAGTTCTCTGCTCCTCAAGCAAACTCATCGCCGTCCACCACCTCTCAGCTTCTCCTACCAACTAAAACATAACATAGAGAACTTTCTGCTCGTCTGTACAATGCAAACTTTCAATATCTTTTCTGTCTTTTACACCCAGTTCTACGCTACAATCGGGTCAGATCCCCCAGTAAACGTTGGAGGCATGTGGGTGAACTTCTCAATGGTGCAACCCACAGCCATAAGTGGATGCTCCCGTCCCCTAACTCTTCGCCCAATCTCTAACAAAATATGCCTCGTCAAACCCCGAGGCATGGAAGGTGACCCTTCACTCGCAGTCCCCTCTGAGCTACTATCCCAATTGCTATCTTTGGGCTCCATACTGAAAATAATATAGGAATAGATTAGCATTCCTATATCATAGCACAATTGACACAATCAGTGCTGAATAATCATGTTAAACTCTAGACTCTCAGGTCTAGGTCTGCCCTATCGCACAAACGAAACCATCAATGGTTTACCGTGATTTTACTGAAATCGTCATTACAGTAAAAACACATAACACCGCCAAAGAGTCCCCGTCTAGATACAAGACAACCCTCGACCTACTCTACCCATTCCCTTCATCCTATACTCTGGTATATTCACAAAATCACTTCTAACCAAGTCTACAATACCTAATAACCCGGTTAGCTCTGATACCAAGCTGTGATGCCCCAAACTCAGAAATGGGCCCTAGGGTGTGAATTAATAACCTAACTTGTCCCTATATCATACAATCATCCATGATACCATACAATGCAAGGGTCTGACCCTATAAGGTTAGCATATACCCTATCCACAATCACATATACCATATACGCAGCTGAATAATTCAAACTAATGGCTTTGCAAAACCATACTAGAGTCTATACAAAACAGGATCTAATTCCCCAAAATACATAACATACCTCGGGTGTCTACATAACCCAAAATGACTACCCGGCAAAGGACCAGTACTTACACAAGTACCTCTACACAGCTAACCAACTACCACGCTCTTGAACCGCTAGGACGCTAGTGTCGCATACTCGAAGGACCTAAAAAACATTTGTATGATAGGGGTGAGACACCTCTCAGTAAGGGAGAAATAAGTTATATCGGTGTGCGGATACATGAGTTTTATTTCAACAGCAAACATACATTTTACAATACTAGTATTTCACAAATATAGTTCTAGTATACATACGATACAAACGCAATACGATCTGGTGTCCTCACACCCTTCGGCCTAAGCCAGACTTTTTGGTGGTATTTCACACCCTTCGGCAAAGCTGGACTGTCTGGTGGTATTTCACACCCTTCGACAAAATTCGATGCCTCCGATAACCTAGCATAGCATAAGCCCCCACAACATTGAACCGGTGCAGGTTTGGTGTTCTCATACCCTTCAGTAAAAATCGGCCGATCTAGTGGCATCGCACACTCTTCGGCAAAATTCAGACATCAAAGTTTGCGGTCTTATTCAGACTCAATTCAATATCTCAGCCTACGGCGTTTTAATCCGGCCTACTTTGATATATTCCCATCGGTATTATCCCGCCATGGCATTTTCACAAAACTTGGAACATTTTGGAACTCATGTCCCTATGTCTCATTTGAATAATTCACAACCTAAGGTAGTTAACCGACACGCTTACTACAAAATACATCATTCAAATTCACCATCTCATTCCACACTCATTTAGGTAAACATACAATCACATATAAGGTATTCCAAATATATGGTTTAAAATAATCAAAGGCACGGTCGTCTCTATATCACAGTTCACACCAATATAAAGTTTTCTAAAAAAAATGGAGATGATACCCGAAACTCTCAATTTTCCCAAAAATGGTAAACTGAGAAACCCATAATTTCACGCGATAGATTTTTCTAAATAAGTAACCAAGACATTCGTAGAATCGTAAACTATAGTTTTACCGATTCAAATTACAAAAACAACTGATATAAACAGAAACCTCTTACCTTTCCTAAAAATGGAAACACGAACTTAATCGGTCCAAAACAACGACACGAGACCCCAAAACCTAAAGATCGAAGAACAATACTTCAATATGTACACAACTACTACAAATCTACCGAACTAGAAATGAAATCGGACTCTTACCTCAATTTTGGATCAAAACTCAAAAATCCTCGAAATGAAATTCTAATCCACTATAAACGTAGAGATTCCCCTCCCCATCCACGTAGTAACGTCAGATCATTGATTCAGATAACAAATGGCCTAAAACCCTTAGAGAGAGAGAGAGAGAGAATTTTAGTTTACTTAGCAATGAAGAAATGAATAGATATTTATAACCCCTTTGACCTGGCCAGACTCGTTGACGAAACAAATCCTCATTGATGAGCATAAGAAGGGAGTTCGTCGATGACTCCTCGTCGACGAGCCTAAGATTTCAAAATTTCCCAAAATCCCTCAGCATCCTCTTATCGGCGAACCCCTAAATTTCATCGCTAAGCTGTAGAAGGGACCTCATTGATAGGAAAAGGAACCTTGTCAACGAGCCCTACTAGTTTTCAATTTTTAATTTCCTTCCTCTTTTCTTATTTAATTAATTCAAAATTCTCAGGTTGGGTTCTTACACTTAGTCTCATATGCAGTAACAACTTTGCCATTTCCTCTTTTCACTAGCTTGCATTACACAATTTTTTGTAAAATTCGGGTATAGCACACACACACACACACATCGAAAGATGTAGAAATAAAAGAAACTCTATGTCTCAATAACACTTAACCAATATGAATGAGAGAACAACGAGCAATAACACAAGAAGGAAAGCAAATGGCACTCAATATTCTCTACAACATGAAACACCACAATACACAAGTTTTACAATGATCTTTATGTACAAATACGTTTAGAAGTACATATATAGAAGTCCCTCGGAGATTTCCCTCCAATAACCCAACCACCCCAACATTCAAATTTGAAACTCAATTTTTTTCTCGTAGCCCAAGCATTCTCGTCAACGAGGAGATGGGTTCGTTGATGAGAACAAAAAGGACACTCGTCGACGAGAACAGGTCATTCGCAACGAGCCCATTTTCCTATTCTTGATATCTCAGGATCTCGAAACTTTTGGGCCTCTCGGGATCTCCTCATCGACGAGGACAGGACACTCATCGACGAGTCCTTATTGTGTAGCCCTTATTATGTTTTTCTTCCTTTGTTTAAGAAACTCTAAGTATAAAAGTCACACCATAAACAACAATCTCCACCTTGGCGATTATACGCCCCTTAGGAGAATCCCGAAAAACATGTTTAGCTGCTCCACCTCAAACTTTAAAAACTCTAGGTTGGGTTCGTCTCCCACCTATCACTTGGAGACATGGAGTAAGTCCAAGCAATACTTGACCTTTTCAGAAGTAACTAATTTCGTCAGAATATCCACTACATTTTCAGAAGTGTGAACCTTCTCTAACATAAGGTCACCTAAAGCAAACAATTCCCGAACTCTGTGGAACCTTGAATTAATGTGCTTGGTTCTAGCATGGTATACTTGATTCTTCGCAAAGTAAATGGCACTCTAACTATCATAATGCAGCACCGCTCCATCTTGTTGTAATCCTAACTCTCTCACTAAATCGGTAAGCCATAAGGCTTCCTTGGTAGCTTCAGCGACTGCCATATACTTCGCTCCAGTCGTGGACAATGCTACCAGAGACTAAACCATGGATCTCCAACATACCGGTCCTCCTACAAGAGTAAAAACATATTCCATTGTAGACCGTTTGTCATCCATATCTCCGGCATAATCTGCATCTACAGACCCCATAATTGAAGGACAACCCTGTTTCTTGCCGAACATGATGCCATAATCTGATGTACCCCGCAAGTATTTTAAGTATCCATTTTACAGCTTCTCAATGATATCTTCCTAGATTAGAAAGAAACTTGCTTACCACACTTACAGCATGTGCCAAATCTGGTCTCATACATACCATTGCATACATCAAACTCCCCACAACACTAGCATAGGGAACCTTTGACATGTCTCGAATTTCCACATCCGTACTTGGGCAATATGCAGTAGACAACTTAAAATGATTCTCTATAGGTGTACTTACCAGTCTTGCATCAACCATACTAAACCTTTCTAACACCTTATGCACATAACCACCCTGAGATAGCCATAATTTCCCTACAGTCCTATCTCGGTGAATCTTCATCCCAAGTACTTTCTTGGCTGTACCAAGATCCTTCATGTCAAATTCCTTATGCAACATGTCCTTTAACTAATTCACCTCAGTTAAATATTTTTTAGCTATCAACATATCATCAACATACAATAACAAGAAAATAAACAAGTCATCATCAAGTTTCTCCACGTATACGCAACAGTCATACTCACACCTTTTGTAGCCAATTTTGATCATGTAGGAATCAAACCATTTATACCATTGCCTTAGAGATTATTTCAACCCTTAAAGAGATTTCTTCGACCTGCAAACTAAATTTTCTTTTCCCGGTTCAATAAATCTCTCCGACTGTACCATGTAGATTTGCTCCTCCAAGTCACTATGAAGAAACACCGTCTTCACATCTATTTGTTCCAAGTAAAGATCATAATAAGCTACCAACTCCAACACAATTCTGATAGAAGTATATTGGACCACTGGAAAAAAGATCTCATCATAATCTATCCCCTTCTTCTGTAAGTATCCTTTTGCCACCAATCATGCCTTGAACTTCTCACCTTCCTTTTCTGATATTGCCTCCTTCTTCCTATACACCCATTTGCACCCAATCGGTCTCTTCCCATCTGGAAGCTCCACTAACTCCCAAGTTTGATTTTTATGTAGTGACTCCATCACCTCAATCATTGCTCCCATCCATCTACCTTTCTCCTGGTCGTGCACTGCCTATTGAAATGTAGTTAGATCATTGCAACTGATTAGAAAAGCATAAGACACTAACTCTTCAAACTCATACCTTGGAGGAGGCCTAATAGTGCGTCTGGATCTCTATATAGGAAGATCATTAACTCGCTTGTTTCCCGAGCTAGAGCTCCCTACAACTATAGGACCATGATCATTTTCGTTGCCCTAAGCTTCCAACTCCACCTGCACGACATGTTCATCACTGCCCTAGTTTTCCGGCTCCTGTTTCTATTAATCACATTCTTGAGTACTCTTCACCATAGCCTTCTCATCAAATACTACATCCCTACTGATCACCACCTTGTTTGCCACTAGGTCCCATAGCTTGTACCCCTTTACACCCATTGGACACCCCAAAAAGATGCAACGATGAGACTTCGGGTCAAGCTTATACCTCTCCTCACTAGACACATGGACATAGGCTGGACATCCGAATACTTTCAATTTGGAATAGTCTACTGCATTTCCCGTCCATACCTCTTCTGCCACTTTACCCTCTTATGATGCTCTTAGTGATCTGTTTACCAGAAAACAAGCCATACTAATTGCCTCGGCCCAGAAATTCTTTGGTAGCCCTACATTTAATTTGAGACACCAAGCCTTATCAACAAGAGTCTGGTTCATCTGTTCTGCCACACCATTTTGTTGATGTATCCGGAGAATTGTAAAGTGCCTTTTAATGCCCTACTCTGCACAAAACTCTATAAACAAAGAATTAGCGTACTCGGTCCCATTATCCGATCTCAAGTATTTGATTCTCCTCCCCATCTGATTCTCCACTTCAGCCTTCCAACTCTTAAACTTGGCAAACGTATCTGATTTGTGACGCATGAAATAAACCCAGACTTTCTATGAGTAATCACTAATGAAACTCACATAATACACATATCCACCCTATGATGCAACTCTAACTAGGCCCCAAACATCTGAATGCACATAGTTAAGAATACCTTTTGTCATGTGAGTACCTGATCTGAACTTTGCCCTATTTTGTTTTTTAAGAACACAAATCTTGCAAAATTCCATCTGACATGATTTCAAGCCTTTCAAGAGTTTCCGCCTTTGAAGTTCCTTCATGTCGTGTTCCCCAATATGCCCAAGGCGCATATGCCACAATATGATCTCATCTAATTCAGCATCCATGGCTGCAACTCCACCTACAACGGTAGTTCCCTGCAACGTATAGATATTCTTATCTAGTGTTTGACCTTTCATTACAATCAGATTACCTTTCTATATCGTCAGGACTTCACCTTTGGACTTATAATTAAAGCCATTACAATCCAAGGTACCAAGTGATATCAAACTCTTCCTCAACTCTGGTATATGTTTTACATTACACAACATTCTCACAACACCATCAAATATTTTTATCTTTACATTTCCTATGTCAATGATCTTGCAAGAAGCATCATTACCCATTAGAACTAATCCAGAATTTACTAACCTGTAAGTGCTTAATCACTCCTTATTTGGAGTCATGTGATAAGAACATGTCGAGTCAAGTATCCAAGAGTCTGTTAGATTATTGGACCCCACTGAAACTGATAGAACATCACCATCACTACATGTTGAATCTCCTTGAACAACATTCATAGATTTTGAAACACTTTCATGTTTCTCAGAATTTCCCTTCTTCCAATCCAGACACTCTGGTTTCACATGCCCCTTTTTTCCACATTTATAACACCAGATTTCTTTCTTCTTCTTCTTTTTCTTCTTCTTGGATTGATTTCAGGATTTCTGATTGGACCCACCTTTAAACTTTCCTTTTCCATGATCGTTACTACCCTTTACCACAAGTCCTTCTCCTTCATCACATATTTTCAACCTTTGATGAAAATTCAACAAGGCACTTGTTACCTTTTCTCGATCATGAGTCTCCTTTCCCCACGTAAGAGTGGTCACAAGGTTTCCATAAGTATGAGTCGACGGCAAGGAATTTAACAACATCAATGTAACGACCTGCTATTTATTTAGCATTTTTTTTTATATCATAATATCATCTGTCTGAAATACTACTGGTAACATCCCAGGCCCCAAGGAGCACCGGGGGATACTCTATACATCATACAAAACTAGGCAGGTAAACAAAACTGGGAACTGCTATACACAATACTAGAGAACTATAATATTCTGAAATTTGTTTACAATACTAAATGCCCAGTGACGCTATCACAATTTGAGTACTACCCCAAAACACTGGTACCAAAATATACCTACCCTTCCAACAAGGGCAGCTCGAGTCAAACTCTAGTCGCGAGCCTGATCTGCTCACCTAACCGGATCTCCTGAAAAAGAGAAAGTCACTGGGATGAGACAACACTCAGTAAGTGGAAATATGCTATTATTAGTTTGTGGCAGCTGAGTTATACATTAAAATACTGAAATTATGTTGATACTGTAAATCTAAGAAAACTGAGAAACTATATAGATATAATTAATGTAATTTTAAAAATATAACCAAGTATCTGAGTCTGCTATCAAAATATACTACTAACATAATAATAAAATCTGTTGTTGTGTGATATATCTGTACATAGGAACTTCTACTATACCCTGGGATTTGTATATCATGATATAACCCCTCATAATAGGGTTGTGCGGCCCATAGGCTGGACTTACTCTAGTTGGCCTACCAGGCAAGTCAATTTATATATGTACATTCGCCAATCCAGCCCATTGCAATCTCTCCAGGCAATCTCTAAACTCTAACATCGTCTAACCGGCCACCTCAACCCAATTCGCTTGGGAGACTACAATTTCTCCAGGCTCAGCTAGACGGAATCCACATGTTATCTGAGTTATGTGGTTGCACTCTATTCTGTACTAGCAACAGTACCGTGCTCTGCTATATATATATCTGTCTGTAATTTCCACAAGGATCTGATATTGTGTAATATTGTATACATATATAAATATATAATCATCTTGCTTCTTTTAACATGATTTCAAAACAACCATAACACTATAAATCTAAGCTGGAATATCTGAAATATCCATCTGAATTATCTGTAATATCTATTTAAAATATCTAAAATTTCTGTCTGTAATAACTGTCATATCTATTTGAAATATCTATATATCTGTATATAATATCTGTATACTTTGTATAAAATATATGTAATTTCTGAATAATCTAATTATAGCATCTTGATGCTATAACTGCATAATATGTCTGTATAATATGTATGAGTGTTATGGTTTAGAAATCATGTTTTTCTGAGAAATATTGTATGTCTCATTCATTGTTAATAATTCGTATAACTGAATATCTGTAACACTTTAAAATCTACATACTATACTGTAATAAACTCATGCCACACATTTGAGTAAACACAATCTCATGCTCAATTTATGTAGTTCTGCTATAAAGATAATATTCATAATTCTATGGAAAAATAATCTGATCTACATGCTTGTAAATACACATTCACAATATTCTGTATACAGATTAAAAATCGCTAGCATAGCATAGTTCCCTTACCTTAAATTTGAAAAGCCCCTACTAAATTCTGGCCCTATACGTACAGGGTTCTTAGATCAACTCCCTAAAATCAAAATCCCCCAGAACTAAATATCAGCATTTTTCTGTATACTACACTTCTTATAACTGCAGGGAAAGCAAATTCTAAATAAAACACTTTACCCTAGATTTGGGATGAATTTCAAATCAACTTTCCCCATGATCTGCTCCTGCAGACTTGCAAAGAACTTTGCCAAGAGCGTCGTGGTGGCCTCAGATCATCAATCCAGCGAGAAATGAGGCTAGGATCGAAGAGAGAAAGGGAGGGGGTTGTGAGAGAGAGAGAGAGAGAGAGAGAGAGAGAGAGAGAGAGGAGGGTTTCTGCGCTGAAATTTCTATCAAAATTCTGAGTTTTAGCTATTTATAGGGCCAGATTCGTCGATAAGACATGTCACCTCGTCGACGAGTCATGTAGAAAGTTCGTCGACGAACTTGCACCCTCGTCGATGAGTTTTAGTCTGCTTTAAACCCTCTCTCGGTATCCTCTCGTCGACAAGATGGGACTTCATCGACGAGATCTTGAAGAACCCTCGTCGATGAAACCCCTGTGTTCATCAACGAGTCCTGTAGAATTTTTTGGGTTATTACAATCAAAGCTTTATCATCCTCATCAAACTTGACATCAACCCTCATCAAATCACTAATGATTTGATTAAAAGCATTAATGTGTTGATCCAAGCTTGATCCTTCAACCATCTTAAACCAATACAAACGTTGCTTAAGAAAAAGTTTATTATTGAGAGATTTGGACATGTACCGGCTCTCTAACTTTTGCCATATAGCCGCTGGAGAATCCTCCTCCATCACCCGATAGAGTACTTTTTCGGCCAAACATAAGTGTATTATAGAAGCGGCCTTTGCTTTCAAATCTACCCATGTTGCCTCATCCATTCCTTCCGGTTGAGTTTCAAGTATAGCCTTAGTCATTCCTTGTTGCACAAGAATGTCCTTCACTCTCCTCTACCATAAACCAAAATTCCAGGTTCCACCAAATTTGACAATGTCAAATCTTGCAGAAGATGATCCCGATGCCATAACAACAATCGCTCTGATACCAATTTGTTGTAAAATTCGGGTATAAGACACACACACAGCGGAAGATGTAGAAACAAAAGAAACTCTAAGTCTCAATAACACTTAACCAATATGAATGAGAGAACAACAATCAATAACACAAGAATGAAAGCAAATGACATTCAATATTCACTACAATGTGAAACACCACACTACACAAGTTTTACAATGATCTCTATGTACAAATACGTTCAGAAGTACATATATAGAAGTCCCTCAGAGATTTCCCTCCAATAACCCAACCACCCCAACATTCAAATTCAAAATTCAAATTTCTTCTTGCAGCTCAGGTGTTTTCATTGACAAGAAGATGTGTTCGTCGACGAAAATAAGAAAGACACTCGTTGACGAGAACAGGGCATTAGTCGACGAGCCCATATTCCTGTTCTCGGTATCTCAGGATCTCTGAACTTTTGGGCCTTTGTGGATCTCCTCGTCAACGAGGACAGGGCACTCGTCAACGAGTCTCTGTTGTGCAGCCCTTCTTATGTTTTTCTTCCTTTGTTTAAGAAACTTTAAGTATAAGAGTCACACCATAAACAATATAATTGAAGTCACCCAACAGCAGCCAGGGGAGTAAGCAACTAGCACCTATAGGATTAATATTTTCCCACAACGGCCTTCTACACACCGTAGTATGAAATCCATATACAAAGCTAACCTAAAAGCATTTAGAGGAAATCAAACAGGTAGCTAAACAGTGGATTACCTGGGGTGATTTGTCAAGCACTTGAACTCCAACTTTTTGTGGGTTCCAAACTATCAAGATCCTCCCAGCTTCATGAATATCAAAGTTGTTAGCAAAAAACCAGTTGGCCAGCCTCTTCTTCATTAACATTTCCAGAGATCTATTATTCAGCTTAGTCTCTAGGATACCAAGCATGTCAATTTTTTTCTCTTTAATGAGGCCCTGGACCCCATTTTGTTTCAGACTTTACAGCTTGCAATCTTCATTTTAGTTTAGAAGGGCCCCCTTTCCAAAAACTAGAGGATTAAATTGTGGACCCATTCCTTTCTTATTCTTCTTTATTGGAATGAACTCTTGAGCCTTCTCCTTCCCTTTATCTTTTTGCTTCCAAATTTCCACTTGGGGGGTTCTGTAAATGGCTATATGAACCCAACTTCCTTTGTCGTACCCACTGTGACTTCCTCAGTTTGAAACTCAGCCTGTTTATCAGTCTGGGTATTTAGTGAGTCATTCACTTGGGTTTTCAGGTCACCTAATTCTCCTCCACACTCTGATTTATAATTATTGTCCTCACCCAAGCCCTCTCCCACAGGATGATCTGCAGGAGAGCTGGAGTAGGAAACATTATTCATGTCCTCCAAACTGCCCACGGGCTTCTCCTCATTAATCTGCTTCAGAGACTCCAATTTGTTGCAATCAACCTCCACACCATCAACATATGCTTCACCAGAATTTGCTTTAGCACCATGTACTGGTCTAACATCCTGTTCAGGCACTTTTACTTTATGATTAGCGCCTGAACTTCCTACAGAGCATAAGCCCTCAAAGTGTCCAATGGTCATGCATTTGTTACAAAACCTTGGAAAGCCTTCATACACTACTTCCTGCATTATAGAAATATCATCGGGTAGCCATTCCTTTACACTATGCTTAATCTCCTTAGCTATATCAACCTCGATCATGACTCTAGCATAAGAGACCCTATCATGGTTTGTGGTTAGCTTGTCCATGCACAGGGGTCGTCCAATTTCAGCACCGATCCTAGCAATGGCCATGGGCGTCCAGAGCTCAAAGGGGAGGTCCTTCATTTGCACCCAAACTGGCACAATAGTCCTAAGTTCTTATCATTCATTGCTTCGACAAGAAATTGCCTTTCTTTTGAATTAATTATTAATCATAAAAAATATTATAGAAGTTACTGCTATTAAGAGAAACAATAATAATTAATTTTTATTCTATTAAATTTTTTACTATTTTTTTATGTATTTTATTATTATTATCATAAAATAGTAATAATAGCGATAACCATAGTATTAATTATTAGTCAGAATTGTGATTATTATTTTAGCTATTAATAAAGATTATTATTATTGTTTTTTTTTTCATTACTACAATTATTACCATAAGAATATGCTTAGTATATCATCATAAAAATATCATAATAATTATCCTTATTATTATTTTCTTGTATTTTGATTATTATTCACAAATAATAATTTTTATTATTTTATTATTAATATAAATAAAAATTTTCATTTATTATTGAAAAGTATAATAATTGATAATAGCTCAAAAATATTAGAATTTTTATTTTTATTGCTGTTTTCATAATTATTTTTTATGACTATTATTATCCAAATTATGTTTTATGATTATTATTGTAATAATAATAGCACTTTTTATTATTTGTTTATTACTAGTCATAATTATGATTATTATTGTAGGACGTATTACTAAAGATTATTATTACTATTTGTTTTTCATTGTTACGATCATTACCATAAGAATTTGATTAGTATATTATTGTAAAGATATGTTAATAATTACTCTTACTAATAATTTCTTGTATTTTGATTATTATTTACGAATAATAATTTTTATTATTTTATTGTTCATATAAATATTATTTAAAATTATCAGTTATTATTGAAAAATACAATAATTGATAATAGCAACAAAAAATAATAAAATCATTATATTTTTATTTTTATTTTTATTTTTGTTGTTATAATTATTGTTTATGACTATTATTATTATTATTATTATATAACCCGGGGACTCCAGCCACCATCACGTCACTTTGAACACTATGGTGCGACACCAAACCTGAGGGTGTAAAAGTTGTCCCCCCATTGACGCACCCCTGGTAATTCACCGGGATAAACTCTTAAGAGAGGATCAAATTGGTGACCTTGGGGTCATCAAAGACACAAGTCGCCCACCCATTATTATTATTGTTGTTGGTGGTGGTGGCGGTGGTGGTGTTATTGTTGTCATTTGTTTGCATTTTTAGTAGTATAATTATTATCATAATAATATTCTAACATATTACAAAATTTTATTTTATTATTTAATTTTTTATTATATGATTACTTATATTAAAAGACAATATTAAATACCATTTTAATACTAAGTATTATATATAAATTTGTGCATTACAAAATGAATATACTATTATTATCATTAGTATTGATTCAGAATATTTTGATAATTTTATTAAAGCAAGATTAGAGTTGTACTTGAAGTATTGTCTCAAATACTATAATTTTATATTCGAGTACTAATAATAAGTGAGCCAAATAAAAGTAATCATATGAGATATATAGTAACCTTATTTCTAGGCATAAGGTAGAATCGAACCTACGACCTTGGAGTCACTAAAGTCACAAGTCGCCTTTACCACTTGAGCTGGCCAGCCAGGCTACCTTTAAAATCTTAAATGCTCATATTAGAAAATCATATTAAAAATACAAATAAAAATAAAAAACTCTAAGTTGCATGCATCTTGGATTTCTCGGCAATGCAAGATATATACCCTAAATTAAAATGTGGCTATTCAAATCATACCACTCTTTTAAGAAACTCTAGGGATTGTCTAGAAAAGTCATACCTCTCCTTTAAGAAACTTTAGGGATTGTCTAGAATTGACTTTTTTTTTCTTTTGCATTAAATCATTCACCATATAAAAATTATCAACCAAGCTAAAAATAGAATGACCAAGTAAATTAAAGATACAATTAAAATTAAGAATAACCATAATTTTCTTATAATTTGAAAAAAAAAATTTTAAATATTTTTTCACAATTCTTCATTTGTCATGTATAATAAGTGAATTTTAAGTAATTGAACAAAATAACTATAATTAAGTTATCATGTTTGTAAAAAAAAAAATTATAGTTACAATAGTGACTAATTTATATTCTTTAACACTTTTATTATTTTAATAATGTTTTTAATTATTGTTTGATTCAAGGAAAAATTAACTTGCATTTTAATCATATATAATAGTCACATTGCATGCATCTTGGATTTCTCATTAATGCAAGATATATACCTAAGTTAAAATATGGCTATTCAAATCATAACTCTCCTTTAAGAAACTTGATGGGTTGAGGGGACTCACTCAATCACTAGTTGTGATTGAAACTCAATGAGTATTTGCACTCAATTGCAAAATAATTAATTTCAATCTAAAAAAATACAAAGAAATTCAAAACAACTCGCTCACTGATTAGTCACCCTTACTTCACCACACTTTACATTACACACACACACATCCATTTATAGCAGAACAAATGAAAATGAAATTAAAAAATTGTGGGCTGGTTGATGAGGTTGGTGGCCGAATCTTGCCTAATTTCAACACAGGTGGGCTGCTGGTTGATGAAGCTGCTACCGTCAAATTTTGCTGCTACCATCCCACTGTTCAAGTTTAATCTTCAACATTCCCCCTTAAACTTGACTCTCCTGGTTTTTTCATTCTGAGCATTATCTTCAGTCTTGTAAAAATATCATGTCTAAGTGGCTTTGTGAAAATCTCAGCAATCTGATCATACGATCTGCAAGATATCAACTCCACTTCTTTATTCTTGACATGCTTCCTGATAAAATGATACCGAGTATCAATATGTTTGCTTCTTTCATGGTAAACTGGATTTTTCGTAAGTGCAATTGCTGATCGGTTGTCGATGTAGATTTTTGTGGGGTTGTCTTAAAGAAATTCCAGATACTTCAGCACATTTCTAATCCATATACCATGACAAATAGTTAAGCTGACAGCAACATACTCAGCTTCACATGATGACAAAGTTACGATGGGTTGCTTCTTCAATGGCAATGTAAACGTTGTATCTCCCATGAAAAATGTGAATCCAGTCGTGCTTTTTCTTTCAACGAGATCTCTTCCCCAATCGCTATCTGAATAGCCGATAAGTTTGCAATTAGCTCTTGATGAATAGAATATACCATCAGTGATGGCACCCTTGACATAGCGGAGTATCCTCTTCGCTGCATTCAGATGAGTCTGATCAGGAGTCTCCATGTACTTGCTGACAAGTCCAACTACATAGAGTATGTTTGGTCTAGTGCATGTTAAACACCTCAAGCTTCCAACCAAACTCTTGAAGTATGCGGGGTCAACATCTTCTTGCTCATTCTTTCTCAACTCCAATCCCGTTTCAACCGAAGTTGTTACAGGGTTGCATTTGTCTATCCCAAACTTATTCAGTACTTCTTTTGCATAGTGGCTCTAAGAGATGAAGATTCCTTGCTTTGCATGACTTCTATGCCAAGAAAATGAGTCATCTGGCAAATATCCATCAATTCGAATTCTTTGATCATGCTCCTCTTGAAAGAGGCAAACATCTCTGGATTGTTGCCGATAAAGATCAAA
Organism: Malania oleifera; assembly: GCF_029873635.1. NCBI lineage: Eukaryota > Viridiplantae > Streptophyta > Magnoliopsida > Santalales > Ximeniaceae > Malania > Malania oleifera. The sequence goes on along the minus strand of NC_080422.1, from coordinate 83,387,717 downwards.
TCATCGACATATAGGTAGGCTATTAGCATGCTTCCATTTGTCTCCATCTTCATGTATAGCGCATGCTCGTAGGGACACTTCTGAAATCCATTCTTCTGAAAATAGTCATCAATCCTCATGTTCCACGCACGAGGTATCTGCTTTAAGCCATAGAGTGCTTTGTTTAGTTTGTACACTTTATCTTCTTTTCCCTTCTTCACATATCCAGGTGGTTGATCGATATAAATCTCTTCTTTCAAAAAACCATTCAAAAATGCTGATTTCACATCCATCTGGTAGATCTTCCATCCATTTTGTACTGATAGTGAAATTAGAAATCTGATGGTTTTAAGCCTAGCAACCAGAGCAAAGATTTCTCCATAATCAATCCTGTCTTTCTGCTTGTAGCCTTTGGCGACAAGTCTTGTTTTATATCTCTAAACTTCTCCTTGAGCGTTCTTCTTGGTCTTGTAGACCCATTTCACACCAATAGTCTTGCGGCTTTTCAGGGAGATTTTTTAACTCTCAAGTCTTGTTCTTCTCGATGGATTGAATCTCCTCATCCATCGCTTTTCTCCATTTGTCTTCTTTGTTAGCTTTCTCAAAGCTAACCGGGTCGCTGGTCAACAACAGACAGTATCGAGTAACATATTCTTCTATAGGTTTTGTAGTTTCATATAGATTAGCTAGATTATGAGCTCCTCTAGGCCTCATGTCTGAGATTTCATGCTCAACTAGTGATGGAGATTCATTCCTCTATGGTAAACCATGTGGAGGTGTCTGTAGTTTGGAAACTTGTGACTCGATAGCCACTTCTTTTTTCTGTATGGGTTATTCTCCTTCAAGCGTCAATTCTACATCTTTGGAGGATTCAGCCTGGTCCCACTTCTAGGATTCATTTTCTTCAAAAATGACATCCCTACTATGAATAACTTTCTTGTTGATGGAATTGTATAATCGATATCCCATGGTGTTGTCACCATATCCAACAAGGATACACTTCTCTCCTTTATCTTCCAATTTTGTCCTTCTTGCTTCTCGGATCTTGGCGTAGGCTATGAGGCCAAACACTCTAAGGTGAATCACACTAGGCTTGTGAGTACTCTAGGCTTCATGAGGCGTCTTTGTATCAAGACTCTTCGTAGGACACCTGTTGAGTATATAAACTACACATAACACTACTTCTGCCCAAAAACTCTTAGGCACATTCTTATCCTTTAACATGCTTCTGGCCATGTTAAGGATCATGTGGTTCATCCTCTTAGCTACACCGTTCAACTAGGGAGTGTAAGTCGGTGTAAACTATTTTTGAATCCCATGCTGCCTAAGGAATTCCAAAAAAGTTTTGTCCTTGTACTCTCCTCCTTGGTTTGATTGGAGTGGCTTGATGCGATAGCCACTCTATTTCCCCACAAGAGCTTTGAACTCTTTGAACTTGTCGAACACCTATGACTTCCTTTTCAGAAAATAGACCCAAGTCTTTCTACTGTAGCCATCGATGAAGGTGAGGAAGTATCGATTCTGTCCATTTGAAAATGGTCTCAATGGACCACACACGTCTGTGTGTACTAGCTAGAGCGGCATGGTAGATCTCTTGTCGACTTGCTTTCCAAAGTTGTTTTTGTGTTGCTTTCTTGGAACACAGCTTTCATATATCACATTTGGGTGGTGGATGTTAGGTAAGCCTTTTACCATCTTCTTGCTTCCCAACTGTTTCAAACTTTCAAAATTTAGATGTCCATACCTTAGATGTCATAGTCAGTCTTTGTCTTTGATGATAGCGCTCAAACACCTTGGCGTATCATGTTGAATGGCGAGCGAAAACATTCGATTCTTTGTCATTTGTACTTGAGTAATGAGCTTAACTCGAGCGCCTGTTATCACCATCTGCTTATCTTTAAGGCTAATTCGGTAGTCTTTCTCCACAAGCTGTCCGAGACTAAGTATATCAGTCTTCATAGCTGGCACATAGTACACGTTGGAGATATAAGCATGGTCTTCATCCTTCCTATTGATTAGGACATTTCCCCTTCCTCGAACTGGGACTTTAAAGAGATCACCAAATGATATCTCCCCCTAAACTTTCTCATCAAGTTCATTAAATAGATTCTTTCTTCCAGTCATGTGATTGCTGGTTCTAGAGTCAAGGTACCAAACATTTTGGTCCTGGTGGGTTGAACTGTGTGCCATCAACATCAACTATTCTCCTTTAGCTTTCTCCTTTTCTGCAAAGTTAGCATTTTCATTTACTTCATGATTATGGGGATTACCTCTGCACTCATTATTGTAGTATCCATGCTTGTGGCAGTTATAGCACTGAACATTTCTTTTATCTATATTCGGACGGTTATTGTATCCCCCTTTTCTTCCTTGTCCTCTACCTCGTGGGACATAGTTCTGTTGATTGCATTCATCTCTAGTGGGACCTCTTCCGCCTCTACCGCCTTCTATGGAGTCAAATTTTCCATAATTTCTTCCACAAGATCCTCGGCTGCGTCCTCTTCCTTATTGTGACGTCCCCCTTTTATCATATCTATCTGTAGTGAGGGAAAACTTCGTTTAGAAGGCTTGCTCCAGTGCTTTTCATCACTCCTTCTATTGACTTTCTACTCATGGGCTTGGAGTGAGCCCACAAGTTCTTCTACGGACATTGTTTCTAAATTTTTTGTTTCTTCTATGGTCACAGCTATATAATCATATTTTGAATCCAAAGATCGCAAAATTTTCTCACAAATTCTAGCGTTGTTGAGTGCCTCTCCATTTCTTCTCAGTTGATTTGATACAACCATAACTCGTGTATAGGTAATCAGCAATAGATTCAATAGATTTCATTCTTAAAGATTCAAAATCACCTTGCAATGTTTGAAGACAAATCTTCTTCACTTTGTCTGCACCTTTGTGTGTTCGATGAAGAGAGTCCTAAACTTCTTTGGATGTCTTGGTGAAGGCAATGATTTCGAATGTGGCCTTATCAAGGCCTTTGTAGATTATGGACTTCACCTTGCAATCCTTCTTTCAATCGGCTCGCAAGGTCATTTTTTGAGCATCAGACATAGCTGCTTCGGCTTCTTTTGATGGGCTTTCTTTGTACCCATCTTCAACGATATCCATGACATCCTGACACCTAGAAGGGCTCTCATTTGAATAGAGCAATTGTCATAATTCTCCCGGGTCAACTTTGGAATGACTGCTTGGGTAGCACCGTTTGCCATTGAATTTAATATATTAAAAACGAGATATGGGGATTGATTTTGGAAAATCTGATGCCACCAATGTGTTCATAAGGATAAAAAACCTTAGGAACCAATTTTGGGTTGCAAAGAACCAGTTCAAAAGTCACTGAATTGACCAAAAATTTTGAATCGATTTTTTCTTTAAAAAAACAAAAACGATATGACTTAACGGAGATAACGACGTTAAGATTTACCGTTATGGCTACGTGGCGGCATCTGCGCGTGCCGCGTGTTGGCAATGGGAGGCGGGTTGGTCAGTCGAGTCGGGTTGTGTTTGCGAGGCCGGTTTTCGAGTTTCTGGGCCAGGTCTCGGATCGGGTGTCTGAGTCAGATCTCACTAGCCAGGCGAGGAAGACGTGTGCGGTTGCGTGGAGTGCGTGACACCAGTGATCAGTGTTCTTGTTGACGCATGTGGTGCATGTGACAGATGCTTTATTTTCTGTCGGTGTGTGGGAGCACGTGTGGGGGCTCCCGGACTCCGTTTGAAGCACGGTTTTCACCGTTGGAATCATCTCAACGTGAATTTCACAATGGTATACTCAATTTTGGATTTTGAGCAACTTCAAATCTGGGAGAAAATTTGAATTTCTCTCTGTTCGCCTATGTTTGGCGAATTTCAGCGAACCTGGATGCTCTGATACCACTAATGGGTGGAGGGGACTCACGCAATCACTGGTTGTGATTGAAACTCAGTGAGTATTTGCACTCAATTGCAAAACAATTAATTCAATCTAAAAAAAATACAGAGGAATTCAAAACAACTCGCTCACTAGTTATTTACCCTCACTTCACCACACTTTACATTACACACACACACACATCCATTTATAGCAAAACAAGTGAAGATTAAAATCAAAAAATGTGGACTAGTTGGTGAGGTTACTGGTTGAATCTTGCCCAATTTCAACAGAGGTGGGCTGCCAGTTGATGAAACTGCTGCCGTCAAATTTTGCTACCACCATCCCACTGTTCAAGTTTAATCTTCAAAACTTTAGGGGTTGGCTAGAATTGATTTTTTTTTTTTTTGTATTAAATTGTTCATTATATAAAAAAATTATTAATCAAGCTAAAAATAGAATGACCAAGTAAATTTTTGTATATTATAGTTATAATAGTTACTAATTTATATTCTTGTACTTTTATTATCTTAATTATTGTTTGATTCAAGGAAAAATTAACTTGTAATTTAATCATATATAATAATTACGTTGCATGCGTCTTGGATTTCAAATGCAAGATATATACCCAAAATTAAAATATGACTATTCAAATCATACCTCTCCTTTAAGAAACTCTAGGTATTGTCTACAATTGATTTTTTTTTTTTTTTTTGTGGCATTAAATCATTCATTATATAGAAATCATTAATCAAGCTAAAAATAGAATGACCAAGTAAATTTAAGCTACAGTTAAAATTAAGAATGTCCATAAATTTATTATAATTAGAAAAAAGTAATTAAATTATATTTCACCATTCTTCATTTGTCATGCATGTATAAAAAATGAATTTTAAAATATAACAATCGAACAAAATAACTATAATAAGTTCTCATTTTTGTATATTATAGTTATAATATTTACTGATTTATATTCTTTAGTACTTTTTTTTTTAATTTTAATCATATTTTAATTATTGTTTTTTTTTTTAGTATAAAAAGATTTTATTAAACTAGAGAAGACAAACATAACTTACAAACTCAAGCCAGAAGCTTAAGGAACGAAACGGAAAACTGCCAATACAATAAAATTAACAACCCGAAACAATACTCCACAATGACACCAACACCACCCGAATTTATTTTTATTTTTGTTGTTATAATTATTGTTTATGACTCTTATTATCCAAAATTTATATTATTATTATTATTATTATTATTATTATTATTATTATTATTATTATTATTATTATTATTATTATTATCATCGTCATCATTGTCGTCATCATTGTTGTTATTTGTTTGCATTTTCAGCAGTATGATTATTGTCAAAATTGATGGGTGGAGGGGACTTACTCAACCACTGGTTATGATTGAAACTCAGTGAGGATTGCACTCAATTTGTACAATAAACACTTAATTGATTTCAATCTGAAAAATTAAATTACAGACAATTTCTCTTTTCTCACTGGTTATGCACCCTCTCTACACCACACATTATATTATACACACACACACACACACACACACATCTATTTATAGCAAAGGATGGACGATAGGTGAAGATTATAATCAACAATGGTGGGCTTAAGTTGGTGAAGAGTTGGTGGCCGCCGATCTCCAATGTCAATAGAAACGGCTGGTTGGTGCGACTGCCGATGACTCCAGTCAAGTTTAATTTTCAACATCCTCCCTTAAACTTGACTCTCTTGATTTTTTCATTCCGAGCATTGTCTTCACTCTTGCAAAAATATCATACTTGAGTGGCTTCGTGAAAATGTCAGTAATCTGATCATACATTCTGCAAGATGTCAACTCCACTTCTTTATTCTTGACATGCTCCCTGATAAAATGATACCCAGTATCAATATGTTTGCTTCTTTCATGGTAAACTGGATTTTTTGCAAGTACAATCGCTGATCGGTTGTCGATGTAGACTTCTGTGAGGTTATCTTGAAGAAATCCTAGATACTTCTGTACATTCCTAATCCATATACCATGACAAATAGTTGAGCTGGCAGCAACATACTCAGCTTCATATGATGACAACGTTATGATTGGTTGCTTCTTCGATGGCCATGTTAATGTTGTATCTCCCATGAAGAATGTGAATCCAATCGTGTTTTTTCTTTCATCAAGATCTCTTCCTCAATCGCTATCTAAATAGCCGATAAGCTTGCAATCACCTCTTGATGAATAGAACATACCATCAGTGATGGTACCCTTGACATAGCAAAGTATGCTCTTTGCTGCATTCAGATGAGTCTGGTCAGTAGTCTCCATAAACCTGCTGACAAGTCTAACTCCATAGAGTATGTCTGGTATAGTGCACGTCAAATACCTCAAGCTTCCAACCAAACTCTTGAAGTATGTGGGGTAAACATCTCCTTGCTCATTCCTTCTCAACTATAATCCCATTTTAACCGGAGTTGTCACAGGGTTGCATTTGTCTATCCCAAACCTCTTCAGTGCTTCTTTTACATAGTGGCTTAGAGAGATGAAGATTCCCTTCTTACTTTGCACGACTTCTATGCCAATAAAATGAGTCATCTAGCAAATATCCGTCATTTCGAATTCTTTCTCAAATTCTTTCACCATGCTCCTCTTGAAAGCGGCAAACATCTCTGGATTGTTGTTAGTGAAGATTAGATCATCGACATATAAGCAGTCTATTAGCATGCTTCTGTCTATCTCCATCTTCATGTATAGCGCATGCTCGTAGGGACACTTCTGAAATTCATTCTTCTAAAAATAGTCATCAATCCTCATGTTCCACGCATGAGGTGTCTGCTTCAAGCCATAGTGTGCTTTGTTCAGTTTGTATATTCTATCTTCTTTTTCCTTCTTCACATATCCAGGTGGTTGATCGATATAAATCTATTTTTCTAGAAAATTGTTCATAAATGCTAATTTCACGGTCAGCTAGTACATCTTCCATCCATTTTTTGCTGATAGTGAAATTAGTAATTTGATGGTTTCAAGCCTGGTAACCGGAACAAAGATTTCTCCATAATCAATCCTTTTTTTCTGCCTATAGCCCTTGGCAACAAGTCTTGCTTTGTATCTCTGAACTTCTCCTTGAGCGTTCTTCTTGGTCTTGTAGACCCATTTCACACCAATAGTTTTTCGGCCCTTCAGAAGATTTGTCAACTCCCAAGTCTTATTCTTCTTGATGGATTGAATCTCTTCATCCATCGCTTTTCTCCATTTGTCTTCTTCGTTAGCCTCCTCAAAGCTAACCGGGTCACTAGTTAACAATAGACAATATCGTGTAACATACTCTTCTATTGATTCTATAGTTTCATACAAATCCGCTAGATTACGAGCTCCTTTAGGCCTCATGTCTGAGATTTTATGCTCAATTGGTGATGGAGCTTCATTCCTTTGTGGTGAACCGTGTGGAGATGTATGCAGCTCGGAAACTTGTGACTCGATAGCCTTTTCTCTTGTTTGTGCTGGTTCTTCTCCTTTAAGTGTCAATTCCGCATCTTTGGGAGATTCAACTTGATCCCACTTTCAGGATTCATTTTCTTCAAAAATGACATCTCTACTATGAATAATTTTCTTTTTGATGGGATTGTATAGTCAATATCCCATGGTGCTATCACCGTATCCAATAAGGATATATTTCTCTCATTTATCTTCCAACTTTTTCCTTCTTGCCTCTGGGATCTTGGCGTAGGCTATGAAGCCAAACACTCTAAGATGACTCACACTAGGCTTGTGAGTACTCTAGGCTTCATGTGGCGTCTTTGTATTAAGACTCTTCGTAGGACACTTGTTAAGCAGATAAATTGCACATGATACAGCTTCTGCCCAAAAACTCTTTGGCACATTCTTATCCTTTAACATGCTCTTGGCCATGTTAAGGATTGTGCGATTCTTCCTCTCAACTATACCATTTAACTGGGGAGTGTAGGTCGGTGTGAACTATTTTTAAATCCCTTGTTGCCTAAGGAATTCTAGGAAAGTTTCGTCCTTGTACTCCCTTCCTTGGTCTAATCGAAGTAACTTGATGCGATAGCCACTCTGTTTCTCCATAAGGGCTTTGAACTCTTTGAACTTTTTGAACACCTCTAAATTCCTTTTCAGGAAGTAGACCCAAGTCTTCCTACTGTAATCGTCGATGAAGGTGAGGAAGTATCGGTTCTATCCATTTGAAAATGGCCTCAATGGACCACACATATCTATATGAACTAGCTGGAGCGGTATGGTTGATCTCCAGTTGACTTGCTTTCCAAAGCTATTTATGTGTTGCTTGCTCAGAACATAAACATTTTGGTGGTGGATATTGGGTAAGCCTTTCACCATCTTCTTGCTTCCCAACTATTTCAAACTTTCAAAATTCAAATGTTCGTACCTAAGATGCCATAGCCAATCTTTGTCTTTGATGATAGCGCTCAAACACCTTGGTGTATCATGTTGAATGGTGAGTGGAAACATTCAATTCTTTGCCATTTGTACTCGAGTAACAAGCTTACCTCGAGCATCTGTTATCACCATCTGTTTATCTTTAAGGCTAATTTGGTAGCCTTTCTTCACAAGCTGTCCTCTTAATGGGTGGCACATAGTACATGTTGGAGATAAAAGCATGGTCTCCATCCTTCCTCTTGATTAGAACATTTCCTCTTCCTCGAACTGGGACTGTAGAGAGACCACCAAAGGATATCTCTCCTTGAATTTTCTCATTAAGTTCATTAAATAGGTTCTTTCTACCAGTCATGTGATTGTTGGCTTTAAAGTCAAGGTACCAAACATTTTGGTCCTGGTGGGTTGAACTATGTGCCATCAGCATATCAACGATTCTCCTTCGACTGTCTCCTTTTTTGCAAAGTTAGCATTTTCATTTATTTTGTGATTTTAGATATTACCTATGCACTCATTACTGTAGTGTCCATACTTATGGCAGTTGTAGCACTAAACGATTCTCTTGTCTATGTTCGGGCAGTTATTATATCCCCCTCCTCTTCCTCATCCTCTACCTCGTGGGATATAGTTCTGTTGATTGTGTCCTTCTCTAGTGGGACCTCTTCCACCTCTACCGCCTTCTCTGGATTCAAAATTTCTAAAATTTCTTCCACGAGATCCTCGGCCTCGTCCTCTTCCTCACTGCGACATCCCCCCTTTGTCGTATCTATTTGTAATGAGGGACAACTTTGTTTGGAGGGCTTGCTTCAATGCATTATCATCACTCCTTCTGTTGACTTTCTACTCATGGGCTTGGAGTGAGCCCACAAGTTCTTCTACGGACATGGTTTCCAAATCTTTTGTTTCTTCCATGGTCATCGTTATATAATCAAATTTTGGATCCAAAGATCGCAAATTTTTTTCACAAATTCTCTCGTCTTTGAGATTCTCTCCATTTCTTCTCAATTGATTTGATACTACCATAACTCGTGTATAGTAATTAGTAATAGATTCGGTAGATTTCATTCTTGATGATTCAAAATCACCTAGCAATGTTTGAAAACAAATCTTCTTTACTTTGTCTGCACCTTTGTGTGATCAATGGAGAGAGTCCCAAACATCTTTGGATGTCTTGGCAGAGGCGATGATTTCGAACGTGGCCTCATCGAGGCCTTGGTAGATTATAGACTTCGCCTTGCAATCCTTCTTTCGATTGGTGCGCAAGATTAATCTTTGAGCGTCAGATATAGATATTTCATCTTCTTTTGATGGGGCTTCTCTGTACCCATCTTCAATGATGTCCATGACATCTTGAGCACCTAAAAGGGCTCTCATTTGAATAGACCAATTGTCGTAATTCTCCCGTATCAACTTTGGAATGATTGCTTCGGTAGTACTATTCACCATTAGATTGATGGGGATAGATTTTGGCAAATCTGATGCCACTAGTGTCTTTAGAAGGTCGAAAAACCTTAGGAACCAGTTTTGGGTTGCAAAGAATCAGTCAAAATGACATTTAACTAGCTAAAAGAAAATTTTTGAACTGGTTTGACTTAAAGGCCAAAAGACGGTATCAATGAATGTCGTTAGAGCCACATGGTGTTTTCTAGGCCTGCCGCATGTCGGCGACTGGACGCAGGTCAGTCCGTCGGGTCGAGTCATAATTGCAGGTTCAGTTCTGAGTTGTTGGGCCGGGTCGCAGATCAGGTGTCTGGGTCGGATCTCACCATCCGGGCGAAGAAGATGCGTGTGGGCGCGTAAGGAGCATGACATCGTTGGTCAGTGTCGTTGTTGGCAAGTGCAGCACGTGTGGAAGACGTTGTTTTGTCTATCGACATGTGTGAGCACATGTAGAGACTCCTGAACTCTGTTTGAAGCACGGTTTTCACCGCTGAACTCATCTCGACGCGAATTGCTCAAAGGTTTACTCAATTTGAGCAACTTCAAATATGGGAGAAAATTTGAATTTCTCTTGTTTGCCTCTGTTTGGTGAATTTCAGCGAACCTGGGTGCTCTAATACCATTGATGACTGGAGAGGATTCACTCAATCATTGGTTGTGATTGAAATTCAGTGAGGATTGCACTCAATTTATACAATAAACACTCCATTGATTTTAATATGAAAAATTAAAATACAAACAACTTCTCAAAATACAATTTCTCTCTTCTCACTGATTATTCACCCTCTTTATCTCACACATTACATTACACACACACACACACACACACACATCTATTTATAATAAAGGATGGACGATGGGTGAAGATTATAATCAACAATGGTGGAGTGAAGTTGGTGAAGAGTTGGTGGTCACCGATCTCCAATGTCAACAGAAGCGGCTGGTTGGTGCGCCTGATGACGACTCCCGTCAAGTTTAATTTTCAACAAAAATAATATTCTTACATATTACTAACTTTTATTTTATTATTAACTTTTTTATTATATTATTACTAATATTAAAAGACAATATCAAAGATTATTTTAATAATAAGTATTATATATAAATTTGTGCATTAAAAAATGGATATATTATTATTATTATTATCATTATTATTGGTTCAAAATATTTTGATAATTTTATTAAAGCAAGATTAGAGTAGTACTTGGAGGATTGTCTTAAATACTATAATCTTATATTCCTAAGTACACTAATAATAAGTGAGCCAAAAAAAAGGTATTCATATGAGCTATATAGTAACCTTATTTCTAGGCAAAAGGTACATGGGAAAATGATTATACAACCAAGTTTAATGTTTCTAAAATTTTATATTCATGACCTTCAATATCATGACAATCTCAGTCATTAAATCATATGATGTCTCTTTATAGATAAATTCTAGCATGTGACAAGACAATATATGCATTATTGAGTATATGTTGTGCATGCATATTTATTAAGTAGATCTTGACATTGCACGAGTCAAGCAAATTAGTACCGAACATGCGAAAAAAATTTAACCTTCTTTCTCTAGCAAATGCATCATGTTGACATTGCTTTATTAGTGATTAATTGTGAATTTTATTTGATGTAGTGCTAAAGCCAAGGCTAATGGAAAGCAACCCGTGGATTTTGATTATGTCGATGAAGTGAAAAATGAGGGTTGATAATCGATGGACGTGAAGACGGAAAGGAGTTAATATTCTATTAGCAGCCAATTGGCTAGGAAAATAATAATAAATAAATAAAATAATAAAACTACAATAATAACAATAAGATTGCATTCGAAAGTGTCGATTTGAGTTTTATATTTGAATTTAAATGAATTTGGATAGAATTCAATAGAATTTTATATTTCATTTCATTCAAATCTACACAAATCTTTTTAAGGTGCAAACTGCAAATTTCGATTCTTTTGTCGCACTTTGTATGGAAAAATATTGATTTTGTCTCATGCATCATGCACTAAGGACGGTTTACTTACGAATTAGACTCATACTCTCTTTCCTACCATTTTTTAGGGTTTTCAAGTGCAGTATTTAAAAAAAGATATCAGTAATTAAATATAGGTCGTCTATTACAAAATTAAATCCATTAAAGGCCTTTTTATAGCTCAAAAATTTCATAAATTTATATATTGAAAACTCATAAATAAATAAATAAATAGAAGGGGAGGAACAACATAAATGGTACTCCTTTGAAGTCTCAAGCCAAGTAAAAACCTTCATGCTAATTAGTAAGTTTTATGAGAAATGTTGACTAGTAGATGCCATGGCCACCGGCCCACCATGTGACATCTAATGACTCCTCTCTCTCTCTCTCTCTCTCAAAGCTAGGTGTTGACACCCTATTTTGTCATAGAGCCAATTTTACAAAATACAAATTTTATTATACTAGTATTATAATAATTACAGCATAAAAATACACAGTACAAAAATATAAAGGAATTTTGAATTATAGAAATTTATTTGCAAAAAATACAACAAAAATTAAAATAAATGCAGATGTCCTGGAACTCTATTGATTTGCATGCATGGAACAAAAAGAGGTAAGTTTCGTTTACATATGCCTATATTTTATGTATTATTTATTTAATATTAATTCAAAACAAGAACAATAATATATTGAAATCAATCGGATCCGACCCGTGGATCAGGATTCGACCTGTGGATTGAGATCCGACCCGTTGACCAACCCTGTTAACTGATCCATGGGTTGATTCGACCCATTGACCCATACCTGTTGACTTGAAGTAGGACCCAGGTCCACCCGAACCTGGGTCCACCCACCCAATTCATTATTTAACAATAGGGTTCGAGCCCTTTTTCAAAAAATAAAATAAAATAAAATAACTATCTTGGGGCTAATTTTATGGTGCCTATTTTTTAAAAAACACCAGTCGGCCTAGGCCCAATTTTTAAAACCCTTGGGCCCTTTTTTTAAAAAACCCATTTTAAAATCTCAGCCCCCATTTTCCAACCAGGCCCACTGTTCATTTTTTTAAAAACCAACCCAGACCCATTTTCAAAATATGACCCATTGTTGAAAACCCAAAAATGCTATGGCCCATTTTAAAAATAAAAAATAAAAAACCTAACCCAGCCAAGATCCAGAACCCAAACAACCCAGACCTAACCCAGTGGGTTGACTCACCCCCGAGTCAACCCAAGCCCAGTTTGGTGTATTGCCTAACTCTGTTACCCTGCTCCTGTAAAAAAAAATTTTAAAAAAGAAAAAAATCCCGGCCATGTGTCACCACACGAGATTAACATGTGGCCCCCACTTCCCGAACCTGTTCGGACCATCCAAACCAATCTATTAAATTTTTTTATTATTTATTTAACTGTTTATGCATTTATTTATTAAATTTTTAATTGAAAATTTTATTAAAAAAATCATTAAAAAATATAGGAAAGCTTTTAGAAAATCAAGAAATATTGGGGAAAATCAGGAAAAATATTTTGAAGGACAAAAAAACAGATATATATATATGCTGTTTTGAGCCAAAATAAATAAGAAAAAATCTTTAAAAATTCAAGAAAATTTTAGAAAAATTTTGAAATTTTTTAGAAATTATCTACAAAATTTTTGAAAAAACTAGGGAAGTTTTTGAAGATGCTTTTACTCATAAGTTGACATTTTTTCCTAATATTTACCGGTGTGTATCTATGATTTAAAAAAGGATAATGACGTGATTTTAGATTTCACTTGTATTAGCTCTGAGGGGAGGTTATCTAATAAGATCTCCTCATTTAGAAGTCTTATTAAACATTCTTAAATCATACTAAGATTTTTAATTTCTTGTTAATTTCAATCATTTATTTATTTACTTTTTTTTTTATATATTGTCTATTTATTTAATTTTCTATTTTTAAAAATAGATAATTTAAGGTTATTAAATTCAATTTGGGGTCATAATTAATTATGTACCATTCGTAGAACGGGTGTGTAGGGGGTGCGAATATCTTCCCCCCGCATAACCGAACTCACGATCCCAATTCTGGTATAAGCAGACCGAAACTACTGATTCCTTAACTTAGGATTAGTCTAGTGACCAATCAAATAAGTAGTAATTTGGTGTTCTAACTACACCTAAGTAAACAATAGGTTAGTAGCGACTCCAAATTCAAAATTTTTAAAAATCATACTTTATCACTTCATGGTCTTGAAGACCCGTCTTCGAAATGTCGCGACACTAGGAACCCTAATCAATCCCCCATCCAAGGCCGTCCCTAAGTCCACCTAAGTTGGCTCTCAATCCCAACCTCATCATAGCCAAACAAAAATAAAAATGGTATTTTACAAAAAAGACTTGTAATGAACCGTTCCTCCACATAAGACTGGGAATCTATCAATCGGACAAGTTTACAAAAAAATATAGAACCTCTCACTTTATATGGGTTCAAGTGCTAACTTTATGCTACATCTTATTATTGCTGGATTTCAATCCAACCTCAAGGAATTATTCCTTGCAAGTTTTTCCCAATATTGCTCATTTCATTAACCTTTTCCAATTTTTCCCTAAAAATGTAATCAATCCCAAGCCTCTTGTTGGATGTGAGCCTGGAAGCCAAGATAGAAAGCTGCTTTCCCTTCACTTCCATTTTGCCCCATACCTAAGCTAGCTACGCAAGGTCTGGCAGACAAAAGGGTGTTTGCCCACTCAACTAGCCATTACAGGAGCCTTACCCTCTCAGACAAACACAATAACTAAATGCAACTCATAGAAGAAAAACCTCTTCAGCAATGATCAAACGAACATAAAAATCTACTGCCGCCAAGACTCACCCACACACTCGTCACTAAGTGAGAGAGAGACAGAGAACTAGCCAGCCCACTACCACCCCGTCTGTTGCTCCTTGGAGAAAAGGAGCAAAACTGAAATCACTCCGATGTCGAGAGTAACATGCATCACTTTTTAAATAGGTATGTGTGCGTGTGGTTTTCTACGCTATATATGGTGATTTAAATGCATGCATGAATATCATGCAAGCCAGTTTTTCCTCTCTGCGTTTTGTTGTGCATTCAAGTTTTAGGAATTAGAAAAAGGGACGATTTGAACTGAGATTTGAGAGGTAGCCTGAATAAAGAAATTTTTGTTTTATGGTTGAAAATTAGAGGCTGCGACAAGCAAAATATGATTTTGAAGGGGAGAATCTGGTTCAGATTTGAGAAAACCCATTTTCAGAAGGGAGCAAATAAAGCTTTGAATGACCAATGATTAGGGTTGGCAAAATGGGTGACTCATGACCTATTGGTTTAATTAGGTTTAAGTTTAGGAGAGCTAACCCATTTACCAGAAAGTCCATCCAAACCCAACCCAGTTAATTAACATGTCAGTTGGGTTCAAATTAAGTACCTGCTAGGCCACCTATTTATTTATTTTTTTAAATAAATTTCATACATACATATATATATATATGATACTCGATCCATGCATGTGTAATGATAGATCCATTAAAAGAGTAGAGATAAAAATTCAAGTTACACAGTTGTTGACACGTCTAGAAGGAGGAACTGCACCAACTTGGATGGTCACAAATGAATGTATGAGATTATAGGTTCAAAACTTGTTTAAAGGAATCGCCACTAATTAGTTATTTTCTTAGGTGTGATTAGGTCACCTAATTTTTACTAGTTTTGATTTTTACGTTAACCCTATCTCTAGAAATATTAGTCTTGCTCTATGTAACCAAAATAAGATTATACGGGGAAAGATATTAGTAGCACCTTATATACTCATTCCATGGAAGGTGCTTGATTAGCTTATAAATACACCTTTTGAATTTAAGTAAATAAGATTCCAGGCTATTCCATGTTTATTTATGTTAGGACCCTGTGAGCAACAAGAAAAATTGAGACACCATAAATTTATGTGGTTCGGTCAAGATCGACCTACGTCCACGGAGCATACCACAATTCACTTAAAATCGCTGGGAAAGAAATACAATTCTCTCAGGCCTCTCTTCTCTCTTCCTCACACTCTCTTCTTCCTCTCTTTTCTCCTCCGTACATATCAACTCTCCACAGCTCCTCTATTTATAGGTAGTTGGTAATCAATCATAATTAATTACAATAAATCAAAATTAAGAAGTTTCATTCATCTAAAATAAAGGGCACAACTTGCAAACGCGTCTCCAGCTCAACTCATGCGTCTCCTGGCTCCAGCACTCTGACTATCATTGTACAAAACATTCCTCTCCTACTTTAATCCAAGCTCCGTTAACAAATCCTGAAGCCAAATCATCTCTTTACTAGCTTCTATCACTGCTACATACTCAACTTCTGTAGTGGATAGAACAACAATCTTTTGTATCTATGACATCCAACTAACAACTGTTGTGCCAACAGTGAATATATACTTGGTGGTGCTTTTGAGATGATCAATTTCACCTACAAAATCAGCATCTGCAAACCCTTGGATTTTCAAATCGCTTTTGCCGAAACATAGGCACTTATCAATAGTGCCACGTAGATATCTCAAAATCCACTTCACTGCTTCCTATTGTGTCCTCCCTGGATTTGACACATACCTGTTGACAGCTCTCACTGCTTGGCCAATATTTGGTCTAGTACCAACCATAGCATGCATGAGACTTCCAACGGCTGAGGTGTATGGTACCTTAGTTATGAAATCTTTTTCTTCATCTGTCTGGGGAGACTAATCCTTAAAGACATGGAAGTGACTTGCCAATGGTGTATTTACAGTTTTGGCACTGCTCATGTTAAACCTCTATAAAACACAATTGATGTACTCTGACTAAGATAACCGCAACGTTCATTGCTGCTTATCTCTAAAGATCCGCATCCCAAGAATCTGCTTTGCAGGACCCAAGTCTTTCATATCAAATTCCTCTGACAATTGCTGCTTCAATTTTTTGATCTCTTCTATATCTAATCCTACGACTAGCATATCATCAACATATAACAATAGGATAATATAATTAGTACGATACCTTTTGAAGTAGCAACAGTGGTCGACATTACACTTCTGAAAATTTTTCTTTTGCATACAACTATCAAATTTCTTGTACTACTACCTAGGAGCTTGTTTGAGACCGTACAAATTAAATTATTCTTCAATTTGCATACAAAATTCTCTTTACCTTTAATTGAGAAACCTTCTGGTTGTTGCATATAAATTACCTCATCAAGATCATCGTGAAGAAGTACCGTCTTCACGTCCATCTGCTCAAAATATAAACCCTCTGAGGCAACAATACTCAAAATAGATTTGATGGCCTAATAAAAGAATTGTAGAGCATTTTATGAAAATTTTCACAAACACATATTGGTGGCATGAGCAAGTGTAAAAAATAGTTTTATTTTTAAAATTTTAATCAAAAAAATATAGAATGATATTTTTTAAAAAATTAATATTTGTATAAAATTAAAATAGCTTTGGTAATCTATGCCATTTGTAGATAATATTATTTTTTGATAAAATTCATAGCACCTTTTAAGTTTATTAAATACGACTCTACATATGTTAAACTTTTGAAAATTATCTAAAAAAATCATCTAAGATTTAATTTTATGGACAAAAAGAACGCTTCTGTTATTCCAAAATTAGAATTAGTCAATAGTTAAATTTACATCAAAAAATTAAAGAAATGCCCTTGATAAATGATAATTTTATCTTTTTTATTTAATTGTAATAAGATAAACTAAGAAAATAATATTAATTTAATATATTATGCTGAACAAATTGGTCAGTTAAGCACAGTATATTTTGAAAATTGAATTTATAAGTGAATCAAACACTCAATTTTTAGGTTGGTTAGACTAACTGATTCAATTGATTCGAGTAACACAAGCAATTACTATTTCAAATACTTTAAAATTAATTAAAATTAATTCTATGATTCTCGTAGAGAAAAATTATATTGTATAGTATATATTTATTAAATTTATTTCCTGATTTATTACGCAAAAGAATTTATTACGTAGACAAATTTATTTCCCGATTTATTACGCAGAAGAATTTATTTCCTGATTTATCATTTTTTAATATCTCAAAAGGGTAATATATATATATATATAACCTTCACATTTCAAAACAAATCTCGCTGGTCATCTTGCGAGATTTGCCACGTGTCCAAAACTACCTTATTTATGAATAGTAAATCTCGCTACTTGAAGTAACGAAATTTGTTTAAATTTCACTACTTCAAGTAGCGAGATTACTTCAGGGTTACTCCGAAAATTATTTTTCCAAAAAAGGTATTATTTAATATATTTTTTAAAAAAAAGATATTGGTAAAATACTCGGTTGCCTAGGGTCCCAAAAATTTTGGGCCTTCAATTTTTTTTTTAATGTAATAAAGTAAAATTATTTATGATGTTTGACTTTCCCACTATCAAGTAAATAAAATTGCATTTTAAAATGTAAAGAAAATGCAATTTAATTCTTTCTTTTTCAAGTAAATTTTGGGACCCCCAATTTTTTTTAATATAATAATGTTAACATTATTTATGATGCTCTCTTCCCATACATTGATTTTTTCATTACCAAGTAAATGAAATACATGTTGAATATAAAATTTTAATTAGTAATTTTGCATCTCAAAAAGTTAGAAAATTTAATGTTAAATAAAAATAAAAATTAAACAAAATATTAAGGACTCATAATTAAATCATTCGCATAAAACCCCATATTGTAAAGAGCCGGCCCTGGCTATAAGCGTATGGTATAGTTGTTCATTACAGTGAAATGCATATGGGTTATGTTTAAATATGTATTCATGACTATAGCTGAGTTCTGCTTTCTATTTTAATGCTGATATAAGAATTTTTGAACCCGTTTTTAGCTCTCTCTTTGACTCTCTCTTTGATAATGGTACTAAACACATTTTGTCTCTGAGAAAATTGTGGGACAGAAAATGTTGCTTCCTTTGAATAATATTAATACTCAATTTGGTTACTGAAAATTATGAGGAATTGAGCGGAAAAAATTCTGAATTTGAGTAGCTGATATCGAAATCAATTGCCTAAATCCTCACCCGCAACAATAGTGAATTAGGTATTTGAAAATTGTGATCTTAATTGAATAGCAAGTTACCTATATCTTCCTATAGGCTTAAACCCTCACTCAAGGATATCCAACTTCAACAATAGACTTAAACCCTCACTCAAGGTAATCCAACTTCACTTCCTTTTTTGGGAAGCTCTATCCCATTGCATGGCTAACCAGCCACCTGAAAACCAAAAATGCTACTTTGATTGGTTCGTGATGGTGGCCTTCAATATATTGCAGCTGCCAAGCTCGTACTTTTATTGGATAAGGGTATAATTATGACCCAGATTCCAACCTGAGCCCCTGCATGTCCTATGCATGGAACGAGCATGGTTAAAAATAATTTTTGGATTCTTAACTGTTGGCCTACTCTGCAAGGACCCTCCAATTGATCGAGTTATTGCAACAGGCCTTGTCCGTCATTTGGTAAAGTGTCTAGAAGAGCAACTTGGCATATCCATGGTCCAGGCAAGAGCTCTGAATTGCATTTTCCTTATCAATTCAATGGCAGGACTATACTTGCCTTTATTTTGTAAATTCGAGCTGCAACTACTTTCTCATATATTTTATATTACGAAAATTGAATGGGTAGAAACAGTATGGCACAACTAAAATAAGAAATAAAAAAATAGGAATTGACACTAAGATTTATGTGGAAAACCCCAAATAAATTAAGGAAAAAATCACGGGTAAGAGTAGAAGGAATCCACTATGTACAAAAAATGATGTTACAACTTCTCTCTAGTTATAAGAGTAGAACAATGACAACTCTCTCTTTAATTAAAAGTATACAAATCTCTCTAAAATTAAGAAAAACTAAAAATAGATTACAACAGGGACACTTTTCAAGAGAATACTTGATTTCTCTCTCTTTTAAGCTAGAGTTGTAGATACTTGGGATGGATGAAACTCCTCGTATGCATTTCTATTTATAGTAGAGAGCATTGTCCACCTTTGTTGAATTCTCCATTATGCAGCCCACCTCCGTCTCTCTGTCTATTGTCGTCTCTCACTCTTTCCTCTCTCGAACTCTTAGTCTTCAAGCTGCACCAGTAGGTCCAGCACCACTGCCACCACCTCTACCTGGCACTTGCGGCTCTGCCTCCCACCCGTGTCTTCAGAGCAGCTGTAAGTTTATATGTTTTCTTTTGGGATGTAGATGTGGTGCCGTAGTGGGTTGTGTAACTATGTTCATGTTAATCTCACATGAAAATGTGATGTGGATCAGTAGATGGAGTGAGTTGAATGTGTTGGCGTGCCTTATTTTTTGTTTTCATAATAATCTTTTCAAAGTTTGATGGTTTGACTATATGAAACAGATTTGTGAACATATGTTTTCTTTTTTAGTATAAACACTAATATTACAACACTTTGAATGTGTTTTTTTTTTTCATTTGTTAAATAGGAGGTATATTTAAGATCTCTTCCTGTTTGTGAACATATGATTTCTTTTTTTTCTATGTTTCAACTTTCAATTAGTCAATTAATTGAATTTCACATATTTTATGGGGTTAGCTTAAATATGTCTCATCTAATGAATTTACACTTATGCATGATTTTTATAGATGTCTAAATTTGGTGACAACGGAAGTCTTAATAAATCTTCTTGTTCGAGCCCATGCCCAAGTCCAAGTCCAAGTCCAAGCATGAATACAGAGTTAGTAAATAATGTTGCTATTTCAAAAACAGAATTGGGTGAGAAGAGAAAGTTTACATCAAGATCAGAGGTATGTGATCATTTCACTAGATTATGTGTTAATAACACTGCAGAGGTTAAAGCTCAATGTAAATATTGTTCAAAAGTATTTTGTGCTGATTCAAAAAGAAATGGAACAAAAGTCTTGTGGAATCACTTGAACTTATGTGCTAAGCATCCCTATAGGAGACCTTGTGATCGTAATCAATGACAAATTAACTTTAAACCCAAAAAAAAAATGGAAGAAAAACAATTAACATGCCAAAAGTATGATGTTGATGTTCTTAGAAAAGCTTTAGCATATATGGTGATAGTGGATGAACTACCGTTCAAATTAATGAAGGGACAAGGTTTTAAATATTTTTGTAAACTCATGAAACCTATATTTAAGGGCCCATCACCAGACAGTGGCAAGGGATTGTCTTCTTTTATATAGAGAAGTAAAAAAGAAATTGAAAAATTTTTGAAACATAATTGTCAATGAGTTTGCCTTACAACAAACACTTGGATATCTTTGCAGAATGTTAGTTACATGTGTCTAACCGCGCATTTTGTTGACATTGAATGGAGATTACACAAAAGAATTTCAAGTTTTGGTCCAGTTCCTAATCATCGAGAGGAAGTGTTAGGTTTTGCTATTGAGAAAGCTTTGATGGATTGGGGAATAGATAAAGTTTTTACTATTACGGTAGATAATACAAGTTCTAATGGTACAACCATCAGTTACTTAAAGAGGAGAGTGAACAATTGGAAGGGTAGTGTGCTCAATGGTGAGTTCTTGCACATGAGGTGTGTTGCACATATCATTAATTTAATTGTGCAAGATGGATTGAAACTTGTGGGAGATTCGGCACTTCGAATTAGGCAAACAGTAAAATATATTAGGCAATCACTTGGTAAAACTACTAAATTTAAAGAGTGTGCAAATGAGGAAAAGGTTAATTGTAAAAACATTTGTGTTTGGATGTGCCTATTAGATAGAATTCCATATATATGATATTAGACACTGCTCAAAAAGTTCAAAAAGTTTTTGATAGATATGATGAAAAAGATTGAGATTTTACACTCGATCTTTCGAGAGATGGTGGAAAAGGAAAGCTAATGGATGATGATTGGGATAATGTGAGGAAGATGGTTTAGTTCTTAGGATGTTTCTATGACTTCACTTTGTGTGTTTTTGGTTCTAATTATGTGACTTCTAATACTTTTTTCCCATGAAATTTGCATGGTTAATGCTTTTTTTTTTTTTTTTGGAAAATTGGTGCTATAGTGATGATTTTGATTTAAGTGAAATGACATTCAAAATGAAATATAAATATGATGATTATTAGGGAAATTCAGAAAAACTGAATATGATGATGTTTGTTGCCACCATTTTTGATTCTCAATACAAGTTAGAGTATGTGGATTGGGGTCTTTCTCAATTGTTTCCTCCTCCTGCATCTTCAATTTTGAGTAAAACAATGAAAGATGTTATTTTTTCAATGTATGATGAGTATAAAAATGGGGGTAGACAATTCCAAGTGGACCTAGTGGTAAAACTACTGAAATTAGTTATAGTTCTTCCAGTGGCATCATCGGTATGGACTATATGGTGGATGATGACGAACCAGCAATGAAGATTAGGATACTTATGCTAGATAAATTCAAGAGGCATAGGTCAGAAAAAGAAGGTGGGAAAGACAAAAGTGATCTTAAGAGGTATCTTTATAAGGCACTTGAAGAGGGTAGTCAAGAATTTGATATTTTAGGACGGTGGAAGATAAATAATCCAAGGTTTCCTATCCTTTCACTGTTGGCACGTGATGTTTTGGCTATCCTCATAGCTACTGTGCCTCTATGTCTGCATTTAGTACGGGAGGTCATGTTCTTGATTTTTTCAGGATATCATTGATTCTTAAGATATTAGAGGTTCTTATATGTTCTCAAGATTGGTTGCAAAATTCACCATTACCAGTAAACTATGAAGAAAGCCTTGAAAAACTTGAGAAAGTTAAAACATATAGTTTTACGACATTTGTTCACATTTTTTAGCTATTTTATTCTAATTATTGCTTTGTATTTATTTTCTCTAATTCGTTGACTTTTTCTTTTTCATTCATTTCTAAATTTGATCAAATTGGCATGGATGATTTATTGGTAAAATTATGTATTCATCTCTTTTTATGAACAATTGAACATTGATCGTCAATTTAATTTTATTATAACTATCATAGTTAATTGTTAATTAAACAAAATAAAATAAAATTGACGATCAATGTTAATTGTTCATATAAAGATATGAATATATAATCTTACCAATAAATCATCTATGCCAATTTGATCAAATTTCATTATAACTGTCATATTGTTAATTGTTAATTGAACAAAATAAAATAAAATTGACGATAAATGTTAATTGTTCATAAAAAGAGATGAATACATAATCTTACCAATAAATCATCCATGCCAATTTGATCAAATTCAGAAATGAATGAAAAAGAAACAGTCAATGAAGTAGAGAAAATAAATACAAAACAATAATTAGAATAAAATAGCTAGAAAATGTGAAAAAAATGTCGTAAGAAATTATAGTTTACCTTTCTTAAGTTTTTCAAGGCTTTCTTCATAGTTTACTGGTATTGGTGAATTTCGCAACCAATCTTGAGAACATATAAGAGCCTATAATATCTTAAGAATCAATGATATCCTGAAAAAATCAAGAAATGACCTCCCGTACTAAATGCAGACTTAGAGGCACAGTAGCTATGGGGATAGCCAAAACATCATGTGCCACTAGTGAAAGGATAGGAAACCTTGGATTATTTATCTTTCACCGTCCTAAAATATCAAATTCTTGACTACCCTCTTCAAGTGCCTTATAAAGATACCTCTTAAGATCACTTTTGTCTTTCCCACCTTCTTTTTCTGACCTATGCCTCTTGAATTTATCTAGCATAAGTATCCTTATCTTCATTGCTGGTTCGTCATCATCCACCATATAGTCCATACCGATGATGCCACTGGAAGAACTACAACTAATTTCAGTAGTTTTACCACTAGGTCCACTTGGAATTGTCTACCCCCATTTTTATACTCATCATACATTGAAAAAATAACATCTTTCATTGTTTTACTCAAAATTGAAGATGCAGGAGGAGGAAACAGTTGAGAAAGACCCCAATCCACATATTCTAACTTATATCGAGAATCAAAAATGGTGGCAACAAACATCATCATATTCAGTTTTTCTGAATTTCCCTAATAATCATCATATTTATGTTTCATTTTGAATGTCATTTCACTTAAATCAAAATCATCACTATTGCACCAATTTTCCAAAAAAAAAAAGCATTAACCATGCAAATTTTATGGGAAAAAAGTATTAGAAGTCACATAATTAGAACCAAAAACACACAAAGTGAAGTCATAGAAACATCCTAAGAACTGCACCATCTTCCTCACATTATATCAATCATCATCCATTGGCTTTCCTTTTCCACCATCTCTCGAAAGATCAAGTGTAAAATCTCAATTTTTTTCATCATATCTATCAAAACCTTTTTGAACTTTTTGAGCAGTGTCCAATATCATATATATGGAATTCTATCTAATAGGCACATCCAAACACAAATGTTTTTACAATTAACCTTTTCCTCATCTGCACACTCTTTAAATTTAGTAGTTTTACCAAGTGATTGCCTAATATATTTTACTGTTTGCCTAATTCGAAGTGCCGAATCTCCCACAAGTTTCAATCCATCTTGCACAATTAAATTAATGATATGTGCAACACACCTCATGTGCAAGAACTCACCATTGAGCACACTACCCTTCCAATTGTTCACTCTCCTCTTTAAGTAACTGATGGTTGTACCATTAGAACTTGTATTATCTACCGTAATAGTAAAAACTTTATCTATTCCCCAATCCATCAAAGCTTTCTCAATAGCAAAACCTAACACTTCCTCTCGATGATTAGGAACTGGACCAAAACTTGAAATTCTTTTGTGTAATGTCCATTCAATGTCAACAAAATGCACGGTTAGACACATGTAACTAACATTCTGCAAAGATATCCAAGTGTCTGTTGTAAGGCAAACTCGTTGACAATTATATTTCAAAAATTTTTCAATTTCTTTTTTTACTTCTCTATATAAAAGAAGACAATCTCTTGTCACTGTCTCGTGATGGACCCTTAAATATAAGTTTCACGAGGCTACAAAATATTTAAAACCTTGTCCCTCCATTAATTTGAACGGTAGTTCATCCACTATCACCATATATGCTAAAACTTTTCTAAGAACATCAACATCATACTTTTGGCATGTTAATTGTTTTTCTTCAATTTTTGCTTCTAGTTTGAAGTTAATTTGTGATTGGTTACGATCACGAAGTCTCCTATAGGGATACTTAGCAACATAAATTCAAGTGATTCCACAAGACTCTTGTTCCATTTCTTGATCTTGAATCAGCACAAAATACTTTCTGACAATATTTACATTGAGCTTTAACCTCTGCAGTGTTATTAACACAATCTAGTAAAATGATCTCATACCTCTAATCCTGATTTAAACTTCCTCTTCTCACCCAATTCTGTTTCTCAAGTAGCAACATTATTTACTAATTTTGTATTTATGCTTGGACTTGGACTTGGGCATGAGCTCGAACAAGGAGTTGTATTAAGACTTGCGTTTGTCCTCAGATTCAGACATCTATAAAAATCATGCGCAAGTGTACAAACAGGAAGGGATCTTAAATATACCTCCTATTCAACACAAGAAAAAAACACATTCAAAGTTTTGTAATATTAGTGTTTATACTAATAAAGAAAACATATGTTAACAAATTTGTTTCATATAGTGAAACCGTCAAACTTAGGAAAAAATTAAAATGAAAACAAAAAATAAGGCAAGTTAACACATTCAACATCTACTGATCTACATCACGTTTCATGTGAGATTAAACTTACATCTACATCCCAAAAGAAAACATATAAACTTACAGCTGCTCTGAAGACACGGGAGGGAGGCAGAGCCGCAGGCGCCAGGCAGAGGTGGTGGCAGTGGCGCTGGACCTGCTGGTGCAGCTCGAAGGCTGAGAGTCCGAGAGAGGCAAGAGTGAGAGACGACGATAGACAGAGAGACGGAGAGGCAGCAACCTAGCAGGGAGGGAATCGCAGACGAGAGACTGAGAGACGATGATAGCAGATTCAGCGTGGCTAGCAACCTAGCAGGGGGGGTGGGAATCGCAGCCGAGAGAGTGAGAGACGACGATAGCGGAGAGTGCCGAGACTCGAGAGGCAGATTCAGCGTGGGCCGTGGCTACTGGTGCTGGCCGCTGGGTGCTGGCTAGCTGCGTAGCAGTAGCAGGGGGGTGGGGGAATCCCAGACGACTAGACAAGACGCACGGGGATGGCGCAAGGAGTCAAGAACACTAGGGCAGAGTCGCAGAGAGAAGAAGAGAAATGAGGAATTGGACGGCGGAGTGAAAGTGAAAACCCTAAATCCCTAATCCCCTATATTAGTCATATTATATATATTTTTTATTATAACTCGGTTTTTCGGTTTTTTTCAGTTCGGTTTCAACATAAATCGAAACCGAAACCGAATATTTTGATTTTTGAAAACCGAAACCAAAAACCAAAAATTTGTTCAATTTTAGTTTGCAAATATAATGGATTTGAAGTAGCTAGCAGTTTAGGTTGATAAGTTCACTGTTGTTGAACTAGTACAAGATATTTTTTCCCCTTACAGATACAGTCTGCATTACCAGTTCTTCATAGACTAATTCATTTGGAAACGCACCGCCTAATGGACAATATATACAGGGAGGCGTGCTTAGCCCTATCTTACTTGTCAGATGCTCCTATTGAGCAAATTCAGTGTGTGGTGGATGCAAATATTTGTGGGAGGCTCGTGATTCTTCTTGAGTAAGTTTGTTCATATGTCCACAATGTACATGTATGAAAGGATCTACTTGTATCATTCATAGAATGAGGCAACAATACTTCCACATGTTCTAGAATTCATTTTACAAAATAAATCCCTAGAGAACTGCATATTTGGATCCAGCCAATACATATTTATCCCCAATGCTTCTATCCCATGACACTCCCTTTGTTGCTACCCTGTGACCCATAGCATGATTTAATCTGTCAAAATCACATGATTTTTTTGCCTGTGTATGCATTCTGTTAGTTACCTTTTATGGTCGGTTTTTTTAACCACTTCTATTAATGTTAATTGTGTTTCTGCCAGTCATACATTTAGAAAGGTTGTCCAAGCAGCGCTTTGGACAATTAGGAACATCTTTAAGGATAATGATTCTCAGTTTCAGGTATTTCTTGATTTGTATAGGTTTGAATGTTCTTACAGCAGCATCTTTTGCATGTGATAGTGTGTTCATTAATGTGCTTGGTCCTAATTAAGGCCCCCTTGGTTCTAACATAAGGTTTCCCACTCCCCCAAAATTAAAATAATGCCCAGTTTGAATTATATTAAAGAAGGTAATTTGGACACATTATTTTCGAAATGACCGTGTGGTGTTGGTATATGTTTAACTGTACTGCATATTTTAACATAAAATAGCTACAAGGAAAATTTGATATCTTATTCTCTCTCTCTCTCTCTACATATATATCTAATGAAATGGGGGTAGATCCAACACAGTTGCTGTGTTCCAGGTTCTAATTGAGTGTCAGGTATTCCCAGCTCTACTTAATATTATCAACCAGGAAGCCCTAAATGACCATCTCTTGAAAGACATTTGTTGGGCAATCTCAACCATCACAGCAGGAAATAAGGATAGAATACAGGTATATTTTCCTTCTAGCTCCTCCTAGCCATTATCCGACTGTAATAATTCTTGCTCAGAAGAACACCCATGTTGTGGCAATTCCACCCAGAAGGTAGTGAGCTACTCCTACATACGTCCTCGTATAATGCTCAGGGCTCTAGGCTGTGTAGCTGAAGCAACTTTTAATTTATTATGATCCCAAACAATGGATTCAATAAGTTGTTGCCAACAATCTCGCCCACTAAATAGAACATTAAACTATAAACCCATACAAAATGAACACCTAGAAACAAAAGGCCATAGGGAGACAATGAGGTTGATGGTTCTTTTGTAATGCAGCATGCCAAACCATAGGAAATGTTAAGCACCCTTTTATTATCAACTTAAATATTTCTATGAAACAGAAAGTTATTGAGGCTAATATCATCCCATCTCTTCTACGCCACCTTCGAGAAAGAGACTACTGGATTTGAAGTGAAATTGGAGGTTCTGTGTGCAATCTCAAATGCCACCCGAGGAGGATCTCCTGAGGAGATTAAGTACTTCTCATATTTGGTTATTGTTGATCTGCCCTTCCCTTCTGATTTGGCATTACCTAATATGTACCCATGCACAGAGACTCATGCTCTTATGTAGATGAATACATAGGCTAGGTACTTGAATTACTGAATTGGTCCATGGAATTTTGTTTTGTTGCACGCAGCTTATTTTTGGTAACCTGGCTTGACAATTTTGATTCATTGAGACTAAAGTTGATCTATATTCTTGCAGGTACATGGTGAATGAAGGCTGCTTTGAAGTGTTTTGTAATCATCTATTGTTTGTTTGCACTGGTCCATGTCTTAGGGGGCTCAAAAATATCCTTCAGGCAGGAGATGCTGAGAAGGTTGGTGTGATCAATATTCACGCACAAATGATCAAAGACTTTGGTGGATTCCAGAAAATTGAAGCTCTGAAGACCGATCCGGGCCTTGGCGAGATGGCTTCAAAGATCATGAAGAAGTATTGGCTAAGCGAATGAGAAGAAGACATTGGTAATAATACTGTGAGTCATTCCAGATCAATGAAATGACATACTTTTGTTTGTTAGTACCCTGTAGACTGTTGAAGAAATTAAACTTGGTATTTTTTTTAGCCTCTTGGTAGCATGACATGACTGTATTAAGTGCAATCTTGCTGTACTCTGTATTGTTGTCATTCCACACATCACCAACAAAGCTTATTAGGCACGCCGCCAGTGCCATCACTTGCCAAATGTTTAAGTGTTTTAACCCCTAAACCCTAGACCTTAAACCTAAAAACCAAGCCATTCAAGCTTTAGCCCGTTTTCTATCTTTTCTCTCTCTCTTTGTTTTTTGTCATTTTAAAAAAAGAAAAAGAAAAGCTTCATCCTTAATCTTGAATTCTTGTCATCTGAAGATAAAAGTGCTTAACATAGCCATTAGCAAGTATGTATTCCAGCTGAAATGGAGATATGTTCTAACAAATTTCCATAGATTGCAATAGAGGAGAATTACCTGTGCTTGTGCTGAGCATGTAATTAAGTCCCGTGCGTGCCGGCGTTAATTATTTATAAATAATCAATGCATCTCATGTATTTTATTAGGAATAAAATTTAAAAAATATTCCTCAATTTTTTCTGAAATAAGATCCTGCCTAAAAAGTTCCAAAGTAGGAAAATTTATAAGGTGAATTTATTTGGGCTAGTAATCAGCACATTAGAAAAGGTTAATACTACTACTTTCACAAAAATAAAGGGTGATTTTTATGCATTTTAATGCAATTTACCCCAAGTTTGAAAGCATGGATTTGGCGTTGAATTTGGATTTATGCAGATTTAGACAAAAATTATATCTAAAAATAAATTTTATATAAATTCATACGAATCCAAATTCTCAAATACATCCACCCAATACGCAACCTTAAGGCTTAATTTGGATTCAGAATTTTGCTTGAGAAAAGGAAAAGGAAAGAAAAATAAGAAAGAAATTTATTTTTCACTATATTTTCTCTCTGAATTTAAATACTATTTAAAATGAAATATTCTTCTAATACGGCTAAAAGTTAAAAAAAAAATCAAATATTAATAATGTATAAAATTAAAATTTTTCCATTGATTTGGTATATTTCTTATTTTCATTGTTACTTTTTTTAATAATTAAATATGAAAAACTGAAATCTTTCTTATTTTCTTTTTCTTTTCCTAATAGTTCTTAAGCTACAAACAAGCTACAAGGGAAATGGTGAAAGATGCATAGTTTCATTTTATATTTTCTACTAAACTTGCAAAGAGGCAGAACCCAAAGAAACAAATCATAATCAACAACATTCCTTGATTCAATGAGCGAAAATGGTTCATGAATTACAAAAGCACTTGATAAAAAAAAAATATAGAAAAATCTTATGACTATCATAAGAACTTTCAATAAGCAATGTGAAATCTTGATCAAATTAATTGAGTGTGAAAAGATCAACTAATCCCAAGATCTCACATCACTTGTAAAAAGATCTTATTATTTTCAAAAAAGAAAAAGAAAACTAAATGCAATAATGCATTTTAATTTATTACATGCAATAATTGATGAGATGTGGCAAACTATAAATGACCATTTTTATTTTTAAAATCATACTTGACAGGGTGGCATTATCATGAACGCCATGGCGGCTTAGAGTTAAGAATATGGATC
The DNA here is from genome assembly GCF_029873635.1 of Malania oleifera. Taxonomy (NCBI): domain Eukaryota; kingdom Viridiplantae; phylum Streptophyta; class Magnoliopsida; order Santalales; family Ximeniaceae; genus Malania; species Malania oleifera. The sequence goes on along the minus strand of NC_080422.1, from coordinate 83,357,826 downwards.
ACAGGGCCCCCAGGGCGTAGCTCAGGTGGTCAAACGAATAATCGGGTGTGCCTCTCACGAGGTCAGTCTTTACGCCACCCGGGTTCGATTCCTTCCCTGAGCTCCTGGTTTACCCTCCTCGTGGTGATGTGGGGCCAGATCCACGGGGCGTGGGACTAGTCACGACCAGTGTGTGCGGATCGTAAAACGGACGTGTGTTGACGGTTGTGGACACCCGACGATATTCCAAAAAAAAAAAAAAATAGAATATGGATCACAGGTGTGATAGCGATCCAGTTATCCAGAGAAAATGTAAAATGAACGGTCTAGATCATGCCAACTCACTAGGTGACATCATCCAGAATGCATGGACCAAGATGTGTCATGTGTCACCACCTAATGAGTGATGCGTGACCCATTACAGGAAAATAAATTTTTTTTTTTTTAAAAAACTTAATTATATATTTTATTCTCTTTATTTTCCATGAATTAGAGACATGTTATAATTAAAAAAAATATTATAAAGACAATGACAAATACTAATTATTATTCCTATTATAATAAAGATAATAACAACCAATAATAATTGAAATAATAATAATATTTATCATTATTATAAAAATAATAATAATATTTATCATTGTTATAAAAATAATAATAACAAGAGGAACAATATTAATAATAAGGACCAAAATGATAATTATTTATATTATTTTAACTATGATAATTATTATAAATTTAATAAAAATAATAAATACCGTAAAAAAAATATTTATTATTATAAAATAATAATAACAACAAGCACAATTATACTAAAAAAGGCAAAAATAATAAGAATTATTATTTTAAGCATAATAATTATTGTAAAAATAATAAAAATAGTAATAACAACAATAAAAAATAATAATTACACTAATAATAATCAATAGAAGGACAATAACAAAAAAATCAAACAAAAAAACAACAAATAATTATATGAAATGACAACTAATAATAATATTTATTACTATTAAAATAATAATAACGAAAACAAAAATAATTATTATTACTTGACAATAATTATTATAAAATAATAATAACAACTAATAATAATTAGAATGACAAAAAATATTTCTCACTATAAAAATAAAAATAACAAAAAATAATAATAATAATAATAATAAGGAAAAATAATTATTATTTTAAGTATAATACTAAGTATAGAACACAAAAAAATAATAATAACAACTATTAAAAAATAATATTACCATAAACAAAAATCATTGCTATAAAATAAAATAGTAATACAAAATTAAAAGATTATTTATTATGAATTTTATTAAGATGATTTATTTTTTATTCCATTGTAAGTCATTGAAAAATACCAAAGGTTAGAAAGGAATTGAAATTGGATTGTTACAATCATTTCATGTTACTAATCAAACATAGTAATTGCATTTCAAAAATATTTTTTTTCATACTTGATTCCATTTCTCTTGTAATTCCTTTCTTACTCAATTTCATCCCACAAACCAAATGGGAATAAGATAAGGACAAGGTAGCCTACAATGGAATAAAATCATTTTTATGAAACTTTTCTACAATTTGGTTGGTTTCTCAGGGTATGTTTGGGTTAAAGAGTTTGTTAGGGAAAGGAAAAAAAAATTTAAAAATTATTTTTTTATCGTATTTTCTCTTTACGTCAAGTACTATTAATTAAAAATGAAAATTTGTCCTAATAAAATTAAAATTTAAGAGAAAAGCAAATGTAATTCATTTGTAAAATCAAAATTCTATTCATCGTTTTGTTATATTTTATTTTTGTTCTTACTTTCCTCGATGATTAAACATAAAAAATTATATTTTTTTTATATTTTCCTTTCCTTTTTCTTATACTCCAAACATTCACTAAAAGATTAACAAATATTGTTGGCTTTTTGAGTCTGATTTCTGTTTTGATGCTAATGAAACACTAGTATCTTATGTGTGTATTTAGTATGTGAATAGGCTTAAGTTTCAGCACACATAAGGAAATGGAAAATGGAAGCCAGAATAAATCTTAAAGCTTACATCAACTAATGTTTTACATAGAAGACAGAAGAGCAAAGATGAAGAAGAAGACTTATGTTTTTAATTTGTAATGCATTTTGTTTTATATTTGGTCTGCAATAATGTATGACATGCATGATGTGTATGATATGGTTGGTCGAGTTTTTGGGATTAACTCTTAAAGACCTTAGATTGACCATAGGTCCCAATACATTGCATGAAAAAGTCCCCATATATCTTACAAGTGATCATCATGACTATGGGTGATTTCAAAAGACAAATTGGACCAAAATTGAAAGTTTCATATGGTTGGTCGACCGAATCCAAGTGTACTAAAGACCCTCGGTTGACTGAACCTCGGCAAAGTCAATGGTTTGACCCTTTAGTTAATCGACCTCAACATAGGCAGCAACGCCCTGGTCGACCAAACTGACACGTAGGAAATCCCAACGCCTTGGTCGACCAAAATGATAGTAGAAAAATGGCCTGGATGACCGAACACCCAAGTTCAGTCAACCGAACTTAACCCAGTCGACCGAACCTCATATGTTCAAAAATCGCCTCAAGTCTGGTCGACCATCACCTTAGTTCAAAAATCGCTTGGTCAACTGAACTGAGCAATCCGGTCGACGAACCCTAAAAATGGTCAACCGAACCTCTCGAGTTGCTTAATTTTTACCAAGGTTAAACTAAGTTATTTTTAATTAAACTCAATTAATCTTTTTTCCAAAATACCCAAAATACCCAATTTTGATTATGATAAATACTCATTGTATCTAATGAGTGTTTGAGTTTTTGTGCAGGAACTAAAAGTGTTAAAATCAAGATGTGCACAAAGCAAGTAAAGCCTGAAGACCAATTTCCATTCAATGTTGTAATATATTTCATTTAATTAGTCTGTAATAGTAATTAGGGCTCTGGTTTGTAATAAGCTCACACACATCACATGTATGATAATACGTAAGCTCAAACAAATCGTGAATGAGAAAAGACCTTAGGGTTTACCCTTCGATCGACCTTTGGTCCACCGACACCGGACTTTTTCGGTGTCTTCAAATTGGACCCCAAGTGACCCTAGGACACACACATTTGCACATATGTTTGTTAGGAACTTCATTAGGGTTTGTATGTCTCAAAACAGGACCAAAATGCACACTTTGTGCACTTTCGATCAACCAAACCAGCCAGTTCATTCTGCCCTGGTCGACCGAACAAGGCTTGGGTCAACAGTTGACCAAGGCCCTGGTCGACCGAATCAGGTAGTTCAAAAGGCCTTGGTCGACCAAAACCTCTCTGGGTCAACATTTTGACCATCTGGTCGACCGAGCCAATTTTGTTCTCCAACTACCTGGTCAACCGAGGGTTCTCGGGAAAAATCCTAGCGGTCTAGATGACCGAACCAGCTAATTCAAAAGGGCCTGGTCGACCGAATCTCAGAAAATTGAGAAATCGCCCTCTCCTGATCGACCGAGCCTTTAGTTCAAAACTCTCCTAGTCGACCGAACCATATGAGACTTCGATCGAAACATTTCTGATCGACCGGACCTCTTGGGTTACCCTGATTTTTACCGCGATTAAATAATTTTTAAACAAGGTTAAAATATTTTAGACGTCATTAAACTTCCTTAATAATACCCAATAGGTCCCCAACGGTCATATTTCCTCCCATGTCTATATATATGAGATCATTTGTGAAGATTAGCGATGGATTAGCTACTTTGATTATGGGAGAATTCTATGAAAACCCAAAAGCCTATACTACTCATTTTTTAGCCCCATTCACTCATGCTTATCTTCTATTAGTGCCCACATCATTTGTAAGTGGATTGAGTGTTTGTTTCCATAGGTTTGCTCTCCTTGTCTTGCTTGGTTAATACGATTTTATTAAAAGTAAAACCTAAGTACTCTTAGGGGACTTTGTTAATAAGTCTCTCCTAAGAAGACTTTTATAAAACCTCTGAGTATTGCACACTCATTGCAATATCTCAAGAAGTTTGTATTTGTTTTTGGATTGCAAAAACTTCTCAAACATTTTCAAATATCTATTGTGCTCTTATTTTGAAATATATTTGAAGAGATATTTGTTTGTATGATAGTGATCTTTGTTGCAATATTCACTCACTCATATATTACTTGTTGAATACAAAGATCACATATTTTGCAAACCAAGCATATACTTCATTTGATACTTACATGCTTAAGATATCCCACTGATTGAAATACTTAAGACTTGACATCTTTGTGTGAGCTTATTGGCTGAATATATTGTGAAACAAGGACTGCTTGTTTGACACTATCACGTACGCATTACACTGATAGAAAATACCCTTGAGAGTTGAACATCTATACCACATTGAGCTAACATATTGAATCATACTTGTGGTGTATGTTATTGCGCGAATTTGGGTACACATCTGCTTTACTTGAAAGCAAATTCATTGTACCATTTGATTGTAATACACATCTGTTGTATTTCCAGGCACGGGCCTGAAGAGAGAGACTAGCCCTGGAATAGTCCCGGATTGGCTTAGACCCGATTAGGAAAGCTAGGTGCGTCATCCTATTAAGGCGTGTAGGTTGAGGTCAGTCCCGCTAATTGACTTGGTTAAGGTTGAGGTCAGCCCTGTGTTAATTTGACCTGGTTGTAAACGGTGCCGCTCCACGCTTAAGTGAGCTATTAGTGGAATCCTCAGGCTTGTGAGCTAGAGGCGGGGACGTAGGCACATTTGGCCGAACCCCGATAACATATCATGTGCCTTGTCCATATTTCTATGTTTTGCATTTACCACACATGTATGTTATTGTGTGAATGATGCGCTTAATTTAAATTTTCGTATACTATATTTATCAGCGCATTTGGAATTGCATCAAAAGACCCTAGGTTTGTGTAATACTGATTGTAGGATTAGTTGAACCTAGGAAGAAAGTTTAAAATTTCAATTCACCCCCCCCCCTCTTGGGAATACAGTAAAGCTAACAATTGGTATCAGAGCCTCGTTGCACTTGACTTAAACATTTTTGCAAAAAGATCGCAATGGCTCACATTGGTGTATCCCCATTCAGTGAGGGACAGTCACTTTCCAGTCCTCCATTATTTTATGGTGTCAACTACACTACGTGGAAAGTTAGAATGACCATATTTTTGAAATCTATTGACTAGAGGGTCTGGCTTGTGACTGCTAAAGGTAGATGTGCACAAATAAATGAAAATGATTTTAATATGATTAATTCTAATGGCATGGATTTATTGCACTGTGCTTTAGAGACTAATATTTTTGTTGAGATTGTGGCATGTAGTAGTGCACAGGATATCTGGGATGAACTTGAAAGTAAATATGGAGAATCCCAGGAGAATGAGACCACCACTCAGGAAGTGGAAAATGATAGGGCAATTGCAGTAACAGCCGGTGAGGTATATGTTCCTATCTTTGCCTCCGTAGATGATTCTATTATTGAATGCTGTGATGTACCAAATGTTGAATCATCTGTTGAATATTGTGATAGTTTTGTTATTAATGCACTTGATGATTCTCATGTTGAATACTGGAATATATCATGCAATGAATCATCCAATTGCCCTAGTGATAACTATGCTATTAGCTCATGCAATAATCCATGTGATGCATGCTGTAATGACTCTCGTGCCAAATCCTGTGATATATTGTATGATGAGTCATCTATTGACTCTGATGATAATACTGTGTGCATTGATTCATATGAATGGTATAGTGATAAACTTTGTGATGAATCATGTATTGAATTTTACAATGAAAGCATGCTCTCACATATGGAACTAGAAAAGACCTCATTTAAAATGGATAGAGTTCTAGTTGAGATATCAAAGAAGAAAACATTTTTGAAAAATGAAAATGAAAAGGTGGCAAAGCACTTAAATGATTTAAAAAAATATCAGGCCACTCTAGAAAGAAGAAAAATTAAGAAGGTTTTGTAAATTATCTACTTATAAAGAAAAACCAAAGACTATCCTGAAATGATCTTCAAACCCACTTGTGAAAAGGATAACAATGATAAACCCTTTGAAGCTAAAAGGAAAAATATTTTCATAAAGGGTTCATGTTCTGTTTATCATACCCATAGTAATGCCTCAATGAGTAAAACTAGAATTTATAAGCATAATCTTTCACACAAATATAAAGTTTGCTTATATTGTATAAGAAAAGGGCACGTTTGGTTTAATTGTCTACTTAGATGTGCTAGAGGCTTAGACAAAGAAATGATGTGGGTTATCATGAGAGCTAACCTTATAGGACCTAAGGAAAATCGAATTCAAATTGAATATACATTTTTGTTATCCTTCCTTTGTTCCTAGGTGTAGGGGTTATGACGACTGTAGGATCGGGAAGTGACTGATGCTTAAAACGAAATTCTTAGTATACACACTCACTAAGTCATCTTGTCATACTAAGACTCTTTATACACTTCCAAATGGACATGGCATCTCTGCCTAGTACTTAATTCTAAATGCTTAACCCATGCCGACATGAAAATCATAAAGTTAAGCAACAGTTGTTCATTGCACGAAATTAAGTGTTAGGGTTCCATCCTATATTTTATATCACTATACCCTAAACTCACTTTTGAACATGAAAAGTCTAAATCGAACTCAAGTCATCACTCTAGTCTTAAAGCACCATTAATCATAAAAGACTAATGCATATTGTGTGCTTCTCATAGCTATAACCATATTCGAAGTACCTTCTAGGGAATTGGTCTCTTTGAATTTAAGTTGCAAGTCCTTCAATTCTGGTTTATCTCATCCATAGGAAGTCATCACCAAACCACGATCATACTCGGTGAATTTTCACTCATTCCTTGGTTCGTATCCTTGCTCCTCTATGTCATCATTTCTGTAGGATACTCTCCCATCACCAAAAAGCATAGTTTAAGAAAAGCCTCATACTCCTTAGTGCTCGGTGCCCAAAATAGGTCAATGAGTCAATTCTTGGTATGTACCTCATTTGAGCAATATCTCTTCATCAAGAATCCCTAAGAATCATATTTATGCTGTAATATATCAAATCTGGACCTTAGGGAGAACCTTGGATCAAAATCAGGTAAATTCGGGAAAATTCACTATGCTTGGTCAACCGAGCGTTGCAGGTTTAAAGTGCCCCGGTAGACCAGAATAGTGTTGACTTTAACCCTTACGGTCGACCGACCCCAGTGAACATATCTTCACAGTCGACCGCAAGATCCGGTTTTCCCCTGGTCGACCAAACCTGGTACAATACACTCTTTCGGTCGACCGGCCATCCTAGTTCATTTTCCCCCGGTCGACCAAATCTTGGATAGAACACCCCTTCGGTCAACCGACCATCCTAGTTCATTTTCTCCTCGATTGACCGAACTGTGTCAGTGTTTGGGGAATTTCAAGCATCGATCGACCGTATTTCTACGTTTTACATTTACCGCACATGTATGTTATTGTGTGAATGATGCGCTTAATTTAAATTTCCATATACTATATATATCAGCGCATTTGGAATTGCATCGAAAGACCCTAGGTTTGTGTAATACTAATTGTAGGATTAGTTGAACCTAGGAAAAAAATTTAAAATTCCAATTCCCCCCTTCCCCCCTCTTGGGAATGCACCTTTTCTAACACCCAGCGTGTCCCCAATGACTATAATTTGTCCCAATTCTATATATACTCCCTCATTACTCATAATTAGCAATGAGATTAGCCCAAAAATTGTCTCAAAATATACACTTAATTTTTTACTCTCTTTTATTATTCTTTTGATAAATCTTGCAAGAGAGCATTGTTTTTGAGCATTCATTTGGGCATTAATTTTTACAAATCATTTAACTGTCTTTTCATTTTTCATTTGAAAAATCTATTTTGGAATAAAGGTTTTATTTAGGGAATTTATTTTCTTCATCCAAAGCTCATACTCTCACTTGTTCTTTGTTTGTGAAAATTTATTTTTGAGAGTTAGCTTCTTGGATCTCCCATATATTTTATTCATAAATATTATTGGGAGAAAATTTATATTTATTACTGTGAAAGACTTGAGTACATATATTTTGTGTTGGGAAAGTGTTCTTGCATTTGTGCTTACATTGATGTGCATTATTTTGCAAGATCATTAGAAAGCAAAAACTCTAACTTCCTTTGAACAAATTTTTTGAAAATCTTTTGGGAAGAAATATTTTGGGGTTGAATGTTTAAAATATTCACTGCATACATTTCACTCATAGATTCCAAAAAGTTATTTTGAGAAAAATCACCATTTTCACATTGAGCTTATTTTCATATCATATGTGAGTGCATTATTTGGTTAAGCATATTGGTACACATCTGTTTAGTATAAGAAGCATATTTGGTTGTACACAAATTTTATTATTTGTTTTATTTCAGATGTGGCCTGAAAAGGGAGACTAGCCTTATTGAATGGTCTCATATTGACTTAGACCCGGTTAGGAAAGCTAAATGCACCATCCTGGTAAGGTGCGGTTGTAAGTTGAGGTCATCCTCGTTAATTGACCTGATTGTAAACAGTGCCGCTCCACCCTTGAAGTGAGCTCTTAGTGGAATCTTCTTACTTGTGAGCTTGAGGTGAGGACGTAGGCAGTATTGGCCGAACCCCGATATCATATTTGGTGTCAGTTTTATTTATCTGCAATTTATTTTTAACACCTGTATGATATTTACATTACTCTGATTATACTGTTTATATATTTATTTGGTATATGCTCAGAAAGACCCTAGGTTGTGTAATACTGATATCTGGTTTAACCTATGAGAAAAGTTTAAAATTTCAATTCACCGCCCTCTTGGGAATACACCAATTCCAACAAATATTGAAACATAGAAAATTAGCGTTGTTTTTGTTTAACATGCAAGATGCTATTATGTTTTTAAAAATTGATTATTCACATCCAATCACGTGCAACATATGACATATTTATCAGATATTTGTAATTAATCAATGCATTTGACTTATTTTATTAAGACCCTATTTGAAATTCAAAAAATATTAGGAAAAAAGAAAAAAAAAATCAACGAATCCATTTTTTCATGTTTCATTATCAAAAAAGTGAAAAAGAAAATTTTAAAAATTCCAAATTCATAAACAAAATTATGATTTTACACATCATTAATAAATGATTTTTTTTTTATTTTTTGATTATATTAAAACGAACTTTCTTTTTTTAATAGTATTTAATATAGAAGGGCAATAAATTAGAAAAATATGTTTTCTCCTTATTTTTCTTTCTTTTTATTTGCCCAAATAAATTTTTTTTATCCAAATGGACCCTAAAGGTAAAATTCAAGAAATTTCTTAAATTTTTTGAAATAGTACCTTTTTAAAAAAATAAAAAATAAACTCTCTATGGTATAGAATCACTTTAAAGTTTTGAAGGGGTGAATGTATTTTGAAACACACATGCAAGCTTAGTTGTCCTGCATTTTAAAAATTAAATATGCGACTCAAGCATGTGACGAAGATAGCTCAAATTCGTGTGGGGCCGATGGAGCATAGTCATGTGCAGTCCACATGACCATGTGGGGCCCATATGAGTATTGGACTCAAACTTACTTCCATATGTCAACTGGGATCTTCGCGCACCGAAAGTCTTCAAGTAGTCTTCAAATAGCTCCATGCGTACTTACAAAATAGTTTGTATGATGGTGGACATCAGAAGGTCATCCATGCGTCACCATGTTGGCGAAGGAAATAGTCAAAGCATGTTGATCCCCATCACAAACCATATGATCTGTTGCGCCACTATAAATAGTCCATAAGAGATCATTATGAGATTTACCTGACAATGAAGATTCGACACTACCTACTTAGTGTGCCATGGGTTAAGGGGGAATGAAGTTATTAAACTACTGACACTATTCAGAGGTGAAAGGAAGGCTGCTGGTAGATGGATTTGAAGAAGCCTGATGAGCACTATGATTGGAACCCTGATTGGGTTTAGAGTTAAGATGCCCTGGAGGAAAGCTATGGATGTAGTAGCATCGATCTACAATATGACCCTCTTTGCCACAGTGAGTACATTTGAGAGACTTCCTGGATGGACAATGGCATCCTTTCTTTCGTGTGATAGTTGGTGGTGGCCAGAGTAATGCCTTCCATGGATGGTGGAGACAAATGTTGCGATGGCGTTCTTCTTGAAGCACAAGGGCATAGGTGCAGTTGAAGTTAGGAAGTGGATCAATCAGAAGTATCTACCCACGAATTGCAATGTAGGAATCATTGAACCCTTTAAAAAACTTTAAGACGTGATCTAGTTATTGTTGTGTGAAAGTCTCCTTGCATGCGCTACGGGTGTAGGTAGACGTTCCTTGAACAATGCATAACTCATCCCACTAACTCTTCAATTTGGCAAAGTATGCTACTAACCTTATAGGTCACACCCGATTTTAGTAATGACAAATACCTATTGTATTTGATGAATGTTTGAGGATATGTGCAGGTATACAATTGGCAGGTCAAAATCAAATGACACAAGAAGTATAAGTTGAAGGCCTTGAAGATCCTACTTATGTTGTATTTAATTCCTTATTCATTATGGGTCTGTAATAGTAAATAGTGTCTGGATTGTAATAATCATATGCATCATTTGCATGGTATGATAGGTAAGCTCAAAACGAAAAAGGTCTAGAATGACCCTAGGACACCCACACATGCATATATATATACACATATTTGGTTAAATGGAATGGGTGATCACATAATTAAACAGAACTGAAATGCACTTAAGTTACATGTTTGATCGACCGAACCAGTGCCAGGTCAACAGTTTGACCACGTCCTAGTTGATCGAACTTGCTAGTTCATTCTCACCCAGTCGACCGAACTCCTTCTAAGTCAACTCTTTATCCTTACGGTCGACCGAACCTAAAATGTAAGCCAACGCCTTGGTCGACCGAGTTCCCATGTGTGAGCACTCAATGCTCCGGTCGAACAAACTACTCAGTTCAAAAACTCCTGGTCGACCGAACCGCACTAAAAAGGAAAATCACCTCAAGAACCTACTTGACTGGTCGACCAAACTTCTAGTTCATTTCTTACCCGGTTGACCGAACTTGCACAGCTCAGTCAACCGAACCTGTCTTCGATCGACCGGTACTCTCGAGTTACCCCATTATTTTTACCGTGGTTAAAATATTTAAACGGGGTTAATTTGGTTAAGTTGTATTAAAACTTTCATAATAATTCCCTATGTGTCCTGAACGGTTATATTTTTGGGGAACTCTATATATACCCCCTCATTTGGCATAATTAGCATCGAATTAGCAATCTTAATTAGGAAAAATCTTTTGAAATTTGAAAATCTATTATACTCATTTTTTAGCCTCCAACACTCATTCTTACCAGATTTTATTGCTCAAAACTCTTTGTAAGTGTGATTGAGTGTTCTTCTCATTAGGCTTAAGCTCTCTCTTGTTCTTGTTGATTGAGATTATTTTATTAGAGAGCTAAGCTTGAAGTTTACCTAGGAGACTTTGTTAATAAGTCTTCCCTAGGAATACTTCATTGAGCCTTTGAGTTTTGCATTGTTATTGCAATACTCAAGTAGTTCACTTTGGATTTTGATTGCTAAATATTTTACAAATCATTCTCAAAATATCTCTTGCACTTATATTTGATAAACATATAGTTTGAGATATTTTCTTGAGTGTCAAAAGATCTTTGTTGTTATAACTTTGATGATGATCATTCTTTTAATACAAAGATCAAACAACTATTTTTACAAACCATTGTTGAATATCTCTTGTGGTTCACTTTGATAAAAACTTTTGTTGAGATATTTGGAGTATACTTGTGATCTTTGCTAGTGCACTGTGATTGAGAACATTATTTTGGTACAAAAATCCTGTCACTTACAATCTCATGCACTGATTGCATTATTAACATAAATTTGAGAGTAGATACTAAGGTTGCACTGAGCTTATCATATCTTATCATTTGGTAGTGTGTTAATTATACTGGTACATATCAGCTTGTGAAAAAAGCATTTCCTTGTACGCAAAAATTATATTTCAAATCTGTTGTATTCCAGGCATGGGCTTGAAGAGAGAGACTAGCCATATTGAATAGTCCCGGACTGGCTTAGACCCGGTTAGGAAAGTTAGGTGCATCATCCTGGTAAGGTGTGTTGGTTGAGGTCAGCCCCTTTAATTAACCTGAGTGCAATCGATACCGCTTCACCCGTTAAGTGAACCTTTAATGGAATCCTCGGTCTTGCAAGCTAGAGGCGGTGACGTAAGCACAATTGGCCGAACCCTGATAACATATCTTGTGTGCATTGTTTATCTTTCTGCAATTTGCATTCCTACACATGTATGTTATAATTGATGAATGTTGCGCATGAGTTTAATTTTCACACATTATATTTATCTGCGCATTTGGAACTGCACAGACAAACCCTAGGTTGTGAATGTACTGCTGCTATTTAGGTCAAACCTAGGAAAAAGTTTTTGGGAATACACCAATTCTAACAAATGGTATCAGTGCCTCATGGAATTGACTCAAACGTTTTTGCTAAAAGATCAAGATGACTCTCATTGGTGTATCCTTATTCGGAGAGGGACAATTACCTACCAGTCCTCCACCGTTTTGTGGTGTCGATTACACCACCTGAAAAATTAAAATGAGTGTATTTATAAAATCTATGAGTATGAGGGCCTAGCAGGTGATTGTCAAAGGAATCTGTATGCCTGTAAATGAAAATGATATTACCTTGATGCATGCAAATTCATATGCCATGGATTTATTATATTATGCTTTAGATTCTCATATTTTTCATGAGTTTATGGCATGCAGAAGTGCAAAGGAGATCTGGGTTGAGCTGGAAAAGAGATATGGAAAGACCCAAGAAAAAGAAATTGCCACTCCAAACGATGATCTGGTAGTGGCTAAACATGAGCAGGTTGCATTAGTAGATGATGAGGTATATGAATCTTACCCTACCTTATTTGCTGATTCATGTAATGAATCATGTGATGATTCTTATACTGAAACTTGTGATATATCATATGTTGAATCATCAGTTGCCTCTAATGACTTCTTTGACGATGACGCATGTTTTAATTCATGTGATGTTTATTGTGATGATTCTTGTGCCAAATCATATGATGTGTCAAATGTTGCATTATCTATTGCATTTTTTGATAAATCTGTTGATGATCCATGCAATGATATATGTGAAAATGATTGTATTAAATCTTATGTTGAATCATGTGCATCAAATTTTGAAAGCATGGCTTGTAATGAAAAACTAGAAATTGTTTTGATGAAAATGTATAAATTTCTAGATAGGTTATCTAAGAAGAAAATGTTTTTGAAAAATGAAGCTAATAGGTTGGCAAAGCAATTAGAAAAATTGAAAGAGTATCATGCCATCCTTGAAGATAAAAAGATTAAGAAGATCTTGAAAATTATCTGCTTAAAGAAAGAGATAAACGATTATTCTAGCATAACACCTGAAGTTAAAAATGAAAAGAATAATTACAATGAATCCTTAAGAATTAAAAGAAATGGGTCTTTCAGAAAGGGTTCATGATTAGTTCATCAAACCCATAATCATGCTACGACAAGTAAAAATGGAAAAGGCTTAGATAAGTTAATGATTTGGGTAATCATGAAGGCAAACTTCGTAGGACTCAAGGAAAAATGGATTCAAATTGAAATTGTCTTCAGGTTAATCTTTCCTTAGTTTCTAAGTTTAGGGGTTGTAATGATTGTAAGTTTGGGAAATAGTCTTCACTTAAAACATCAAATCTTGGTATATGTTGTAACTATATAATATTGTTTTACCAAGAACCGTTAGAAAATCACGTTAGTGTGGAAATACATGTAATATATCCAATCTGAACTTAAGGAGTTATTTTTGGTCGAAATTAGGTCAAAACTAAAAATTGACCATGCTCGGTCGACTGAGCATTGAATGAACTGGAGCTCCCAGTTGACCGTTGCATTGAATTTGATCGTGCGGTCAACCGACCCGTTTGAGCTTCACTAATTTGGTCGACCGAACCGTCCGTCTACCCTCGGTCAATCGAACTAAAAATCGTGCACACACCTCGGTTGACCACCAATTTCAATACAAGGTTCCTCCTATCGACCGAACATTGCTGGTTTGTGAAGAATTTAAAGGGACGGTTGACCTAAGCTGTTCCTGGTTGACCTAACCTCGGTGCTTAAATATATCCTTCATGTTCATAACTCAATTTTCACTAGAAAAACTTCAGAGCTCCTCTACTGTTCCTCTAAGTATCATCCCATACTCTTAGACCAGTACTAAACTCATCTCCTCCAGCACTCATGGCTCATCCAGATGATTGTATCAAAGCCTATGATATGGTGCACGCTGAGGACAACTGATTTCGGTTAGAACATGCCAAAATCATATATGTGCAGGAGTTTTGCCCAAAAGAAGCTATTTTGGGTAAAATTCTAGATCTTGAATTCATGGAACAACATTTCAGAAATATTATGGACATGTTTCGTTATCAGGGGTGGAAAACATTTATTTCTTATCAGCCCAGTGGTCATTACCCTACCTATGTTAGGTTGTTTTATGCAAACCTAGGCAATGACGAGAATGGGTATTTCTCCAGGGTAGTGAGGACAGATATTCGGTTTGATGCAGAATATTTATCTGATATTCTAGACATTGATCGTGGTGATTTTGAATGCCCGAACTCAATAAAGTCCTAGATACACAAACAGGATTTTACTGTTGCTACTTTTGCCAATTTGACGATGTTTGATCCACTGGCCACCAGTTAGAATCACCCACCTCAGTATAGGCAGTTCACCTTAGAGGCCAAGATTGTGCACCACCTGATAACATATAATATCCTGCCTAAGACAAGATCTAGGGTGCATGTCTCCTTCCTAGACTGTTTTGTCATGTGGTGCCTATTTGCTAGGAAAAAGCTAGATTTACCCAACTTGATGATTCAGTGGATGATGGCCAAGACGATAGGGCATAGGATCATTATGCCATATGGGGGGATTTTGAACAAATTATTTCAAGCAGTAGGAGTTACCCGCTCCAATGTGGTCATGCTAAAAAGGAGGAGGTTTGCAGATATATTCTCAGGTGTCACCTTGAGACTGATGGGATATGAGCTGGTCGGTAACATATGGTTACCATCTGGTGCGAGGGGTGCACTTCATGGCAAGTTTAGACAGTTCTCGATCTCTTCTGCGAACCGGTTCATGGAGATGGAGAGGGTCATTGCAGTTAACTTTAGTAAGTTGAATGACCGGATGCAGGAGATGCAGGATGAGAGAGATAGGATTACGATGGATTTCAACTACGATGCGGGCGATGGCGTCGATGGCGGCATAGATGGGGCGAGATCTAGCTTCAGGGGAGCATTCTGCATGATCAGAAATAGTCTTTATGATTCATTATCCTTTATATTCTTTGGTCTGTACTTATGAAACAACTTTTATTTTTTTTTTCTTTTCTCTTTTCTTAGATATTATACTCTCACCCGTTGTCCATTTTGGATTCTGCGGATATTTGGGTTATCTATTTTTATTTGTATCTGCTGGTATGTATTGATTTGGAAAAGCTGTTGTAAGAAACCGAACTGTGAGATGTGGGTTTATTATGTAAAAGAGGGGTAAAAATGGAATTCTACAAACTTCATCGACGAGGCCATAATTCGTCGACGAAGGTAGAAGGCTTCTAGTCGACAAAATTCAGAGGTTCATCGACGAGGAAAAGTCGAGAGGCAGAAGTTGGAAATATCAGGATTCGTCGACGAAATCCCTGAAGACCTCGTCAACGAGAAGCACCAATTCGTCGATGAAATCTCCCAGGTCAAAGATCTTTATTAGGATATTTGTAGTTTCTTCTTGGCTAAGTTATGGTTTTCCTCTCTCTCTCTCTCTCTCTCCTTGATTGCTATGCCGTTTGTCGCCTGAATCGCAAATCCAAAGTTACTGCGATGATCAGTGAAGGATTCTCTACGTTTCTAGCAGACCGGAATCTCGTTTTGGAGGTTTTTGGGTTTCGAGCTAAAATCAAGGTAAGGCTCGATTTTTATTTCTGATTCCGTATATGTGTAGTAGTATGGATTGTAAGCATGTACTGTACCGTGGTTTGTAGGTTTTGGAGTCTCGGTTCGTAGTTTTGGGGACCGTAAAGTTCGTAATTGGAATTCGGGTTAAGGTAAGGGGATTCTGTTTATATTAGTTTATTTTCAAAATCGGGATCAATAAGCTTGTAGGCTACGATCGTATGTATGATTTGACTACTTATTTGGGGAAATCTATTGGGTGAAAATGCAGGATTTTCGGTTACAATTTTCGAGAAAATTGGGGATTTCGGGTATCATCTCTACTTTGCTTGGAAAATCGTTCATTTTGTTTAAACTGTATTATTGAGATGACTTTTATCCATATTTGCATAAACTGTATACTTGAATTTGTAAACGATGTGATTTGCCATAAACCAAATAAGTGTGGTATGTATGAATGTATGTATTTTTTCCAGGTATTTTTAAAACAGCTATGTGGCGGCTTATTACTGTACACTAAAAAGTATAGGAATGTGAGTTCCAAAATGATTCTAGGGATTTGTAAAACAGCCATGTATCGGTTAACTATCGTGGGTGAGAGTGGCCGGCTCTATATCTAGGGTGTGAAATATCACCACTATGTTCCAGTTGGTCGCCGAAGGGTGTGTTCTACACCATATGTAGCAATGTAATCGATGTGAGACTATGTGACCTTGTATAGTTGCGTATGTAGCAATGTAATCACTATTCGGCCTGAGTCATCGCATTGTAGTTGCGTATGCAGCAATGTAATCGATGTGAGACTAGGTGACCTTGTGTAGTTGCGTATGTAGCAATGTAATCGATGTGGGACTAGGTGACCTTGTGTAGTTGCGTATGGAGCAATGTAATCATTACGGGCCTTGGTCGTCGCAGCATAGTTGCGTATGTAGCAATGTAATTGCTGTGAGACGAGGTGACCTTGTGTAGTTGCGTATGGAGCAATGTAATCACTGTGGGCCTCGGTCATCGCAGCATAGTTGCGTATGTAGCAATGTAATCGTTGTGAGACGAGGTGACCTTGTGTAGTTGCAAACTAGTGTGACGACACTAACCGTATGTTTTGGGTATCGTATGTACTGGAATGGTTTTTGTGAAAATTATGGAACTATATGTATACGTATGAAACTATATGTAAATGTTTCAAATTGTATCATATTTTATAGTGTTATGAAGTATGTAAAATAACATTGGTATGCCACACACTGATATACACTGCTTTCTTCCTTACTGAGAGATGTCTCACCCCGAATGTACGTACAATATTTTTTTCAGGTCCTTCAAGTAGCCGTAAGTAGCATCCTAGCGTCTGGAAGCAAGGGTGTCGTAGCTACTGCTAGTACCTACTAGGTACTAGTTTTGGTATCCAGGTTCTCGGGATGGTTTTTGTAGACACCTAGGGTATGTTGTGTTTTATAGGAATGTTTATCCTAGATTGTATAGACTCTGGTATGATACTGTATGTGTATAAAAGACCGTATTTCGCTGCGTATCTTAAGGAGTGTGGATGTTTATGTGTATATATATAGGATATCTGTTCACCCCACGGGGTCGGACCCTCTTTTTGTGTTGTATTATGTATGTTTTAATTGATACAGAGACAGGTTAGGTTACATTTTCACCCCTAGGTCCCATTTCGGGGTTCCAGGCGTGACAGCTATGGTTGTCTATTTCTTAGGTATTGCATGTTCCCATGATTATGTTTGTGTGTAACTATAACGACCCGAAAAATAATGGTATTTAAATAATAAAGAGAGAGAGAGAGAGAGAGAGAGAGAGAGAGAGAGAGAGAGAGAAAGAGAGAAATGGAATCAGTAATAGAAGGAGGCAGTAGACTTTGTCGACAAAGGTTCAACAAGACCTCATCGACGAAGGCGAGCTTCGTCGATGAGAAAATACCGGGAGAAGAATTTGGGCTACTCTGAATTTTGTCGACGAAGGATAAGATTCGTCGAAGAATTTCCTTAAGGACTCGTCAACGAGATGACATGGCTCGTCAACGAATCCCGCAATATAAATAGCCCTAAATTGATTTTTAAAAGCAGAATTTTAGCCGAAACTCTCTCTCTCTCTCTCCTCTACAGCTCCTCCTCATTCTTTCTTCGATTTCGGCCTCGTCAGTCGCCGGATCGACGATCTGAGGCCACCACGACGCTCCTAGTAAAACAAAGTTGAAATTCATCCCAAATCTAGGGTAAGACTTTTTATTCAGTTTTTGGCTTTCTGATAGTTATAGGAAATGATGTAGGTAAAGAAATACTGATATTCTGTTCTGGCAAATGTTGTTTTCAGGGTGTTGTGTAGGAAGCCCTGCCGGTGTTAGGTCAGTATACCATATGGGCTTTCCAGTAGTCAGGTAAGGGAAATATGCTATGCTAGGCAAAGTTAGTATGATTTTTAGTATAGTAAATATATTTTTACCAGATTATTGTTCACAGCAGAAAATTTATATAGTTTATCAAGTATGTTAAAATATGTTTTAAAATTACTGTGTGGCTTGAGTATATTGATATAGTATGAAAACATGCTTTACAATATTTTTCAGAGATGTGTTTTACAGAATATACAGACAATAAATATATTTTACAGCAATTATGGAAATCCCATGATTATAAAATTTTATAGTACCATGACATATGGATTTACAGTTAATTACAGAAAGACAGATGATATAGATACAGTTTGCTACAGTGTTATGGTTTATACAATTATTATAGAATCATGGTAAAATAGATAGTTGTATATAGAGATGTATTATATAGTATCAGACCCTGTTGGACCATACAGTTTACAGAACACGGTACTGTAGCTACATACAGTATATAGAGTGCAACCACCTATTCAGATAATATATGGTATAAAGGCTGATCGCATAGAGCCCACGAGTTGACAGGCTCCCCATCAGATATGGGTTGAGGAGGGGTGATCAGACTATGGAATATAGTGATTTATTCCTAGTTGGCCAGTCAGGGTAAATCCCGCCTATGGGCCGCATAACCCTGTCATGAGGGGTTAAATATGACACATAGTTATCCATAGGGAAGTTTACAGTTATTATTATGTTTATACAGTTTTACAAAAATAGAAAATATATACATATATTAGTAGTATTTTGCATAGAAACCTAAAGTACAGAAATGTTAAGCAACAGGTAAAAGATGATGATTATATTTCTAGTATGGTGCTTTACAGATTCAGTGATACATGACTATATAGTAATAGATTTTCTTAGTATTGTAGCTCAATTGCCACACACTAGTAATAGCATATTTCGTCTTACTGAGCTTTGACTCATCCCAGTGTTGAATTATTTTTCAGGTGAGCCAGTTGGGCGAGCGAACCAAGCTCACAGATAGAGGGGTCACAGTACTGCCCTGTCAGAGAGAGTGAGTATATTTTTGGGAGTATTTTTGTATAGCCCTCACCAGTTGAGGATATTTGGGGAACAATCATATATGTATATTTTGGAAAAACTGTTAGCACTCTGGTATTGTATATAATTACACATGGTTATGTTTATTTGATTTCTGCTTCTCGCTGCTTAGGTTGATGATTGAGTTTAATTCAATATGGTATCAGGGCATATTAAATATCATAAGATGGAAAAAGAAATAAAGAAAAAAAAGAAAAAAAAAACCCATTTAAATAGCAGGTCGTTGCAGTAACTCATGTATGTATATGCCTAGATGATAGCTTTTTGTTCTCTTGTTGGATATCCTGTGATAAACGGCATATAAATCACTGTCTACCTAATTGCATGCTTAATTTAGAATGCCTCCTCTATGGTGGATGCAGTTGATGTGAATTGCATGCTGGTAATGGATTATAGGTTCTCGCATGCCCTAAACTTATGATATACTAGCTGTTGAGAGTCTTTTATACAGGTTTATTTAGGAAATGTCCTATTTATAGACGGCATGCTTGCGAAATTTTAGTGGACTTTTCCAAGATAAAACCTTGTCCAATGATGATTATAATAAAATTAAAAGTTAAAATCTTTTTGAAATGATGAGTGAAAACTCAATGAAAATCAAACTTCATCCTCACATAATCATCAGGTATTTAAGGAGCATAGCTCCATCCCTAGAGAAAGACCATAAAGAAGCCATATGCATCATGTTTTGACTTATTGAATATTGAGGCTCTTATAAGAACCCTGATCATCATTATATCTCGTATGTTTTGATATGGATTGTTCTCAGTTATATGCTTTATTTCTTGCCTTAATGTATGTCTTCTGATGCATGCGTGATCTATAGGGATGATTATACTGATTGAATGGTAAAATGAATAAATCTTAAACCCAGTATATTCATTTTAAAAGACTTAAAAATTGATTGCTTACACTTTTTGGCATTCTTAATGAAATATTTATCCATCTAGTCTAAACAGTTTATTTCATCTAAGCTTGGATTCAATTTGTCAAAGGGAGCTTTCAAATAAGTTTTAAAATATAACAACTAATATACCATTGATATCTTTTATTGGCTTAGACTTATTATTGTTTGCAGTGTATAATTCTCATATCTACTGCATGATGATGATGGTATTTATGTTTTATAGTTTGATCATACTGGAATTGTTTGAGTTGCCTAGTTGTGGATAAATTGTTAGGTCTTATACACTTAAAACAGGTCATTTTTTTATACAGGATTTGTTTTGGAATATCCTATTTTCAAACAACACTCTGCCGAAATTTTTCAAAATTTTCTAAAACTTATTGTGTATAAAAATGATTTTTACCCATTGCCCAAAGCTATAATTTGTATAGTCCTTTTTGCTGTTGCCAAAAGGGGGAGATGAAGAAGCAAAAAATTGGGTTGAAATTGGGTTAACTTATTGAAAGTTGGATAAGTTGGATTGACTTGAACTTATATGACAAATTATTTAAATTTTTACATAATGCATACTGTTAGGGGGAGCCTTCTAAGGCTATAGCCATATTTTTTGTATGATGTATTTGTCATCATAAAAAAGGAGGAGAATGCTGACCTTATAAGTCACACCTGATTTTGATAATAACAAATACCTGTTGTATTTTATGGATGTTTGAGGATATATGCAGGTATACAGTTGGCAGGTCAAAATCAAATGGCACAAGAAGTATAAGTTGAAGGCCCTGAAGATCCTACTTATGTTGTATTTAATTCCTTATTCATTATGGGTCTGTAATAGTAAATAGGGTATGGATTGTAATAATCATATGCATCATCTGCATGGTATGATAGGTAAGTTCAAAACGAAAAAGCCCTAAAATGACCCTAGGACACCCACAATGCATATATTTATTTGGTTAAATGGAATGGGCGATCACATGATTAAACGGAACCGAAATGCACTTAAGTTGCATGTTCGGTCAACTGTACTTCTCAAGTACAATATCACCTAGTTGACCGAATTAGTGCCAGGTCAACAGTTTGATTAATGCCCGATCGACCGAACTTGCCAGTTCATTCTCACCCAGTTGACCGAACTCCCTCTGAGTCAACTCTTTGACCTTACGGTCGACCGAGCCCAAAACATAAGCCAATGCCCTGATCGATTGAGTTCCCACGTGTGAGAACTCAATGCTCTGGTCGACCGAACTACTCAGTTCAAAAGCTCCTGGTCGATCGAACCGCGCTAAAAAGGAAAATCGCCTCAGGAACCTGGTTGGCCGGTTGACCGAACTTCTAGTTCATTTCTTACCCAGTCAACCGAACTTGCACAACTCGGTCAACGGAACCTACCTTCGGTCAACCCATGCTCTTGGGTTGCCCCATTATTTTTACCGTGGTTAAAATATTTTAACGGGGTTAATTTGGTTAAAATGTATTGAAACTTTCATAATAATTCCCTATGTGTCCTGAATGGTTATATTTTTGGGGAACTCTATATATACCCCCTCATTTGGCATAATTAGCATCAAATTAGCAATCTTAATTAGGAAAAATCTTTTGAAATTTGAAAATCTATTATACTCATTTTTTAGCCTCCAACACTCATTATTACCAGATTTTATTGCTTAAAACTCTTTGTAAGTGTGATTGAGTGTTCTTCTCATTAGGCTTAAGCTCTCTCTTATTCTTATTGATTGAGATTATTTTATTAGAGAGCTAAGCTTGAAGTTTACCTAGGAAACTTTGTTAATAAGTCTTCCCTAGGAATACTTCATTGAGCCTTTGAGTTTTGCATTGTCATTGCAATACTCAAGGAGTTCACTTTGGATTTTGATTGCTAAATATTTTACAAATCATTCTCAAAATATCTCTTGCACTTACATTTGATAAACATATAGTTTGAGATATTTGTTTGAGTGTCAAAAGATCTTTGTTGTTATAACTTTGATGATGATCATTATTTTAATACAAAGATCAAACAACTATTTTTTACAAACCATTGTTGAATATCTCTTGTGGTTCACTTTGATAAAAACTTTTGTTGAGATATTTTGAGTATACTTGTGATCTTTGCTAGTGCACTGTGATTGAGAACATTATTTTGGTACAAAAATCCTGTCACTTACATTCACACGCACTGATTGCATTATTAACATAAATTTGAGAGTAGATACTAAGGTTGCACTGAGCTTTTCATATCTTATCATTTGGTAGTGTGTTAATTATACTGGTACATATCAGCTTGTGAAAGAAGCATTTCCTTGTACGCAAAAATTATATTTCAAATCTGTTGTATTCCAGGCATGGGCGTGAAGAGAGAGACTAGCCATGTTGAATAGTCCCGAACTGGCTTAGACCCTGTTAGGAAAGTTAGGTGCATCATCCTGGTAAGGCATGTTGGTTGAGATCTGCCCCTTTAATTGACCTGATTGTAATCAGTGGCGCTCCACCCGTTAGGTGAGCCTTTAGTTGAATCCTTGGGCTTGCGAGCTAGAGGCGGGGACGTAGGGACAGTTGGCCGAACCCCGATAACATATCTTGTGTGCACTGTTAATCTTTCTGCAATTTACATTCTTACATATGTATGTTATAATTGGTGAATGTTGCGCATGAGTTTAATTTTCGCATGTTATATTTATCTGCGCATTTGGAATTGCACAGATAGACCCGAGGTTGTGAATGTATTGTTGCTATTTAGGTCAAACCTAATAAAAAGTTTTAAATTCCAATTCACCCACTCTTAGGAATACACCAATTCTAACATATGCACTAACTGAAAAAAATCCTTGAACAAGACTAGTAATATCTTGTTTAAGTTTGTATAGGCGGGGTTCATTGACTTAGGAGTATCAATCTTTCATATCGTCCCATGTGGCATGGGCAGTTTCACAATTGATCACACTATTAGAAATCTCTTTCGAAATGAAATTGAGAAGCCAAGAAATTACCATAATGTTGCATCGTTTCCATTGTGAGTATTGTGAGGATTAGGAAAATGGTGGAGCTAGTGTGCCATCAATGAAGCAGATTTTGTTTTTCGCTTAAAGTGCGAGAATCATCGCACGGCTCCATGTGAAATAATTATCTTTCGTGAGCAGTGGAGAAACTAAAATCATTCTAGGGTGATATGATTGTAGAAGGCATAAGTGATGATTGAGATCATTATATTTTTCCACCTTGGTTGCCTTTTCAGCCAAGAGAAGCGAAACCCCCCCCTCCTCCCTTTTTTTTTTTTTTGAAATACGGACTAAGTCAAACTGGGTTTGGATCGGACCAAACCTGGGGCGTGGCTTGGACCTGTGAAACGAGTATGATTTGGGAAGCGGATTTGGGCTTCTAATCAGAATATGTGAAAAGAACTAGAATCTAGTGAAAAAAAAAATGCTTTGGATTGGGCTTTTGAAAACAGAATATTGTGAAGTCCAAGAAAATCGCCCAAATTTGATCTTCTTCAACCTTTGAATAGAAATGGGATGTGCAGGTTGTGCACCTCAACTGTTCGACAAAATGTCAAATGAAAAAAAAATTTAAATTAGGCAAGTTGGTCGAACCAAGTGGAAAATAAATAGCATCAGAATAATCACACAATCAAGAGCGGCAGAATTTTGAAAAATAAAAACTCACATTTAATGTTTGACAGTAACGTCAATGTGAGAGAAGATGGAAAAAAAAAAAAAACAAGCTCTATTTTGTGGTATTGAAAGACAAAGGGATAGAACTTGAGAAGAATTATCCTCAAACAAGAATTGTACCTCTCAAGGATCGATTTGATCTGATACCATGATAAAACTAGAGCAAAAGGAAGCGACAGGAAAATAAAAAATAAAAGATAGCAAAGAATGAGTTGGTATTCATTGTATTCAATCATTATACAACTTCCTATTTATATAAAGAACTGAGGAACAGTAATTAAAGGAAAATCAATTTATATGCTCCTTTCCAAAATAAAATGATCTGCTGACTTTTCTCTTTAGAAAAGTTTACGTGATTTCAACCGGAGTACGGCATTGCTCAAGACGGTTAATTCTATTTTAACTTAATTATGTTCACTCCTACTTCTAGTATCACGTGGGTGGTCCTTTGGAATTTCTTGAATGCTTAAATGATAAGTGTGTTTTTCCTTAATTTTCTATTTCCCATGTGGCTAATGATTAGACCTTTCTCACCATATTTCAAGAGATTGCACAAAGATTAATAAACAATATCATAAAAGATTCATATCATTTTGTTCTAAGTAGACAATTCACAATTTTAGTAATCAAAATATTGAACCACCTTTATTTTTTCTTTTTGCACTATGTCATCCCTAGTAATGCTCTCTTTACATCAAGAATTTTTTTTTTATATTAAATATTATTAAAAATAATTTTTTTAATTTAAAAGTTTAAAAAAAAAAAACAATTAATAATGATGTAAGTAATTATAATTTTTTTATTGCTTTGTCATAAATTTTATTTTATTTTAAATTTCTTCATTTAAAAAGAAATATATAATTTAAAATAATTTTATTTCCTTTCTTTAAAGTTTATTATGACGATGACAATAATAATAATAATAATTATTATTATTATTATTATTATTTCATTGAGTAACCCGTCTTTTTCATAAATGACGCTTGGGCTGGGCTTGCTACCAGGCTCAAACCCAAAAAACTGCTACTCGCAATCCAGGGCCACGATCCACGGGCTACAGCAACACGCAGACCGAACCAGGCCTAACCCAACTCATCTGGGTTTCCTTCCCTCATTCGGTATCCTTGTCCATTTCAACAGCACCGCGCAATGATCACCAGTTAACCTAGACCTCCGCCGCCGGAGACCGCGTATCGCCGTTGTCGACAACGGCACCAAGCGGTGCTCTTCTTCTTCTTCTCTCTGCCAACATCAGTTTTTAACCCTTGTCTTTTCTCATTCGCTCTATTTTCTTCTTTGTCTGTTCTTTGAATTTATTTGCTAATCAATCAATGAGATTTTTGTTCAAACAACCGAGGTTTAACTACTGATGCTACGACTATATCTGAATCC
The DNA here is from genome assembly GCF_029873635.1 of Malania oleifera. Lineage (NCBI taxonomy): Eukaryota > Viridiplantae > Streptophyta > Magnoliopsida > Santalales > Ximeniaceae > Malania > Malania oleifera. Next base: position 83,332,357 of record NC_080422.1, on the reverse strand, counting down.
ATTCGTTCCAAACTTATTCTTGATTCTTCTGCCATCTGTTACAGCGGCAACAGAGACGGAGTCGAAGGTAACAATGATATATCTGAACAAGGCAGCCCACAACACAATTTGGTTCGTGTCTAAGGGTATGTTTGGTTTAAAGAGTTAGGAGAAAGTAAAGGAAAGATAAAATTTTTAAAATGTATTTTTTTTTTTTTTTTATATTTTCTTTGTACATCAAATAGTATTAATTAAAAATAAAATTTGTCCTAACAAGTTTAAAATTTAAGGCATGTGTAAAATTAAAACCGTATTCATCAAGTTGTTATATATTTTACTTTTTTTTGATAATTAAACATTAAAAAAATTAGATTTTTTAATATTTTTCTTATATTTTCCAAGTTCCAAACAGACTTTAAAAGATTTCTAAAAATTGAACCATAAGAAAAATTAGTATGCTCGGTGTGTATGATGCTATTGTGATTTAAGAAATTGAATATTCACATCCAATCATGTGCAACATATGAAGCATTTATTAGGTTCTAGTAAACAATCAATGCATTTGGCTTATTTTATTAAGACTTGTTTGAAATTTATAAAATATCAGGAAAAAGAAATAAAAATATTAAAGAATCCATACTTTTATGTTTGATTATCAAGAGAAGTGAAGAAAAAAATAAAAAATATATATATTCTAAATTCATAAACAAAATTATGATTTTACACATCATTAATATTTGATTTTTTTTATTTTTAATCATATTAAAATAAATTTTTATTTTTAATAATATTTAATATAGAAGGACAATACATTAGAAAATGCATTTTTTCTTAATTTTCCTTTCTTTATCTTTATCGAAGTCAGTTTTTTTTTGTCCAAACGTACCCTAAAAGTAGAGTTCAAAAAAAATTTCTTAAGTTTTTTTGAAATAGGATCTTTCTTTAAAAATTTAAACTCTCCATGGTGTAGAATCGCCTTGAAGTTTTGTGAAGGTGAATGTATATGGGTTCATAATCTGTATAAAAAATGGTTAATGCAATCAATTTCACAAAATTAAAGAATAATTTGGTCCATTTCAATACAATTAGAGATCCAAATGTGTTGTTTTTTTTTTTTTATTTATCTTTCTACTAAGTTCACAACAAAACAAAATTTAAAAATCAGATCATAACCAAATTGTGTATTCAAATGAAATCATTCAATATATATAAATCACGGAATGTATTACAAGCCCTTGATTAAAAAGAAAAGAACAAAAAAAGAAAAAACTACATAACTATCACAAAATTCTTCATAAGCATTGTGACATCTCGAAAGCTTAATCATTCCAAGAAATCACATCACTTGTGAAAAAATATTATGACTTTATTTCAAAGTAAAAAAAAAAAAAAAAAGCAGCAATTGACCTAACTTTGCTACAATATTGATAAATTTTTCAATTTTCTATGTGAGTTGGAATGACTTGCCATAAGCAAAGACCTTCATCTCATTCTTCAACTTGAAACAAAACTCTTTATGGTTGAAGTCTCCTAAAACGAGCGACCCATCCACCATTGATGCCAAAAACTTCAAGACTGTAGTGATGATCATTTTCTTACCTTTCGATTCCTTAAGCAAAGAATTGCTTGTGAGCATAAGCTTTGAATTTCTTGGAATTATATATAGAGTTAGATTTGAAAGCCATATTTATTATTATTATTATTATTATTATTATTATTATTATTATTATTATTATTATTATTTGTGAAAAATGTTCCCATAATTGCAGCATACCATACTTGGATATGCAAATATTATTTTCCATATTTATTATTATTATTATTATTATTATTATTATTATTATTATTATTATTTTCCTATTTTTCTTCATGTTATGCAAATATTTCTATTTTAAGAAGAAGCCTTAATGTCCATAAATGTTCTCAAATTTTAAAAAGATATTCACATAAATATATTTACTAAGATTAACTTGTTCTTGTAAATGTACATAAACTAAAGAAAATTTTTTCGATATTAAAAAAACACACTTTCTAAGTAAGTACCTACCACAAAAGTATGAATCAAGATTTTCCTTCTATCCTATATTTTGGGGTTTGGAATTAATTTTGGATATTTATTTTCCTATTTTTCTTCATGTTATGCAAATATTTCTATTTTAAGAAGAAGCTTTAATGTCCATAAACGTTCTCAAATTTAAAAAGATATTCACATAAATATACTTACTAAGATATTAATTGGTTCTTGTAAATGTACATAAACTAAAGAAGATTTTTTTTTTTTTTTTAATATTAAACAAACACACTTTTCTAAGTAAGCACCTGCCACAAAAGTATAAATCGCATATTAAACCGTGTCGTGTGAAAAAATTTTCCTTCTATCATATATTTTGGAGCTTGGAATTAATTCAAGGTTTTTAATTTAAAGTTATGTAAATTTAGACAAAATTTAATATAAAATATTACTAAATTTTGTCTAAATTTACACAAATCAAAATTCAAAACCTAAATCCTTTATTCCCAAAACTAATTATTTTTAGTGCACTTGCAATAGGATAAAATTACATATCAAACTCTTAGATAATATTTATTTCGTTCTCACACTATTTTATTATGTGGACTGCAGATAAGTTTTTGTAATTATAATTAATGTAAATCTAATATAGTAAGAAAAGTAAGATTGGAATTGAAAATACAAAATTAAGATAATTCATACACAACTTATTAACTGATACAATTTTTAAATTACAAAACTTATCTTAGTTAAGTGAAATATCTTAATCTTACCATAAAAGATATTGTATACACAAAAAAAAAAATCTGCATTATACTTTGATTAGAAAAATAAAAAGTCGAACTTATTTTTTTCAAGCTCTCCTAGCAGTCCATGCAACAGATTTTCCTATCCTATATTATTAGCATTAAAAAATATGAAATTTTTTGTTTTTTACATTTGATTTGTCAAGGGAAAATTAAAAAATAAAGTAAAATGCTTCATAAATCTTTGAACTTAGGGTTTAGAGTATAGGATTTTAGGGTTTAGAGTACAAAATTTTATATGTTATTAATATTTGATATTTTAAAATTTGTAGTCATGTGAAAAACAGCTTTTCAAATTTAATAATATTTGACATGAAAAGAAAATATAATTAAAAAAAAATATTATTTTTCGTTTTCAACCAAGACTCTTTTTTATCTAAATAGGAGGTAAATAAATTTTTCAATAAAAACTTGAATCTTAAGTACCAGATCGAAAGTTAATAGGACAGTATAATCAGTTATGTATTACTTGTTTCATAATTCGTGTCCCTAATTTTTATTTTAAAATAATTTAGAACTAATAAAGGATTAGCAAATGTATATTCAAAGATAAGAACATTTTTATTTTTTTCTTTTTAAATTCAAATTTCCAAGGCTATTAAATTGAATTTGTGCTTTTGGGTAAATGGTTTATCTTCTCACTACCAATATGTACTGAGAAGAGTTGAAACCTAAAGATTTGGAATAGGATTGTAACATGGATGGCTGCCATTGGTTTGGAAGCTTTATTTATTTATTTATTTTTTATAAAAGAAATGCATATAATGCATTTAGAAGTTTAGAATGCAAATTTAAAATTTCAATCTGTATGAAGTTGAATAAAATAGAATTAAAAAAAAAGCATATAACATTTTGTCGTGACATCCCAAACGGAACGAGGCGAACTGAAAAATGTGATTGATAATTTTTGGGAAAAATATAACCTTCTAATGTGGTTAGAACACTTGATTGTTTCCCAATTAAGGGTAGAAACGGTCTACATTACCAAAGCAGGGATAGGGAGTTCGGTTACGCGAGGGGAAGGTATGAGCACCCCCTACATGCTTGTTCTTACGAACGGTACATAATTAATTATAAAATTATCCCAAAGTAAATTCAAAAAGTTTTTAATGTTACTCTTTTTGAAAATTTACAAAATGCAAATGTACATGAATGAATCACACAAGTATTTACATTATATATATATATATATATATATATATATATATATATATATTCCCTCAAAATTGGGGTACACAAAACTTGAAAAGCTCATTCTGTCATGCCCTAAACCCACCGAGTGGGGTCCGGGGTGTGATGTGATACAATCACTTGTGTCTGATATCATAACCTCAATCATGTAACGGAAAAATAAATAAACATCTTCAATAATATACCAGAGTTCTATATAAACATCCCAAAAATTTCCCAACATCCAGTATCCATATATATTCATCTTAGAAAACTAAAAACATAACCCAAAAATACAACCAAAATCTGTACCCTTTCACAAAATACTATGCCAACAAACCCAACCCTGAGCTTGCTAAGTTAGATCACGCGGAGGTCCTGAAAAAGATGAAATTCATATCGGGTGAGACACATCTCAGTAAGACAAAATAGATTAATACCAGTGTGTGGCTATCATAAGGTATGTGTACAAAATATAATCACAATTTACAAATTAATCCACTTATGAAATCATTCTCTGTTCCTACTCACACACATGCAGCGCATTTTATTAACAAGAGTTTCCCAAGGATTTGGGTGATTACCTGCCTATACAAGTAGCATACCTCTGCTCAGTTACTTTATGCAACTGGGTATGACCACAACTGATGCTCATCAGGGCACTTACCTTACTCAGTAAACCCTCAAGTGGATAGTTTGTCTCATATTCACACATATTCACACAATTATTTATTAGCAAAGGTTCCCGAGGATAGGGAAGATTACCCACTCATATAAGTAGCTTCCCTCTACCCTAATACGTTATGTAGTCTGGTATGGCTACATATGATACCTAGCAGGGCACTCGCCTTTCTCAGCAAGCCCTCAAGCAAAGAGTTTACATTGCCCTAAATACATATAATACTACTATATATAATACATTTAATACTACAATTTACATTCGTTAAGATTGAGGCATTACATATCGCCATCCCTCAATCCAGCCATACACATTGGGCACTTACTAAGAGGCGTTACGTATCACCATCTATAACGCCCCAAACCCAAAAATCTAGTCTGGTGCGTTATACCTGAATAAACCGTGCTTCTTGGCTCCCCGAACTCACCTGGTGGGACCCGGATGCCACGTCATCTATTCATTTACCTGATACATGACATTCTATTATCATTTACACATCGAAAAACATAAATATAATCCTCCAACAATAAAATACCAGAGTTTCTAACTATTTCCATCCATCAACCTGCATCTACATATATATACATATCTCCAACATCCAGTATTCACAACCATCCATAACTCAGAAAACTTAAAACATAAAACATAAAACATAAAAACTTAATACAACTCAAAAATATCATCAAGTTTATACCCTTTCTTTTTAACTCAAAAATACTATAACAGCCCCGAGCTCTCTAAGCTTAATCACGTGGAGGTCCTGAAAAAGATGAATTTGTATTCGGGTGAGACACATTTCAGTAAGGGAAAAAATAATATATTAAATCAGTGTGTGGCCAATATGAGATTATAATCAACATAATATTTAACATTTGCAGATCTTTAACATAATTTTTGAAATCATTTTCTAAACCTAATCAATCACATGCAAGATATTTTACCAACGAGAATACTTAAGGATTGGGGTGATTGCCCGCCCATACAAGTAGCACCCCTCTGCTCTGATACTTTAAGCAACCCGAAGGTCACAACTAAAGTATATCAAGGCACTCACCTTACTCAGTAACCCCTCAAGTGAATAAGTAATCTCATACTCACATAGTTCATCCAAAGGTTTACTAGCGAAGGTTCCGAAGAATAAGGAAATCTACCCACCCATACAAGTAGTTTCCCTTTGCCCTAGTACGTTATGTAGTCTATTTCTACACCTAATACTAACCAGGGCACTCGCCTTTCTCAGCAAGCACCTGGGTGAAGAGTTTGCCCCACCCAAACATAGCATGTTCTACAAGCATAAATAATGATATACCATAATACATTATTTTGTTTGTCATTATTCTGTAATTCTCATATGTTCACGTTCTCAGTTTTGTCATTTCATAACATTTCACTTTACATGACTCTTTCCCATTTCAAATCATTCACATTTCACATTTCATTCATTTCCATTTCATTCTCATTTTCATTTCATTTCATAATATACCCAGCATCTTTCAGTTGTTTTTGTGTTAGTCCACATAGAAATGCACTAATTTGCTACCTAGCATCTTTTAGCTGTTTTTGTGTTAGTCCTAACATCTTTCACTTTCTTTCCCTTTTTCTCTTTAAATTCCAGCAAAAATATAAACTGTGTAGATGTTGTAATTCTCTCAATCATAAAAACAACATGTATTGGAAATTAAATAAACCAAAGTTTAATTTGTTCTTAGGCTTGCGGAAATAGAAAGGGAGTACGTTGGTCAATCAATACTTTGCGGAAATCATAAGGGAGTACATTGATTGGTTAATAACCCAAAACCTATTAACTAAAGGTTTATTTGAATTTTGATTTTGGAAAGAGTGATTGGATGTTATTTTGATTATCAATTGAAAGGCAAACTACATTCTATATAGGGCTTACAGATTCATATACACAGGGCTACAAACAATCAAGCTGAATATTGCTAAAAGAATTGCAAAGCATATATTGATTGGTTACTTATATTGTGGTTGATTGGTTTGAGTAGTTGATTGATTGTTTATTTGTGTTCTGGTTGTGGATTGAATAAAATACTTAAGCCTTTGTGTGATTACTAAAAGAAGTCAAGAAATCTTTGAAAGAATTATAAAAAGTTAAAAATTCATAAAAGGATTTAAAAGAAATTTTAATAACCCAATTCACCCCCCCCCCTTTTTAGGCTACAACTTAGTTTTCAAGTGGGTTTACCTTACCCTAGGAGTGGTGCCTATAATGCTCCTATGAAAAATCCACTCTGGTAAAATTGACGATGGCAGAGAATGGAACCCAACGATATTTTCCATTTTCTGATCAGCCAAGTATTTGCCGAGAAAATGAGAAAAGAGAGAAAGAGGAGAGGGACAGAGAGAGATAGAGTACTGGAGAGGCGCAAAGGCGAGAGTTCCAGAAGTAGGAATGAAATTGCAATCCATTTCAATTGCAGTGGATTGCATTTAATGCTCCAAATATTATATTCGAATTATATTATAATAACCTTACATATATATATATATATATATTTATTCCAATTAGTTTTTTTTACTATTCCTCTTTCTGTTTATTTAATTAATTAATTAATTTAATAATATTTAATTAATTAATTGATTAATAATATTTTATTTTTTTCCCGGGTTACTACACATACCCTTTTTGTTACAATCATAAGAATAAAAATCGAGAAAATATTTTTTGAAAATAACTCTTAGAATTGCTTCGCAAACTCTAAAGAATTTTTCAAAATATGAAATAGTATTTGATAAATTTTCTAGGAAGTTTTTAAACTCGTTCGGGATGAGAAGTGTACAAAACAATTTTTTGGGTCTCAAAAACATTTTTTTGGATTTTTCTCTAGTTTTGTTTTTATTTTTCCACATTTAGCCTGAATTTTCAAATAGATAACATAGTATAAAAATAAATAAGAAAATACTAGGTAATCGGTTCAAACCGGTTCAATGAATCCAATGATTCTCAGAGGAGCAAATGGGGTTTAAATCCAGGGTTGAACCTAATGTTGAGCTCGAATTCCTGTATTCACAATTGTATACCTATTTTATCACATTTTATAATGCAACTCAAGAGGGAGAAACCTATTAGTTTTACCTCTTATCTTCTTCTCCTCCGATCTTCTTTCCCTGTTGGTTAGTCTTCAAGGGTCAGTCTATAGCGCCTTTCTAGGGATGGTTCCTGAACTCTGAGTTAAGGCACACTACGGAGTACTTTCTTTAGATGGGATGTGTAAGAACCTGACCCGAGGTATGTAGACTAAATAAATGGAAAAGGGTAAAAAGGTAAATTTTGCAGGTTTCATCGACGAAGTCATTGTTCTTGTCGACGAAGGCCCTCATACTCTTTGTCACCGAAATTCAGAGCCTTGTCAATGAAGAGATACCAAGCATGTTGTAAAATATCGGAATAGGGTTCGTTGCTGAAGGAGCCAGTTCGTCGACGAAATGTATGGATGATTCGTTGACGAAGGCGCCATGTTGTCAGCAAGGTTGGCCGAGTTAAAGGGGCTATAAATATCCTATTGCTTTGTTTGGTTGCTAAGAAACTTCAGACACTCTCTCTCTCTCTCTCTCTCTCTCTCTCTCTCTCTCTCTCTCTCTCTCTCTCTTTATCTCTTCAATTCTTCGATGTTTGTCACTTAATTCAACGATCCGACATTAGTAGGTGGATCAAGGGAGGAATCTCTTCAAGAATAGTGGATCATATCTTCGTTTTGAGGATTTTCGGGTTTTGAACAAAAATTGAGGTAAGGGTCCAATTTCAGTTTTGTTTCGGTTTATATGTAGTAGTAAGAATTATAGTGAAGTATAGTTCTTGGATGTTTAGGTTTTGGGAACACGATTCGTAGTTTTAGAGCTGTAGAGTTCGTGTTTTGATATTCGGGAAAAGGTAAGGGGATTCTGTTTGTATCAATTATATTTTAAATTGGGATCGGTAAACCTGTAGTTTACGATTGTATGTATGTTTTGGCTACTTATTTGGGAAAATCTACGGGGTAAAAATGTAGAATTTTCGGGTTATAGTTTTTGAAAAAATTTCGGGGTTTCGGGTATCATCTCTATTTTGTTGGAGAAATCGTATGTTGTATTAAAACTGTAGTATTGAGATGACCATACCTCTATTTGTATTAAACTGTATTCTTGAACAAAAAAAACGATATGATTTGTTGTATACTCAAATAAGTATGGAATGAACTATTATATATAAAATGTTCCAGGTTTTGTAAAAAAAAGCTACGGGCGGTTAATTACCGTACGCTGATGAGTATAGGGACATGAGTTCCAAAATTGTTCTAAATTTTGTAAATCAGCTAGAGGCGGCTAATTACCGTACACTAAATTAGCTAAGGGCGGCTAATTACCATACGCTGACACCATGTCTCGGCTAATTACCATGGGCGAGAGTGTCCGACTCTATATCCGAGGGTGTGAAATATCGTCTATTCTTTCCGATTGGTCACTGATGGGTGTGAGCTACACCGTAGTGGCAACGATATCGCTATGAGGCTTTGGAAATCGTAGGTTATCGGGTGCTTGTATTGGCAACGTTATTGCCGTGAGGCTTCGGTTATCGCAGGGTAATTGGGTGCTTAGTGTGACGACACTGACTATATGTTTGGGTATCATATGTACTAGAACTAGATTGTGAAAAATACTGGAACTATATTGTACTGTACTGTATTGTGTTATGTTTTACGCCAAAATAACACTTGTATGCCACACACTGACATAACCTACTTTCTTCCTTACTGAGAGGTGTCTCACCCCGAATATACAAATATTTTTCAGGTCCTTCGGGTAGCTAAAACTAGCATCCTAATGTCCGGAAGCGTGGGTGTCGGTTAGCTACGTTTAATACCTGTGTAAGTACGAGTTTTGTAACTAGGTTGTTAGTGTTGGATTTTGTAGACACCCGGAGTATGTACTATAATTTTGGGAATGTATATTCTAGTTCTATATATAATGTATGTATAGAAAGAACATTTCCGCTGCGTACTTGATGAATATGGATATGTATGTGAATTTGTAGAGGGTGTACGTGTACCCCACGGGGTCAGACCCTCATTCAGTATTGTATCATGTATGTTTAATTGATACAAAGACAGGTTAGGTTACTATATTCACACCTAGGACCCATCCGCGGGTTCGAGGTGTGACAGCTTGGTATCAGAGCAAAATCAGGTTGTTAGGTCTTGTAGACTTGGTTAGGCTTAGTTATGTGTACATACCAGAGTATAGAATATAGGAAATGGGTAGAATAGGTCAAGGGTTGTTTTGTTGTTAGACGAGGACTCATTGGCGGTGTTCTGTGTTTTTCCTCGAATGACAATTTTAGTAAAATCACAGCAAACCATTAATGGTTTCGTATCAGTGTGGTAGGACAGACCTAGAGCCGTGAGATTTGTAGTTAACATGATTAGTTTACAATGATTGTGTTAACTGTGTATGATATAGGAATTCTAACCAATTCTTATCTTATTTTCAGAATGGAACCCAAGGATAACAACTTGGATAGTGGTTCTTAGGGGACTGCGAGTGATGAGTCTCCTTCCGTGCCTCGGGGTTTGATGAGGTGGGTTATGCGAGAGATCAGGCGCAGTGTTAGGAGACGTGAACACTCTTCTACTGCTCTGGGTTGTACCATAGAGAGGTTCACCCGCATGCACCTTTCGACGTTTATGGGAGGACCCGATCCGATAGTAGCAGATAACTGGGTGTAGAAAACCGAGAAGATATTGGAAGTTATGCACTGCACTGACCAACAAAAGGTTCTCTATTCTACGTTTCAGCTGGCAGGAGAAGCGGAAAGATGGTGGACGGCTATAAGTCTATTGGAGAAGCAGAGAGCTGGTTCATCTAGTATGACATAGGGGTGGTTTCAAGGAGGTATTTTTCGAGAGATACTTCCTGGATTCCACTCGTGATGCAAAGGCTAGTGAGTTTTTGAGCCTGACGCAGGGAACCCTGGCGATGCAGAGATATGCCGCCAGATATATCGAGTTATCTCATTTCACTCCGTACTTGGTCTCAAATGAGTATGAGAAGGCTCGGAGGTTCGAGAAGGTTCTGAGGAAGGACATCCGCAGGCTTGTGGGGATGCTGCAGATTCGAGAATTTTTTGTTCTGGTGGATAAAGCCGCCATAGTCAAGGTTGACCTTGAGGGAGATGAGGAGGTATAGGAACGGAGGAAGAGGCCAGTATCTTTTGGCTTTTAGATTGGTCCTCGACAGGGACAGTGGAAGAAGAAGAAGAACTATAGTTCGGGTTATCGTCAAATGGCACAATGGTAAATGCCAACCGTTCTCGGGTAATTGCTACAACTACGACAAACTAGGCCACATATCTCGAAACTGTCAGATATAGAGGAGTGACATGCCTGCATAAAGCTAGAATTGTGGGAGTAATCAGATGCCCCGAGGAAACTATCAGGAAAACACGACTCCAAAGAGGGTGTATTCTCTTACTCTTGTAGATGCGGAACACGCTGGGAACGTGATGACAAGTACTATGTTATTGCTTTTGAATAGAGCTTTTGTTTTATTTGATTCGGGAGCAACCCATTCATTTATATCTTCTAGTTTTGTGAAACTATGTAGGGTTGAAACCCAAGTGATGGATGAATGGTTGTCTGTGGCGACACCGACTCGGAGTATAACAATCTGTAGTAAGATGTTAGGAAACTGTCCAGTGGTTATTCATGAAGGACAGCTACCAGGGAACCTAGTAGTGTACGACATATATGGATTTGACGTCATACTGGGGATGGATTGGCTATTCTCTAATTATGCGATGATTGATTGTCGTAGGAAGGTAGTAGCGTTCAGACCTCTTGGGGAGCAAGAGCATGAGTTCGTGGGATCGTGTGTGTGGTTAATGCTATAGATCTTGTCGGATATACAGGCGAGAAGGTCACTCTTGGAGGGTTGTAAGGGGTACCTAACTTGCGTGAAGGAAGCACCACGGGATGATTTGAAACTTGAAGATATTCGAGTGGTTAACGAATTTTCGAATGTATTCCCAGAATACTTACCCGCTTTACCTCCTGATCGAGAGGTGGAGTTCGCTATTGATCTATTGCCAAACAAGGTGTCGATTTTTAAAGCTCCATACCAGATAACTCCAACTGAACTTAGAGAGTTGAAGGAGCAGTTGCAGGAACTACTTGACAAGGACTTTATCCGACCTAGTGTTTTGCCCTAGGGAGCTCTAGTGTTGTTCATGAGGAAGAAGGATGGGTCGATGCGAATGTGCATTGATTACTGTGAGATCAACAAGGTAACAGTGAAGAATTGATACCCGTTGCCTCGTATAGATGATCTGTTTGACCAGTTGTAGGGAACGCAGGTCTTTTCAAAGATCGATCTACGGTCAGGGTATCATCAGGTGAAAGTTAGGAGTGAGGATGTTGTGAAAAACGCTTTCCGAACTAGATACAGTCACTATGAGTTTCTGGTCATACCTTTTGGGTTAACTAATGCTCTGGCGGTATTTATGGACCTAATGAATAGGATTTTCCATGAATACCTAGATTAGTTTGTAGTAGTGTTCATCGACGATATTCTAGTATATTCCAAGAGTTCGGAAGAGCATGAAAACCATTTGAAGTTGGTACTTCAGGTTTTACGGGAAAAGAAGTTGTATGTTAAGCTGAAGAAATGCGAGTTCTGACTGAATCAAGTTGCGTTTCTAGGCCATGTCATGTAAAAGGGTGGTATCTCAGTTGATCCTAGTAAGATAGAAGCAGTAGGTGAAACCGAAGAGCATGTAGGATGTTCGGAGTTTCCTAAGACTGGCTGGATATTACTGGTGGTTTGTGGAAGGATTCTTTAAGTTATCTAGTCCTCTAACACGATTGATGAGGAAGGGTGTGAGATTTGAATGGACTAATGAGTGCAAGCAAAGTTTTCAGGAGTTGAAACACCGACTGGTCATTGCTCCAGTTTTAACCATCCCATCTGGGGACGGTGGTTTTGTAATTTACAGCGACGCATCGCTAAAGGGGTTGGGATGTGTGCTGATGCACCTGGGTAAGGTAATTGCTTATGCTTCTCAACAACTCAAGGAGAATGAGAAGAATTACCCTACGCATAATCTGGAGTTGGCGGCAGTAGTATATGCGTTGAAGATCTGGAGATACTACTTGTACGGTGAACAGTATGAGATCTTCACGGACCATAAGAACTTCAGATACTTTTTCACACAGAAGGAGTTAAACATGAGGCAGATAAAGTGGCTAGAACTGATCAAGGACCATGATTGCACGATTAGCTATCATCTGGGGAAAGCTAACGTGGTAGTTGATGCGTTGAGTTGGAAGTTAGAGCATGCATCAGTATCTGCAGTAGTGGGTCAGCATCATATCAGACAAGTTCTGGAGAGTCTTGGTGTGGAGTTGGTGGATGGTAATCACCAAGCTTTCATTGCTAGCTTGGTGATCCAACTAACATTATTTGAGAAGATTAAAGCCGCGCAGGCTAATGATGCGAAGTTAGTCGAGGTTGTAGAGAAAGTGCAGCAAGGATTAGCTGCAAATTTTAACATCTCTGAGGGAGGTGTGCTGAGGTTTGGGACCAGACTATGTGTTTCAAATGACGAGGGGATAAGGAGGATGATCCTAGGGGAGGCGCATCGTTCTTTGTATACGGTACATCCGGGTAGTACGAAAATGTATCAGGATTTGCGCGAGTCCTTCTAGTGGAGTGGTATGAAGCGGGAGATTGCTTGATTTGTAGAGCAGTTTCTGACGTGTCAATAGGTAAAGGCTGAACATCAGAGGCTGGTAGGGCCATTGCAGCCATTGAGTATTCCGGAGTGGAAATGGAAGCATATCTCCATGGACTTTGTCACGGGGTTACCACCAACACTACACGGGCAGAATGCTATCTGGGTAATCATGGACAAGTTAACCAAATCTGCTTACTTTATACTGATGAAGGTTAACTACTCTTTGAGTAAGCTAGCTGATTTATACGTGCAGGAGATAGTCAGAATGCAAGGGGTACCAGTGTCCATTGTTTCAGATTGAGACCCGAGATTCACTTCTCGATTTTGGAAGAGTTTGCAAGAGACATTGGGGACGAAGCTTACTTTCAGTATAGCGTTCCACCCCCAAACTAATGGACAGTCAGAGAGGACGGTACAGATCTTGGAGTATATGTTATGAGCTTCTGTATTAGACTTCGGTGGTAGTTGGATTCAGTTTCTGCCATTGGTGGAGTTTGCCTACAACAATAGCTTACATGCTAGTATTGGGATGGTACCGTTCAAGGCCTTGTATGGTCGTAGGTGTCGATCTACTTTGTATTAAGATGAGGACAGTGAACGGAAGATATTGGGTCTCGAACTCGTACAATAGGCTTCTGAGAAGATTGGTTTGATTAGGGATAGAATTAAATCGGCTCAGAGTCGGCATAAGAGTTACGCGGATGTTTGCCGTTGTGAGTTGGAATTCGAGGTTGGGGGTAAGATATTTATGAGAATTGGTTTGATGAAAGGGGTGATGAGATTTGAGAAGAAGGGCAAGATGAACCCGAGGTATATCGGACCATTCGAGGTACTAGAACGAGTGGGTCTGGTGGCCTATAAGATTGCGCTACCACCGGCACTCTCAAGGAACCATAATTTGTTTCACGTATCCATGTTGAGGAGGTATGTGTCGGATCCGTCGCATATGATTAGTTACAAGTCCTTAGAGATTGGGGATGCTTTGGAATATGAGGAGATACCCATTCAGATTCTGTACTGTAAAGTTCAAAATCTACGTACCAAGGAGATACCATTAGTGAAGGTACTGTGGCGAAATCATGTGGTTGAGGAAGCTTCTTAGGAGTAAAAGATGAAAATACGAAAAAAAATATCCGCAGTTGTTTTGAGTAGTAGTGTTGATAGCAGGGTCAGTATAGGTATGTATGTATGTATGTGTGTATATATGTAATACTCTGTAATCGTAGTAGTATTGTGTGGTTAGTCTCTGGGAGAGTTTTGTAATATTGTGAGCTCCCGAGACAGCGTATGTATGTAACCCTGGTATTCCTCTACCATGAGTGAGGGTATGCATGTATTTGGGATGGGGCTGCAATATGGGTGGCTGCCGGCTCTTCTTAAGAGTTAGGTGTACGTATGGGTATGTAGATGGCTAGGTAAATAAGAGATTGCAAATTTCAAGGATGAAATTTTTGTAAGGAGGGGAATTTGTAAAAACCCGACCTGAGGTATGTAAATTGAATAAATGAAAAAGGGTAAAAAGGTAAATTTTACAGGCTTCGTTGACGAAGCCATTGTTCTTGTCGACGAAGGCCCTCATACTCTTTGTCGTCAAAATTCAAAGCCTCGTCGACGAAGAGATACCGAATGTGTTGTAAAATATCAAAATAGGGTTCGTTGCCGAAGGAGCCAGTTCGTCGACGAAATGTATGGATGATTCGTCGACGAAGGTGCCATCTTGTCGACAAGGTTAGCTGGGTCAAAGGGGCTATAAATATTCTATTGCTTTGCTTAGTTACTAAGAAACCTTAAACACACACACACACACACTCTCTCTCTCTCTCTCTTTAGAGCCAGTGGGATCTCTCTCTCTCTCTCTTCGATTCTTCGCTGTTTGTCGCTTGATTCAACGATCCGACGTTACTACGTGGATTAGGGGAGGAATCTATTCGAAAATAGTGGATCAGATCTTTGTTTCAGGGATTTTTAGGTTTTGACCCAAAATCGAGATAAGGGTCCAATTTCAGTTTTGTTTCAGTTTATATGTAAGAGTAAGAATTATAGTGAAGTATAGTTCTTGGATGTTTAGGTTTTGGGAACTTAGTTCGTACTTTTGGAGCCATAGAGTTCGTGTTTTGATATTCAGGAAAAAGTAAGGGGATTCTATTTATATCAGTTATTTTTGAAATCGAGATCGGTAAACTTGTAGTTTACAATCGTATGTATGTTTTGGCTACTTATTTGGAAAAATCTATCAGGTAAAAATGCGGGATTTTTGGGTTACAGTTTTTGGGAAAATTTGGGGGTTTCAGGTATTATCTCTATTTTGTTGGAGAAATCATATCTTGTATTAAAACTGTAGTATTGAGATGACCATACCCATATTTGTATTAAACTGTATTCTTGAACTGAAAATGATATGATTTGTTGTATACTCAAATAAGTGTTGAATGAACTATTGTATGTAAAATGTTCTAGGATTTGTAAAAACAGTTAGGGGTGGCTAATTATCGTACGCTGATGAGCATAGGGACATGAGTTCCAAACTTGTTCCAAGTTTTGTAAATCAGCTAGGGGCAGCTAATTACCGTACGCTGACTCCATGTCTCGGCTAATTACCATAGGTGAGAGTTTCCGATTCTATATCCGAGGGTGTGAAATGTCGCATGTTCTTTCCGGCTGGTCACCGATGGGTGTGAGCTACACCGTAGTGGCAACGATATCGTTGTAAGGTTTTAGTTATCGCAGGTTATCGAGTGCTCGTATTGGAAAAGTTATGGCTATGAGGCTTCGGTTTTTGCAGGGTAATTTGGTGCTTAGTATGATGACACTGACTGTATGTTTGGGTATCGTATGTACTGGAACTGTGAAAATACTAGAATTGTATCGAACTGTATTGTACTGTACTGTATTGTGTTATGTTTTACGCCGAAATAACATTTGTATGCCACACACTGATATAACCTATTTTCTTCCTTACTAAAATGTGTCTCACCTCGAATATACAAATGTTTTTCAGGTCCTTCGGGTAGCCGAAACTAGCATCCTAGCATCCGAAAGCATTGGTGTTGGTTAGCTACGTTTAGTACCTATGTAAGTACAAATTTTGTAACTGGTTGTCACTGTTGGATTTTGTAGAGACCTGGAGTATGTACTGTAATTTTGGGAACGTATATTCTAGTTTTGTATAGACTCAGGTATGGTATGATGTATGTATAGAAAGAATATTTCCGCTACGTACTTGATGAGCATAGATATGTATATGAATTTGTAGAGGGTGTACGTGTACCCCATAGGGTCGGACCATCATTCAGTATTGTATCATGTATGTTTAATTGATACAGAGACAGGTTAGGTTACTATATTCGCACCTGGGACCCATCCGCGGGTTCGGGGCGTGACAGGATGACCCTAGAGTAGTAGGAAACAGGATTAGTCTACCACTGGATTTCCTGATAAAATGAAACGTAGCCTCACTGCTCACTCACAAAGAGAAACAAACTTAATAACACAAGACTTCAATATCTCCAAAAACCTCCTCGTCTGTGCTTACAATGAGATGGCTATTTATAGACTTAACTTGGGGCAAACATGGGAAACAAGACATAGGGGAATAATTATGAGGAGAACAAAGCATGAGGTGAAAAATGATGAGTGGAACAAAACATGGGGTGAATTATAATGGGGGGAACAATGCATGAGGTGAATAATAATGAGGGTAATATAGCATGGGGTGAATGTTAATGAGGGGAACAATGCATGGGGTGAATAATAATGAGGGGAATATAACATGAGGTGAATGATAATGAGGGGAACAATGCATGTGGTGAATGATAATGAGGGGAACAATGCATGGGGTGAATAATAATGAGGGGAATATAGCATGGGGTGAATGATAATGAGGGGAACAATGTATGTGGTGAATAATAATGACGGGAATATAGCATGGGTGAATGAAAATGAGGGGAACAATGCATGAGGTGAATAATAATGAGGGAAATATAGCATGGGGTGAGGAACAAAGCATGCTTGCATTTTACAAATTAGATAAATAATAATAATAATAATACTAATAATAATAATAATAACAAAAAAACAAACATACGTCAAGTACGGCCTAATCCGCATGGGGCCCATGAAGTTATACGGAGCCCAATGGAGATATGTGGGGCCCACAAATCATGTGTGGCCCAATAAAGATATGTGGGGCCCACAAGCTACGTGGGGCCTACAAGCCGCGTGAGGATTGTAGGAATCCGAGCTAGTGTCAAAGAGGATAACGTGCACCAGATGTAGGAATCCGAGCTAGCGTACTAAAGGGGGTAATGTGCACCGGATTTAGGAATCCGAGTTAGCGTACTAAAGGGGGTAACGTGCACCAGATGTAGGAATTCGAGCTAGCGTACTAGGAGGGTAATGTGCACTGGATGAAGGAATATGAACTAATGTACCAAAGGGGGCAGCATGCACCGAATGCAGGAATCCAAGTTAGCGTACCAGGAGATGGTGTGCATCGGATGTGGGAATTCGAGACGTAGCGTACCTGGAGATGATGTGTGACGCCCTGAATTTTAATACCATTTTTTTCCATATATTAATGTACATAACATATCGGCCACGTCACCACCCTGATACCATTTAAGCACGACCCGGCCCGAGGTGGGTACCGAATAAAATGGTCATACCAGTATTCCTATCAGCGGAAGTCACAATATATACAGCATAGTGAATAAACATACCAGAGTGTCAACTAACTAGAAGTTTATACATCAATATACATCCCCAAAATAACAAAACTCTAGAGGAATCATCCATCCCTAGTGACACACTCACCCTATAGGTCAAGGTACCAGCTCCACTCTATTTGGGAGCTCTATCACCAGCTTGATCTCGGTTTCCTGAAATATTTAAATGATTGGGTGAGACACATCTCAGTAAGACAGAATAAATTATTTACAGTATGTGGTAATATGAGATTCATTGTTTAACATTTCAGTGATAGTATCTTCTGAGAAAATATAACATTTCCATAACCAAAATCATATAAATATACAACACAAGTTTTTATAAGCTTTTACTTCAATTACCAAAATCATTCATAATCCAAGTTTACCCGCAAAATTCCTGAGAATAAGAAAACGTACCCACCCATACAAGCAGTTTCCCTCTGCCTTGAAATCGTTTGCAGCCTAACCCAATTAACCCGGGTTCAGCTACAAATGATACTTATCAGAGCACTCACCTTATTTAGTAAGCCCTCAGGCGGTGTGTCTTACTTCACTTTAATTATTTATTTACTCACGCAATTTCATTTCTCATTTTTATTTCATTTCCATTTCCTTTTCTTTTCCATTTCCCACTTCCATTTCTTTTCCTTTTTCCATTTCCATTTCTTTTCCATTTCCATTTCCATTCCTTTTCCATTTTCCATTTCCATTTCCATGTCAAACACATGAGTATCCTCGATAACCCACACTACCATGTTTGTAACTCATGGCTGCTCTGAGGATTTTTCTCCACGCCATGCTTCCCCCCATGGTCTATGCGACCTAATGGCTGGATCTAACCGCGGTTGACCGACCTAATTAGATCAAATAATACCATATACCTGTATGTAGTAATGAATGGCCTACCAAATACCATGGTCCGGAATCCAGGGGCTATATACAACCCTTCTTTGGCCCATTCGTACTGCCTCGCCACACGCTCCGTGAGTCTATGTGGTTGCACTTTTCATCCGCTAGCATTGGTACCGTGCTCGATGTCATAACCTATCTCTGGGGTTTACATATCCGTTCCATCATGGTTTTCTTTTCCACTATTTTACTTTTCCCACATTAGCATTTCCAAATTCAATATTCATTGCAATTGTTAGTAGCAATGTTCACATTCCCAATATTCACAAACACCATTCACAATTCAGTATTTACCAATCAATATTCCCATTTCAATACTAGTTTCATTTCATAATAATATGCATATATATATATATGAAAATATATTACAAATCTCATGCTTCATCATTTCCAAAATACACATATCAATATTTCATATTTTCCCCATTTCATAAAACTCTTTCCATATTTCACATATTTCCACATTTCTCTATATTCACAAATATCAGTATTTCATACTATCGCTGTTTTCACAAAAATCATTTCTTTACATCCTTTATCCCATTTTCTTATTATCCAAAAATCACAATTAACATTTCATCATTTTCATATAATCATATGCCACATAGATTTCATTGTTAATCATATCATAATAATTTCAGGGAAAACACTATAATTCGTTTCACATATAATTCACCCACTATTTCACAAAAATACCTGCTATAATTTATTCCTTTTACCTGGCTTACTGAGATGCTCACAACAACACCCAATTTGACGCTCCTCGGCAGTCCTAACTCAAAAGCCTAAATATCATATTTTTACCAAATTAATCACCTCATTTCCCACAACAATTTTAGTATAATACTACCTACATTTCAAATACTCCAAACAACTCATAATACCCTTAAATCTCTTAGTTACCCTGATTTTGGGATGGTGCCCAAGTTGGTGTAACCAACGAACTACTCCAACAGACTTGAAGAGAATCTTCCCAAGAGTAGCGTGGTACCTTCCGATCGTCGAACCGAACTTTAATGAAGCTGGAATTCTAAAGAGAAGGTGAGAGGGATGAGTTTTAGAAAGAGAGAGAGTGAGTGATTTTGGATGAAATTTTCTCGTTGTATCCCGAGCTCAGCTCATTTATAAGATGCAGATTTGTCGACGAGACACGTCACCTCGTCGACAAGTCCATGAAGGGTGTTCGTCGATGAACTTGTAACCTTTGTCGACGAAATTCAAGCTTCCCCAAACCACACTTGGTAAGTTCTCATCGACAAGACAAGAGTCCCCGTCGACGAGACCCTGCTGAGTACCTTTTTAAAAATCCTTTTCTCTCCTTTCCTTTATTATTTATTTGCTATAATTATTCAAGTCTCTACATTCTCCCATCCTTATAAAAGTTTCTTCCTCGAAATTTACTATTTGTAATATACACCAGCCATTGAAGGAAAATTGACTACTTATTTTATTACTTACCCTCACTTATGGCGAAGGAATACCGTGGTTAAAAAGGGGTTCTAGAATATTACAATCATTGAAATAAAATTTTCCCCAATACCATTAAAATCTAAACACTACCTAACCTACATTATACAAATTAAATTACATACCTTAACCTTGATTTCCGCCAAACAGGTGCGGATATCTTTGGTGCATCTGCTCCTCTAACTCCCAAGAAGCCTCCTCTACAACATGGTTGCGCTACATAACTTTTACCAACGGTATACTTTTCATACACAACACTTGTTCTTTCCAATCCAAAATTTGCACTGGCATTTCCTCATAAGACAAAGCATCACTAAGCTCCAGTGCCTCATATCTGATCACATCAAAGGGATCTGGGACATATTTCCTTAACATAGAGACATGAAAAACGTCATGGATTCTTGACAAAATCGGTGGTAATGCCAGCCTGTAGGCAACTGGACCCACGCTCTCCAGAATCTCAAACAACCCAATATACCTAGGGCTCAATTTACCCTTCCTCCCAAATCTCATAACAACTTTCAATGGTGCCACTTTTAAGAACACATGATCCCCTGTGTCAAACTCCAACTCTCGCCAGTGAGTATCAGCATAAATCTTCTGCCAGCTCTGCGCTACACTGATTCTCTCTCTAATGAGTCTAACTTTTTCCTGAGTCTACTGTATTAGCTCTGGCCCCAATATTTGTCTCTCCCGAATCTTATCCCAGTACAATGGGGATTGACATCTCCTGCTATACAATGCCTCAAATAGTGTCATTCTTATGCTGGCCTGATAGTTGTTATTATACGCAAACTTAACTAATGGTATAAACTGTAACCAACTACCCCTAAAGTCCAACACGCATGCACGTAGCATATCCTCCAATATCTGTATCATCCTCTCCATCTATTATTCTGTCTGAGGATGAAATGCAGTGCTGAATGACAATTGAGAACTCATGGTCTCTTGCAAACTCCTCCAGAAATGGGATGTGAACCGTGGGTCTAGGTTTGAAACTATGGACACAGGCACGCCATGCATTCTCACTATCTTCTAAATACATAACTCTGCCAACCGGTTTAAGGAGTAGTTAACTCTAATAGGTAGAAAATGGGCAGTCTTCATAAGTCGATCCACCACTACCCAAATGGCGTCCTGTTCGTGAAGCGCTGACGGTAACCTAGGAACAAATTGATCGCTATATGCTCCCATTTCCACTCAGGAATATACAGCGGCTACAATGACCCTACCAGTCTCTAATGCTCATATTTCACCTGCTAGCATGTTAAACACTGTGCTACAAACTTGACAATTTCTCTTTTCATTCTGCTCCACCAAAATGAATCCCGAAGATCCCTGTACATTTTAGTCTACTAGGATGTACTGTATACAAGGATTGATGCTGTGACGACCTATTTAATTTCCACATTTTTTTCCATAATATAATAAAATCAATATCATAAAACTCAGCAGATCATAATCCACTTGGACCCGTGGGTACCAGGGATACATCAGAACACATAACAGAAGCCTAAGCAGTAGGAAACATGCAATCATAATATCATAAATACAAAATCATCTATCACAATACAAAAGTTACTACATCCATTGTATTTAATTTTATACATCCCAAAAAGAAAATCTAGGGACATTTCCATAAAATCCAATCGTCGCTATGAAAACTTACCCTTTAGAGAGGGCAGATCAACAGGACTATAACAGCGGAGCTTTACCCGCTCTCCTATCAGGGGCTCCTGAAATGTTTATGAAATTCGAGGTGAGACACCTCTCAGTAAGGGAAATAAACTAACACTAGTGTGTGGCAACATGAGCATTTCTTTGGTATACATATAATTATAGACATAACCAGTAAAACTGTATATATATATATATATATATATATCATTTCTAGGAAAAACATGTATAACAAAAACATGGCAGAACATAATGGTTTCCATAGTATAATTCATCTCATATAAATAATAATACAAAACAAACACCTCTGGAAGGTTAGCTGGCTCTTGTCATGTATTGCCCCCACATGACTAGGTTGTGTGACCCGAAGACGGGACCTGACAATAGTTGGCCGACTACTGTCAAGTCAAAAGTACAGTCTGTAAGTCCGATGGGTTTGCCAGACTTGGTCCGTACACCAAAGATGCTTACACACTTCTTAAAACTACATCGACCATCCAATCTCACACCACTCCGTACAACGACGTTAACACAAATATCATGATTATGATGACCATGGACACATAGCAGCGGTACCGTGCAAGTGCTAGCCTAGACCAAGCCAACCAGGTTCTGATATCATATAACATATACTGAAACTGTGATACATGAATATTTCATACCATTAATTATCAAATCAATCATATCATTTTGCATATATATATATATATATATATCATGAAAATCATCGGCCCGTACATCGGTATTTCACATTTTACCATAGCTCGGTCCGTATGCCAGAAAATCGTATCCATAGCTCAGCCCGTATGCTAGCAAATTATATCCATAGCTCGGCTCGTACGCCAGCAAATCATAAACATAGCTCAGCCCGTACGCCGGCAAATCATATCCATAGTTAGGCCCGTACGCCAGCAAATCATACACATAACTCGACCCGTACGCCGGCAAATATGTCAAAATCTTGGCCTATACACCGATTTTCCTTTATAAAAATTCATATCATTAACACATTCTCAGAAAACAGTTTTTCATTATAATTTCTACTCATGCCACACAAAACAGGTTTTTCGTATATTTAACATACCATTTTTTCAGCAGTATTTCCCAAATATAAATCATATATAAATATATTTATTTCCTTGAAATCAAATGCTATAATATTATACACACTTTTCATAAAATACTAGTTTAGTTTATCCCCTTACCTGAGTCTTGAAAAGCCCCTAAAACAAACAGCCCCGCACTCGCAGGGTTCCCCGTTCAACATCCTGAAAATGACATTTCCCATAACTAAAGTTTAGTATTACTACACGTACTACACTTTCTACAACTGTCAAATAACCAAATACTGAGTAGAAAGTCTTACCCTGGATTTGGGATGGTTTCCAACTCAGCCCCACCGACGATTCGCTCCGGCAAACTTGCAGAAAACTTTCCTAGGAGTGTCATGGTGGCGAGAATCCGGCCCGATCATCTGAGATACTAAAATCTTCCTTTAGACCATCCTATACTTTCTCATCAGCTCTACAAGCTTTGTATCACTCCTCTGTGACGCTTTAATTCTTTCTTGTAGAGTCAGTTGCAACACCAGATTGGCAAAAAATTCCTGATGATAACCCTCTACAAGTTCTATTCCCATTATTTCTAAATCCATCTGAATCGAACACTGCATCGTCACTACAAATACTGATGCACCCACAAATTTTCGGTTTAAGGTATCAGCCACCACATTAGCTTTTCCCGAGTGGTAACTAATGGTGCAATCGTAATCCTTTATCAGCTTTAACCATCTCCTATGCCTTGTGTTCAATTCTTTCTGCGTGAAAAAATATTTCAAACTCTTGTGGTTAGTAAAAATTTCACACCTACCCCCATAAAGATAATGTCGCCAAATCTTTAGTGCGTACACTACCGCTACCAGCTCCAAATCATGGGTAGGGTAATTCTTCTCATATTCTTTCAACTGACGCGAGGCATATGCTATAACTCTCCCTTGTTGCATTAGAACACAGCCAAGCTCTTTATGCGATGCATCACTGTAAATCACAAAACCCTCCTTACTTGAAGGAATTGTCAACATTAGTGTAGTGATGAGTCGTTGCTTTAGCTCCTGGAAGCTCTACTCACATTCATTTGACCATTCAAATTTTACCTCTTTCCTGGTCAACCTCATCAATGGACCCGAAAATTTAGAGAAACCCTCAACGAACCTGTGATAGTATCTAGCCATTCCCATGAAACTTTTGATTTCCTACACATTTTTCAGTTGCACCCAATCTACTACCTCCTCAATTTTGCTCGGATCCACTTAAATACCACCCCTAGAAACTACATGTCCAAGGAAGGTAAGCCGCTCTAGCCAAAACTCACACTTTTTGAATTTCACAAACAATTTCCTTTCCCTCAAAATCTGAAGTACTATTCTCATATGTTCTTCGTGCTCCTCGTGACTCTTTGAGTACACCAGTATATTGTCAATAAATACCACCACGAACTGATCCAGATACTGGTGAAATATCCTATTCATCAAATCCATAAACACCGCAGGAGCATTAGTTAACCCAAATGGCATAAACAAAAATTCATCGTGGCCATACTAAGTCCTGAATGTCATCTTAAAAACATCCTATGATCTGACTTTTAGTTGATGACACCCAAACCGTAAATCTATTTTTGAGAAAACCTGTGTCTCCTGGAGTTGATCAAATAAATCATCGATGCGAGGAAGTGGGTACTTATTTTTGATAGTCACTTTATTAATTTCATGGTAGTTGATGCACATTCTCTTCGACCCGTCTTTCTTTTTCACAAATAAAACTGGCACTCCCCAGGGCGACACAATGGGCCGAATAAATCCCCTATCTGACAATTCTTGCATCTGGTCCTTCAATTCCTTTAATTCTATCGGTGCCAATCTATACGATGCTTTTGAAATCGGCGTTGTCCCCGGTACTAGATCAATAGAAAATTCTACCTCATGATCAGAAGGTAGTCCCAAAAAATCCTCGGTAAAAGAATAAGGGAAATACCTTACTATCGGGATAACCCCCATCCTCAAATCACCCTTTGGTACCGCCTTTACACAAGCCAAAAAACCCTGATAACTATCTAACAGCAACCGCCTCACCTAAATGGCGGATAATAATTGTGGCGGGGTACGCACACAAGATCCCACAAACCTGTACTCTTGTCCCCCTGGAGGTTTGAACACAACCTCTTTCTGATGGCAATCTATACTAGCATAGTGAGCGGCTAACCAGTCCATACCCAATATTACCTTGAATCCATGCATATCCAAGACAACTAGATCAGCCACTAAAATCCTCCCCTGAATACGCACTAAATAAATTTTAAGTACTTTATCACATGTCCCCACAGCCACTGCTGACGTGGCTACTAATAAACTAACCCCCAACCATTGAGTTTCAAACCCACACAATTTTATGAATTCTCAGGCGATGAAGGAATGGGTCGCCCGTGAATCAAACAATGTAGTAGCTTTAAATGACAGAATTGAAATGGTACCTGTCACGATGTCTCCAGTCACCTCCGCATCTCCGAGTGTCAATGCATAAACTTGTATGGAGGTGGTATTCCTTTGCTAACCCCCACGAGGTGCCTGATGACCTCCTTTGTACGGTCTCAGAGCAGGCACTGACGCTGGCGGTGCACGACTATCCCTCGCCATATGTCCCGGCTAATAACACCAATAGTAGACCGTCTCCCTAAGCCAGCATTCTCTCGAGTGCCTTATATAACATGTGGGGTAGGGAGAGGGCATCTGTCTACCCTGTCTCACTCGATCTCCTTCCCCCGGTCTCCATCCTCCTCTACTGTCCTGCCTCCTCCATGGGCCCCGACTGAACACTGGTTGAACATCTGAAGACGTATGCCTCTTTCCCTGACCCTGCGCTACAGTGCCTCTCTGAAGGCCACCCTCAATCATAGCAACTCTATCTAATACCTCAGCAAATGTTTGGCCTTGAAAACCTATGACCTGCTTGAATACATTTTGTTTGAGGCCCTCCTCAAACTTTCTCACCTTCTTCTCCTCATCTGGTGCCAAATGTGGGGCAAACTGTAACAGTTCAATAAACCAAGCCGTGTACTGCTACACCGTCATCTACCCCTAAGTCAGGTGCAACAACTCTGCTGCCTTCACACTTTGGACAATAGTAGGAAAATATCACTCGAAAAATAATTCCTTGAACCGACCCCACACCACTGGCGCAGGATCCGGTCTCTGCTCCTTAATTAACCTCGTTGATCTCCACCAGCATTTTGCTTCCTCGGTCAGCTTAAATGCTGCAAATGACACTTTCTGTTCATCAGTACACAGGAGCACTGCTAGCATGTCCTTAACGTCCTGAACCCAATTCTTAGCCACTATCGAGTCTGCTCCTCCAACAAAGGATTGGGGTCTCATACATGTAAACTGCTCAAACGTGTAGCTCTGTTCCCTCGAACTCCTAGCCATCTCAGCCATTACCTGCTAAGTGACACTGCGCAATACTACATCGGAATCTCTGCCCCCCAAACTAGAAGGTCCTGCTCCATCACCCCCACCATTCGTGTCACTGTTCCCAAGATCCATCCTAAAAAGGAAACAACCAATCTCAGAATTTCATCATTATCACACAATCAATATATTCATCAAACTATAACTTATAAAACGTCCTTCTAAAATAATCTATTTTATTATTCTTAGCTCCCATTTAGAATTTAGTCCTACCACCCAAAACAAGACCGAGCGAGAGTATCCATGGTTTTTCTAGAATCGTCACCCTAGGAAAAATACAGAAACAACCACAGAACCCCTGATTGCAAGTCGCAAGACAAAACCCTAAATTCTAATCTCATCCTCTTACAATAATTAGCTTATATCTTATCAATATCCATTCCTATACTTTGGTATTGTATTTTGCTGTTTACTAAAGTTTGCAGAACTTAGCAAACCTAGGCTTTGATACCAAACTGTGACGCCCCGAATTTTCATATCATATATTAATATACATAACATATCAGCCACGTCACCACCCTGATACCATTTAAACACGACCCGGCCTGAGATGGGTACCGAATAAAACGGTCATACCACTATTCCTATCAGTGGAAGTCACAATATATATATATATACATCACAGTGAATACACATACCAGAGTGTCAACTAACCAGAAGTTTATACATCAACATACATCCCCAAAATAACAAAACTCTAGGGGAATCATCCATCCCTAGTGACACACTCACCCTATAGGTCAGGGTACCAGCTCCACTCTATCTGGGAGCTCTATCACCAGCTTAATCTCGGTTTCCTGAAATATTTAAATGATTGGGTGAGACACATTTCAGTAAGATAGAATAAATTATTTACAGTGTGTGGTAACATGATATTCATTGTTTAACATATCAGTGATAGTATCTTCGAAGAAAATATAACATTTCCATAACCATAATCATATAGATATACAACACTAGCTTTTATAAGCTTTTACTTCTATTTTCAAAATCATTTATAATCCAAGTTTGCCCACGAAGTTCCTGAGAATAGGGAAACTTACCCGCCCATACAAGCAGTTTCCTTTTGCCTTGAAATCGTTTACAGCCTAGCTTGATTAACCTGAGTTAAGCTACAAGTAATACTTATCAGAGCACTCACCTTACTCAGTAAGCCCTTAGGCGGTGTGCCTTACTTCGCCTTAATTATTTATTTACTCACGCAATTTCATTTCTCATTTTCATTTCATTTTCATTTCCTTTTTTTTTTTTTTTTTTCCATTTCCCACTTCCATTTCTTTTCCATTTTCCATTTCCATTTCTTTTCCATTTTCCATTTCCATTCCTTTTCCACTTTCCATTTCCATTTCCATATCTTGCACATGAGTATCCTTGGTAACCCACATTTCCATGTCTGTAACTCATGGTTGGCCTGAGGATTTTTCTCCACGCCATGCTTTCCCCTATGGTCAAGGTTGTGGGGCCTGATGGCTAGATCTAACCGCGGTTGGCTGACCCGGTTAGATCAAATAATACCATATACCTGTTTGTAGTAACGAATGGCCTGCGAAATACCCTAGTTCAGAATCCAGGGGGCAATATACAACCCTTCTCTTGCCCATTTGTACTGTCTTGCCACACGCTCCGCGAGTTCGTGTGGTTGCTTTTTTCATCCGCTAGCATCGATACCGTGCTTAATATCATAACCCATCGCTGAGGTTTACATATCCATTCCATCAGGATTTTCTTTTCCACTATTTCACTTTTCCCACATCAGCATTTCCAAATTCAATATTCATTGCAGTTGTTAGTTGCAATGTTCACATTCCCAATATTCACAATCACCATTCACAATTCAGTATTTGCCAATCAATATTCCCATTTCAATACTAGTTTCATTTCATAATAATATGCATATATATTTATATATATATATATATATATATATATATATATATATATGAAAATATATTACATATCACATGTTTCATCATTTCCAAAATACACATATCAATATTTCATATTTTCCCCATTTCATTAAACCCTTTCCATATTTCACATATTTCCACATTTCTCTATACTCACAAATATCAGCATTTCATACTATCACTATTTTCACAAAAATAATTTCTATACATCCTTTATCCCATTTTCTTATTATCCAAAAATCACAATTAACATTTCATCATTTTCATATAATCATATGCCACGCAGATTTCATTTGTTAATCATATCATAATAATTTTAGGGAAAACACTATAATTCGTTTCGCATCCCTTGCCATCTTAAATGCAGCATAGCGGACTTTTTGCTCATCCATACAGTCAAGTACTTCTAGTATCTCTTCTATTTGTTGAACCCAGTTTTCTGCAACCACTGGATTGGGTCTTCCCTCAAAAGTAAGAGGGTTCAACCTCATAAACTCCTTGATGCTGCAGCCCTGATCTACTATTGGATAGTTCTACCCTGTAGGATCCTTCCTTATTTTTGCCTTGACATGTTGAGCTATACCCCTCAACATCGTGGAGGTATCAATATCCTCTTCATTGGAAGTCTCTAAATCATCTCTTCCTTCAACCTCCATATCCTTTGTTGACCTTAGAGGTCACATCCGGTTTTGATAATGACGAATACTTGTTGTATTTTATGGTTATCTATGTGCAGGTATATAATTGGCAAATCAAAATGATGGCATATGAAGTAGAGCTTAAAGACCTTGAAGACCATATTTGTGTTGTATTTTAAATTCATTTTATGTAATGCGAGTCTGTAATAGTAATTAGGAGAAAAATGGTCTGTAATAATCAAATGGATTACATACATGATATGATAGGTAAGCTCAAAATGACCTAAAATGACCTTAGGACCCACATGCATGCATAAACAAATGTGCTTATATGAATAGGGTTAATGTATAAGGGGATTAGAACCGAAATGCATTAAAAATGCATGTTCAGTCGATCGAATCGAAATGCATTATAAAAGCATTCAATTGACCAAACCAATCAGAGGTCAACATTTTGACCATAGCACGGTCGACCGAACCTTGCCAAGTTCATACAGCTTAGTCAACCAAACTCCCACTAGGTCAACGGTTTGACCCCTCAATCGACAGACTAGAAATATATGGGCTACGCCCTGGTCAACCGAACCCCCACGTCAGAGATTCCAACCACCTGGTTGACTGAACTTCATAGTTCAAAATAGACTAGTCGACCGAACCACGTGAATTTGGGAAAATCACCTTTAAGACCCTTAGTACGGTCGACCGAACTCTTAATTCAATTTTTCAGCGGTCGACCAAACTATGTTACTTGGTCAACCGAATCTTAAGTTCGGTCGACTGGTGCTCTAGTGTTGGCGATATTTACCGAGGTTAAAAACTTCATTATTTTTATTAACCTCATTTTAAATTTTCTAAAAATGACATATGTGTCCTGGACGATTATAATTTTGAGGTATTCTTATATACCCCCTCATTTGAAAAGATTAGCACTTGATTAGCAATCTTGATTAGCAAAAATTCTCTGAAACTCAAAATTTCCTATACTCATTTCCAAGCCTCCTACACTCACTCTTATTATTTCCTATTGCTTAAATCCCTTTGTAAGTGTGCTTGAGTTTTATTATCAATAGGCTTTTGCTCTCTTTTGCTTGATTAATTAAGATTATTTTCTTGGAGAGCAAAGCAATAAGTTTTTCCCAGGAGATTTTATAAATAAGTCTTCCTTAGGAAAAACTTCATTGAACTTTTGAGTACTGCATTTTCATTACAATATCTTTAGAAGTTCACATTGTATTTTGATTGCTAAAAATACTTTTCAAATCATCTTCAAATATCTCGTGTGGTTTACTTTGAGAAATATTTGTTGAGATATTTGTCCATGTGCTAAAATATCTTTGTAACAATATTCTTTGATTGATTTTATCATTTTGAACACAAAGATCAAATCATTTTTACAAACTAAATCTGAATATCTCTTGAGGTTTATATTTTGAGAAAAATATTGGTTGAGATTTTTAAAGTGTGCTAAGGATCTTTGTTTGTGCATTTTGATTGAAATCATTATTTTGATACAAAGATCATATCACTTACACTCTCACACACTGATTGCAATATTTGCATAAATATTTTAGAGTAGACACTTAGACCACATTGAACTTACTTTATCATATCGTTCTGTGGTGTATTGATTAGATTGGTACATAATCTGCTTAGATAAGAAATATACTTGTTGTACGCAAATTTATTGAGAAATCTATTGTATTCTAGGCATGGCATGAGGGGGCGGTAATTCAGCCCGGTAAGGATTGGTTGTAAAGGTTGAGGTTAGCCTTATGCTAATTGACCTGGTTGTTTTGGTGCCACTCCACCAGTAAAGTGAGCCTTATAGTGGTAATCCTTGTACTTGTTAGCCAAGGTGGGTACATAGGCAGTTTCCCGAACCTTGATAACATTTCTAGGTGTCATCTTTATTTATAGCTTTCTTGTGCATGCTTGGTTAATTTAATTGTGCAATTTAATTTTCGTTGTATAATTAAATTGATTTAATTCATCTACACTAGATTGACCTTAGGGTTGTGTAATACTGCTGTTGGGGATTGACCTAGCACATTAAATTTGAAAATACCAATTCACCCCTCCTTTTTGGGATTACGATAAAGCTAACATCCTCATCCCTAGGATCCATCCTAAAAATAGAACATAAAAGGAATAAGAATTCCATTATCATAACCCTTTTAACACAATCATTAATCTAAATTCCAATACACACCAAACTTCTCAATTTGGGACCTATCTCATAGCTCATAAACGAAATCATCTAAAGTTTACCTTGGCTTTTCTGAGGCCGTTGACTACTTCAGAAAAATCATAGGAAATCGTCGACGTATTTTCGCCTCTAGGCTACAAAACAAAATCGTATACTTCTCAACACCTAACCTACCCATTTCCCATCCTCATTATCACCTATTCCTATACTCTGGTATTAATCATCCTTAAGTCTATAGAATCCCAAAACCTAATGCTCTGATACCAAAATGTAATGGCCCAAACCCGAAACTAGGGTTCAAAGTGTTATTTGAAATACACCTCTAATACCACCTCGTGACGCCCCGAACCCGCCAAGTGGGTCCCGAGTGCCACGTGTTCCATTTACCTAAACCTGACTCTATATCAGTTATGTAGCGGGAATAATGACAATTCTTCCATAAAATATACCAGAGGTTCTACATCCATACACAATCAAAAACTTAACCTAACATCTAGTATCCACAACATTCACAATTCTGAAAACATAAACATATTACAAACCCAAATATCATAACCAAAGTTTATACCTTCTCTTTCTTTCAAAAGTGCTATACCAACCCCGAGCTCTCTAAGCTTGATCACGCGGAGGTTCTAAAAAAGATAAAGTTCAACTATTGGGTGAGACACATCTTAGTAAGGACATAATACATTAAATTAGTGTGTAGCTATCATGAGGTTTATAAACAACATATATATATTCATTATTTTCAAATGAAACCATAATTTTGAAATCATTCTATGTTCCTACTCAAACACATGCAAAGTGTTTTACCAACGAGAGTTCTTAACGATTGGGGTGATTAGTAAAGGCTGGATTCCTTTCCTATAAAACTAGTCCACTCCACATTTTTAGCATTAGTTCTTCAAATATGTGAGACGTTTGATTATGACACTCTTCCTCACATATGAGAGTGAACCCATTTTCTTGAGTGAATTTTGAGGGAATAAACCAGTGAGGCCGAGTCAAGATTACCATTTTGTAGGTGTTCTAGAGCACTCAGAGTGAGACAAATCATATACCTTACACATGCCTTGTGAAGTTGCCTATTCATACTTGGACTTACATGCTAATATTAATTTTGAATTATAATTATGGGTTGATTCTCTATGAGTTGTGTCTTGAGATGGCTGTATATTGTTGAGATTTGCATGATTGAATTGTTATGGAGTGTGTGTATAGTAGAGTCATTATAAAGGAACATGTATGCGAAATGGTATGCTTGTGCTGCATATGTTCTCACCTTTTGTTCAGTGAACTAGTGTTTATGGGTTCACCCTGGAAACTCTCACGAGACTAGAACTCGTCCACTGAGATCAACCTAGGAGTTTAAAGCCTTGTTGCATACGGTAAATGCAACCGTGTTTCCCGTAAAAGAGGATGTAGGTAGGATTTAGTAGTTTTCTTAGATTTTTCTTTGCTTGGGGACTAGCAAAGTGTAAGTTTGGGATTGTGATGAGTCTCTAAAATGCATAATTTTAGACCCTCATTTATCTTTGTTTATCCTCATTTTACTATGTATTACCCAGAGTTATTATTGTTCAAAGCTATACAAGGTTTGTTTGTCTTTTTAGGAAAAACAGGTTAAAACCATGGAGTTGGGTATTACGAGAAGCCAATGAGGATTTGGAGGACTCAAAGCTCAAATCAGATGCTCAGCCATGCTCCAGAAGCTTCAGATTATCAAGGAACAAAAAATGATGCTCAACTATGTGGTGCGACTAGCAACACACAGGGGTGACTTAGTCTCCCACTACAAACTCCAAGGTTCAAACTGAGATCAAAATGCTGCAAGGTTTGACCAAGTCCTCAACCAAGTGACTCTCTATATAGAGACCCGAAGAGTTATAGTAACTAAATAATAAATAAAGGAAAGAAAAGGAAAATTCCAAAGGGGACTCAACAGGGTCTCATCGACGAGCGTAGAGTGTTCGTCAACGAGCAGCCTACTTGGGCTCGTCGACGTGGACACGTGTCTCGTCAATGAGAACTTACCGAGAGAGCTAATTTTAGGGTCTGAAACTCATTGACAAGGGTTATGTGCTCATCGATGAACTTCCTTCTTGGACTCGTCGATGAGGTGCCGTGGCTCGTCGACGAGGCCACATGGACAACACTCTATATAAGGCCAAAATCACACTTTTTGTGAGAAAATTTGCATCCCAGCTCTTTCTCTCTCTAGAATTTCATCTCCTCTACCTTCTCTCTGCAATTCCAATTTTGTTCCTCGCCGATTCAACAATAGGAAGCCATCACGTTACTCCTGGGAAGATTCTCTTCAAGTTTGTTGGAGTAGATTGTTGGTTAAGCCAACTTGAGCACCATCCCAAAATCTAGGTAAGTTGGTTATTTTAGGTTTTATAAGTTATTTCATATTTCTAGACTGAGGAAAATATATTAGGTGAGATAATAGTGGAATTTTTTTGGCAAAATGTGAATTTCAGGGTGTTGAGTTAGGAACACCACAGGTGCAGGTTTGGTTAAATTTATGGGCTTCTCAGTAAGCCAAGTAAGGGGATAAACTAAGTCAGCATTTTTCATGAAATTATTTTGTTATTATACAACGTTTATTTTCAGAAAAATATCTATGATATGGAAGTGTGTTTGGAAATACTGTTGTTGAATAAGGAAATGGTTTTTGTTAGTGTTGGTGTATTGCCAAGAGGGGGGTGAATTGGGTATTTAAAAATTAATCCCCTAGGTTTAGCTAATCTAGCAATATTTCACAACCTATACACACACCCAAATGCATAGATAATATGCGGAAATTAAATCATGCGCTATAACATACATGTGCTGAAATGTAAAGTGTAGAAAGTATAAAGTACACGCACGATATGTTATCGGGGTTTGGCCAACTGTGCCTACGTCACCTCCTCTAACTCGCAAGCTCAAGGATTCCACTAAAGGCTCACTTAACGGGTGGAGCGGCACCTAATACAACCAAGTCAATTAGTACAAGGCTGACCTCAACCTTTACAAACTCTCCTTGCGGGGTAGAGAAGGCCTTAGGTCAAATTCACAGGGCTGACCCCAACCTGATCCTTCTGGGCTAGATCAAACCCTCTCAAGCCACGCCTAGAAATACAACAGTATTTATCACAAAGTAACTAGTACAGTGATTATGCTTTCATGTAAAGCAGATATGTATCCAATACGCGCAATCACATACACATCAATAATGTAGGAAATGTAAGCTCAGTGATGTGTATTTTTGTGCAAGTTAAACTCAATAAGATATGATCGCTAATATGCTCAAGAGTGTTCTAAACAAGCAGTATCTTGGAATCTAAGCAATACACAGTTCAGTAGCAAATCAATATTCTAAAGATATGAATCAGATAATCAAACTAGTTTAATAAGATTTTCCTTAATGAAATACACACAATACTAGTTTGAAAATGTTTTGCTTGTTTGAAAAATATTTGCACAACCAAAAACAAAGCTATTGGACACTTGCAATAACAATGCAAATATCCTAAGCTTGCTAGTTTATCCCAACACAAGATTTATTATATTCAAATTTGTGGGATAAACTTTGCTCACTCCCCAAAAATAGATCAATCAATCAAACAAGAATAATGGGAGTATTAGCAACCTCTACTAATTAATAACCCAAGAAAGAACTCTCACAAAGCTAAAAATAATCAATGGAATGAAGGTATGAGAGTGTTTTGGAAGTATTATAGGAAAAATGGGATTTTGAGTTTAAGAGAACTTTGGCTAATGATTTTTCTTAATCTCCACTTAATCCTCACAAATGAACCCCTATATATAGAGAAAGGATAAATTATAACCGTTGGGGGACACATAGGGCATTCTTAAATTTGTTAAAGAAGTTTAGTAAAAATTAACCCTGTTTAATTAAAATTTATCCCGATAAAAATAATTTAACTCACGAGATTCGGGTGCCCAATATGAGGTTCGAGTTCCCGAAAAAATTCAGTCAAAAAATCAATTTTTAAAGGTTCGGGTGCCCGAAGAAAGGTTCGGTTGGCTGAACCAAAGATAGAAACTTTCTATCCGCGGTTCGGGTGCCCGAAGCTGAGTTCGGTTAACCAAACTAGCAAGTTTGGTCTCCCGAGGCCTTTTTGAACTTGAAGGTTCGAGTCCTTGGGTTGGTGAAAAAGCTTTCTGACATGGGTTCGGTCGCCCGTGGGCGATACATTCATTATAGGTTCGGTCGCCCGAAACCTAGTCAAATTGCTGACTTTCCAGCAGTTCGGGCACCTGAGGAGTTTTGAACTCCTGGGGTTCGGTTGCCTGACCTCTCACATATTTGCCTATTATGTTCAATTTAATTTCAATCTGATCCCCAGATTGAGCAAGTGATTATGGGGACTTTCTTACGTGCAAGTGTTGGGACCTAGGGTCTTTTCAAGCATGAACAAAAACCTGGCGTCGATCGACTGCCCTAAAGTCATCCGGTCCCTATGGTCATTCTGTGGCATTTCTGAGCTTACAAAACCTACATGCATGACATATAGAGATTATTATAGACCGATATCCTAATTACTATTACAGACCCATAATATAACATGAATTACAATATAAAATAGATCTTTTGGGTCTTTAGTCTTCAAGCTTTCGCGTGCCATAAAATGATCAAGCTAATATGAACCTACACACAAACTTGAAAGCCATCAAATACCTGAGTATTTGTCATTATCAAAACCGAGTGTGATCTATAAGGTCAACAGTTTTAATACATTTTATCAAGAAATATGATTTTAGTTCAGTTTTTATGTTAAAACATTACTTACACTTGAGTGGCATGAGTATGATTTTCCATGAAAATTATGTTATACCAAAATATTATGTTTTCTTCAGAATAAGGATGTTATGGCAGTTTTTAAGAAAACCATAAAAATAATACAGGAACTATGGTTTTGAAATATTATGTTGAACAATACAGAAACTTCATGATACAGTATGTTATGTTATGGCCGGCGCAGATGTCGTGATTTATATGTTATGATATGGTCGACACAGATGCCGTGACTTACATGTTATGATATGCCGGCGCAAATGTCGTGATTATGTATGATATGTCAGATTTCATGAAAAATTCTATCATGTCAGATATTATTATAAATATGAAACAGCCATGTATCAAAATATGAAACGTACTACATGATGTCAAAACCTAAATGACTTAGTTTAGTTTCACGAAGCACGGTACCATAGCTATATGTTCAAGTTCATGTTCATGTTAGTGCTACCATACATCTTAGATAGAGTATGGAAGATGGCAATCGATGTGACTTCATGGTAGTGCAGGTGTCCCTCTAGCAGTCCAGACCAGGAGAGGCAAGCCCATCATATTTACAGACTTATGTTTGACTTAGCGTGGTCGGCCAGCCATTGCGAGGTCTTACCTTCGGGCCGCACAACCTAGTCATGTGGAGGTAAGACATGATATCAGCTAACTATCCATCCAGGTTATTATTTTATGTATTGTGTAGTTATATAAGATGATTTACATGTTACAGAAATATAGCATGATATGTACGTGACGACTGATTATGTTTATTCAGAAATCAAACAGACAATTTTTACAGATATGATTTATGTACAGTATATGTTTACCACACAAAAATACTCATGTTGCCACACACTGATATTAGTTTATTTCCCTTACTAAGAGGTGCCTCACCTCAGTATTATAAACATTTAGGAAATCCAAATAGAATGGCGAATAGAGCTCTGCGACAGTAGAGTCTAACTGAGCTACCCTGTCAAAAGGGTAAGTCGTTGAGCTAGGGTCAGATGGGTTTTTGGGTTATGACCCTAGGATATTTTTTTGGTCTTTTTGGGATGTTTGTATACATATGTCAGATTTAGTAGAACTGTGGTATTGTGACTGGTTGAATGACATGTAAGTAATTTATGTTTTCCGCTGCTTAGGTATCAGAGATGTCTGACAGGTATATCCCCGGTACCCATGGGTCCGGGTTGATCATGTTTATGTCAGTATAATAGGTTATTATGATCATTATGAATGTTATTATTGTGAATATATATATATATATATATATATAGTAAAATAGGTAGGTCGTTATAGTTTGGTATCAAAGCCTAGGTTGTTAGGTTCTGTAAACTCTAGAGTGCAGCGGAAACAATATCAGAGTACAGGAAAAAGATTTGAGGTTTTGTTCTACAGCCTAGAGGCAAGAATTCCGTGGTGGTTTTTGTGTCTTCCCTAGGGTGACGATCTCAGGAAAGCCATAGTAAACTATTGTCGGGTTGTGTTTCTATAGTGTAGGATTGAATCTTGAATTAAGATAAGGATGTCAAGATAGGGGGATAATATGAGATTTTGGTTAGATACGTAAATTATAAGGGAACCTCAAACGACACGCGTTGAGACCCAGCAAACAATGTTGGAATGCTTGCCCAAGAAAGTTAAAATTCAGATTTTTAGATAGATATGAGTGGTAGACCTCGACCCGTTGTTTACGACAAACAAGAACTTTGGTATATACAACCTCAACCCGTTGTTTAGTGCGAAACACGAACCTTGGTATAAGGAAGATGCCACAAACGGTGGTGGAAAGCCGTTTGATAAGTCATTGGTGAACGCCACGGGAAATCCCAATAAGTTTGAAAAGTTCTTCAAAAGAACCAAGAAGAAACAAAGCCTCAAAGCCTCACATTTTTATTCCATTCTATTCCTTCTTACAATGGTGAGATATATATAGCTAGTATGGGAGACAAGGACATTAAACACTTAACAATTCCCACACAAACATGGGAGACAAGAACATTAAATACTTAACAATTCCCATACAAACATGGGAGACAAAAACATTAAATATACCAACTTACTAGACACATTAATGACTCTCACAACTTACTAAAATCCTATGCAAGCTAAGTTGCCTTGCAATACACCATTAAGTCAAATTCCATATTTGAATTAGCACACAATTATTAATAAGGAGATTAAAGCCATTAAGCAAGATTAGCTCCATCACAAACTTGAATTAAGTTTAGTAAGTCTTCATCTTTCTTTGGGCCATGCTTGGAGTGCCCCATTTTTGAATAAGCCCAAATATCTTGAATCAGCCCGTGAAGTATTTCTTTGATCTTCTTGGATCTCGCTCTGATGATAGGTCCAACTGAAACATGTAATGGATCCTTCCATAGTGCTTATTGATTCTCATCATTCCCCCACTCTTCAAAAGGATTCGACCTCGAATCCATTCCATGTAATATTATACCAATAAGACAAGAAAATATTGTAGAAACAACGAATCAAAGGAGTAGGAAAAAAAAAATCTTTTTGCTTTCTTTTCTTTTTGACTGTCTCCTTTTTTTTTTTTTTTTCCAACTTGCTACATGTCACAAAACAATAACAATGAAACAAAACATAAGATAAAAGATAGTAAACCTGATTTTAGAGCCTAAGCTCTGAAAGCAAATGATGTGAACCTCAAACGACGCGCGTTGAGACCCAACAACCAATATTGGAATGCTTGCCCAAGAAAGCTAAAATTCAGATTTTTGGATAGATATGAATGGTAGACCTCGACCCGTTGTTTACGACAAACAAGAACTTTGGTATATACGACCTCAACCCGTTGTTTAGTGCGAAACACGAACCTTGGTATAAGGAAGACGCCACAAACGGTGGTGGAAAGCCATTTGATAAGTCATTGGTGAATGCCATGGGAAATCCCGATAAGTTCGAAAAGTTCTTCAAAAGAACCAAGAAGAAACAAAGCCTTAAAGCCTCACATTTTTATTCCATTCTATTCCTTCTTACAATGGTGAGATATATATAGCTAGTATGGGAGACAAGGACATTAAACACTTAACAATTCCCACACAAACATGGGAGACAAGAACATTAAATACTTAGCAATTCCCATACAAACATGGGAGACAAAAACATTAAATATACCAACTTACTAGACACATTAATGACTCTCACAACTTACTAAAATCCTATGCAAGCTAAGTTGCCTTGCAATACACCATTAAGTCAAATCCCATATTTGAATTAGCACACAATTATTAATAAGGAGATTAAAGCCATTAAGCAAGATTAGCTCCATCACAAACTTGAATTAAGTTTAGTAAGTCTTTATCTTTCTTTGGGCCATGCTTGGAGTGCCCCATTTTTGAATAAGCCCAAATATCTTGAATCAGCCCGTGAAGTATTTCTTTGATCTTCTTGGATCTTGCTCTGATGATAGGCCCAACTGAAACATGTAATGGATCCTTCCATGGTGCTTATTGATTCTCATCAGGTAGGGTCCCTAAGTCATGTTTATTGTCTTTTCAAGATGGACCCTGGGGGTGGCAGTGCTCATGTGAGCGATAGTGAGGGTGGCAGTGCAGGTGGTGTTGAATCAGATGCAGTATAATGCAATGTAACTCAGCAGGTCATGGTTGAGATCACACGTAGCTCTAGGGAGCATGGAGGCCCATCTGCAGGGCACATGTGCATGATAGAGAAATTCACCAAGATGAATCCTCTGGCATTTTCAAGAGGGACTGATCCTGCAGTCGTCGAGAACTGGATGCAGGAAATTGAGAAGGTTTTGGCAGTGCTACAGTGCACAGAGGAGCAGAGAGTCTTATTTTTCACCTATAAATTGATAGGAGAGGCCGAGAGATGGTGGACTGTGGTAAAACTATTAGAGGAATAGAGGGCGGTGCCTATAGCTATGACCTGGTGCCATTTTAGAGAGTTGTTCTGTGACAAATATTTCCCAGCCACTACCAAAGAGGCCAAAGTGGAGGAATTCCTGAATCTAAAGCAGGGACAGCAAACAATCCAACAGTATGCAGCGAGGTTTATAAAGTTGCCCCACTTCGCCCTGTATATCATATCCGATGAGGAAAAGAAGGCAAGAAAATTTGAAAGAGGCCTGAGGAGAGAAATTTATAAGCAGGTAGCAATGTTGAAAGTGCAGGACTTTGCTGAGTTGGTAGATAGAGCAACGGTGGGTGAGGCTAGTGAGCGAATGGAGATAGAGGAGTGGGAACAGAAGAAGAGATCATGCCTTCAGGCTTTTAGCAGGGATCTAGTCGAGGCTAATGGAGTAGAGGAAATTATGGTAGAGGACAGAGGTAGGAGACTGGGGGCCATGAGGTTCAGGGAGTGCACCTACCCTGTATGTCAGATATGTGGAAAGAGACACTTGGGAGAGTGTCGAGTGGGGAGAGGCATCTGTTATCACTACGGTAGACCAGGACATTTGGTACAAGATTGCCCTACATCATCTGGTATCGCTTCTGCTCCTAGACCTCACTAGGGAGGTTATCAGGTGCCCCGTGGAGGCCAGTAGAGGAATGTAGCTCCGGCGAGGGTATATGCTTTGATGCCGGGAGATGTAGAGGTCGCAGACAACGCTGTGATAGGTACCTTTATTACTTTATCATATCAAACTATTGTTTTATTTGATTCAGGTGCCACCTATTCCTTTGTGTATGCGGGATACGTTAAATTGCCTGGTGTTGAGACACAGTAATTAGATGTTGAATTATCAGTAGCAATACCAATAGGGTCAGTGGTGAGGTGTCATAGGGTGCTCAGGAGATATCCAGTAAATATTCAGGGGAGAGTGTTACCAGTTGACCTAATTGTACTAGATATGCATGGATTCGATGTGATACTGGGTATAATTGACTGGCAACTAACTATGCTAATATTGACTGTCGTCTGAAAGAGGTGATATTTAAACCACTGGGAAAGAAAGAATTCAGATTTGTGGGGTCACAAGTGCATTCCCCACCTCAGTTAGTGTCAGCCATACAGGCGATAAGACTACTCTTAGATGAATGTCAGGGGTTTATTGCCCGTGTAAAGGAGGTGACATAAAATGAATTGAAACTTGTCAATACATCAGTGATAAAGGAGTTTCTGGATATTTTTCCAGAGGAACTATCTAGGTTGCTTCCCGACAGTGAGGTAGATTTTGCTATTGACGTACTTCCAAGGACAACACCGATCTCTAAAGCTCCTTACCGAATGGCTCCAGCAGAATTGGGAGAATTAAAGGATCAGTTCCAGGATTTATTGAATAAAAGGTTTATTAGACCTAGTGTATCACCTTGGGGAGCTCCAATTTTATTTGTGAAAAAGAAAGACGAGACTAAGAGGATATGCATAGATTACAAAGAAATAAACAAAGTAACAATTAAGAATAGGTATCCTCTACCTCGTATAGATTACTTATTTGATCAGCTTCAGGGTACACGGGTCTATTCCAAGATCGACCTTCGGTCAGGTTATCACCAGGTGAAAGTTAAAACAAAAGACATTTTGAAAACAGCTTTTAGGACCAGGTATGGGCATTATGAATTTCTAGTTATGCCATTTGATTTAACGAATGCTCCTACTGTTTTCATGGATTTGATGAATAGAATCTTTCACCAGTATTTAGACCAATTCGTTATGGTTTTCATTTATGACATACTGGTCTACTCGCGGAGTTTTGAGAAGCATGAGACGCACCTAAGGCTAGTACTTCAGATGCTTAGGGAAAAGCAATTGTATGTCAAGTTTAGCAAATATGAATTCTGGTTAGAGAAAGTTGTGTTTCTTGGGTATGTTATATTAGGGGATGGAATTTCTATAGATCCCAGCAAGATAGAGTCAATGGAGAATTAGGTCAGGTTGAGGAACGTTCAAAAAATCAAGAGTTTGTTGGGACTGGCGGGATATTATCGTCGATTTGTAGGAAGATTCTCAGCTTTATCAAGGCCTCTGACGCGTCTAACCAAGAAGAATGTTAGGTTTGAATGGGACAACGATTATGAGCAGAGCTTCCAGGAATTGAAGTAGAGGCTCGTCATTACACCTGTCTTAACTATTCCATTAGGAGGTGATGGATACGTGATCTACTGTGACGCATCTTTAAGGGGACTCAGATGTGTATTGATGCAGTAAGACAGAGTTGTAGCATATGCTTTCATACAATTGAAAGAATATGAAAATAATTATTCCACCCATGATCTAGAGTTGGCTGTAGTGGTTCATGCATTCAAAATTTGGAGGCATTATCTACACGGAGAGAGATGTGAAATATTTTCAGATCATAAATTTTAAAGTACTTCTTCATGCAAAAGGAGTTGAATATGCGACAAAGAATATAGTTAGAACTCATCAAGGATTAAAGAATATAGTTAGAACTCATCAAGGATTATGATTATACTATTAACTACCATCCAGGTAAATCAAATGTGGTGGTTGATGCGTTGAGCTGAAAATCCATGATAGCAGCTTGTCAGCAACAAAAATTCAATGCCCGATCCAGATGGACTTGGAGAGGCTTGGCGTGGAGTTAGTAGAGAGTGATCACCAGGAATTTATTGCTAACCTGGTGGTGTAGCCT
Organism: Malania oleifera; assembly: GCF_029873635.1. Lineage (NCBI taxonomy): Eukaryota > Viridiplantae > Streptophyta > Magnoliopsida > Santalales > Ximeniaceae > Malania > Malania oleifera. The sequence continues at coordinate 83,289,568 of NC_080422.1, read as the reverse complement.
ACCTTATAGGAAAAGATTAAAGCAGCCTAGAAGAATGATGCAAAGTTGATGGAGTTGATAGAGAAGGTACAAAACGGATAGGGAGAGGAGTTCAGTATTTCAGATGATGGAACTCTAAGGTTCCATACCAGGCTGTGCATGCCTATAGAGGTGGATATTAGAAGGATTATCCTAGAGGAGGCTCACAAATCCTTATACATGGTTCATCCAGGCATTTCTAAAATGTATAAGGATCTGTGAGAGTTTTTCTAGTGGAGCGGCATAAAGAAGAAGATTGCCGAGTTTGTGTAGAAGTGTTTGACGTGCCAATATGTAAAAACTGAGCACTAGAGGCCGACGAGCCAACTACAGCCACTTTACATCCCGGAGTGGAAATGGGATCACATTTCTATGGACTTCGTGACAGGTTTACTGTTGGTGCGGCAAGGGCAGAATGCTATTTGGGTGGTCATAGATCGACAAACAAAGACCGCTCACTTTATTCCTATTAAAGTCAACTACTCCATGGATAGATTGGCAGAAATATATATTCAAGAGATAGTACGGTCACATGGTGTGCCAGTGTCCAAAATATCATACCGAGACCCACGTTTCACGTCACGATTTTGGAGGAGCTTGCAGAAGGCTCTGGGGTCTCAGTTATCATTCAGCACAGCGTTTCATCCTCAAACGGATGGGTTGTGACGACCCGAAAAATAATAGTATTTAAATAATAAAGAGGGAGAGAAATGAAATGAGTAATAGAAGGAGGCAACCGACTTTGTCAATGAACACAGGGGTTTCGTCGATAAGGGTTCTTCAGGACCTCGTCGATGAGAAAATACCGAGAGATATTTTGGGACAACCTGAAATTCATCGATAAGGGAGGAAGTTCGTCGACGAAATTCCTTAAAGACTCGTCGATGAGATGACATGTCTCATCGACGAACCTAGGGCTATAAATTGCCAAAAACCCAAATTTTGATGGAAAAATCAGCGCTGAATTCTCCTCTCTCTCTCTCTCTCTCTCTCTCTCTCTCTCTCTCTCTCTCTCTCTCTTTTACGACGCCTTCCCCTTCTCTCTTCAATTTCGGGCCCGTTTTACGTCGGATCGATGATCTGAAGCCACCACGACGCTCCTGGCGAAGTTCTCCGCAAGTCTGCTGGAGCTAATCATTGGTGGAATTGGTTTGGATCTCGTCCCAATCTCAGGGTAAGGCATTTTATTCAGTATTTGCCTTTCCTTCAGTTATAAGAAATACAATACACAAAGAAATACGGATGTTTTATTCTGGGGGATTTAATTTTCAGGGTGTTGAGTGGAGAACTCTGCGTGTATAAAGCCAGAATTTTGTAGGGGCTTTTCAGAGGAAGGTAAGGGAAATATGCTATGTTAGGAATTGTTATAATATTAACAGAGATTTTTCACATATGTATATACCAGCTTATTACCTAGTTTTACAGAATATGAGTTTTAAATGCTTGTGTGGCTTGAGTGGATATTTATGTGATGAAGAACTTATATAGTTTTTACAGTGTATCATACTATACTAAATACATAGATATAGACAGTATATACAGTTTATGTAGTTTTTCTAGTATATGGAACTATATAGAATATATAGATATAATTATATATTCACAGAGATTATATAGAAAGACATGCATGCATATACAGCTTGTATACGAATAGTTTCATAAAATAGATATATATATATATATATATTACAACTTTATACAGAACAGTATATATAGTGTTTACAGTATGTCATGTTTCCTATTACCATAACATACAGAGTATGTAGACAGAGTATATAAACGGAGAATACAGACAGATATACAGAGATAGCATCAAGATGCTATAGATACAGTATACAGAGATTACAGTATTTACAGTACAGAAAGATAACGTTATGGCAATTTTGGAAACATGATGAAAACAGTAAATATATATATATATATATATATATATAGAGTATCAGATCCTTAAGGAAATATTACAGACAGATACAGATAAAGAATACAGAGCACAATACCGTTGCTAGATACAAATAGAGTGCAACCATATATCTCAGATAGTGTGTCGGTACCGTAGACCGTGTTCGGAGAGTATGCAGCTCCCCAGTTCGCTGGGTGGAGGGGGCCGGTTTGACGAGGTAGTAGCTAGTTTTGAGCCTAGGAGTGGATGCAGTTTGGCCGGACTGAGGTAGTGTAGAGTATATTGACTTATCTGCAGGGCTGACCAGATTAAGTCCCGTCTACGAGCCGCACAACCCTGTTATGAGGGGTCAAATCATGACATACAGAATTCCAGGGATAAAACACAGTTATGTATATGTATACAGCTTTACAGTATATGATGAGTATAGTATGATATTAGCAGTATGAAGAGTAGAAAACACAGATGATACAGTTATATTTTAAATTGTGAAAAGAAAGATATGCTCTAAAAATTTACTAATGTATTACAGTTCAGTTATTATTTAAACAGAATTCCTAACTTAGTTGCCACACACTAGTAATAGCTTATTTCCATTTACTGAGCACCGACTCAGCCCATGACTTTAACATTTTTCAGCTGAGCCAACTGGGCGAGCAAATCAGGCTCACAAATAGAGAGTATTTTGATTACCCTGGTTATAGGGTGAGTTTTTGACAGAGTTTTGTATTTTTCGGGTAGATGATGATGGAGGGATTTGTTTTGTATGGCTATGGTCGATAGATACTGGATTCTGGTATTGTATATACATGTATATGTGATTTATGTTTTTCCGCTGCATAGGGGTGTCCATTACATACAGGTATTGGAGTAATTTATTACTATAAAAAAAATAGTGAAAATTTTGAGGATGTCACATAGGCAGTTAGAAAGGACGATTAAGATATTAGAGGATATGCTATGGGCATGTGTGCTGGATTTCAAGGGTAGTTAGACCCAGTATATACCGCTAGTAGAGTTTGCATATAATAACAACTATCAGGCCAACATCGACATGACACCTTTTGAGGCGTTATATGGTAGGAGATGTCGTTCTCCTCTATATTGGGATGAGTTAGGTGAGAGGTGAGTTTTGGGACCAAAGTTAGTAGAACAGGTGTACGATAAAGTCCGACTTATCAAAGAAAGAGTCAGTGCAGCTTAGAGTCGGCAGAAAAGCTACGTGGATACTCACCGCCGAAAGTTGGAATTCGAAGTGGGAGATCATGTATTTCTGAAAATAGAACCACTGAAAGGAACTATGAGGTTTGGGAGGAAGGGTAAGTTGAGCCCTAGTTTTATTAGCCCTTTCGAGACACTTGAGAGGGTGGGGTTAGTTGCCTACCAGCTAGCTTTACCACCAGTTTTATCCAGATTACATGACGTATTTCATGTTTCCATGCTGAGGAAATACATCCTAGATCCCTCCCATGTGGTTAGTTATGTGGAGATAGAGCTCGGAGATTCACTGGCTTATGATGAGATACTAGTACAGATCTTAGACAGGAAGGAGCAGGAATTGCGTAATAAGAAAATTCCATTAGTAAAAGTCCTGTGGAGGAATCATGCAATAGAAGAAGCTTCTTAGGAGCTTGAATAAGAAATATGACAGAAATACCCGCACCTATTTAGTGGGGACCAGCAGTAATCAAGAAAAATACAGATAAGCATGTTAAGTTTCTTTTGTGCAGGTTTGTCAGTACATATAATAATTTTCAGTTAGTAGATAGTATTTTGGTTTTAGGAGAATTTTATTTTATGTATTTGTAATCTCTCAAAACCTTGAATGTAATCACAGTATTCCTCTGCCACAAGTGAGGGTAAGTAATAAAATAAGTAGTCTATTTTCCTCAAAGGATGGTGTTCAATACATATACAATACAAATAGTAAATTTTGAGGATGAAATTTTATAAGGATGGGAGAATGTAGAGACCCAAAGAATTATAGTAACTAAATAATAAAGAAATGAAAGAAAAGGAAAATTGCAAGGGGGACTTAGCAGGGTCTAATCGACGAGCGCAGAGTGTTTGTCGACGAGCAGCCTACTTGGGCTCGTTGACATGGACACGTGTCTTATTGATGAGAACTTACCGAGAGAGCTGATTTCAGGGCCAGAAACTCATCGACGAGGGTTATGTGCTCGTTGACAAACTTCCTTCTCGAACTTGTCGATGAGGTGTCGTGGCTCGTCGACGAGGCCACGTGGACAATACTCTATATAAGGCCAAAATCACACTTTCTGCGAGAAAATTTGCATGCCAACTCTTTCTCTCTCTAGAATTTCATCTCCACTACATTCTTTCTTCGATTCCAACTTTGTTTCTCGCCGGTTCGACGATCGGAAGCCGCCATATTACTTCTAGGAAGATTCTCTTCAAGTCTGCTAAAGTAGATTGTTGGTTAGGCCAACTTGGGCACCATCTCGAAATCTGGGTAAGTTGGTTATTTTAGGCTTTATAAGTTATTTGGTATTTCTGGACTGAGAAAAATGTATTAGGTGAGATAATACTGAAATTTTATTGGGAAAATGTGAATTTTAGGATGTTGAGCTAGGAACACCACAGGTGCAGGTTTGGTTAAATTTGTGGGTTTCTCAGTAAGCCAAGTAAGGGGATAAACTAAGTCAACATTTTTCATGAAATTATTTATTATTATACAACATTTATTTTTAGGAAAATATGTATGATATGAAACTATGTTTAGAAATACTTCTGTTGAATAAGGAAATGGTTTTAATACATTTTATCAGGAAATATTATTTTAATTTAGATTTTATGTTAAAACATTACTTATACTTGTGTGACATGAGTATAATTTTCCATGAAAATTATGTTATACCAAAATATTATGTTTTCTTCAGAATAAGCATGTTATGGCAGTTTTCAGAAAAAAATCATAAAAATAGCACAAAAACTATGGTTTTAAAATATTATTTTAAACAATACAGAAACTTCATGATACAGTATGTTATGTTATGGCCGGCGCAGATGCCGTGATTTATATGTTATGATATGGTCGATGCAGATGCCGTGACTTATATATTATGATATGTTGGTGCAGATGTCCTGATTATTTATGATATGTCAGATTTCATGAAAAATTCTATCATGTCAGATATTATTTTAAATATGAAACAGCCATTTATCAGTATATGAAACGTACTATATGATATCAGAACCCGGATGACATAGTTTAGTTTCACGAAGCACGGTATTGTAGCTATATGTGCATGTTCATATTCATGTTAGTGCTACCACACATCTCAAATAAGTGTGAGAGATGGCAGTTGATGTGACTTCATGGTAGTGCAGGTGTCCCTCTGGCAGTCTAGACCAGGAGGGGCAAGCCCATCGTACTTAAAGACTTATGTTTGACTTAGCATGGTCGGCTAGCCATTGCTAGGTCCCGCCTTCGGGCTGCACAACCTAGTCATGTTGGGGTAAGACATGACATCAACTAACTATCCATCTAGGGTATTATTTCATGTATTGTACAGTTATATAAGATGATTTACGTGTTACAAAAATATAGCATGATATGTATGTTACGACTGATTATGTTTATTTAGAATCAAATAGACAATTTTTACAAATATGATTTATGTACATATTGACAACATGGAAATACCCATGTTGTCATACACTGATGTCAATTTATTTCCCTTACTGAGAGGTGTCTCACCCCAGCATTATAAACATTTCAAGAAATCCAGATAGAAGGGCGGATAGTGCTTCGCGACAGTAGAGTCTGACTAAGCTACCATGTTAGAAGGGTAAGTTGTTGAGCTAGGGTCAAATGGGTTTTTGGGTTATGACCCTAGGATACTTTTTTGATCTTGTTGGGATGTTTGTATATATATGTCAGATTTTGTAGAACTCTGGTATTGTGATTGGTTGAATGGCATGTAAGTAATTTATGTTTTCCACTGCTTAGGTATCAGAGATGTATGATAGGTATATCCCCGAAACCCATGGGTCCGGGTTGATCTTGTTTATGTCAGTATAATAGGTTATCAAGATCATTATGATTGCTATTATTGTGGAATATATATATATATATATAGTAAAATAGGCAAGTCGTTACACTTCAGGGCGACAACGTCGAGATACTGAGACTGAACTGAGTACAGAATTTCCGAGAGCCTCGATGAAGTGTTCAACCAAGAGACCTTAAGGAGCGACTATGTCGAGTTCCTTAGATTTCCAGAAGATCAAGATCATGCAAGTCTCGACCATCAACTCGACCAGTAAGACCTTGAGGCACGACACTGTCAAAGACATTGAAGATTCAAATTCCTGATTTCCCGCAAGTCTCAACTAAGACGCGCACAAGAATGACATAGGAGCGATTTGGTCAACAACGACGATCTTCTGCGTGAGATTTTCTATCAACTTCCATAACTTGTAAAACAAACTTTGTAAACCCTAGAGCGTATAAGTATTCGCTACGAACATGAGCTTTAGGTTCCTCTTTGGCCTTTTTTAGGTTAGTGATAGACTTAAGATGTAATGACCCAAAAATTCATACCATTTTTTTTATCAAGCTATATTTCATAACTCTAATACCCTGTATATATATATATATATGCATATCATCATCACGGCCCAGAGTGGGTGTCGTGGTAAATTGTGCATTCCATGTATAATACCTATGTAGTGAAAAAACATAAATATCCAAACCATAACCCAAAATACACAATACTAGAGTACTAAAGATCCACCATACACATATATGTACACTTTTCCCAGAAGTCCCAAAATGCTGAGGGATCTACAACTTAGCCCAAAACTCACCCTAAAACTATGTCGACTCAACTGTCTTTTCTATCTCTAAGCCGACCTTGCATGTCTCTCTAGGTTACCTGAAATGTTTATAATGTTGGGGTGAGACACCTCTCAATAAGGAGAAACATGTTATACAAGTGTGTGGCATATGAGTTTATATGCAAAACATAATCTTTTATTAAAACTATAAATAAGATATCATGTAAAAGTATCTATACTATAACCCACATCTATGTCATTTAAAATACAGTAATTCTGAGTTAATTATTCAAACATACTTCTATCTATAATATATAATCTTTTTTTTTTTGTATATATTAAATATGTATATAGTTTTGAAAACTTTCCGGGATGGTTATATGTCATGATTTAACCCCTCATGATAGGGTTGTGCAGCTCGTAAGTGGGACTAAACACTGGTTGGCCTACCAGTGCTAGTCTAACTGTATTATGTATATGTCTGTAGCACAAAAGGCCTGCTCTACCTGGTCCGAAAGCCAGGGAGCCCTCTACCCTACTTGTGGCACAATCGGCTTTCAATACCATACTCTATTTGTGATGTATGGTTGCATTATCTATACTGTATAGCTATGGTATCGTGTTTTGTAAATAGCCTTGTTCCATCAGGGTCTGATACCATATAATACTATTTCTATATAATATCTATTTGTTTTACCATGATTCTGTATCAACTGTATTTACCATGATGCTATAATAATTGTATATCTGTATCATCTGTAATTCTATATGTCATGGTTCTATGCTTTGTATATCATGGTTCTGTAAAATTCTATATAATCATGGTTCTATAAAACTCAGTATAATCATGGTTCTGTAAAACACTGTATATTCATAATTCTGTAAAATATTGTATATTCCTGATCCAGTAATTTGAATTTCATGGTACTGTATAAACTGTATGTCATAATCATGTATAAACATGTAAACTATAATTTTGTAAAATACTGTATAGCCATAGCTCTGTAAATAAAATTGTATAATCTATATATCGTAAATCTATAAAAACTATATAATCATAATTCTGTAAATCTGTATAAAATTCTATAATATCCCAGTATTTCTCATGCCACACAATTACTTAAAACTCATTGAATATAATTTGTAAAACTGTATAATTTTCATGCTCTGATTTGTTCAAAAATCATACTCTATAACTCATAATCAAATGCTATGCTTTACTGGTATATCTTCTAATTTAACTAGCATAACATATTTCCCTTACCTGGCTAACTGAATTCGTTTACTGACTTCTAACTCACACCTACGACATTCATGATTCCAAAACCCTGAAATAATGTACATTTCCTAATTCAGTCAACCCAAACTCAGAATAATAATTATACTCGCCTTTTCTCCATACTTATATATTTCTTTTATGCATAAAATTCTAAACTATTTATTATTTGTCAACATTACCTGAGTTCCTGAGTAAACACCCGCTGGGCTCCTTAACCCATGCCTGCGGTGTTCGAAAACCCAAACCCTAAAATCACAACACCCTAATTTGATCAACTTAGATTCCAGGATATTTCCATCCAACACAAAATCTGGGTTCAAAAAACCCTACTAACCATATAATCCCTAAAATAACCTACTAGGCCTGATTTTGGGATGGTTCCTAAACTTCTCCAACCAAAATTCTACTCTAGCTAAGTTGTAGAGAATTTTCCTAGGATCATCGTGGTAGCTTTTGATTGTTGAAATAGGGAAAGACAGAGCTGGAAACTTAGAGAGAAGGTAGAGGATCCGAATTTTAGAGAGAGAAATAGAGGGAGGAGAATTTCTTCGCTTAAAATTTGATTTTTATGTATATATAAACGTTTGGCCACATGGCTTCTTCGACAAGACACATGGACTCATCGATGAACCGAAGAAGGGAGTTCGTCGACGAAGGTCATGAATTCATCGACAAACCCGAGAGTCTTGAAATCCTGCTCGCAGTATCTCTTCGTTGATGAGACACGTGTCCTCGTCGATGGGTCACAAAAGACAATTCGTCGATGAGCCTAAGGCACTCGTCGACGAAGCCCTGTTGATTTCATTTTAAAATTTCTTTTCCTTCTTTAATTTCATAATTTAAATCTTCCTAGTCTTTACATAAGATGTCATTGAGAGCCACTTTAGATTAGGAGTAGAGTAGATTTCAATTCCTGTTTCGGTTTGTGCATGAAGTGTCCGACGTTGTGACAACTAGCAGCGTTCTTGTGCTTCTGTGTATATTACACGATCTTCTTTTGTACTTCCTGGCGTTAGTGACAGATATGATGAATGCAAAGGGATGATCTTTTTACATGCTTTCATTTACTACTTTCTTTTATTGTTTGGATTGTGATGATGTTTAGTGACAAGATTAGCACCTCTATGGCTTCAATTAGGTACATGTATTAGGCTGTAGTCCCCATAGAGGTTCTTGTGATCGTTTGTGATAGAGTATACTTCGGTTCTTGACCGTGCTTCGGACGGCTGGTGCACCCTTGCTACTCTATGCCATCGAACAACTCCTTGGATTGTTTAGCTGAGTTCCGGTTAGTTTAGTATAGTAAACTCACTGAACTTAGATTACGCAAAACAATATCTTAAACTATATTCATGTCTAAACACTGCTTTGTAGGAGTAGGGTTAACTTAGATTTATTTGTTTTCTTTTACACGCTTTCTAGTAGATTGTTAGACTTCACCCATTGAAAAATACCACCTTTTTACTTCTCTTTTATACAAGCCTATATCAAACTAATTTGTAAAAGGTCTCATAACTGCGCTTTAAGTCTTCGTGGATCGACACCCACTTTCTATTGAACTTGGGATTAGTTAGGTTATATAAATTTTATCTTTGGTAGTTAAGGACCCAAGCCTTGGCGAGCCTACCACATGTGAAAATTCAACTTCTTGGAAGCAAAGAAGAACTTAGATTTCCACTGATGAATGGTAGAAGTGGTAGGGGTGAAGAGTTTAAACTTTGGAAGATAATTGAAATAGAAAGCCTCCTTTTCAAAGGAATGTTTCCTCATTTGATAGCACGATTGAAATAACCTGACAGTGGATTAGTGACCTTTTCAAATGAGCAAAGCTGCGAAGCACACTAAGGTAAGGTAAGATTTGGGGGCCAACTGGTTGGGTGATAGGTTGTAGAACTGTAGAGTATCATAGATAAAAGGGTGGAAAAGTAGCCTAAGCCCATTCTCAAAGTAATTAGCATATAAGCAAATCTCATTTGGACCTAGCTGAAAGATCGATTCAAAGCTGGTGGGCACCCTTAGGTGAATAGTGCTCAAAATAAAATATAAGGTGCATTGACAGGACAAGTCATTTGAGGATAAGCAAGATCTAGCACTCCTCACACTAGCTACTGTTCAAGATTGGGCCTCAGAAATTTCCATTTTTACAAGGCTCCTAAAGGAAGAATAATGACAAAAATCAACACTTATATTCAACAAGAAGATCAAAAAAGGGACTTTTAAAATTTTGAAAAACTCATGAAGAAAAACCAAAAATAGTTAAAAGAAATCCACAAATACTCACAAATTCAAAGAAAATATTACCAAGGAATAAAGACAAGGAAAGAGAGAAATGAAGAAAGCATGCCTCTAGTAAAAGTAACCTTTTCCAAGATTAAAAGAATTAAAAAGATAGGAAGGCTATTTATAGAGAAGTGAATTGTTCAAATTACGATGTTGTGTGAATACTTGCCCAATTGATGAGCACTACTCATAAGGCTAAACGAGGGTGAGCATAACTCATTAGGAATGAGCCAATTGATGAGCATTGCTTATGAGGCAACATGTTGACCTTATAGGTGACACTCGATTTTGATAATGATAAATACTCTTGGTATTTGATGAATTTCAAGTTTGTGTGCAGGATCATACTAAGTTGGATCACAGTGATAGCATGCAGTAACTTGAAGAAATATGAAGACCCCGACACATTTATTATTTGTTGTAATATTATTGGGTCTGTAATAATTTCATTTCAAATGGGTCTGTAATAATCTACATATCATGTATGTAGGAACTACAAGCTCAAAAGCCTTAGAATGATCTTAGGTCCCTACACATCACGTGGAAATTGAGAGGCCTTAGACAAGGGTTGACCGATGCCAGGTTTTTAGGCGTACTCTCAAAGACCTTAGAATGACCTTAGGTCCTTACACTTACACGTAAAATAGTCACTAATATCACATATATTATCAGGGGAATTAATTGGATTAAGACTGGACTTATAGGGTAAAATCAGTGAGGTCTCGGGTAATCGAACCATTGTGTTCAAAACACTTCGGGCAATCCAACCCTTGACCAGTTAGAATGTTGACTTGATTTCAGGCGACTGTAGTGTCCACAGGCGACCGAACCTTGATTGTGACTTTTCCCACCAACTCGATAGCCCGAACTTCACTTTCAAAAATGCCTTAGGCTACCAAACACATGAGTTTGGCAGACCGAACTCTATATCGCGAATCGCGGTCTTTTAGAGAATCGCCTCGGTTTAGCAAACCGAACCCTTATTCAGGCACCTGAATGTTCAAAAATGACTTTTTTTTTTTTTTTTCTTTCTGTTGTGTTTGTTCGGGTGATCGAACCTCAGGTCGGGCACCTAAAACTCTAGGGTTGTTTTATTTTTCACCGCGATTAAGAGGGGTTAAATGGGGTTAATTTTACTAAACAATTTTAAAACAAATTTTATAATGACCCCTATGTCCCTAACGGTCATAATCCTTCCCTTCTCTATATATATGAGTTCATTTGCATGTTTAAGCAATGATTAGGGATTTGGATTAGCCAAAAATCCTTTTTATTTTTGAGAGGAAATTTTTCCTATACTAAGTCTATACTCTCGCATACTACTACCTTCTTGATAATCCAAGCCTTGTGAGAGTACCTAGAGTGATTATACACCATTCAATCTTGCTAAAAAACTCTCATTGCATTATTTGTTATTTGATTTTCATATTGAGAGTTAAGATTAAGTTTTCCCATTGATTTAATCTAATAAATCTTGTGTGGGGAAAACTTAGGAGCTTGTGGGTCTTTGCATCACCATTGCAAGACTCACTAAGCTTGTATTTTGATTGTGCAAATACATTTTTACAAGCATACTTTTCAAATATCTCTTGAGCTATATTTTTGAGAAAATCATTTGTGAGATATTTTGAACACTTTTGTTGCAAATCTTTGAAACCTTTGCTATGATTGATCAATATTGATACTTAGTTTTAAAGATAGATTAATTGTACACTCTTTGTGGTTATTGCATGTTGAGGGTTGTAAGAGTGTAGTTGGACACTTATTGCACAGAACTTATAGTTTCTATATATTGTGTTGATGTGCATTAATTATACTGTACTATATTGTAGTACATATCTGCTTGTGTAGAAGCATATTTTCGTGTACGCAAAATTACATTTGTTATATTCTAGGCGTGCGCCTGAAGAGGGAGACTAGCCCTAGTGAATAGTCCCGGATTGGCTTAGATACGGTTAGGAAAGTTAGGTGCACCATCTTGGTAAGGAGCAATTGTAGGTTGAAGTCAGTCCAGCGAATTGACCTGGTTGTAATCGGTGTCGCTCCACCTGTTAAGTGAGCATTAGTGGAATCCTTGTGCTGGTGAGCCAAGGTGGGGATGTAGGCAGTATTGGCCGAACCCCGATAACATATCTAGTGTTAATTTTATTTTTTGCAATTTTCTTTCTGCACCTGTATGTTTATGTTTATTGTTTGAATATTTGATTGAGTGTACGATTACATAGAAAGACCTTAGGTTTGTGTAATACGGATTGTTGGATTAGTTGAACCTAGGACAAAATTTTAAATACCCAATTCACTTTCTTTTTGGGATTGCACCAAGGCTAACACAGCACGAGGGTGAGCACAACTCACTAGAAATGTCCCAACTGATGATAACCGCTCATAAGGCTCGAAGACATGTCCAACTGATGAGCATCGCTTATAAGGCAACAAAAGGGTGAACATGACTCACTAGGAATGCCCCAACTGATGAGAATCACTTATAAGGCTCGAAGACATGCCTAATCTGATGAGCACCGCCCATTAAGACATTATCTTATAGAAAAATGATCAATGAAAGATGCTCAACAGATAAAAATTGCCCTAGATAGCCTGAAAAAATGGCAAAAAAAAAAAAAAAAAAAAAAGACTCAGAAAAAGCGAAAGTAACTGCAATTGGCTTGGAGAGAGCTAAAGAACACAAACCGGCTTGAATTAAGCCGAATCCTTGATTCCACCTAGGATTAAGCCATTAGAGATCGAGCCATGCATTAGCCTAATCAGCTCGAACTAAGTTAAGCACTTGAAATTGGCTTAGAATGAGCCATCCTCTCTCAAATAGCAGCACAAATTGAGCCATCCTCCCTTAATATTGGCTTGGATTGAGCCAAACACCAGATATCATCTTAGATTGAGTCGAATGTGTGACACTAGCTCAAAATGAGCCATCTTGACTTAACATCAGCTTGAATTGAGCCGTATGTATGACACCAACTTGAATCAAGCCGTCCTCTCCTAAAAAGTGGCTTAGATTGAGCCTTATGTGTGTCATTAGCTCAGAATGAGTCATTCTCCCCTCACATCGGCTTGCATTGAGCCAAATATTTGAAATCATCCTAGATTGAGCTATCTTCATTTTCATTGGCTTGGATTGAGTCATATGTGTGACTCTGGCTCGGAATGAGTCGTCCTCTCCAAAAAAGTGGCACGAATTGAGCCGCATGCATAAAAATTGACTCAGAATGAGACAAATTCCCCTTACATCGGCTCGGATTAAGCCAAATTCTCACCATCAGCTCAGAATGAGCCATTCTCCCACGAAAATTGGCTCAGATTAAGTTGAATGCTTGACATCGGCCTATAATGATCCATTCTCTCCAAAAAAGGGGTAACACATGGAAGACTGCTTAAAGATCATAAGGTGACCCAAAATGCTCTTGAATTTTTGAACTAAATTTCTTTTATTCAAGAGTAGAAGGGTGGGGGGGGGGGGACTAATATGGCCAAAATTAATGCTCATATAAATGAGGGGCCACAATCAATAAATCACCTTTACTGCCTAACATAAATCTCCCTAAATTAATCTGTAACCCCCATAAGTAAAATAATGTACCCATAAATATTGAATTAAATAAGGGCATGCCACCTCTACTATAAAAGGGGCATCCTAATAGAAGGTAAGCATCTCATTCTCACCCATTCTCTTTTATTGTTGCAATCTAAACCTCCATTAATTTTTGACTTAAGCATTAGAATGGTCCCTCGGAGTACACCTTGAGTCCTGCAAGCTATTCTTGTTTGAGTTCTTATAGGTGGTCGTGGCTGAGGATTAATCCACCTAAGCCATTCAATTTTTGGCAGCAACAAGGATGTGTGACACGTCGGGATGAATAACCAATCACAAAAAAAAAAAAAAAAAGAAAAAAAGAAAAAAAGAAAAGAAAAAAACAAATTTCAAAATTCAAAAATTTACTAAATTGGTCAATTGTCCTCAAAGGATCGGTCAACTGCCCTTGAAAGGCTAGTCAACTACCCATTAGGTTGTCGTCAACCTCTTGTTGCATATATTAAGAAAAAAGCGTGGGAAATGGAATAGTTGATCACCTATAAGTGGTTTGTCAATTGTACTGTGATTTTTAAAATTTTTCTTCATTTTAACCTTGAATTTTAAATTTTTAGTTAGGCTATTATTTATTTGGTCAAACAATAAAATATAACTCACTCTCTCCTCCTCTTTTTATTTTTTTCTCTCTCTTGTTATCCAAACATCACAAGAAATAAAATTACTCTCCTTTCTTTTCATAAAAGAAATCACTATCATATATTTTCTTTTAACTCCTAGTTATCGAAAGAAAGTGTTACAATTGTTGCAAGATCACCATGCAAATTAAATTTGAAGTTTTTAGGATCCAAATGGAACTTGACTTATAATTCAAGCATTCGAATAAAACGATTTAAAATCTTGAATCAGATTAGCTATCCCTATTTCCTCCAAATTCTCCTAACTGCAATATAGGATTATCTTAAGTCAATTAGGTATATGCGCATAACAAATAATGTTTTACTCATCTTTGGTTTGAAAATTTAGATTTCAAGTTTTCAATTTAGTTTTATTTAAATTTAAATATAAAATAGTACAAAATTATATGCATTCCTTCCAAATACACACACATCAAAATACAAGAACCAAAATCCATATTTTGGAACAAAATTTGTCATTTTTTTTCAAAAAAGAGAAGCCATTTAAAACGATGTCGTGCTAACTCTCAGAATAACTCCAAATGCGCAATGATGCGTTCGAAAGAATCAAAAAACAGCGTCCTCAGCACAGCCTCCTCTTTCTCCTTCTGTCTCTCTCCAGTTTCAGTGCCAAATATTTTCTTCGGGAAATATTGCGTGAATTTTCCCCGGAGAGAATCTTTTCCCCAAGGGAGAGCTAGCTATATAGAACTTCGATGTCGGAGAAACCCCAGCCGGTGCGCGTCCTATGCTGTCCGGTGTGCAGTTTACCGGCAGAGTACTGTGAATTTGGACCTGATTTTGAGAAATGCAAACCCTGGTTGATCCGAAACGCTCCTGACCTCTACCCTGATCTCCTCAAAGGTTCGTCTCCCTTTCTCCTTTCCCAAACCCCGAAAAAACTCCCAATCTCCGCTTTTGGCAAACTCGTGTTTGTTTGATCACTGGTTGCTCACGTGCAGAGGCAAATGCAAAGGAATCTGATAAACTGGCTGATCAGCTCCAGTCCACCGGAATATCTTCTGCAGGCGGAGGCGATGGAGCCACTGCTTCCGGTAGGCTTTTATTTCTACGACAAATATTCATGAATATCGTTGTTTATCCCATCTTTAAAAAAAAAAAAAAAAAAAAAAAAAAACTGTGGATTTAAGCTATTTATTTACTTAAATTTTGGGTTTAAGTTAGCTTTGGCCATCTTGTATATGAGTTTTATGGTTGGGCATTAGCTTCATGTTGTCAAGGTATGTAAAGCTGTAAAGGCTTGCTAAACACTATCAAGATGAATGTTAAGAGACCTTGATCTAGAACATCCAAATTTGCACATATCATTGTTATTGGAAAGGGTCTTTCTTTCGTCCTGTAAAGTAATTTTTTTTTTGAATAAATATGTTTCCATTCACCAACGATATTTTATTTAGCTGCATTTAATTGCCAGCATGGTGAATTATGGAGGATTTCTTGGATAGCTCGTTCACCATGAATTGTGATGTGGTCATGCTCAAATCGTTGAGGGATTACTCTCATGTTTAAAGGCTGCATCACATTCTTCTAAGGTCTAGAACCACAAAAAATTATGTGATTTTGATTGAGTTGACCATGCATTCGGTTGAATATTTGTATGGCCACATATCTAAGACTTTCATCCCACGTATTTTCCATTTTACACCTCTTTGGCTTTTCTTATTTGTTTTTTCCCCCCTCCAAATTACCAATCAAATGAATATACTCCCATATATTCTATGAAGAAATTTATGCCCTGTTTGGTTTGCAGAATGAAAAATTGAGCAAGGAATGGAATTGAATGGAATGTATGACTCCATTCCGATGTTTGGTTAAAATAAGGAATTACTACAGGAATGAAATGCTTCAATTCTAAATGAGTTTCCGATGGACGATCTGACCATCAGCTTCAATGATATATTCTATCGATCACAAATTATTTCCTCAAATTCTCAATTTCAACAAAAAAAAAAGAAAAAAGAAAAACAAATAAAAAGGTAGAGCATTGCAATTTTGAGAGGACTTTTCTCAAATCTAGAATTTTCCCTCATCAAAATTTGAAAATGGCTCATTGCTAGCTACCCAGCACAGGATCTAATGCCCCAACCATCTAGGAGGTGAAGCATTTACCTCAATGAAAATAAACTCCAATATTCCATTGATTCAAGAATGTGTTCGGAATTTGGCACTACAAATCTTGACCGGACAGTAGCTTTAAATGGCAATTGATTGTCTCCTGCTCAACTCTTGCATTTGATGCACTTTTTGCTAGTTATGCTACATTGTGTCGTGGTTGCTGTCTGTCGGACTTGGTGCCTGAGCCTGACTTCCTCCTTGTCACCACCAAGATCACCCAAGTTGTGAGGTCCATCGACATGGCCGTCAGTCAATTCTTGGAGATCGAGACTTTTTTGGATGCAGTTGAGTTCGTACAGGAGAAGAAATTTGGGGAGATGGGCAAGTGCTCCACCATGTGCAGGAAGCTTCTAGGCAGCGCTGCTGCCCATGAGATCCAGCAGTCTGGGAGGTACACTTGTGCCGTCAGCGTCCCAGATTGTCAATGGGCTTTCATACTTGCATATTACTGCTCTAGGAAGATGAACATCAAGCTTTTTGGAGTTCCAATGGGAGAAAGGGGAGCTGGAGGAAGGAAGAGAGAAAGGGTGTGTCCTATTGGGTTGCAAAGGGATATGATTGTGGGTACAATAATTTGCGCATGGGTATTTTTGTCTTTGAGATAGGAGTAAGGAATGGAATGTTGACTTTAGTAGACAGCCAGTGGAATGTCTATTCCTTAAATAAAAGGAATGTTCATTCCTAAGGAAATTTCATTCCAATATTATGTTGTGTAACCAAACAAAGGAATGGAAATGGGATAGGAATCACGATTCCATTCTTGTGTCAATTCCTTCCGACCAAACAAAATGTTATATTTTGGCCCCCGATTATCCCTTTTATAAGGAAAAATCTTTAAGGATGTGAACTTTTGGTAGTCCCATTTCAGGACTATGACTACATGTTTTGTCTAGATTCAAACAGTATTTTGTGTTTCAAACTAGGAAATTTGTTGCTGCAACAAAAGCAGGTCGCATGATCTCATGTAAGCCCCCTTTTGGCCTTGAATTTCATGGAGAAGTGATCTGTTGGGCCTTGAACTTTATGCAAAGTTCCATTTTAGGATGGGGTCTCATCTTGAAAAGCTCATGTGACCCACTTTTTGTCACAAGGCAGTAAATGGTGCCAGAAAAGTTTTTGATTGGAGCATACCGTCTTAGTCTTAGGTATATTCTTGAAATGAAACTTAACCCAAAGTTAAAGATCCATAAGTATTAATTTATATAAATCCAAATAAACAACCTGTTTGCATAAAAGTACGGGTAAGGCTGCTTACTTTGTGACAACCCTCTTCTTACCCTTGCAAAGTGGGGAGCATTATGACCCGGGGGATTCTTATCCTTATAGAATTGCTTATCTATTTATAACCATATGGAAATTATATGTTTGATTAATTGGTCAAAAAAATGCAGTCGCTGTTGTTGTTGTTTGTTTAGTGTTTGTTTGCACTAAATTTCCACATATTTCCTTAGCTCCTTTTCTAGATATTGGTTTTTGGATGGGTACTAAACGAGTGTATCAATATCATAGTTGGTAAAGTGGGTACGGTTGCAGGTGCAGGTGCAGGTGCAGGCCGCTGGAAGTTGGAACATGTGTTAGATTTGAAGGTTAGAAGTGTCTAAGAAGCATGTAAATTATATATAATTGCAAAAATATGTATGGAATTACACAATATAGATAAAATATAATATTTTTGAAGAAGTATGTGTTTGTCTAAGTCCAACGTATAACTAACACAATTTCATGAAGACTATTTTCACATAACAATGCCTAAGGTCTTGAAAAATTATTTTATTTCATCATTTTAATTGAATCAAAAGTAATAAACTCCTAGTATATGGCCTACTAAAAGTGGGGTGCTTTTGGTGAATGGGATAAGATAATATAGAGCAGGCTAAAAGCCTGTATCCCATGTTTGGGATGCATACTTGAAGTAGATAGGATTGGACTATGGATGTCACTTAACCCATTTACACAGGATTTCTATGGCTGGTCCTTCCCCATGGGCTAGCCTTGCCCTTCCCATTGGATTTAGCCTTTTTTTTTTTTTTTTCTAGTCTCCTTACCCTTGGCCCTGCCATTTCAGGTCTGAATAGTCTCCAATGAGTAAACCCTATCATCATGGGCAGACCACCATCTCCAGCCAACCAGCATCACTGGCAAAAGGAGAACCACCATTTCTTCTGAACAACTGCCCATAATCTCCCGCCAGCCACCATCTTCTCCATTTCTTTCATCTTTGTTTTTTTCGTCTGCTTATTGTTCTCTCATTGTTGTTCCATTTCCAGAAAATTATCATTTTTGGTTGTGCAGGGGTGCTTGTTTTACACCTGGTTGGGGGGGGGGGGGTGGGTTTGATTGGGATCGAAAGATGAGGCTTGATTGATGGCAAGTTGGCAACATGGTGAGTTGTTAAAGGCCATTTTAGATTGGATGGCTGCGGGTTTAGATCTGCAAGCTACTCCAAAATCTGTGCTCATTATATAATAAATAATTAATGGGCTGTGTTAGATATATGGGTTATTTGCAGGCCATTTCTGGATCACCATGAGATGGCATTTTTGTCATTTGAACACACATCCCATTCAATCCGTATTGGCTATTTGATGTACACATGGTTTCATGTAATATAATGGTAACAGTTCGCATAACGGTTATGGAATCATGGTGAAATGGTTGCAGCTATCTCAAGCATTTTGTAATGGACTAATGGGTAACACACCATGTCTGTGAATTCATCTTTTGCATTAGCAAACTTGTTAGATCCTAGAATCCTACATACTAATGCTTTAAATGATTTTTAGTAAATTTTAATCCATTTAAATGTAACATGCACTACGAGTATTGGATGTCATCTTGGTTGCTTTGATTGAATTTCGTGAGAAGAAGCATGCATATGCTACTATTCACGACTTTATTGATGAAAAGTGGAGTTAAACTAAGAAATCATAAACATAAAGAAATATAGAATATATAGTGGCATCTTTTGTTCTCTTTTAGTCTTTAATGGAATTTTTGTTATCTAAAAAAAATAAAATAAGATATACAATGTTTGTTTATTAAACAAGAAAAATATGCATAGCCATAGAACGTATATTTGTCTCCAAATTAGGTATGAGAAAGACACAAAAGAAATAAAATTGAAAGAATTTAGAATATGAAAATATGTAATTTAATGAAAGAAAAAAAAGCTAGGTTTAGTTGGATGCTAGTTGCTTTAAAAAAAAAGATATACTAAATGTCAAAGAAAATGGACCCAAGAATGATTTTTTTTTTTTATAAAAATAAATAAATAAATGCTAAGTAAAATAAAACCAGCTTAAATTGAGTTTCTAAGCCTCAATAAAGGGGAAAGAGAGGGCAAAATTTGCAAGAAAGAAAAAAGAAAAAAGAAAAAGAAAAAACAGGACTTAAAAACCTATTTTAGTCACTCACAGCCAGTTTGAGTGTAATGACCCATTATGGCGTGTAACAGTATGGTCATGAATCGAAGGACCTCTTGGATATCACCCTAGTTATAGAAGTCATCACGTAACGATCATAATGGTGTTTATGCATTGATTTAAAACTATGGATGTACATCAAACACTACATACATTTGCTGATATATCCTATCCCATTCACTGATTTCATTCCTATCTTTTTGAGTCATGTCCGATGTATCAACTGCACACTTGAGGTCTATAATAATGGAAACAAGGTTTTATCATGATGAGGGAGTGAGATTTTGTTATTGTCAGCGTAAGGTTCCATGAATGTTTTGTGTTTGAACTTTGAACCTCAAAATAAGAATATTCTTGGAAGAAGCTGGCTTGGAGGCTGGAAAAGAAACAAAGAAGCTTCACCTGGTAGTAGGTTAAGCAGTAGTAACTCGAGAGGGAGAACCAACGGAGGGAGAGTATGAGTTGCATATTATATTGGTGTTGAATCTGTTGTTTGTGATGCACAAGAAAGACTAGAGAAGAAAGCTGCCATAGCCTACCTCCATCTATATTTAGGGGCAAGAATGGCAAGAGCATGTACATTGTAAGCACATAAATTTATCACAAGCTAGGCTAGCTTAGTAGAGGCTTCGAGATAGAAGGGGAACCTATGAACTGGTTTCATCAAGGCAATAAGCTAAGGGCAATGTAACAAATCTTGGAAAATTAGCATGACAATAGTAAAATGGCATATTTATTTTTTATTTTCATTATATTTTTTGTTAAATTATTTTTATATATGTTCAAAACTTATTAAAATATTAATGATACAAGCCATTAAAGTATCGTAATTTTTATTTTGCCCATTACTTTAGTTGAATTATTACATTTCTCTTCTGAATAAAAAGGATGAAACAAACTAGTCACATGCTACTAGGTGGATTGGCTGCTATATTTTTAGGAGTATTTGAATGGTTGATTCATTTTCAAAGTCAAAGTGTCCATATGCAAGTATTTGATGGTGAAAGACTTACATGCCAACATGCCCCTGGTGGCCGGGTTCATGCGCCTCCATCCAATACATGGGTGCCATATAAGCAGTGTGACCTCACACAGGTTAATGTGGTGCCATTTTAGTGGGTGGGGGCACACACCTCTGAATAGAGTTGGGCATGGTTCGGTTAATTATAGCCCTAAAACTGTTAACCTGGTAGAAGTTTTGGTAGGCAAATTGAAATTGATTTGTTTCAAATGGTTAATTGAATTTCAGTTAATCATTTGACCCCGCATACGCAGGAGCTTTGTGCACCAGGCTGCCCTTTTTATTTTCAGGCCAATATCAAACGGTTAGTGGAAGTGAACGAATATACCTTAAAATTACACATTATATGCAAAAAAGAATAAAAAATATATTGAGGTGAGAAATTCGACGAGGAAGAAGAGAACAAGGAGGATTTCGAACTCAGCATAGTGGAGGAAGGACAAGGGTGGTTACTGTCATAGGTCAATGATGGCTCTCCCACGATCAGGGTCAATGTTAGTGCGCAAGAGCACAAAGCATAGTCATAGTAGTCAAAGGCGTGTCTGAGACACACCACACACCTAGGCGTGAGGCGCACTGAGGCAATGAGGCTTGCGACAGGGGTTGAGGTGAGGTGACCTTTAATGCGCCTCACAAATGTTCAAATTTATTCTTTGTTTTTCTTACTTCTCTTTTAATCTCAACCATCTGCTCTTTTTTTTTTTCTTTATTTTTTGCCTTTTTTATGGAATTGCTGCCACTTTTCCCGACATATATACTCAGCTGCTCTCAGACTTCTTTCTTCTTTTCTTCTTTTTCTTCTGGCCTGCCGTGCTGGTCTCAGTCAAAGCTGTGAACTCCCTTTTTAATTTTTTTTATTTTGCTGTCCATTTTGTTTTTAAAATTTCTGTTTCTTTTTTTCCTGAAATTTCTGCTCTGCTGCTTCTCAGTCTTCTTCTTCTTCTTCTTCACTGCTCTGCTGCTCTATGCCCCCTCATTAATGTGTTTTTTTTTCCCTCTTTCTTTGCACTTTCATTTGGGAAATGAGCTGTTTTTTTTCCCTGGAAGCATTTCTTCTTCTCAGCATTTCTGCTTCTACAATCTGGAATTTCTGGCATTTTAGTCAGTGCTGCACTGCTGCTGCTGCTTTTGGTGTTTTTTTAAGTTTTTTATTTTTTAAATTTCCCTGCTCTGCTTCTATTTTGTGGAACTTATGGCATGAACATTGCATGTTATTGAAAATTTGTGTTATGACTTCATTTTTATGTCCTAGTATTGAGTATTTTGATATTTTAAAATTCAAATATTAGTCCTAATGTGTTTACAATCAAGAATTCCATTATGTAGGGTATTCTACACAAAATTTTAAAAATATGCGCCTCACCTCCATGAGGCGTGCGCCTTTGCTTTGCGCCTAGGCTCTAAGCACCCTTTGCGCCTCGGTGCGCCCTGCACCTTTGACTACTATGAGCATAATGATTGTGAGTTTCCATGTATCATGTTTGCCTATGGCCGAACATGTGGTTTGGGTTGGACATGGTGCTGCCATATATTGGGGCTGGGAGAAAGGATGAGCTGTGGGTGTGAGCACAGTGGCTAGGGTTGGGGGAAAAAGGAATGCCATGGGCACATGATATGAGTGGTTGAGTGAAAATGTGGAATACATCAGCAATATTTTTTTTGAATTTGAGTTATTAAAATATTATGTAATAGGTATTTTTATATATTTATAATATATCGATTCGGTTTGGTTAGCCATGGTTATTGAATGGGTTGAAGAAACCGGCGAAACCACTGACTAAAAGAAATGAGAATTCCAAACCAAAACCTAATGGGAAAAAATAATTACCTGATTTTTTTTTTTCATTTTGTTTCGTTTCGTTCGGTTTGGCAGTTTTTCTTGCCCACCCCTACCCCCCCTGGGCACAATTTTTTTTTTCTTTATTTGATGTGTTTGGAAATGGTTTGTTACTAAATTGAAATTGGATATTTCTGGTAATTTTCACTTCGTAAATGTTTTCTTTCTTGGGTCATATGAATCTATTAGTATAATGGTAACAAAATTCTGAAATTGAAAGCTGAAATCTCTCTCTTGCTCCCCCATCTTCTTCTTGAAATCTATAGCAATAATATGTAATCAATCTCCTTAATACTTTTGATTTCATGTCCTAACTGCTTAGCCTATTTTTGATAGAGGGTGAGATGTGTATGAGTATAACCTAGTTAATTTGGTGATGATTGTGATTGGATCTATCTGTGCTAAGGATTTGTTCATGTTTTCTGCTTTCTAATTAATTTTTTTCCAAGGCAGTTTTATTTATAAATGAGAATCTTACGTTAGAGGAAGTAACCTTTTTAACTATGTAACATTATCAATGTGTCCGTTTTAGTAGGATACTGGGAGTCAAAAACTTATATTTGACCTTTAATGTTTCTTTTACAATACCTTGCTGTTCTTGTTAATTTTGATGGTCACTAAAGATTAACAAGTTTATGAATTAAATGTTTAATAGTAAATTTAGTTTGTGTCCTTTTATTGAATTTTTTTAAATCATTTTCATTCATTACTTTAGATGGTGAAACTAAGGCTAAGAAGGGTGAGAGGGAACTAGGAAATTTGAAGTGTTCAGTGATTATGCAGGGAAGGGTTTAAAGAGGTGATTTCATGGTTAATTTTGTGTTTTTAATTTTTATTTTCTTTTACAACAACGGTGACAAGCCCTAAGTCTCACTAGATGGGGTCTTCTACATGAATCCTTTTCCGCCAATACACCTGAGCAAGAGCATTTCCTTCTATTATTAATTTCTTTTATGTTTTTTTTTTTTTGAGGATTTCATATCCTCACCTAGGTTATAATTTCTCTCTCCCTCTCTCTCTCTCGCTCTCTCTCTCTCTCTCTCTCTCTCCCCCATTAGGAGGCCTGTGTGTATAGGCTCTGATTTGCTTCTTGTGCTAAAAAGGTTTGGTTAATTTACAATAGCCAACTAGATGATATTAACTAACCTACCATATACCTAAGACAAAAGGCTGGTTGGAGCTAGAAGATAGAAATAATAAGTTCCATGATGGAGAATGATAGAAGGGTTAAACCTCAGATAAGGTCTGTGACCATAGCTGATGGGGCAAGTGTTAACTCAAGACTTTTTTAAGGTGTTCAATTTTTCTTGTTCAGAGCCTCAGAGGGGGGGGGGGGGGGGAATTAAACACGGTAGACAAGTAGAAGAAAATGAAATAAAAATGGCCATGTTCTCTTTTTCAGATGATAAATCTCTGGGCCCTGATGGCTTTAATGCTAAATTTTTTAAGAGTTACTGGTACGTAGTTGGTAGGAGTGTCAGTGGTACTATACTTTTTTGAGGACTCTTAAGGGCCCGTCTTGTTTTGGAAAACAGTTTTCATTTTCCATTTAAAAAAAATATAAAAAATGAAGCTAATTTTTTATTTTTGCCGCATTTGTATGAGATAATTGAACAACAATAAGAAGTTTTGGCACTATTTGCTTGTGGAGATTATTTTATTTTCTATTTCTAAGTTTTCAAATAATATGAAAATGCCACATTTGTTTCCCGAAAGTTGTGAAACATCTTTTTATTATTTTTCTAGATTTCTAACTCTTATTTATGTATAGTAACATGAAATTTGGATCTTGGATTTTAATTTGTTTTGATTATGTATAAAGTTTCTTCTAAATCCACACAAATCCAAATTCAAATCCCAAAATCCATGATTCCAAATATTACCTAATATAATTTTTAGAAAATTGGAAAAATTTGTATTTTTTTTAGTAATTATTTTGAAATTTATAAATAAAAATGAAAAAATATATTTTGCACATTTAAACAAACTCTTTATTTTTGACCTTTTTAAACTACAAACAAAATCTTTATTTTTGACCTAGAAAAACCACAAATCTTGAAAAACTAAAAAATAAACAAAAATTTTTTGTAAGTCTGGAAAAATAAAAAATGAAAAGTGGAAAATGTTTTCCACTACTATACGGACCCTAAGCTTCTCAAATAAGTCAACACAACTCTATTGACTTTTGTCCCTATAACAAAGAACCCTACTCATAAAACTTTAGGTCTATTGCATGCTGCAATTTGGTTTATAAATGCATTGCAAAGATGGAAAATTGATTGCAGTCGAATCTTAGTTCTTTTGTCAGTGCAAATCAAACTGCTCTCATAAGGGGAAGAAGTATTCATGATAATATCTTACTGGCTCAAGAACTGTTACATGCCTACCATTTTGATGATAAGCTCCCAAGATTGGTTCTTAGATTGGATCTGATGAAAGATTTTGACTCTTCATTGGATTTTTTGATACTACTCCTTGAATGTATCGATTCTCCACTGAATTTTACTGGGTGGATAAAAGAGTGCATCGCTACACCAACTTATTCCATAACGATCAATGGTTCAACGGAAGGCTTATTTAGAGGGCAGAAGGGAATAAGGCAAGGAGTTCCTATATCTCCTTACCTGTTTCACTATTTGTGATGATTATGGAAGTTGTAACCAGGTTACTGCAGTATTCAGCTATTCATGGCCGGTTATTTTATCATCCAAGACACAAGAAGATAAACTTGCTAAACCTATATTTTAATGATGATTTACTAATTTTAGCATAAGGCAATACGAACTCTGCTACATCCATTAAGAATGTCCTTTTAATCTTCTATAAATTGATAAGCCTGGAGAGCAATCCTGCCAAATCTGAATTATTTTGTTCTGGAATTGCAGAAGTGGTTAAAGAAATTGCACAGGAATTGAAATTCTGGGCATTTCCTTGTCAGATATTTTGGATTGCCACTAGTCACTAAAAGAGCTAGCAGAGCTGGTTTTAACCAGCTTGTTGAAAGAATTTCTGCCAGGATTTGCAAGTGGACTCAAAAATATCTTTCTTATGCAGGCAGATTGTAACTAACCAAATCTATTCTTCAGAATATTTTCAGATATTGGTTATTGGCATTATTTATTCCCCAAGCTGTAATTCTGGAACTGGAAAGGATGTTCAAAGCATTTCTTTGGAGGGAAAACAGATGCAACACACAAAATTGTAAGGATGTGTCCAAACCTCTTTATGGAGGAGCATTAGGCATTAAACTGCCTGCAGAATGGAGTATAGCTTTAGCAAATAAACTTCTATGTGATTTAAGTTCTTGTGGATGATTTCGGTTCATACTTATAAGCTTAAAGCGAAAAGCTCTTGGGCATTGAAAGCTACTTCAGAGATTTCTTGGAAATGGAAAAGAATACTCAAGGCAAGATCCTTTGCTGATTCAAATATTAAATACAGAACAGGCAATGGAAAATCCTATCATCTCTACGATGACAATTGGCATCAGAACAGTTCTCTGATTGGTTTGCTTTTTCCGGTATGCAAAGACTGCCTTCCATAATCAGTGGTGAATCATGGATTTGACTTAGGAGAGAAACAGCTTAAATAGCTGATTTTAGATCAACCATATACTTCTCTCTAAATGTTGGAGTTTATGATCAAGTTTACTGGAACTTGATACCTTCAGGAGCCTTTTTATTCTATTCAGCTTGGGAGACTATAAGAGAAAATAAAACCCCTGTCTACTGGGCTAACACCCTCTGGACAAAAAACTGCATCCCAAAACAGTATTTTGTTGTGTCTAGCTATTCAAAACAGGCTATATGGACAGAATTGCAACATGGGGCAGATGCTCATATTTTACATTCTAAATATGTGGTTCTTGCTCTGAAACTGAGGACTGCTTATTTTTTGAATGCCTAACCATAATGTATGCCTATAAGAAGGCAAATTCAATATTGAATATACAGGGAGGATTTTTGCCATGTGAAATTCAAAACATGAGGAAGCACACAAGCTAATTTGGGCTTCTACTTTATATTATTCCTGGAAAGCTAGGATTACGAATGCCTTATTATTTGAGGGGAAGGCTGTAAACTCGGATTACATAGAAGGGCAAGCTGTGGGGGATATCAAAGCTAGCTGTTCTGGACTAATTATATTTCAATTCCTAATTGGGGAAAGCTGAACTCTTAGAAATAGGCAGAGGTAGAATGGTGTGAATCTTCATTCATTTAGGATACTATTTCATTTTATCATCACTACAAGTCATGTTTTTTTTTTTTTGGTTGTAAGTTGTAACCCAAATGAATCCGTTGTATGGCTAAATTGCCATTTTCCAGCTTGGGTAATATATGGAGCTTATTTCTTATCAAAAAAAGACTTGCCATATAAGTTTGTCCTTGAGATCCATAATATAAATATTTATATTTTGATCAGTAAAGAGAAAATATATTAAAAAGAGGCATCAGGGGGATGCCACCCAAGTACAAAGGAAAACAACAGGAGAGAAACATCCCTTATTGAGAAGTGTCAATAAAATCAAGGATTACAAAGGGGTCCCTTCCAACCAGCCCATAATGCCAGCTAGAGATCATAGCCATCCATTGGTCCATGACAGACTAAATGGGAGAAGTAGTTCCTTTGAAGGCTATACTATTCCTTTCTCTCCACACCACCCAAAAAATAGTAAGGGGGATGAGGGAGAGAGATGAATGTCTTAGGGTGGGCTAGAGGGCTAGGGATCATTTTACAACCTAAGCTCCTTCATAGCAAAGTAGAACTTAAACTAGCCTTTCGAGTCGGAAACCTTTGGAATGGCGATGGCCCTCCAAACTCCTTCATTAATTTTGGTAAGGGCTAGGAACCTGCCTAAACAATTATCTTTACATTGGAGCAGCAATGACTTCTCCTTTGACCTCTAGTGTCAAAGCCAATAGGAAGGTCTAACATTGATTGAGCTCCAAAAATCATCTAGGGCAGCTAGTTGCCATTCGGTTTCACCCACATCAAGAAAAATGGAGAACCGCCTACATTTGTGATTTTCAGTAACCTTGAGTGAGTTGACCTTCTCATAATCCAGAGCAAGGTTGAAGGACTTCTTATCAATGAAGATGGCTAACCTGCCATCGTGATGCATGGTGGAGATAGGGAGTGCACAGGATGGGGCTGAAGAAGGTTACAAGACAAGGAGAGAAGTTCGAGGTTGGGAGAGTGTTTTGTGGTTGAGGAAGGAATTGCGAATCACTTTAGGGCACATATGAAAGGCTGTGAATGTTCCAAGGATTGACAGAAAAGAGCTTTGAGGAAGGTGGAGTCGCGAGTGGCTTTAGGGCTCTCTGACAAATCTCTTGCTCGAGGCTGAGAAGTAGGGCTTTGACATAGCAAGGCCACAAGACTTCGAAGAACAATAAGGAGAGAGAGTATCAAGGGATGACAGCTGCGAGGCTTCAATGGTCTTCAACGAGAGAGAACTGCGAGAATCGTTTTGAGAGCATCACTTTTAGAACCTTCCAAGGATGTTACGTATGTAAACATAAATCATGAATTAATATCAAGCAATCGCACCTGAGTCTAATGTTGCTCGGTATCTCGGCACCAGACATCCAACTAGTGTCTTACTCTTAGGTCCGTAATGTATCGAAGTGAAGCAATTCAAGGAAGGGGATTTAGTCCAACAACATTAACAACAACCAAGCCTTAAGCTCCACTATGGTTGGCAACATGAATCCTTCTTTTTCCATTCTACAGGATTTGGGGCAATATCCTTTAATAAATGGAGGGCTGTCAAATTGTTACTCACTTCCTTAGTGCAAGTTATTCTAGGTCTACCCATTCCTCTACTGTCACTAGCATTATTTGGTAAACATTGCAAGGGCACAAACCATCTTAACTGCCCATTTAGGGTTAAAGACAAGTGTGGTCATTGACCTTGTCACATAAATCCAATAAGGTCACTATACTTTAGTTCTTGGAATTTTGGTCACCCAAATTGTTGAATTGGTTCAATGTTATCCAAAATCTAATCCCTGTTAAAGAGAGTTGATGGAATGTTGTGTTGGGCCTGTTGGCATCCCAGTCAGCAACCCATTAAACCTAGTCAATGAACAGTCAACCAAAAAAGGACAACTCATTCTTCTCCCTTTTCCCTTTCCCTTACTTTTCCCTCCCAATCTCCTATGCTGGGAAGAATCGCTCTCACTCATGAGATTTATGGGAATCTCAGTGGTGGAGTGATTCGATTTAGGATGAAATGAAGGCGAAGGATGATTCCGGCGTCTTCTCGTTGCCTTTGTGGAAGACAAGCCCTTTCACAAGTTCGAAATCTGAGAACACGCCACTGCATTCCTACCAGCACCACCGACAGAGTCTGTCCTTGACATTGTAGACTCAGGCCATCGCCAGAGGCTACAAGGAGAGCTCATGGATCTGGTTTGGAACATGCCTGAGTCTTTATACGAGTTGTCTTTGAAGGATCTCGTTGAGCAGCCGCTAGTGGAAGTCCAAACCATAAGGTGGACCTGAGTATCGAGTTGGTGTGTCATCAAAATCGAAAGATCATAATCTATTTGTTTTCCTAACATTATTTAAATGATTAATATTGGGAAATGTGGTTACTTTGTTTTTGAATTTATCTATGGATGGATGGGCTGTGTTTTGGTAGCTATTTCTAATTCTACACAAAAATACAAAACAAATTGTAGCCTATGTGCGCTAGGGAGTAGGGGAGCCTTTGGTGATAGAAGAGGTGGAGGCAGCGTTGCCAATGCCTTATGAACTCGGGTTTCGAATCATTTGCTTCACTCTCAATCACACTAACCTCACTTTCTGGAAAATGAAAGTACTCATCCTCCCATCCCAATTTTCTCCTATCATCTCAAAATACTCCAAATCTCTCCATTTATTAATTTCACAAATCACATTTAATTACTAAATCATTCTATCCATCTATCATGTTTGAAGGACCCTTCTGCATATTTCCCAAGAATTTTTGGCTTCAAATCAGTTGGGTAACTTCAATCCTTCATTCGTTTCATCTGTCATTTCATTGTCTTTTCCAGTGACTGTAAATTCACTAGAAAAAGATTAGTTCATTTTCAATTTTAATTAGAACAAATCAATTAGTTCCATAAATAGGGCAGCACTGTGTGGGGGAGAAGGTAGATGAGGTGGAGGAAGGCGATGTAGTAGTCTCAACTTTCATATCAGAATGTGGAGAATGCACATTGCAATTCCAAGCAGAGCAACCTATGTTCGAAGTTGCCACTCAAAATCTCTCTATGGATGCTGAGGGATGAACCAGAAGATTCAGGAACATCAATGGAGAAGTTTTGTATCATTTCACATTTGTCTTAGGTCCAACTTATGGTTTGGACTTCCACCAGTGGCTACTCCACGAGATCCTTCAAAGACAGCTTGTATGAAGACTCAGGTCTGTTTCGAACCAAATCCATGAGCTCCTTGCAGCCTTTGGCGATGGCCCGAGTCCACGACGCCAGGGACAAACTCTAGTGGTGGTGCTGGTGGGGATGTGGTGGTGAATTCTCGGATTTCGGACTCGTGGAGGGGCTTGTCTTCCACAAGGGCATCTAGCAAATGCTGGAATCATCCTCTGCCTTTGTTTCCTTCCCAAATTGAATCCTCGCACCACTAAAATTCCCATAATCTAATGATTGAGAGCAGTTCTTCTTGGTATGGGTGATTGGGAGGGAAAAGTGTTGAAAGGGGAAGAGGGGAAAAATGGGTTGTCCTTTTTTGGTTGATTGGATGGTGACTTGGTTTAATGGGTTGCTGATTGGGATGCCAGCACAGCATTCCACCCACTCTCCTTGACGGGCATTAGATTTTTTATGACATTGAACCAATTCAAACTTTGGATGACCAAAATTACAGGAATTAAAGTATAGTGATTCAATTGGATTTAAGTGACAAGTTCAATGACCATGCTTGTCTTTAACCCCCCCGTCCTTCTACTGTCTTATCTTTTATATCTGCTATGCCTAACTTACCAAAAATGTGTTCATTCCTTAATTTATCTTAAAGAGTTTCACCACTCATCCACCTTAGCATTCTCATTTAGGCACTTTTACTATTTGGATTTGTTGTCCATTAGTTGGCTAGTTGCTCAACATTCTATCCTATGTGGTATGGCTGGTCTTATAACTATTGTATAGAACTTCCCTTTTAATTTCTTGGACATTCTACAATCACACAACACACTGGAAACACTTCTGTATCTTATCTAACTTGCTTTAACTCTACATATTGCATCGTCTTCAATTTCTCCTTCAGCTTGCATAATAGATCTAAGGTATCCAAATTTTTCTAGTGCTAATAAGTTCTTGGCCATTTAATCTTTTTGTCCAAGTACTCCTCTAAAATGACTAAAGTTACATTTCATATATAGTCTTCTTTCTACTTATCTTAAAACTAGATTTTAAAATAAAAAGTTATCTTTTGCCCATATTCCTTCAAAAATGACTAAATTATTGATTTGCAGGTGGTACATCAACATCTAAGCAAGAAGAAGTGAAGCGTCTTCCAGGTGGAAAAGTAAAAAGGAAGGTAGGATTTTTAACATCCATGTTTCCATCAAATTTCTTATGATGACCTCTTTGCAAAATTATTACGCATTTATGTTCTATTACTCATTTCTAGCATAGATAATTATGTTAATTTTAGTTTCTTTATACTTAAATTAACTTGTGGATTATTAGCCTAAGTTGGACAACTCGTGTTAGCTCATTCTAGAGCATGACCCAACATAAAATATAATGATGTCTTATTGTAATATTTTACTTTGTCAAGATTAGAATATGATAGCAGAATGGCTTCAATTGTGGGACTAAGGCTTTGAATGTGTGCAGGAGTATAAACACTTCTAGCTTTGTTACTCTTACATGTATGGGCAAAATTTGCACAATTTTTACACTTCTCAGGCTTCTAGGCATACTCGGTTTCGATTTTCAGGTAATCTCTAAGAGGTTCTATAGAATGAGGGAGATTATCCTGTATGCCAATCTCAATACGAACCTTGGCATAGGTAAGATTCTTTATCTACAATGTGTATGAATCTGTAAAGAGTGGAACTCCAATTGAGCTCGCAATATAGCTTAACCCCAAGAAGGTCTAGTAGATTGATGGAACACTAAATAATTTGACCCAAATAGGGATCTTGAAGGGAATTCTCTTCCCACCTGGATTCCAATGTGATAGGAACATTGGTGAATTACCAATGAATCAAGGTCCATTTTCAAGACCCCAAGCTTTTCCTTCTTGACTTGTCAAATTTGAAATGAATCCGCCTGCAGCCGTTGAGTATATGTCAACTTGCCCAATTTTCTTCCATATTTTCTCAAGAATGGATTTAACATACATATAAGGAGGAGACTTACTTATGGACTGGCCAACAAGGGCATCTCCCTATTTTTCTGTACCTAATCTTCGGGAGGATCAACAAATACACAACCATTTAAGTTTCTTGGTTCAATGAATTTCATATCTGAATCTTGAATAGAAGAATTTTGATACAGATTTTTCCAACTCTTCTCCTTATCCATTAAATCTCCAGAGATTTTGAGATGTTTCTGATCATCCTTTGGGATCACCTTCGGTTCTCATAGATTGACCTGTAAATTTCAAATCTAAATAGAAAAGAATACCAAACACTGCAATTAAACTGAAAATCCTGATGAAAATAGCACAATATCTTGAATTCTTGAGGCATTGGCACAAGTTAGCATAAGTATGCTAACGTGTGCCAAGAGAAATCAAACTCTTCCTGCTATTATCATACTATATATTAATCCTGAAATAGGAGGCTAGCCCACTGCTGACACATGATGCTGGGCTTTTTCTTTTTTGTCCTCTCTTTCTTTCTCTCCATCCTCTCTCTCTACTTCAGTGAGCCCGCAGGAAGGGTCCCCATCGGCCCCTCTAAAATCTTTTATTTAGTTTTTAAACCTCTCTCTCTCTCTCTCTCTATGTTAGGGGACCAGCAGGAAGGGGGTCCTTGTGGGTCCCACTAATTTTTTTATTCATTTTTAAAACACCTCTCTCTTTCACCGGAAAAGATAAAAACCCCCAATATGAATGGGTCCCACTATTTTTTTTTTTTTGACTTGTTGCTCTCCTCTCTTTATGTTATTGGTCCACTTTAACCACTTTTGTTTTCAATACTTCTATATTATAGAATTAATCTAAATTATTAATTTTCACTTTCTTTATCTTTTGTTTATATGTACATACACTAAAATTGTAGAATTAATTCAAATTTAAATTATTAAAAAAATATATATATATATATATATATATATATATATACCATACATTAACAATTATAAAATTAATTCAAATTATTTTTAAAATTATATATCTAATTCAAATTCAAATTTTTAAAAACTAGCCATGGGAACACACTTCATATTTATTTTGAAAAAATAATTGTAAAAAAATAATTAGAAGTTGAAAGGTATTTAAATTTATTTAAAAGAGTATTTATCATGAATTAGAAGGACATTTTAGGATAGTTATAGGTAGTTACATGGGTATTTTAGGTAGAAATTTGAAATTGGAATTGATCATAATCTGTATTATTGATTTATTATATTTATTTAGAAATATTTAATCAAATGTGTAGAATTAATATTTACCTAAATTTTACATTATCATTTGATATTAGTATGGTCTATATGTGTATTTTATTTTCCTAAATTAATTTCACATTTAAATTGCCCTTTCACACGAAAATTTATATCATCTATTGTTTACATGTCCGTATCAGCTTTCAAATTCTATGTGCTACATACAATTTTTGAAATTCTACCCTTTCCATATAAATTTACTAATATTTAACAATTATGTTAAACGAATAATGAAAAATAATGTGCTAAATCCTGATATTATTGTTAAAACTAATTATCAAATTGCATATGTATGCCACCGCAAAGTGCAGGCCGACTTTCCAGCCATTATTACCATTATTTTTTTTTTAAACTTGTATTGCGAAGTATGACAGTTAGATGCCCTTCATGGTCATTCGTGCCATAACATATGTTTGTTTATGATTGTTTTTTTTTTTTTTATTTTGGTTTATTTTTTAACTTTCTTGTAGCAGAATCTTGTTTATAATTGTTGGAAGTACGAATTTCTTACTGCATATAAAACACTTCTAGTAAGGGTCAAATTGCTCCCCAAATACTTAGGAATCTATCCTAGGTGCCATGTGTCATGGGGTGGCAGAATTCCAGCCACAAGAACCACCTTTGTCTTAATATGCCCGACATGTGGCGTAGACACATCTATGTTGTGACAAGACTACACCAAGTTCTGTCCTGCACTCATCCAAATATTGGAAAAATGAATCTGAAAATAGGATGTGAACAGTAAAATTAAGAAAACTTGTTGGTTAAGCTGTGCATAGCGTTGCCCTTTGGGAAATTTCACCCCTCTAATACGGTGCAGAAAGCTCGTTAGCGTCTACCCCCCAAGATACAACAACCTTTCCGATTGGCGTGCACTCACCAATCAGGAGATAGGAACAACATGATATGGTTAATCCAAATACATATAAATGATCACATGAAAGAGACCACCGATCAGACCAATAATGAAAGAAATTTTAGATAGAAGACTTTGTTAGGAAGAAGGAAACAATAGCATTTTTGTACTTCTAAATCCCTACCTCAAGATATATATATATAAACAATTAATTTTAAAACTGTCACACAAGCGGTCGAAAACATTTAACAGTGGTCATAAAACAGTCAACCATTTTTATAATTGTTAATAAAATTAAATGAATTATTTAAACGACTGTTAGAGGATAGAAGTAGTAAAGGATTTTGAAATATTTTTACACAAAACACCAATATTTCCCCTTTATTCAAAAGACTTAAGAGTATTCTGGGTTTACCAACTAAAATGTAATGTATCATATCTGGTGCCTTTTGGGCTATGAACCAGACCAATAAAGATAAGTTGTAACCACAAAAATATGGTGAAACATTAAGTTTCTAACCATAATTCCCGTTGTAAGTCAAACAAACTTACCATCCGCATTTCAATTTTAAGCTTAGTTCAGCACGAATTGGCATGAATAGCCGTGCGCATTGCCTGAATTTCATGAATGCTCGTGCAATTCTGTTTAAGATTACATAGGAGTGGCTCCATTCCACTCTCTTATAGGTAAAAACCATGAAGTATGCATTGCAATTAAGCACACCACCCTTAAGGGCTATGAAATTTATTAAGAGCAAGTGCACAACCTCATACATTGCAGTATTACACTATCCTTAGCATAGGAATGAACATTTATAAATTTTGTATGAAAGGACAACCAATGACTTGTTATTACCCATTTGAACCTATTTCACAGGATCTCCAATCACTTCGGAAAAGTTGGCTCAGGTGTTGGTTTGGGTAATGATACATTATTTGGATTCTCTTTGGTGTTTGGGACAACAGAATTTAAGGGGGTGAGCTTGTTGTTCCTTTATGTTTTCTATCTGGATTTCCCGGACTTCATTAAGGAGATGTCTTATTCTCCTAGATGTATATTCTTATTCTATTAATGAATTCTTCTTTTATTATTAAAAAAAAAAATCAATAAACACAAATAGAACTGGTTTTATCCATAAAGGGATATCTAGTAAGAAATTCTCAGCCACTAAATTGTAGTTCCTATCTCTAAGGCAATAAACTCGGACTCCATGGTGGATCGAGCTATATAACAATTTGGCTGGATAATTTCCAAGACACCACACCCCCTCATGGGGTAAAGACATAACTACTAGTGGATTTTGTCTCATACGAATCAGAGATCTAGTTACCATCGTTGTAACCCTCTAATACAGTGGAAATCCACTAAACATGATGCCATAGTCCATGGTACCCCTTAAATGTCTAAGTAGTCTCAAATTGATTATATCTACACAGTTTATAAATTGCACAAGCTTTCAAAACGAGAATAATTCATTAATTGCAACAAAATTTCAATTATCTTAGCATATTT
Source organism: Malania oleifera (assembly GCF_029873635.1). Taxonomy (NCBI): domain Eukaryota; kingdom Viridiplantae; phylum Streptophyta; class Magnoliopsida; order Santalales; family Ximeniaceae; genus Malania; species Malania oleifera. The sequence continues at coordinate 83,253,657 of NC_080422.1, read as the reverse complement.
AGATTGTGATACACCATCGTCACCTCTATTAATCATTGATCATAAATTTGGATCAATCAAAGTGCATAGTTTTTCTTTATAGTAAGGTACACCAAGACATCCTCTAATGACATCTATGTGTTCTTTTATATTTCAGATGCTACTTACAATTATTCCTTTTGGTGTATTAATAAGACATCTAGCCGCAAAAGGAATCTAGGAATTTTTAAGTCGTCCAACAATCTGCAATACTTACTAATTTGGGACTACACATTCCTATCATTAGTCAGTTCATTAAAACATGGAAAGAGAATTTACATAGTAAAATCTTAATGCTAACTGATGAAAATAGTCCCGGACTTTGACCAAAAATTGACTATTTAAATAAAAATAGAAGGTCAAAATAGCATGCCGAGGATTCAAAAATCCAGCGATATAAAGGATAATCCATATAATGTACGTAACTTTGACTTGAGAAATAATTTGCATCTACAAATATTAACAAATTATTGAAGTTATTTATTTTAGTAATACCAAGATTTATAGGCGAAGTCATTCATATAATCATATTTAGAATTTTTATTTTGCAAATAATTAACTCTTTTAGTTACTTTCATAGAAACTTTGTTTCATTACTTTGCATGCATCTATGTACCAGTAGATTATATGATATTAACCATTTCATGTGCTCAAATTTACATTAATTGTCTACAACATTACATTTGCAAAAATGTATAACAATCCCAAATATACATTATTTCCTGAAAATGACATCCTAGATAATCAAATCTTTTTCCTATCATTTTGAAGAACAATTCTTATATGAACACATAATGAGAAATCAAATGAAAATGATAACACAAGCTATGGTTCATAAGTAGAAATAACCACAACATAGTCAATAGATTCATTGAACTACTATAACTTGTAAATCGAAGTAACTACATCATAGCTAATAAAGATTGATCAAATTAATGGTTAAGGCCAATATTGAGTTTATCCAAGTGACCTTGTGCTCAATCAAACAAATCTTCATAGGGACTCCTTGCCAAATACAAAAAACCGTGCATATAATTAAAATAGTGCAATTTTAATTGTGTAGCTATGAAAAGCAAAAAAGAACACAACACACCCAATTCAATTAACACAAACAAATCCAAGCTGCTACCTAAACCCAAAAAAATTACAAATTTCTCAAAACAAGTTACCAATTGCCAATATTTAAAAAAATGTGTCTCTAGACATCTCAATTTTAAATGTGTTAGGAAAAACTGTGGTAGTGAGTGGTGCAACATCCATGTTAATCAGAAGATTTTGGTTTGAATAAATAAATAAATAAACGAATAAATAAATAAATAAATAAATAATTCTTCCCTAAGATTGTTGGAAAAATGAATATGAAAATAGGATGTGAAAAATAAAATTGAGAAATCATATCGGTTGAAGTGTGCATAGTATTGCCCTTAGGGAAGATTTTGCCCCTCCAATATTGCGTCGAAGGCTCGTTGGTGTCTACCTCCAGGATTCAACAAACTTTTGATTGGCGTGTGCACTCATTAATCGGAAGATAAGAACAACACAACTTGGTTAAACCAGACACATATAAATGATCACATGAAAGAAACCACTTATCAGATCAATAATAAAAGAATTTTTAGATAGAAGACTTTGTCAGGAAGAAGGAAATCATAGCATTTTCGTACTTCTAAATCTCTACCTCAATATATATATATATATATATATATATATATATATATATATATATATATACATATCCACTTATTAGATCAATAATAAAATAATTTTTAGATAGAAGACCTTGTCAGGAAACACCAATGTATCCAATCTGTGGTCGAATATCATGGCATGACTGCCTCTGTCACAGTGAAGTTCGTTATCAAAGTTTCCATGAATTGAGAAGACTAGGAAGGCCAGAAACCCCAATAGGAAATCTTTCACCATGCCAAAGGATTTTTTTGTGAAGTGAGGATGTTTTTGTGAAGTGCTCTCTCAAACGTTTCCTCCCTTGCCTCGCAAGCAAAAGAGGTTTCAAGATACCAGGTGACTGAGAGAAAGTGAATAGCCTTGAGCAAATCTTATAAAGAGTGTACCCTTTCTTTCTACTCTTCCTCTCTTCTAAGAACAACTACAAATCTAAATTAAAAAAATAAAAAATAATAAGATTTTTTTTCTATGGACTCTTTAGACTTGGTGTTGAATTCACATTCCACAAGCACTGGGCGTTACTCTCATCTCCACAACACAATCCCTTTATTAGTGAACTTGCAACTAACCACCAATAAACCAAAGCCAAGGGAAGTGACATCATATAGTATTCAAGAAAACATACAAAGTATCAGCATCCCTCAGTAGTTCAATCAGGTATAAGATGACGACACCCAAGAGCATACCCAAGGGCCAACATATATGTCTCAGCCTAAGGTCAAGAGTGACACATGACCTCATTCTCCAATGGACAACTCCCAATCCCACATGAAAGCCTAAGACACCTCTCAAAGGTGTCAAGAGCTTGCCCTAAGCATGCATTGGGGTGCTCACTTAGTGCCCAAAAGGACACCAAGGGTGGTGGCTGGTAGGTGTTCACTTAGTGTTCTCCTAAAAGATACAATCTTTCTATCACATTCTTGCATTAGCACGAGTAACAGTTCAAGTTTGAAGAATCATACATCATAGATTGAGAATGCCACCTTGGTTACTATCTGGACCACAATTGTGACATTCAAAGTACGACCAATGACATCTCCATAATCAAATTAATGTTTACCACAACCCATCCAACATGATTATCATGCCATTCCATGGCTGTGGGTAGGGGTGGGCTAGACAAATTGTAAAACCAAACCAAACCACAAAATTGAATCAAACCAAAGCGAAAAATCTGTTAACTATTTTTTGGTTTAGAGTTTTAAAATTTTCCAATTAACAGTTTGATTTCAGTTCAGACCATTCAATAATTGTGGTTAACCAAACCAAATCGACATTATATCGACATTATATATATATATATATATATATATATATATATAATGTAATTTTATATTATATTATATTTTAATAATTTAAAGAACTTATAATAATTTAAAAAAAAATTATTTTTCATTAAAAACTTAGAACTTGGTTTAATTACGTTTATGTTATTTTTTATTTTATTTTATTTTTCAGAAATAGAGCTTGGATTATGGATTTTGTTTATGATCAGTTCTTGGAATGTTTTAAAGCATATGTTGCATGCTAATTTAAAGTTTATAAATTTAAGACTTCTTATTGATGCTCAAGTTTTAATATTTGAATTTACATGAATATTAATTTCTAGTGACTTTAAAATCTTAAATTGGATCTAATGGTTCAATTAATTTCGGTTTACCATTGGTTATCAGCTTAAAAATTGGTTAACTGTTTCAAATGGTTTGGTTTTGATTCACATTCTCTAGAAAACTAAAACTTTGGTTTAGTAAATAGATTGAGGGGTATGGTTTGGTTAACTTAACCATGCGCAGCCCTAGCTGTAGGGCCATCTTGTATATGTATCAGATAATTAAAATAGGACTATGACATCTTCCCCAATTCCCTCTTTCAACGTTCTCAATTAAAATAGTAAACCATACCAGTCTTTTGCCAACCTGCCACATACACAAAGCAAAAACCCTTAGGTAGCAGGGCTCACTAAACCACTCTACTCCATGGTGTACAATCTTGATTACTATTTGTGAAGTAGACTTGAATCCGATCTTATTTGAAGACCCTTGTGGAAGACAATTTTGACCAGGCAGTCATGTTCAAAAACAAGGTCCAAACTAACATTCCACTTCCTCTAAAACCAACTTATCGATCTTCAATTCCTTAATGAAGTTGCTTCATCCAAGAATATTGATTCAGCTCATTCACCATCAGCAATGCTTAATTCCACAAGTTGCCACGGTAAAAAACACTCATCGAACACATCTCTACCTCTCAAGTCCTTGATATGGAGTTGTATTTTGTCCTTGCCACTCAAAAACCCAAAACTCTATCACAAGTCGAGTAGAAGACCAATCCTCTTATCCACTAGGGTGAACTCTTTCCCAATGTCAACCTCAAACTCTAAGAATAACAAAGATACACCAAATCTAACCCAAGATAACTTCATTCTCAACTAATGGCTCCTTTAAAACAATATGTAACCCAAGACTCCTACAAAAGTGAATTCATTTTGAGGGTACTCCCAGTTATTTTCGTTTGCAAAGTAATTCTTTTAGAACTCGCCTCTTCCCCAAAGGGCTCTTATATTGAAGGCCTATATGTTTTTTCGCCACACTTTCCTCTGTTGTAGATAGGACTCCAATGTATGACATCAAGGCCTGTTCCTATGCTTTACTCAAAACAGAATTCACATCTCCAAATTCTTCGACTCAAACAAAATCCTCTTCTCACAGATAATGAGCCAATTCATGCCTCAAACACGTATTTGTTACCGATCATATAGAAATTGTACTCTAACATTCCAACCCCAAGCCCAATTTGTCGTGGCTGACTTTATTATTCCATTGCCTTTTGGCTTTCGTAATCACAAACTTAGGCTTTCTAGGCAACTATGAAAGATATGCTCTTAGGCCAAGTTATAATGGCTGCACAAAAACACAGAAGGGCTTCGACCACCCTGGCTGCCCTCAGCAAACGCAATGCGCAAGGACTCAAATTGTGAATTTCACGAGTTACAGTCTTTCCATGCATTCCCATCGGAGCTCATATCATAGGGACCTCCTAGGGTTCCCACTTTGACCAACATAGAGCCGTTCTTATATGGGGATTAGCTGCAGAGGGGCTCCCACCACTCTTTCCTTTCCTATATATCTTAAGAATCTCACATCTCTCTATGGAATATGAAGTTTCAGCGAAAGACAGCTTTAGAAAAGCTCCTACAATCGCCCATTTCTAAAGATCTAAGAATATCACCTTTGATTATGGATTGAGGAACCAAAAAAAATCTGTGTAGATTACCATCCAAGCTCCAATGGAAACCAAAATAAGAAAAATCCTATAATGTGGGTCGAGCACTTGCCTTAAAGGCTTAGAGTATTATTCTCAATCATTTGAGGGTGGGCCGTGGATCAAATGGTAAGGTTGTTCCTTTGTGACTAGTCCATCATGAGTTTGAGTCCAAGGAAACGGTCTCTCTTCATAAAAGCAGGGGTAAGGCTGCCTACACTATAACAACCCTCCACTTATGCTCAAAAAGCGGGAAACCTTGTGGTCCAGAGACACCCTTTTATTTTAGGTCCCACAAAACAAACCCTCATCCCCAACACTCAGGTTATTGAGCGATCTCAAGCATCTTGATTTCCTCATAATATATATTGAAGGCCAACTTCAGCCAAACCACATAAAGTTTGAAACCACTAGGGAGAGAGTGACCAACAGACACCTGAGAGTGGATTTGAACCTTCCCCACTCTACGTCACATCTCAAATTTCAACTAAAGAGTTGAAGTTGCAATATCAATCTAATTTAAACTTTGAATGAGCGGCCCCATGTGATACAAACAACCAAGTGTCATAGGGCGGAAAAATTCCAAACCACAAGAACCAACTTTGCCTTAATGTGCCCAACATGTGACAGAGTTACACCCTTGCGGCAACAGAGACCATACCAAGTCCCATCTCATCAAAATATGTGAAAAAACTCATGGATCCAATTCATTAGTTATGTCTCATGGCTTGACAGCCCTTGTCCTAGCTGAGGTTGTCATTGAGGAACCATGATTTGAACTATAAGGGTATTGAATTCACATTCGACAAGCATTAGGTTACTCTCATCCCTGTAGCATGATCGTCTTGCAAGTGAACTTGCCACTAATTAGTTGGAGGCTTGGAGCTAAGGGAAATGAGACCATTATACCACTCAAGACAAACATGTAAAAGATCATATCCCTAAGTAGTCCAATTAGATATGAGACAACATCGCTCTAGAGCATAACCAAAGGCCAACATAGGTGCATGTCTAAACCTCCATGTTGAGTGTGGCGCATGAACTGAATCTTCAGTTGGTCAGCCATGGAGCTCTCAATACCACATAGAAGCCCTAGGAACCGTTCAAGGATATCAAGAGCACAACCCCAAGCACTCCTTGGGGTGCTCACTTAGTGTCCAGAGGGAATTAGGGATGGTAAGATGCTCACTTGGTGTTCCTCCTAGAGATACTATGTTTCTGTCACATTCTCGCTTTAGCATGAGTAACCCATCCAAGTTTGAAGAATTATGCTTAATAGGTACACCAAAACATCATAGGGACATTCAAAGTACGTAATATGACATCCACGGTTGAATCCATGTTTACTATAATTCCTTCCACAACCCATCTGATGTGACACCGTGCCCTTCTAAGGTTGCCCAAGCGAGTATCTTGGATGTGTCATGGGTACAAAAATGTAGGACTATGATACATGAATGTACCAACCCCTGTTTGGTGTGTTCATATTTACTTTATGTAACAAGATTTATTGCCTAAATGCATACAATTGTCACTGCTTCTCTAATTTCTTTTATTTTATTGCATCCATTGCATACGTCTGTAATATTTGTGCCTTTTGAGCTGCCAAAGCCAGCTCCTCCTTTCTTCTGTCTCATGTAAGTCATGTGCAGATCCTACTTGATTGCATAGGGGAGCTATTTGACTAAATATGGTTTTTTTTTTTCTTCAAATGAGCTAAAAATTTTTCTATCTTGTGAAAATTAGTTATGAATCACAATAAGGGCCAAAGGCATTGCCAGAACTAGTTATTTGGATTCAAATGCCTAAAAGTGTTCGAAAGAGTATTTAGGACTAGAATTCTCTGGAGTTTGTTGGGTTTTATGTTTTAATTGTTTTTATGAAGACAGTTTAGACCACATTATATAGATATTTTGTCAATGGAAAGTTTTCAACTTTCAAATTTCCTTTTCAGTTACACCTTAACAACATCTCAAGTTTGGCCCTGTTTTCCTTTATTATTTTTCTCTCTCTTTTGGTAGGAGAAGCAAGAAATCATTATTGAGAAGGTTGTGCGTAACAAGCGAAAATGTATCACCACTGTGAAAGGGCTGGAACTTTTTGGTGAGCAGTATCTTGCTCTGGTTCTCATGTTACTTGTGTTTTACAATTTGTTATCATTATCAACTCAGTCTGTGGGATACTATATCAGGTGTTAAACTTAGTGATGCGTCAAAGAAGCTTGGCAAGAAGTTTGCTACAGGAGCCTCTGTTGTTAAGGTGTACAATATTTTCAGGGGCTAATATGAAAAATTAAACTGCTTGAAATGCTTTTATGTCTTACTATATCTTTGATTAATGGTTTTAGGGTCCAACTGAGAAGGAGCAGATTGATGTTCAAGGAGACATATCCTATGACATCGTGGAGTTTGTTACGGATACCTGGCCTGATGTATACTTTCTGTTGTGATCTCTTTTTTCATATGGCATCTGGTGTTAACTATTAAATGTTTGTTTGGTTATACTTGGTTAGCCTCCTTCCCCATTACATCTAAAATAAAGGTAGAACTTTAGAACTGCTTGCCATAAGATAGGTCATGTCTGATCTCACTGTATTGAAGGAACAGAAGCTTAAGGTAGGGTTACTTCTAAAATACTGCCACGATGTCACTCTAATTTTCAACTTCATGAAGTTGCCCCTTGTTCCCTTGCATATCTTCATGGTACATGCTGCATCCTGGGAAAATTAAAGAGCACACACTAGCAGAAACCTAGTGTCAGGGACCCAATTTATTGAGAGCTCTCCCCTATCAAGTCAGCGAATGTTCACTTGATCAAGCCTGTATGCACGTGCATCACATAAATCACTTAAACCACAGTGGCAACAAGAGGAGTATTATTCACAACCGCAGGTACACATGTACAAGAGCTATAAACATAACAAACAGTCCATCAAGAATAGCTGACGCAACAAACAAGCACCATGGTACACACACATGAGCGGGTCTCTTTATATCATTCATCCAACAAGGCAACAATATATTCGTTTACTTGAAGAGTTTAATTTACAATGTGAATTGCTGGAGAACTACATATAAGGTCATTATCCCCTTAAATTGTTACCTGTGACACCTAGTACTTAGCCAAGAGTTGCAAGACTAACATGCATTGTGTGAATACTTGGGATTCTTGCAATTCTTGATGCATTGGAATTTTGCATATTAATCTGAATGTTCCTCTTTGTTGACAGTTCCTGTGTTTGTATGCCTGTTCTTCTCTTTTGACAATTCCTTTTTAAAAGTAATAGGGCAAATAAAGGTGGACTTTTATTTCTTTTGGATATTTAATGGTGGAAGGCATGGTGGCACCCCATTGCATGCCTTCTTGAGGTTTCTCTGTGATGTGATTACATGGAGGCTGTTTTAGTGTTCCAAATCATGTTTTTGCTAATAGACCTCTATCATGGAGGTGATTTGGAGTGGGTCAAACTATTTGTGGATTTATTCCACTTTCATATTGTTGATATTTTGGTTGTAAACATTCATTGATCATATTCAACTGCTAAACAGATAATTAATCTGAAAAAAAAACCTTTTAAAATTGATTTTTGAACAAGAAACTCCTATTCTGGTTCTGAATGCCGATCTCTCTCTGCTTTGAATAAGTTTTCTTTCTTTTGTATAATGATTTCCAGTGTATGCATGAGGATTGAGGAGTGAGAATTTTTTACATTATATTACATGTAAGATGTAGGAACATGTTTGCTCACACCTTAAGAGTTAAATGTGGATATCTGATTTATCAGAAGTTGGACATGTGATGGGTTTACTGATTTCTGATCGGACTTTCTACTTTTTTACTCTTAGGTACCAGAGACTGCAATTTTCTTTATTGAAGATGGAAGAAAGGTCGCAGCCGCTTGAATTTGGAAGTCTTTCAACCTCTTGCCTTGAGTCCTCATGCCCTGCTAAAGTGGCTGCTTGGCTTCCAGATATGTTTGGAGAATCTAGTGCTAAAAGTGAGACATTTTTTTATGTTGGCTACACTCCCGAATCTTTGTTGTCTAAAATGGCTTAATCTTTTTTCAATCAATTATGCTCAAGTAACAGATGTGAATTGTATCGGAGGCATTGTTAAATATTGTTTGCTCTGTTTATGCACTTGTGTTACTGTGCTATATAATTAGTGGCTGTTGAATTAAATCTTTTATGAGCACTGTTACTATTTCAGTTGATTTTGTTGTTTTTCCTTCTGTTTTCATCTTGCTGCTGTTTCCCCAATTGGGTTGTTTTATAAAGTTGTTTGGATAACAAGTTTTATATGTATATGTTCTGGGAAATGGCTTTGAATTCTGAGATGGATTTATTTTCATTAATAATTCATGCCAAGCAGGGTTTGAATATACTTGTCCTTTTCATATGAATAATTGCATGAATGATTTGCCAAGTTTATAGTAATTTTCTGTATATGTATCATCAGATACTGTAAATTTATTTAATGTTTGAATGTGGGGGGAAATCAAAACTTAACAAAGGGATGGCACATGTGTGAAAAAATGGGGGAAAGAAAGGGGGTTGGAGCTGGGAATAGAGATGAGGAACGATGGATACCCTCACCCAAGGTATCCATGGAGAATAATGCATTGTGTAGGCTTTTATAGACTTAATTCCTCCCCAGACTACCCTAAACTAGGTAAACAACTTGAGGAACAAGAAAACAAATTAAATAACTGAAGTACTATAAACTTTTATGGTCATATCCACTTAAACTAGACTGCAGATTCGTGGATGCAGGAACCACGTCTTCAACTAGCCTTCCAAAGTTGATGATTTTTTATCTATGGTAGGTATATTGCAAGGAAAACATTTCTTTAGGTTTGATGAGGAATTAGATCAATCCAAAATCACATAAGTTTTATAGAGGCACCTGCAATCTTGCACTAAAAAAATATACACTCAGAAATGATGGCATTAAGGGGTTCAAATTTAAAAGTGAATTGTTGGAAGCAAAGTTGTGGATGACCTATACTAGTGGACAATGCTGTGTGGGGCTAGTTTAGTAATCAAATTTTTTCCTTAAAGTTTTGTTTCATAATTGGACATAAAATCATGTATGATTTAGACGTTCTGATCGTTATGTGAACAAATCCTTTCCTCAACTATAGAGTTTAGAGGCTCAATGTGGACATATAGAACACTTCTTGGTTGCAGCCGTAAAGGTGGAGACAGTGGTGGTATAGTGGTATGAATAGAGGTGATGGTGGTCATGTTAGTGTGGGTTGGTCAGCTGGTAGCATAGCAGTGATGGCTGTGGGATCGGTACCAAATGATTGCCATTCTGTTGTGCTTTTCTTTTTATTTTTTATTTTTGGCTTGTTTGCTCCGCTGTGTTTTGTATAATTTGTTTGTGGAAATATATTATTGTAAGTGGGACAAATTTTATTTCTGAGAAACTCTAGTGATGCAGGCCCCGTGTGAATAGAATTAAGCAGGGTTACTGTTGGAATTTGAAATTGTGTTCTGCTGCCCAAGGTGAGAAGGCAATTTGAATGAAGGATAGATGCAATCTGTTCTAATGACTTACAGCCATATACTTGTAGCAACCAAGATGTGATGTTTCTGGTAAATGCAGTGGACATCTGTCGGACCCATGGAGATATGTTGTTGGATTTTCGAATGTCTAGACAAATGCCACAGAAATTTTGAAGTAATGGGTTACATCGTAGGACATACCTGTGTCTCTTTGCAAGTTGTATGGAATCTCTTTTTGTCAATATGTTAATAGCTGGAAGTGCAAAATTCCAAGCTGGTATCCGCCAAGTCATCTGCAATAATGGGGAGAGCATTGACCTATTTATGAAAACATAAACCCAAATCTGATTCATTATTAATGTCGGAGATCTGGTTTTTGGTCGCTTATTTCAATATATTCATTGAAGTACGACCTATGGTTTTCCAAGAGTAGTCACCAAGGATATTGGGTTGGCAGATTGGTTTTAGGCAATCCTCCCATGAATAAATTATTTTCACGGCACACAGATCAGATTTGTTTTCCAGTGGATTAGGAATAATATTCTCTACTCCTCTACCCTCGTGCATTTGGTGGCTGCCACCTTTTTGGGGAGTATCAAATGTCAAACTGTGACTCTCACCAACAGCTTAGGGCGTGGGTCAAGATATTGATTCACAGATTAAACGCTAAGGTTTCAAGTGCAAAATAGTATAGGCAGAGAAGTCCAGGTACAGTGTCAATCCCCAAAATTAAGTATAGACATTGCATCTTCTTTGTGAACACGAGTTGTAAGTTTTTCAATTCCGATTGAGTTTTCATTTTGGGTTTGGCTTCATCTGCTTCCTGTTTAGTTGATCCTGCATTCCTGATGATCCAGGTCATTATATAAGACTAACTAGTGTTACATGGTGGCTCTACGATGAAATATTTTAGTGAAGAAGAGCACGTACATGAATATGAAGTACATGAATAATTCCTCCCCCCCCTCGTCTCTCTCAATTCTTTTTTTTTTTTTTTTTTTATTTTGTTTCTGTTTTGGAATCAGTCATCAATAACAACATTAGAAAATCTGGCAGATTCAGATCTATTATTATTTTAAATAAATAATTGTAATGATATCTTGTGAAGTTGATTTTCCATGGATGCATTAGTTAGTACTCAATTCATTTGGATTTGGAGGTGGGGGCTGTATCTTTTTGGGGTGAGTGGGGTTCACGGAACTCAAAATCTTATCATGCTGTGGGTCAACCCTCTCCATTGATATCATTGACATGATCCACTCATGCTTGGGGTTTGTAGTCAAATCCATCATCCTCCTCCATTTTTAACAGCCAGCTCGAATCACACCCACCCTGCATTTTGGTTTCACATTCTTTTACAACCACGTGTGGTGCATGTCTATTATATTTTTACTTCATTGTTTTTTCATATAATTAATTAATTCTTTGCTAAAAAAAAGTTTGTCTATTTTATAGTTTTGTTTCATTCCTTTTCTGTTTCTTATGTTTATTCTCTATTCCGTGCATGGTCGGGTGATAATAAATTTCTGATTAAAACTTATAGCTTTTATATGGGTAACTTTTCTTAATAGAAAAAGAACAGAATTTGATTGATGGACTACGTTTGGTTTGAATAGCTATTTTGTTCCTGATCTATTCCCAATAGAATATCTTCTATTCATGTGTTTGGATTTTTATGGTGAAATAGTTATTCCTTGTGAGGTTTCTAGTTTCAATTAAATCTAGAACACGTATTATTAAGAAGAGACATTGAAATAGCTATTCTAGCTTAAACCATAACATGTTATAAATCTCAATGATCCAATAATATCCTCAAATCCGAATCCCCTCCCAACCTGATACTCTCTGCAACTATTCTCTGCAAAATCTATCTTAATTTATTCTTCCATAATAAGCATCTTTGTTGAAATTGATCAATGATGGGTCTTTCAATCAAGGTTTAATTGGTCAAATATGCTTCCCTGAACCCTATGTTTAGAGATTATAGGCTTTGTTGTATAGAGAATGGGTTTTTTTTTGGGTCTTGGATGCTATGTTCTTTGCATCCTTCTAATTCAACATCATCGCTGTGCCAGAAACCTCTTTGCCACCATTATGGCCTTCACCCATTTTTGCCTCTTTGGAAGCATGAATTTTGTAGGGTTTATAACTTTGGTTGATTTCTCTGATTTTGAGAACTTCTTCGCATAGATGAACTTCATGCTTCTTATAATTGGGCAAAAGCACTAGTTTTGTGTACTCGTCATTGATGAACTTCATAATTGTTGATTGACTCAAGCTCGTTAGATCCTTCAAGGAGGTAATGACTTCACTTATTATTTGGATTAAACTAAGATATTTGTTAAAACTTGATATACATTGTTGGTTCCAACCTAACAGTTTAAGTTTTTAGGTCAACTGATAATCTAACATGATATCAGAGCTGGTTACCAAGAGGTCCTGAGTTCTAGTCTTGTTGCTCGCAATTTTAAAAAAATTATTACATTCCCTATTATGGGTGCTATTTATCACGTGTTTATCTCTCCATGTGCTGTCGGGTTGCACGTGAGGGGAGGGTGAAGGGTGAAGGAGAAGAAAGGGAAGAAGAGCAAGAGACTTGAATAGTGGAAGAAGGGAGCCTGGAGTCCTTCGTCATTTTCTTTATTAGGGAAGAAAGTGAGAATTGCACAAAGAAAGAAAAGGAAATGAAAATTGGGAAAATTAGGAATTTATTTTTTCACAAATCAAACAATCATAGAAATGGCTATTCTATTCCTACTCTATTTCTATTTCTATTTCATTCCTATGGAATATCTATTCTATTTTATTCCTAAGAATAAGTATTCTACCAACCAAACATAACCTAAAGTATTAGGAATGTACAAAGAGGAGAGTAAGATGCCTTTCGATAAAGATAGATTAAAAAAAAAAAAAAAAAAAAAACAAAAAATAAGAATCAAGCCAAAAAAAAAAAAAAAAGAAAAATGAAAAAGAAAAAAGAGGAGCGAATGCTTTTAGATATACGAAAAACCCACTCCTTTAAGATATTTGAGGAGCTCACTGCTTTAAGGCATCCACAACTACCACGTCAAAGTGAACCTAGGAATGGTTATGACGCTTCCCTCTAGAAAAATTTTCCCTTTGGCAGAGTAATATGAAGCAAGTTTGGCTTGGATGAGAATCGATAAGATATTAGTAGTAATCTAAGATATTCTTTGGGGGAGTCCATGGAGGTCCATTTTTCAGATTTATGTTTCCTTTACCCCTCACTCTAATGTTGTGATGGGGAGGGGTTCAAGTATCTACTTCTAAAAAGACAGTTGGTTAGGTGTTGAAGTTTTATCCACTTCTTTCCTTCGTCTCTTCATTTATACGTGTGTAGAGCAAAATAGATATATATATTGGAAATTTGAGTAGCCCTGGGTGAATCTTAATTTTAGGGGATATTTTAATGATAAGGATATGGAGGAATTGTATTCTTTGCTATCTTTATTGAACGAAAGTAATCTTTCTTCGGGAAGAGATATTTGCATTTGGTCCTTGGATCAGTGGGGAGTGTGTTCTTGCAAATCTTTTTTTTTTTGAATTCTTGATCCATTCTAATTCTTTATGTATGCTCTTTCCTATAATGTGGAAGGCCTTCTCTCAAAAATTAGCTTTCACTTGGTTTATTGTACTCAATAAAATAAATACTAACAACTTGTTGCAAATCGAAAGATCTTTGAAGGCTCTTTCTCTTGATGTTTGTATCCTCTATTTCAAGGATTCTGAGACAACTTCTTATCTCCTTTTATAGTGCGATTTTGCTTGGTGGATTTGAAATAAGTTGTTTGGTATAACGGGGGAGAGTTGGTCTTGTATTAGTGGAAGATTTAGTAGCCATTTCTTTTCACAAGTTTTGGCAGAAGGATAAGGTAGCTTTATGAAGGTGTGTATTTGCAATTTTATTTGGATTTTTTGTGTTGGGGGGGGGGGGGGTTGAATTTCTTCATCGTTTTCGAGCAAACTCAATTCTCTCTCAATAAATCAAATAGCTTATGTCATACTAACAGGTGAAATCACATTACAAAAACAAATGCAATGCCATTTGTAAACTATTGTAGCTAAGAATGCATACATTTGAAGTAAGTTCCTTCAAAGGTCTCCTACTCTGCAATAACTTATTGATATTGACTATATTAAGCACAACCAATTAAATAAAAGCCTTAGATTATAGAGAAACATTGGTCTAGCTTCCTATTTTTCTTATGGAGAGGAAAGGAAATATATAACAGTTCAAAAAAATTGCAAAATGATTTTCAAGGATCAAAGGCAAAGATCGACTATCTGCACTCGAGAATAGAGAACAATTATTCAACATTATTAGCCAAAAAGAAAGCTCAACCCTATTCCTATCATTGAATAGACGCCTCTGAAAATGAAAATCCAAATGAGGCAAAGGACCATCCAAATCAATGGTAAAAGAAGAAACAACACTATTTTGACTTGAACTTGAGTAATAGAGGCAAGAAAAAGAGGTAGAGGAAGCAAAATTTTCAACTAGAAATCTTTCCAAAAAACAAATATTACTTTACACGCGTAATATTCCCTATTAAAAAAATTTTGTAATTAAATAATAAAAAACACAAAAAATAAAAAAAACTAAGTAATTATATAAAAGATGAAGACAATTACATTGCATGTATCACCTTACATATAGAGAAGAGATTCCTCCACTTTTTTTTTTGATTACATAGGAACTCCAGCCACCAACGAGCCATTCGGACCCCCTGGTGGGACACCAAACTTACGGATCAGCGTTCTCCGCCCCCAGGTCTCGCTGATTAGGGTAAAGTCCAGATGCGGACACGACTTTTGTGCATTAGTTGGACGTTCGGTTAACCCAACTCCCGAGACACATTTCCATTATCATCCACGGTCTTCGCTGGCTCACGGAGAACTCTCACCATCCACAGTCTCCGCTGGCTCATAAAGTGAACTCTCACCATCCACGGTTTTCGCTGACTCAAAGAATAAAGTCTCACCATCCATAGGTCCGTTGGTTCTGTGAGTGTATCTACTTAAAATTGAACTCTCGATGTTCCTTCTTATTTACTGATGCTTTTCCACCGCGCCATGCTGTGGGGGCAAGATTCCTCTACTTTGATCCCACTTTTTGTTATTTAAAATGCCTCTTTATAAACATCAATTAAATAGTAAAACTAATGAAATATGAAAAAACCTTAGGTATCTCGTGATAATTAATTATAAATAACACAAAATTTTATAACCCACAAGTACAACTCTTAATTTCTTGTTTTAATGGTTTAAAAGCATAAATATCTCTATAAAAATTGTAAATTTAAGTTTAAAATGTTATTATTTGATTGTAGTTTATCTAATAGATTATGATAGTTTTATAGTAAGATAGGGAGCAAATTCTAAGGTAAAAAATCTTAACTATATTATTTATTTATTTTAAAACATGAGCAAAAAATTACACATACATTGTGCATATATATGGTATGTCTAGTGTGTTGAGGGAATTCCCTGAATTTCGTATTGACATTTTATTTTCTGAAATAAATATTGATTGGGTAATAAGAAACTAATCTCATATAGAAAAATACTAGGCATCGTGTAATCAACCCATAACTAATAACTAATACAAATATTTACAACTTAGTTAATTCATATAGTGAATCTTGATTTTTTAATATCCTAAAATATTCCTAGGCAAATTCTAAATTTCGATTAAAAAACTTTCCATTACTACCATGTTAACGTTCTTCATTACATAAGGACTAAACATTAGAGATACACAAAAAAATGAAATTAAAAAAAGACAGAGAAGAATTAATTAACTAAATGAAAAAAATAAATAAAAAAATTCATCTTATGTGTCTGACAACTTTTATTTTATTTTATTTTATTTTTATCCCCATTAATTTTTCTAATCAATCAACAATCTCACAGATGATATTATTATTTCTTTTTAAAAAGGAAAGTGATTAGAAAATGGGAAAATCCCCTTCCATTGATATATTGCCTACTTCAAAAGAATTCATACCTCTGGTCTTTTTCATATGGTCCACCATGTCTGAGGACAGCTTGCATGACTTCATGTGTGCGGCTGGA
The DNA here is from genome assembly GCF_029873635.1 of Malania oleifera. Lineage (NCBI taxonomy): Eukaryota > Viridiplantae > Streptophyta > Magnoliopsida > Santalales > Ximeniaceae > Malania > Malania oleifera. The sequence goes on along the minus strand of NC_080422.1, from coordinate 83,237,086 downwards.
AAAGCCCTTTGCTTACCAAAGCTCCACGTTCTAAATTAAGCAATTATGTACACACGTTCGGTTGTCCCATGTTTTAACATTTTAAAATATATGACTGTAATTGTAATTGTCGGGATGTGTTTAGGGACAGGGTCCTCCTCTTATAGATGTCATGATATGGTTTCGTGAATTCAATCTCCTGCCGTTACTTGTGGTTTGTTAAAAATGCACCCAGCTTCAAGATTCACCATGGCAGAGCAGAATGTGCAGTGGAGGAAAATGGGAATGAAAGAGAGTCAGATCTGCCTTTGCTCTTGTCTGGTTGAGAAACTCTTGGGTGTGGAAGACATTTATGTGTGAGATACATCGTCATCATTTGTTTGGTGGACTCGACTTGAAATAAAGGCTAGGTTTCCTTCAGATGATTTTCTTCTAGACTTTGGAAAAGAATAGTTTTAGGAGTGAAATACCCTATTTGCATTCAGTTTCTTTGTTTACTCATTTTCCATCCTGCCAAACAAGGGAAAAAGAATATCCACACGCTCCCTTCTGCCTCTTCTTCCTTTTTCCTTTCTTACAAGATGCAGCCCTTTGTTCTCACCGTCCAAAAAGAAATGTACTGCTGCTGTCTGTTAAAAGTCCTATCTTACTTTATCATAAAGTCTTTTCTCGGTTAATCATTATGGCTGGGAACCTAGTAAATAATATAGAAGTTACGCATTGTTTAAAACTTTCCTCATCACCCACAGGTGATAAAGAGTTTTAAAAATATAATATGGATGTTGAGCTCCGGCTTTGATCTAGTAGTTAGTCTCTTAGCTCCGTTTGGGAAGGTTTTAGTTTCTACTCATAAGAACTGAATTGTCTATAGAAGTTATCTAGGTACTCATTTGCACCAAGTTGCATGGACCTAGCAAGAGAAAATTTTTGCTTTAAGAAATAAGCAGTTGGGCTGTGGGGATTGATTTCTAGGAATGATATCATTTTTCGATGGAAGCCGCAAGTTTTATAATTAAATTAGTGAAAGAGTTTGTGTTTTGTGCTTTGTAGGGAAAAATATGTTTGTCCAATTTTGAGAGCTTGGAATTCAAATCTTGTATTAGATTTATGAAAATTTAGATATATTTTATAATTCATAGAAATATTTCTAAAGCTAAAATTAAGTCTTAAAATTCATATGCTTAAACACAACATTAAGAAAAGAAAGAAAAAAAGAGGATGTTAGTGAAACAAAAAGCAAGAAACCAAACTTTATCCAAGTTTATTAGAGCCATAGAAAGTGAAAATCTAGTTAATATTGAATGTATAAAAGTAGTGATAATTGTCCTTTAGTAAAGAAAATTAATTAGAAAAAGTTGTTCTACAAAGTTATTTAATAAAAAATAATATAAATCTTAAATTAAGAATTAATTAATGAGAAAAAGGCTAGAAAAAGGGGATATGCCCAAAAATTATAGGAAAATAAACCTAAATATTAATTTATGAAAAAAAGAATGCAAAGCATCATTATTGATGCTTAGAAATGGTTAGGAGATAGTGGAGCAATATGGTCGACTAGTTCATTTTTTTTTTTAAGTTATATTTTTTATGTGTTGTAATAATGGTCGGATAAAAGATGCACAGCGAAATAAAACACAAGCAACACAATCAGTATATAAAAACAACAAGAACAACGACAACACGAGAATTTACGTAGTTCGGCAATACCTACATCCATGTAAACAATTGGTATAACAATTTCACTAAGAAATTATAGAGTATACAATACACTTCTCAAAATGATATTTCATATGTCACAATATACTCAGACAAGTATAAATAGACTTTCCTTTCGGAGGTTCCCCCCCTCCCCCCAAAAAAAACCAACCAGTTTAACGTTCAAATTCAAATTTTGAATTTTTATCTCGCGGGCCAGAAACAAAACCGTCAACGATTTTCTAAGATTTCCTAAAACCATTGACGGTTTGAGATACCGAGAGCATTTTCTGAAGATGTTTGAGATTTCAGTGAAACCATCGACAATTTCAATAAAGCCATAGAAAATCGTTGACGATTTTCTCTCAGAATTATGCACTATATTCTTCTCCTTGTGTAACTTAGTCATCTCAAGAAATAAACCACCATTCACAACATTATGCAGTTGATTATTTTTTTCATTGAAATGATAGGGAAACTATGAAAATTTTTAATAAACGAGAAAAATCTCCTTATTACACACATGTAGGTTCTCATATGCATTTGTTATTCATAATAAACTTCAAAAAAAATTAGGACGAAAAAACATAATGATATCAAATTCATATATCTTTATATGATTACTAGGAAGACCCTGTCAAGAAGATCAATGAAAAAAATTTCAAGAATAAAAATAAAAACAATTACATGATTTTTATTGAATTAAGAAAGATTTATAATAAGGTACTCTAACAAATATTATATATATATATATATATATATATATATATATATATATATATATATACATACATGTAGTTTTAGAAACTTAGGAGAAAAGGAGCGAAATGAAGTAGAGAATTTTTCTTGTAAACTTAGCAATTTTTATTATATTTTTAAAGGACATAAAGTGTTTCCTAGTTCATTTTTTTAGTAAAATCATGTGCACTAGCTTCCTTGGATCATAATTACTTTATGACTTTCAAAACATTCATAATCATCCCAACTTAAGTAGTAGCTAGAGCACTCTTAAAGTATTAAGAAAATTGGCTCACATAGAATCTCTCCCCCAAAAATAGGCTTTTTCTTTGGAAAAACAGGGAAAAAGAACATACCAAAAAGGGGAGAGAGGGGATTCCCCTCTTTTTATAACTTATCACTATTGGACCCCTCACAAAAGAATAAGAAGCACCAACATGCGAAGACAATTGCACGTTCACACCACCCACAGAGAAAGCAATTAAGGTGTAAAAACAAATGCATCAGTGCTAAATGTATAAAAATATGAGAGAGAGAGAGAGATGGATTGGTGTGCTATAGGTGACAATAATTTGAGCGAGGCCGGAATCGTGGCTGCAGGTTCAATAAAGAATGCAGAGTCTGTGGCTGTCCCTAAAAGAGGTATACAGAATCATTGGTTCTTACAGAAAGAAAGGGCTATTTCTACATGCAAGCCTACAAGGGAGCATCCCATAATAAATGTATGCTTTGGAGCATCCTCTCTCTCTATCTAGAGGGAGCAGCCCATAATAAAGTTTTTAGGTATATCCTCTCTCTCTCTCTCTCTCTCGCCCCATCTGTCTGTGCATGTGCATGTGCATATGATGGCTTGTGAGAGCAAGGTAATTAATGCAGCTCTTTTTCTCCACGGCTGGTCTCTTTTGGTGTGTCATTGGGTTTAGCAATGAATGCATATATCTGTATGACACTGCCTTTAATGCGAGGGATAAAAGACAAATCACAAATTGTGTCTCAAAATGTCCACTTTGACATGACACTGCAAGCCTGCAAAGCAATGCAATGCAATGCTTGTCCCTCCCCTCCCTTGTTTTTGTCTTGCCTTTGTGCTTTTATTTCTTTATTTTGTTTCTTTATTGCCAAAACGGCGGTATTGTGACACAGAATTGTGACTCTCCATTCAAAGAATGTTAGTGACTAATTAGCTTTATTGTAAATATATATATATATATATATATATATATATATATATATATATATATATATATATAGGTACCTACTTTTTAGTTCAATGCTTCATATCTCTTTGTCTATCATTTTATTTTATATTATTCTATTAGAAGGTAAGCTTCCATTAATAATATAATTATATTAAAATAAACATAAGTTACTTTATTTTAATAATATAAAGGTATATCCATTTTTTTAAAAAAATTATATGCAATTTTTTTTTTTTTTTCAATTTGTGGATATCTAATGGGAGGTGTATCTTCTAATGAAGTAGGGATAAGGATATATAAGAGTATAAAAACGGGTCAATATATAATGAACCTGCTATCACTCATTTAAATTGAGTTTGGTAGGAGAGATGACCCGTTTATAAACATTTTAACTCAAACCCACCTTTATCAATTAATGGGTTAGCCGGGTTCAGGTTTGATACACATAGCGTTACCTATTTGATTTTTTTTTTATAAATAAAAAAATCATTTGGTTCCATATGTATAAATTATGATAGTTGATGCATGTATGTGTTAAAAGAATAGAGATAAACTAAATTTGTTGAATATTAAGGATAAAAAAAAATGATAGATAGGTTATAGGTGTTGTTCTATAAATTTCAAATAATTTTTTTGAAATACTAGAGAGAAAAAATAATAAATAGCTTTCGTTAATGAGAAAAGAATGAATGAGTTTTTTTTTTTTTTTTAATTTAACTCATTTATTTTTGTGAAATATTAAAGAAGCAAATTTAAAATAAATATATTATATACTTCTTAATAGGTACACCTATTTATTAATTGACGGGTTTAGATTTAGAGTTACCCATATATGAATGAGTCAAACTTGTTATAACTTGAACCAAACTCAATCCACCAACTTATTTTGCCATCCTTGTGGTTCGAGGCAGTAGGTAAAGCAAATTATCCTTGATAAGATAGATTCAGGTTATGCTCTCATTCCAAATCCGACCAATTTTATCGTGAAAACAAAAAAATAAAAAAAATAAAATCCACAACAATTAAAACCAATGATAAGAATAAATATTATAACATACACAAACACATTATTGTCATATGTTTTTTGTTGTTTCACAATAAAAATATAAACAACTATCGTGGATGTCTTTGGACATTTTGATGTTTTATTTGATGGTTGAGAAAATCTTGATTTTGATATAAAAATATTTAAAATATGTTTGAATCAAAATAAAAATATTTTTAAATTTGGAAATATTATGGATATTGTTTCTAAAGACTAAGAATGTTATTGCAATGTGAAAATTGAACACCCATAGTATGGACATTTAAATTGCACAATTAAACATTCATCATCAAATTTTAATTAAGAATATGTGCATGTTGCCCTCTCCAGACTCAGACCCTCAGTTGTGTATGAACCTTGTGCATTAGGTATTAGACCATTTAAAAAAAAAAAAAAAAAAAAAAAAGGCATTGAGCCAAACACTAGCCAAATAATTACCATAGTCTGAGCCCAAAAAATGAAAAAAAAAAAAATGTGCCCATTAATTAACATACATACAGTTGTTCAAGCATGTGGGCAAAAGGTAAACATAAAGAATAAAAAAGGCAAAAGGAAAAGGGTTGGAATCCGTACTAGAGTATATAGGAGTGAACATGTGCATTTCTAAACATGATTAGTGTTTGATTTGGTTTCAGGATTCCCGCAAAGATGTTGTAAGAGTGCCAAAAACTGTTCTTGAACAATGGTGTTTGGGCATCTAATGAAATCTTTCTTCAAAATCATTGCATGTCCACAATGATTAAGTTTATCAAAGGTTGTTTCCTGTAATAAAAAAAATTCCCATAACTGGAAAGTGATGGCTCCCTCAATTTAGTCATTTTCTTTGTTTATTACATATGGTAAAGAATTATAGAGTCCCTTTCCATGGAGATATAATATTTTATTTATTTTCGGTATGCCATAAAGTGAGTTTGGTTCATGGCAGCCAAAGCTCTTTGGTGCATAGGTGATGCATATAAAGTTGCATACACATGCTCCCATTCTCGAAATTAAAAATTATTATAATTTTTATAACAGTTCAAAATCTACTCGAGATGATTATATTTGTCTTTAATTTAATATGAAAATATTTTACTGTAAAAAAGGAATGCACAACGGAATAAATTGATCTTACAATACAACACTCAACGTACGGTAAAACATACAGAACAATAATCACGCAGATTATAATAAAAGTAATAATAATGATACAAAGAATTACGTGGTTCGGCAATACTTACATCCACGTAAACAATTAGTAATGTGATTTTACTATCTCGTGTTCAAAGACACGAACCACAACATAGTTACAACATATACAACGTATATATAAAGTTCTCAGAGGCTTTCCCTCCAAAACCCAACCTCTCCAACATCCCAATTCAAGATTTGAAAACAAATGCCGAGTTCCCAAGTCAAATTGTTGACGGTTTGCAGAGATATTGTCAATGGTTAAATGCTGAGAGCAAACAATCGATGTAACAGGTTTAGAACCATCAATTGTTTCACTGAATCTGGCCTAAACTGTCGATGATTACAGGGAAACCGTTGACGGTTTCCTCTTGCAAGTCAGCATTCATGTTTTCTTCATGTTTTCTCTTTGTACATGCCTTCCACTAAATCATATGAGCCACATATTAAAAAAATATCCACCTTGGCGAATATATGCCCTTTAGGAGAAATTGAAAACATAAACCTGCTGCTCCACGTTGACCTTGGGACATTAGGTTGGGACCATCTCCCATCTAGCAACTGGAGACATTCAGTAAGTCCTGCAATTCTTGAACTTATCAGTGGTAACCGTCTTCGTCAAGATATCCACTGTGTTATCAAATGTGTGAATTTTCTCAAATACAAGTTCAATTGAAGAAATCAACTCCTTGATCCTATGGAACCTCACATCTATATGTTTGGTTCTTGCATGATACACTTGATTTTTCGCAAAATAGATGACACTTTGACTATCACAACACAGCTCAACTCCTCCTTGATGTATGCCTAACTCCTTGACTAAAGCAGTAAGCCACATTGCTTCCTTTGTAGTTTTGGTGACTGCCATATACTTTGACTCAGTTGTTGATAATGCTACCAAAGGTTGTACCATGGACCTCTAATAAATGGGTCCTCCCACAAGGGTCAACACATACCCTGTTGTAGACCTCCTATTATCCAGCTCCCCTGTATATATAATCTGCGTCAACATACCTCACAACTGATGGATTACTCTGTTGCTTACCGAACAAGATGCCATAGAGAGAAGTACCCAATAAGTATATGAAAATCCACTTGACAACATAACCAATGCTGTCTACCAGGATTTGAAAGGAACTTACTTACCATGCTGATAACTTGTGCCAGGTCTAGCCTTGTACATACCATAGTATACATTAAATACCCCACTGCAGTAGCATAGAGGACCTTTGACATGTCCCGGATATCATCATCCATCCTTGGTCATTGAGTCTAAACAATTTAAAGTGATTCGTTAAAGGTGTACTTACCAGTTTTGCATCAGTCATGCTAAACCTCTCCACCACCTTCTCCACATAACTGCCCTGAGATAACCACAATCTCTCAGCAATTCTATCCCAATGAATCTCCATCCTAAGTATCTTCTTAGCTGCACCAAGATCTTTCATGTCAAACACTTTATTTAACAAAATCATCAACTGATTTACCTTAGTCATATCCTTGGCATCAACTAGTATGTCATCAACATAAAGTGACAAGAAAATGAGATAACCATCATCAAGATTCTTTACATAAACGCAACAATCATACTCACACCTGTTGACCTTATTGGTCACACCCAATTTTGATTATGACAAATACTCTTGGTACTAATAGTTGTACTGAGAATTGCATGTAGGATCACCTTGTGCACGCTCTACGACTGAAAGACATATTTTGATGGCGTAAGGTGTTCGTGCCGAAGAATGAAGATTTATGTGTTATATTTTAATATTCATTTGATTATTTCTTCATTCAGGGATGTAATTTATTGCGAACTGTGCACGTGTATAGCTTGTAATAATTTGCATCATGCATGGTAGGTAGGTATGCTCAAAATGACCTTAGTTGGACCTTAGGTACCTACACTAAGGACACAAAGTCCCCATTATCATCTTCATATCAGGGGAATTACAACTGGTTAAAATATGGACTTAAATTGAAAAGGTTGAGAGGGTTCGGGCGACTGAACTCATGCTGTATAAAATGGCTCGGGCGATCGAACCAGTCAACATGTTGACTTGGTCTTCGGGCACCCGAACCTATTTTGGACACACCTTCCTCGGGCACTTGAAAGCCTGATAGGACGCTTTTCAACTACTCGGGCGACCGAAGGTTTACGTTCAAAATGAGGGTCGGGCGACCGAATTACCTAGTCCGGCTAACCGAACTATGAGCCGGGCACCCGAACTAACGAACAAATGCTACTGAATTTTGTTCGGCTGACCGACTCACTCTTCGGGCACCGGAATCACTAAAAATTAAATTTTTTACTGTGTCTATTCAGGCACCCGAACCTCAGGCCGAGCACCCGAACCTTGCGGGTTAAAATAATTTTTACTAATTTTTAAATGGGGTAAACTAGGTTAATTTTCTTAATGGTCTTTTAGACAATTCTAATTATACCCATTGTGTCCCCAACGGTCAAAAAATCCTCCTTGCCTATATTTACCAGTTCATTTGTCTTAATTACAAAGCATTAGCAAACTTGATTAGAGAAAAAATTCTCTCAACTCTCAAAACCCTAAAAACCCTATATTAGCCAAATATTTCTTGCAAACACTTACATATTTCTCATTTGTGATTTCTCTAAGTTTTGTGAGTATTTCAAGGCTATTGTGCTTAACCTACTTAGTTAGAACTCTCACTTGGATTATTGTTTGATAATTTTTTTTTGAGAGTTTAGCATTAAAGTTCTTCCAAAGATTTCACTTGATAAATCTTGTGTGGGAAGACTTTGAGGATTTGGGTTCTTGCATAATTGTTGCAAGTTACCTAAACCTAGTCTTTGTGTGCAAAAATCTTTAATTAAAAAGCTAGTCTTTCAAACAACTTCATTGTGCTTTATACATTGAAATATACTATTGAGTTTGTTTGACTTATCTTGCTTAGCATATTTGAAACCTTGATATGATATTATGCTACTCAAATACTGTGTTTCAAATCTTGCTTAGATATACACTCTAGATCTGGATTGAAAATATTTACGTGATTGAGTGTTTAGCACACATTAGAGCACTGAGCATATTTACATATCATTTGTGCTTGCATTATTGAATGAGCTATATTGGTGCACACATTTGCTTTTCGAGAAGCGCATTTTCGTGTACAAAAAATTTCATACAGATTGTTGTATTTCCAGGCATGGGCCTGAAGAGGGAGACTAGCCCTGTTGAATGGTCTCGCATTGGCTTAGACTCGGTTAGGAAAGCTAGGTACGTCATCCTATTAAGGCGTGTCAGTTGAGGTCAGACCCTTGAATTGACCTGGTTTGTATAGGTGCCGCTCCACCTATTTAAGTGAGCATTATAGTGGTAATCCCTGTGCTGGTGTGGCCAAGGCGGGGACGTAGGCACAGTTGGCTGAACCCCGATAACATATCATGCATGTTCTTTACATTTCCGCAATTTACATTTACTACATGTGTATGTGGGTTTGATGATTGCATAAACAAACCCTAGGCTAAACTACATTGTTGTTAAAATCAGTAGACCTAGGCAACAAATTTTAAATACCCAATTCACCCCCCCCTCTTAGGGTTGCACCATAACTATCAATTGGTATCAGAGTCTCGTTACTTAGACTTAGAAGTTATTTTGTAAAAGATCATGATGGCTCGTGTTAGTGCATCCCCTTCCTGTGAGGGAAGATTAGTCACACACCCACCTGTATTCTGTGGTATTGATTATGCTATATGGAAATTTAGAATGACTGTATATTTAAAAGCTCTAAATTGGAAAATTTGGAAAGTCATTGATCAGGGTGATTATGTGCCTATGAAGTCTATTGGGTGTAATGATCAAAATAGGGGCTTAGTACAGGTAAACTTTGATGCCATGAATACCTTACTGCATGCTTTAGATTCTAATTTTTTATGTAAGGTTATGGCCTGTAGTAGTGCTAAGCAGATTTGGGACGAACTTGAGTGGAGATATGGTGCGTCCATGCAAAAAGGAGTCATCTCTCCATGCGATTCAGGCTCCACTGATCTTGAGGGAGGTAACCAGGTCTTTGTTGCTTTTATTGATGATGAGGTTATCTCTATTCCTTCTGCTTTAGTAGACAAATTTGAAAATGATTCATATGCTGATTTGAATGATATGTCTGATTGTGAATCATATGATAGTAGTGATAGTGAGAGCATGCCATCTTATGAGGAACTACAAATTGAATACATGAGAACTCATAAGTCACTTGTAAAATCAAATAAGAAATATTTTGTTTTGGAAAACAAGTATGAAGCTTGCATGAAAATAGAAGACCAATCTAAGATCATCTATACTTTCACTAGAGGCAAGGAAAACTTTGATAAACTGTTAGGTGCACAAAAGATGACCTTAGATAAAGAAGGTATAGGTTATAATGGGATTGAAAATAAGAAAAGAAAGAACCTATACATGGGGTACTTTGTAAAAGAATCGAAACACTATGCCAGTACCTCCTCTAGTCCATACACACACACCACATGTATCTTATGTAAAAAGAAGGGGCACACAAAATTTGATTGCCCATTTAAAAGAAAAGGTGTGAAACCTAAACAAGTATGGAAAGTCAAAGAATCACCAACTCCTAACCCATTAAAGACAAAAGGAAGAATAATTCTATGGGTGGTTAAGAAAGAAAAGGAAGGACTTGCTCAAATAGGAATTAAATGATCACATAACCCTTCCTTAGTAGTTAGGATTAGCTGTAGGGTGCAGCATTATCTAAAAGGTTAGGTAGTGGCTTGGGGCTCATTAAATATGAAATCTTGTATATTCACCATTCAAAAGCTTACTAAGCAGCTTGGAGAATTAAGCCAATACGTAAATTCAAGTAAAACCAATCTGGCCTAAATGAATATTCTTGTTGGTTTAAATATATATCATTGGCTGTTTAAATCAAAATCCTCTCCTAAATGGACATGACAAATGAGTGCCCTGCATTTATACCTCAAATTGCTTAACCCTTGCTCGAATATGAACATCCTACGTTAAGCAATACTCAGTCCATTGTTCAGCTTTAAGATTAGGAATTAAAGTCATAAACTCTACCCCAATCTTGCCTGAAAGCCATCTCAGTGTCCTGACTCCTACAGATAATCCATAGGGTCTCTTACTTCAAGAAACAGATAAAATAAGAACAGATAGACCCAAATCAGGCAACCAAACTCATAAGTACATTTGTACGTCGGTCGACTGAACTAGAAGGTTGATCAAGTCGTTGACCAAATTTCGGGTGGCTGAATCCCCGTGTTCAAATCCGCTCGAGCTGCCGAACCATCTTTGGGTCCCCGAATATATGTTCGCGCTACCGAACTGAGACTTTTGGGCGACCGATTGACTTAGTTCAAAATCTGTTTAGGCGGCCGACCCTCGAAAATACAAAATTGGCACTTGAAGTTCAGCCGACCGAACAATTCTTCAGGTTACCGAATAGACTCAAAGATCCCGTATTTAAGGCTGTTTGGGCGACCGAACCAAGGCTCAATTGCCTGAACCGCTCTGATATATATGGTTCTCCTCAAAAAAATGGTTCATTTTCTCCATAAATTTGAGAGCCTCCCTTGCTTTTCCTCTCATATCCTTCCCTAGCCTTCAGTTAGATTCATTTCCATGGTCAGAGAAGAGAGACGTGTTTCCGCGGGAGTTCCATTGGATCAATGGTTTCCCACACCCGATCGGCGAATAAAGTATGACAGGATAATTCGTCTGAAGGATCCCATTTTGGGAAAAGTCTTTGATATCGAATTCATGCAAACCCACTTCAACAATGTCTTAGACATGTTTCGATATCAGGGATGATACGAGCTCATCGCGTATCAGCCTAGGGGGATGTACCTGCTGCTCATTCGGCTCTTCTATGCCAACCTTGTCTAGAATGGCTAGGGCTACTACACCAGGGTGTTAGAGATAGACATCCACTTCGATGATGCATACCTGGCGGAGACGTTTGATATCCAGCGTGGCAACTTCATCTGCCTCGATTCTTCCTCCACCTGGATAGCCGAGGAGGACTTCACTGTAAGTACCTTCGTTAACTTGGTAATGGCACGTCCAGTAATTGATTTGACCCATACCCCCAGCTACAAATCCTTGACTTTAGAGGTAAAGGTGGTACACCACCTGATCTTCTATAACATTTTGCCCAAGTCAGGATCGAGGGATCATGTGTCCTACTTGAACTGCTTTGTCATGTGGTGCCTCTTCACCAGGAAGAAGCTAGATCTGCATAGATTGATCCTACGGTGGATGTTTGTCAAAACCGTGGGAAAAAGGATCATTTTACCCTACGGTGGGATTTTATTTAGGATATTTGTTAGGGAGAGACTTAATAGGTTACCATTTGCCACCATCAAGAAAGTACGACCATCCGACCTTTTCAACTCTACCACCTTAAAGTTGATAGGATATGAGTTGACTGGCAACATATGGTTGCCTACTGCACATGAGAGAGAGCTGGGACGCGCAGGAGGTCTTGCAAGAGCTACCCCATGTACCATCTACCGCTGAGATCATGGCAGCTATCACCGATCTCTCTACCTCGTTTAAGGAGTTTCGAGTCTCCATGATTGAGCAGGCATCTTTTTCTCAAGCTAGACTTGACTCTTTTTACAGTGAGTTCACTGATTTTTGGTCCAAGGTGCGGGCTAACTTCGACATCCTAGGTGAGCAACTGCGAGAGATGAATGATGAGGATATCAGTGAGGACGACCAAATGGAGTTGATTGGGGAAGAGGGAGATGATGATTATGATGACAGAGAGACCTAGGAGTGCTTCATGAGGATCCAGTCCGTCATTCTACAGCTTTGCATTTTATCATCTATGTTATTTAGATACTTTTTTTATTTGTTCTGTACCTATACTTAAAACAGCTTATACATTTGTTCCTATTTGACTTTCACATTCACCACACACACACACAGATACTATGATATGGTGACTATGCTATTTGATTATGATATATATATGCAGTACTTTGGTTTGCATGTGTTTGTGTTTAAATGATTACTTTGTTAAAATACATGTTTAGTATAGAAAGTCTCCTGCATGGCGGATGCAGTGGTTGAGAATTGCCTGCTGGTAGACTATAGGTTCTCGCATGCCTTACTCTTGAAATACTGCCTATTTGAGAATTATTTTTGTGCAGGTCATTTTTGGGAAATGTCCTGTTTACAGACGGCATGCTGTCGAATTTTCTGTAGAACATTTGCACAAAATAATTAAGATGATTTACCTTGTTGTGTGCAAATGTGATTTACACTTAAAGTCTAAATGCTTACGCTTGGCTTATTTGTGTTAATTGGTTAAACTCCTTAGGCTTGTTGTGCGTATTTATTTAGAATGCTGGCAGATTCTTATGGATTGCTTACATCTTTAAACAAAATGCTGCCAAATTTTTGAAATCTTTGCATATAACCTAATATCATTTTCTTAATACTAAACTCCTTTAAAACTTAAGTGTGCTTCTACGATATTTTGTGAATTTTACTCAAGTTAATTTATAAAGAAAATGCATATTCTTAGGGGGAGTCCTCTATTTCAAAATCATTAGGCTCTGAGAAAATATACATATATTTATATCTTGCATTCACCGCTATAGATTTTGGAACAAAAAATATCAATTGGTATCATTGTGCACATCTTGGCAAATCTATATTTGATATCATGTTCATTTCAAAACTAACATTGTGCCCTTGTAACTGTGGTATTGTTTTAATAATTCGTATCTTCTTCACCACGTAATTATAACGATTGGTATCAGACTCACACATTCAATATACTATACCTTATGGGCATACGTGTTCGTTTTGGAAACCAAAGATGATTATGATGAAATTAGATTTAAAATATTTTTTGAAAGGATGAGTGTAAACCAAATGAAAGATTAATCTTCATCCTTGCATAATCATCCATTGGGGGAGTATCGAATATTAAAACTATTGACATGCTGAATGCTACTTATACTTCCTTAATGCATATTCTGTTTGGGTCAATTGATTGAAATATGCCATATACTATTCTTTATAATTCTAAACAGGTCACTTAGGTACAGAGTTATGATTGGAAATAGTCTACTTTCAAACGGCATGCTGCCGAATTTTTTTTTAACTTTCCCAATATACCTCTTGTATCTAATTGATGTGCTTTGCCTTCGCACTTTAGTGATTAACCCTTTTTGCTGTTGCCAAAAGGGGGAGAAGAGGCAAAAGTGGGTATTACTGTGTTTTTTTACTTACATCACTTATTACCCATATCTTTATGCATAAAGTCAGGGGGAGTAGGCTCTTTGGCTGAACCCACTTTTGCATAAAGTATTTTTCATCATCAAAAAGGGGGAGATTGTTGACCTTATTGGTCACACCCAGTTTTGATTATGACAAATACTCTTGGTACAAATAGTTGTACTGAAAATTGCATGTAGGATCACCTTGTGCATGCTCTAGGACGGAAAGACATATTTTGATGGCATAAGATGTTTGTGCCGAAGAATGAAGATTTATGTGTTGTATTTTAATATTCATTTGATTATTTCTTCATTCAGGGATGTAATTTATTGTGAACTGTGTGCGTGTATGGCTTGTAATAATTTGCATCTTGCATGGTAGGTAGGTATGCTCAAAATGACCTTAGTTGGACCTTAGGTACCTACACTAAGGACACAAAGTGCCCATTATCATCTTCATATTAGGGGTATTACAACTGGTTAAAATATGGACTTAAATTGAAAAGGTTGAGAGGGTTCGGGCGACCGAACTTATGCCGTATAAAATGGCCCAGGTGATCGAACCAGTCAACATGTTGACTTGGTCTTCGGGCACCCAAACCTATTTTGGACACACTTTCCTCGGGCACCTAAAAGCCTGATAGGATGCTTTTCAACTACTTGGGTGACCGAAGGTTTACGTTCAAAATGAGGGTCGGGCGACCGAACTATGAGCCGGGCACTTAAACTAACGAAAAAATGCTACTGACTTTTGTTTGGCTGACTGACTCACTCTTCGGGCACCGGAATCATTAAAAATTGAATCTTTTACTATGTCTGTTTGGGCACCCGAACCTTGCAGGTTAAAATAATTTTTACTGATTTTTAAATGGGGTAAACTGGGTTAATTTTCTTAATGGTCTTTTATACAATTCTAATTATACCCATTGTATCCCTAACGGTAAAAAAATCCTCATTGCCTATATATACCAGTTCATTTGTCTTAATTACAAAGCATTAGCAAACTTGATTAGGAAAAAAATTCTCTTAACTCTCAAAACCTTAAAAACCCCCTATATTAGCCAAATATTTCTTGCAAACATATTTCTCATTCATGATTTCTCTAAGCTTTGTGAGTATTTCGAGGCTATTGTGCTTAACCTACTTAGCTAGAACTCTCACTTGGATTATTGTTTGATAATTTTTTTTTGAGAGTTTAGCATTAAAGTTCTTCCACGGATTTCACTTGATAAATCTTGTGTGGGAAGACTTTGAGGATTTGGGTTCTTGCATAATTGTTGCAAGTTACCTAAACCTAGTTTTTGTGTGCAAAAATCTTTCATCAAAAAGCTAGTCTTTCAAACAACTTCATTGTGCTTTATACATTGAGATATACTATTGAGTTTGTTTGACTTATTTTGCTTAGCATATTTGAATCCTTGATCTGATATTATGATACTCAAATACTGTGTTTCAAATCTTGCTTAGATGTACACTCTAGATCTGGACTGAAAATATTTACGTGATTAAGTGTTTAACACACATTAGAGCACTGAGCGTATTTACATATCATTTGTGCTTGCATTATTAACTGAGCTATATTGGTTCACACATTTGCTTTTCGAGAAGCACATTTTCGTGTACAAACATTTTCATACACATTGTTGTATTTCTAGGCACGGGCCTGAAGAGGGAGACTAGCCCTGTTGAATAGTCTCGGATTGGCTTAGACCCGGTTAGGAAAGATAAGTATGTCATCCTGTTAAGGTGTGTCGGTTGAGGTCAGCCCCTTGAATTGACTTAGTTTGTATAGGTGCCACTCCACCCATTTATGTGAGCATTATAGTGGTAATCCTTGTGCTGGTGTGGCCAAGGAGGGGACGTAGGCACAGTTGGCCGAACCCCGATAAAATATCGTGCGTGTTCTTTACATTTTTGCTATTTACATTTACTGCACGTGTATGTGTGTTTGATGATTGCATAAACAAACCCTAGGCTAAACTACATTGTTGTTAAAATCTGCAGACCTAGGCAACAAATTTTAAATACCCAATTCATCCCCCCCTCTTAGGGTTGCACCATAACTATCAACGCCTGTTGGCTTTTTGAGTCTGATCTCTGTTTTGATGCTGACAAAGCACAAGTTACTTATGTGTGTATTTGGTGACTGCACATGTTATAATTTAACACACACATAAGTGGATAGGACATGGAAGCCAGAAAGGACATAAAGACTATACACTCAGGCACTTTCCATGAAGTCTTGAGGAGCAAAGAAGAAGACATTTATTTTTATATTGTCTATGCATTTAAGTTTTTATTATTTGGTATGTAATAATTCATGCATCTGCATGATATGATTTGAATGCTCAGATGACAATAGACTGACCATAGGAAATCAAAGGCCATAATTTGACCTTAGGGCGAAGGTCGACTGACGTTAGTTTTTTTGGCTTAGTTTAAAAGCCTTGGTCGACCGACCCACTAAGGTTATAAACACCTCGGTAGATCGAACACACTATAGGCCAAAATGTCAACTTGTTGACCATGTCTCTGGTGACTGACCGTAAAATGAATGTACCATCCAAAGTCGACCGAACCATGGAACTTGACTTCTTCTACTTTCCCTGGGCAACCGAACTTGTAGTTCAAAAATGCTTCGGTCGACCAAACCTACAAAGGTTTATTTTTTTGCGTTTGGCTTAGCCGATCGACTTCGTCCACAGCCGACCGACGTCGTCCACAGTCGATCGAACCTTGTTTAAGACTCAAATTCTCTATGAGTGTTCGGGAAACCGACCTTAGGCGTCGGGCGATCGAACCTCTCGGGTTGGGTTATTTTTCAGCAGTAATCACGTCTTAATTTTAATTAAACATTTTTGAAAGTATCGAGCATGTCCCCAACGGTCATAATTTCCTGAAAAACTATAACTTCATTTGCTTTGATTAGCAACTTTGATTAACCAATTTTTCTCTCAAAATTATTTTCTTAATCAAAGTTCCCCTATTTACATTTTCAATTGCAAATTCACTTTGGGGTAAAATTTTACACTCTCTAACTCTCTTTATTACTATTTGGAAAATATTTGGAAAGAGAGCATTTTATTTTGTTTGGGTATATATTTTGATTGTGTTTATTGTAAAAACAAATTTTGAGCATAAATCCTAATTTCCCCAAATACTTTTTATTGCTAATCTTTGTTGGAGAAATGCTTATTTTATTTTGATCTTTGAAGCGTGTATTGCATATTTCTCTCAACATCAAAGATTACACATCTTCATTTTTTTTTTTCAAAAATATTGTTAAGACCAAAAGCCCTAGGTTCTCTTGTTCATCTTTGAAAAATATTTTTGGGAGAGTATTTTATTAGGGTTCAAATATTTGAAGCATTTTATCATATATATCTTTCTTCAAAGATTGAAATATTTGTTTTGAAAAACACCATTTCTCTACTGAGCATAACTTATATCATATTAGAGTGTATGTATTTGAGTTTAAATGTTGTACATCTCTACTTGTATTTAGAAGAATTTTATTATTTACAAAAGTTGATTTTATGTATCGGTTGGGTTCAGTCCGTTAATTGAACTGGGGAGTCTCAGCCCCGTAAATGAGACCGGTTTGGTTCAGTCTGAAAATTAAACTGGGGAGTCTCCGCCTCGTAAGGGAGACCAGTTGGGCTCCGCCCAATAATTGAGTTGGGGTTTACCTCACCCCGTAAGGAGAGGTTATAACAGCTTCTGCTCCACTCATTCAAGTGAGCAGGGATAGTGTAATCCTTGGGGGGTGCCCAAGACGGGGACATAGGTTGGTTTGGATGAACCTCAATAACAAATCTTGTGTCGCTCTCTCTCTATCTCATTTATATTTCTGCACTTGAATTTCCAAATGTGTATGATTTCATTTATTGTTTTAATTATTTGTATGCATGCCTCTATTTTAAATGAGATTTGTTCCATGTGTATGTTTACATTTATCATTTTATTAATTTACATACACGTGAAAATGAGATATGATATGTGGTGAATCGACATAAATGTTTAATTCAACCAAAATATTTTTAAAACCCAATTCACCCCTTCTTGGGAATACACCAGTCCCAACAACACCTTCTGTAGCCTATCTGAATCATATAGGAATCAAGACGTTTGTATCATTTCCTCGGAGACTGTTTCAACCTATAAAGTGACTTCTTCAGTTTACAAATCAAATGCTCTTGTCCTGGTTGACTTAACCCTTCTGGCTATACCATATAGATATACTCCTCCAAATCACCATGGAGAAATGCTTTCTTCACGTCCATTTGATCCAAATACATATCATAATGTGCCACTAATCCTAACTGAAAGTCGAGGTGTGATCCTAAGAGTGGGGTGAATTGGAAATTTAAAAATTTATGTGGAAGCTTGAGTCAATTTTAAATATTATTTTCACAAGTGACCTTAACTTCTCAATCACGGAAGTATTTTCAGCAAATAGATGTCCTTAAATAAGAAAAATTTTTGTTCACTGATTTTAACATGTGATCAACTACACAATGTTAACAATATTCTTAGCAGATCAATATTCATATACATATGCTTAACTACAAAATATAAATAACATTCACAGTAGATCAATCTTAATATGAATATTCATAGCTACACAATATTAACAACATTCACAACATATCAATATTAATATGAGTATGCTTAAATATGAAAGAGTGAGGATAAAAGTGACACCATATTTTTACAAGGTTCGACGACTGTGCCTACGTCCTTGCCTCAAACAACCCGCTTTGAGGATTTACTATCCCTCCTTGAGTAGGTGGAGAAGCCTCTCTATTTTAGTAGGCAAAGAAGCCTTTTACAAACCTCCTTCAATAGGCAGAGTTGCCTCTCTCCTTTAATAGGTGGAGTTACCTCTCTCCTTTACTTAGGCGGAGTAGCCTCACTCCTTCACCAGGCAGAGTCACCTCTCTCCTTCACTTAGGTGGCACTACCTCTCTCCTTCAATAGGTATAGAAGACTCTAAAATGAAAATCCCCTTTTGTTTGTTACAAAGAAGTAATTAAAAAGAGTTTGTACAGAAAGGACTCTCTGAATAAAGTAAATGTGTAAACAATCAAATCTAATACACTCTCAGAATGATATTGCTATGAAGCTCAAAGATTTAGGCTAGGTTTTCTGGTTTTGAAAAGTTATATGCTTGAAAATATGAACACAAAAAAGCTTTTTAGCAAGAACGACACAAATCACACTTGATATTCAATAATAGGTGTAATCTCTTATTTAAAACACGTTTAGGGTTAGCTATTTATATGTAGGTTTGAATTATAGTCATTGTACGTGTTTTGGTAACTTAATATTTGAGAATTGAAAATATTTTTTGTCATTTGCAAAACTTATCGCAGCACTTCGGTCGACTGAATGAATGTTTAGTCGCCCAAACCAATTAAATCAGGAATTTCAAAAACTATTAGTAGTCATTTGGTCAACTGAACTCTAAGTTTGGTCGCCCGAACTCCCTGATGCCAGACTAGTGTCTAGACTATTCTTCGGTTAGCCAACTGAGCACTGTGCCTCAGTTGCCCAAAAATCTTGAAGTATGAATTCCTTTTTACTTTTGATTCTGAAAATGATTTTAACCATTTGAAATAACTTTTTGGCTTTGTAAAAATGTTTCCTAAGGTATTTAAAAATGTCTAAGAACCAATTAAGTTCCCTAAGAGTTTTGTAACAAAAATCAATTGAGATGTACTTATATGAAACCTATTTTACAATACACATGATAAACTATTTAGGTCTTCATGCCCTTACGCTTGGTCTTTATCCAAGCTACATGTCAATAGCCATATTTCATTTTCTAGTGTGCTTTATGGCTTTCTATTTTTGCATCTTTCATTGTGCTTTTATACTGTAATACCTGTATATACACTTATCGGCACACTTAGATGCCTTGGTTTGTGTTGACCTGATTGGTCGTATCCTATTTTGATAATGACAAATACCTTCGTACTAATGTTTACCCTGAGCTTGCATGAAGGTTCACTCTACGCATGGAATTGAAAAGAATATTATATCATGATGGCGTATGGTGACCCCAAGCACGAATGACGATTATTGTGTTTCATTTGTAATTGTATTTTTATATTCTTCATTCTGGATTGTAATTCAATATGGTCTGTAAGAACTGCATCATGCATGATAGGACTATATGCTCAGGTGGCCTTAGATTGACCCTTAGGTTCCTACACTTAGTGCACAGAACCCCTCTAAGCTCACATATCATCAGGGGTAAATTTAAATTAAAGTATGGACCTTAGGCTTAAAATCATAAGGGCTTCGGGCAACGGAACCAGGCAAGTCAAATTGCCTCGGTCGGCCGAACTATTGACTGGTCAAATAGTTGACTTGACTTTGGGCGACCAAACTCAAATGACTTGAGTATCTGTAGTCGACCGAACTCACACCCTTGCTTTGTTCAACAACTCGGGCACCCGAACGTTCACGTTCAAATCACCCTTGGGCGACCGAACATGCAAGTTCAGTAAACCGAACTTAAGACTAGGTGACCAGACCTCGGACATTTTGGAAAATCACCTTGAATAGCAAACTGAACTTAAAATCAGGCACCTGAACATGGAAAATTCACTTTTTACCATGTGTTTGTTTGGGCGACGGAACCTATGGCTCGGTCGACCAAAACTCTCGGGTTGGCCAAAATTTTACCACGGTTAATTGGGGTTAAACAGGGTTAATTTCTTAATCATATTTTAAAAAATTCTAATAATTCCTCGAGTGTCCCCAACGGTTATAATTTTGGCCTTGTCTATATATATGAGTTCATTTGCATAGTTAACACAAGATTAAAATTTGAATTAGCCTAAAAATCCTGTGATTTTTGAGTGCATATTTATCAAATCCAAAGCCCATACACTCTTCCTTTGTCATTCCTTTGACAAATCAAGCTTCCTAAGAGTGTTCTTGAGTGATTCCATTTGCTTCAAAACTCTCCTTGTTCTAGATTGATTGATTGTTTTTATTGAGAGTTTTAGCCAAGGTTTTTCCCTCGGTTTAACTAATAAATCTTTGTGTGCGAAAACCTTTGTAGCTAGTGAGTCTTTGCATCTTTGTTGCAAGACTCATCAAGCTTGTGGTTTTTAATTTTTCAAAATTTTTTCCACAAGCATACTTTTCAAATATCTCTTGATCTATTATTTTAAGAAAATTATCTTTGAGATATTTTTGAATACTCTCGTTGGAACTCTTTGAAACTTTTGGTGATTGATTAATATTGATACTTTGTTTCGAAGATTGTTTGAAAATACACTCTAGGACTTGATTGTATATTTACATTAGATTGAGTGTTAGCACACTTCATTGGCACTAAGCATAATTACAATCATCTGTGAGTGCATATTTATTTGAACTATATAGTAGTACACATTTGCTTGTTTAGAAGCACTTTATTTCTACGCCAAATTTGAGCTAATTGATTGTATTCCAGGCATGTGCTTAAAGAGGGAGGCTTGCCCTCTGAAAAGTCTTGGATTGGCTTTGACCCGATTAGGAAAGTTAGGTGCACCATTCTGGTAAGGTGTTGTATATAGTGCCGCTCCACCCGTGAAGTGAGCCTTAGTGGAATCCTTGTGCTTGTGAGCCAAGGTGGGGACGTAGGTAGTATTGTCCGAACCCCGATAAAATTTCTAGTGCCTATTTTTTATTTCCGCACTTAAATTTATGAACTTGAATGTTGTTATTTTAATCACATTGTTTAGTTGAAAAATATTGAGATTGCTTTAATTGCCTTACATTTCTGCTCAGTTTGATTTTTCCTGAGTTAGATACTGCATAGAAAAACCCTATGTTCTGTAATATTATTGCTGGATTAGTTGAACTTAGGAAGAATTTTTAAATCTCCAATTCACCCCCTTTTTAGGATTGTACCAAAGTCAACAATTGGTATCAGAGCCTCGTTACTCAGACTTAATTGTTAGTTTGTAAAATGATCATGATGGCTCGTGTTGGTGCACCCCCTTCGTGTGAGGGAAGGTTCTTTACGAACCCTCCAAGGTTTTGCGATGAAAATTTCGCCGTATAGAAATTTAGAATGACTATATTTGTTAAAGCCTTGAATTGGAGGTTTTGGAAAGTTATTGCCCTGGGAGATAGTATACCAATGAAAGTCATTGATTGTGTTGATGTTCCTAAGTCTGAAATTGAGTTGAATGATAATAATAGGAAATTAATGCAAATAAATTTTGATGCATGAACACCTTGCTACATGCTTTAGATTCTAATTGTAACGACCTGCTTATTTAGTTAGATTTTTTCCCCCTTTCCATAACAATATAATAATCTCGGCACATCATAAACCACTTGGACCTAGGGTACTAGGGGTACACCTGAAATACCGTACGGAAGCCTATGCAGTAAGAACCGTAAAATCATATACATGCCAAACTATCAATACAATACTAGATTTTACTACATCCTTCATAGGAATCCACACCATCCAAAATAACCCAAAAGAGTGCTAGGGTCGCTACCCCAAAAATCTGTCTAACCATAGCAAAATACTTACCCTTCAAATAGGGTAGATTAGCTGGATACTATCACTGCGGAGCTTTATTCGCTCTCCTATCTGGGGCTCCTAAAATGTTCATATAATTGGGGTGAGACACCTCTTAGTAAGGGAAAATAAACTAATACTAGTGTGTGGCAACATGAGTATTTGCGTGTTATACATGTAACAGTACATAAACATACTTGATAGAACTTTTGGTGTCATATCTGGGAAAACATATATAATCATAACACGGTAGAACATACTGGATTTCCATAAACATAATTCATCTCATATAATAATATGTAGAAAGCATCCTGGATGGTTAGTTGGCTGGTGTCATGTCTTATCCCCACATGACTGGGTTATGCGGCTCGAAGGCGGGATCTGACAATGGCTGGCCGACCACTGTCAAATCAAAAGCAAAAGTCTATGAGTATGATGGATCTGCCTCTCCTAGTCCGTACACCAAGGCATCAACACTACAATAAACCACATCGATTGCCAATCTCCCACTGCCCCGTACGGCTAGCGGTAACACTAACATATCATGATCGTGATCATATAGCAACGGTACCGTGCTTCATGAAAGCCTAAACCAAGCCAATCAGGTTTTGATAACATATAACATATTTCCATATAATGATACATGACTATTCATAATAATAACTGTTAAGTTAATATCACCATATAATCTTGCATAACATATCATAAAATCTATGGCCTTTACGCCAACATTTCGTATTTTATAGATCATGACTCGTACACCGGTACTACATATCATAAAACCTTCGGCCTGTACACTAGTATTTCATATTAAACTTTCGGCCCGTACACCAACATATCATATAAAAACTTCGGCTTGTATGCCGATATATTATACAAAAACTTCAGCTTGTATGCCGATATATTATATAATAATTCTGTATCTTTATAACATTTTCATGGCAAATTTACTCATGCCACACAAATTTAAATATTAAACGTATTTTTGATCAACAACATTATTCCCAACATAATTTTATAATTTACATATTTATCTAAAATTAAATGCTGTAAAATAATATATATATTTCCATAAAAATCTTGACTTAGTTTATTCCCTTACCTGATTTCTGGAAAAGCCCCTATAAAGTTTAGTCTTACACCCGTAGGGTTCCCTATTCAACACCTTGAAAACAATATCCCCCTAAACAAAACTTCAATGTTTCTTCGACTACCGTATTTTCTACAACTGTGGGTAAGCCAAATACTAAATAAAAAGCCTTACCCTGAATTTGTAATGAAACCCAAGTGAACCCCACCAATGACCACTCCAGCAGACTTGAAGAGAACTTTCCCAAGAGTGTCATGGTGGCCTCAGATCATTGAATGACAAGAATCCAGCTCGAAATCTTAGAGAGAAGGGGGAAGGGACGAAAATGTAGTGAGAGAAAATGATATTTGCCAATTTCTGCGCTGAAATTTGGATTTAAAGCTATTTATACACTGGCCTTCGTCGATGAGACACATCACTTCATCGACGAGGTCACGAAGGAAGTTCGTCGACTAACACCCATTCCTTGTTGACAAAATTCAGAACTGAATATAGCCTCTCGGTATCTTCTCGTCGATGAGGCACGTCACTTTGTCAATGAGTCCAATAAAACACTTTGTCGACGAAGTCTTTGCGTTCGTCAACGAGGACCTATTGTGACCCCTTTATAATTTCCTTTCCCTCCTCCTTTTATTATTTAAATACCATAATTCTTTAGGTCACTACATTCTCCCCTCCTTATAAAATTTCGTCCTCGAAATTTGCTATCCATATGATTCATCATCCCCAAAAGAAAATAGTCTATTTATTTTATTACTTAACCTCACTTATGGCGGAGGAATGCCATGGTTACATTCAGAGTTATGAGAGATTACATATATACAAAATAGAAATTCTCCCAAAACTAAAATACTACTCACTAACTAAACTATTACATGTACCTGCAAAAAAAAAATTACACAATGACTTACACTTTCCTTGATTATATTTGAGCTTCACGGAACAATTGCAGGTATTTCTGTCTTATCTGTTCCTCAAGTTCACAAGAAGCCTCTTCTATTGTATGATTTCTCCACAAAACCTTTACTAAAGAAATCTTCTTATTACGTAATTCCTGCTCTTTCTTATCCAAAATCTGTACTAGTACCTCCTCATAAACTAGTGAACCTCTGAGCTCTAATTCATCATGATTGATCACATGCGAAGGGTCAGGGACGTATTTCCTCAACATGGAACCGTGGAATACGTCGTGTATTATGGACAACACAGGTGGTAAATCTAGCTTATAGGCAACCGACCCCACTTTCTCTAGAATCTTAAATGGGCCAATGAACCTAGGGCTAAGTTTACTTGTCCTTCCAAATCTCATAACCCCTTTTAATAGAGCAATTTTCAAAAACACATGGTCCCCGATATCAAACTCCAACTTCCTGGGGTGGTTATCGACGTAACTCTTCTTTCGTCATTGAGCTGCACTGATTCTGTCTTTGATGAGTTGAACCTTATCAAACGCTTACTGTACTAACTCTGGCCCCATAATTTTCTGCTTACCCATCTCATCCCAATATAAAGGAGAACGACATCTCCTACCGTAAAGTGCCTCAAATGGTGCCATACCAATGCTGGCCTGATAACTGTTATTGTACGTGAACTCCACTAGAGGCATAAAATGGGTCCAACTACCCCCAACGTCCAGCATGTATGCTCAAAGCATATCTTCTAATATCTGTATTGTCCTCTCAGCCTGCCCGTCTGATTGAGGATGAAATGCCGTGCTAAAAGATAACTGAGACCCTAAAGCTTCTTGCAAGCTCTTTCAAAATCGTGACGTAAAACGCGGGTCCTGATTTGACACTATAGATACTGGAACTCCATGAGCACGAACTATCTCCTGAATATAAATCCTTGCCAAGTGGTTAAGGGAGTAGTTGATCTTAATAGGAAGCAAATGGGCGGTTTTAGTCAAATGGTCTACAATCACCCAAATGGCATTCTGACCATACAATGCCGTTGGCATCCTTGAAACAAAATCCATAGATATGTGATCCCATTTCCACTCTGGGATAAAAAGTGGCTACAACTAGCCTATCGGTCTCTGGTGCTCAAATTTTACCTGTTGGCATGTCAAACACTGTGCTACATACTCAGCAATCTCTTTCTTCATACCACTCCACCAAAAAGACTCTCGCAGATCCCTATACATTTTCGTACTGTTGAGTGCACTGCGTACAAAGATCTATGAGCCTCCTCTAAGATGGTTTTCCTGATATCAGCATCAGTAGGAACACATAATCTTGAACGGAACCGTAAAACCCCATCATCCGTGACACTAAACTCCACTCCTTGATTACTCTGTACTCTAACCATTACCTCTGTTAATTCCTGATCATCTTTCTGTGTAGCTTTAATTCTTTCCTATAAAGTAGGTTGCACAACAAGACTGGCAATACATACCTGAGGAACACTCTCGACCAATTCTATGTCGAGTCTCTCCAGATCCATTATGATCGGATACCAAATCTCCATAGCTACTAGTACTGGTCCCACTAACTTCCTGCTCAATGCATCAGCTACCTCGTTTGCTTTCCCTGGGTGGTTATTGATAGTACAATCAAAATCTTTAATGAGCTCCAACCACCTCCTCTATGTCATATTTAGTTCCTTCTGAGTGAAAAGCACTTTAAACTCTTATGATCGGAGAAGATTTCACATCGCTCGCTATACAGGTATTGCCTCCAAATCTTCATTGCATGTATTACTACAGCTAATTCAAGATTGTGGGTAGGGTAGTTCTTTTCATATTCTTTCAGCTGCCTGGAAGCATACGCTACCATCAATACACAACTAAGTTCCTTAAGGACGCATCACTGTAGATAACATAACCCTCACCCCCTGACGGGATGATCAACACTGGTGCCGTGACAAGCCTTTGCTTCAATTCTTGAAAACTTTGCTCACAACTATCGTCCCATTCAAATATGGTATTCTTTCTAGTCAGCCGTGTAAGAGGCCTTGATAACGCTAAGAATCCATTAACAAAATGACGGTAATACCCAGCTAACCTCAAGAAACTCTTGCATGTTCCTTGGTCTGCCCCAATTCACTACTGCATCAATTTTACTAAGATCCACAGAAATCCCGTCCCTTGAGATAACATATCCTAAAAACACAACTTTCTTGAGCCAGAATTCACATTTGCTGAACTTGGCATATAACTTCTTTTCTATGAGTAACTATAAAACTTGCCTCAAGTGTGTCTCATGCTCCTCTTATTTCCTCGAATAAACCAGTACATCATCAATAAAAACAATAACAAACTGATCTAAATATTGGCGAAAGACTCTATTCATCAAATCCATGAATATCGTAGGAGCATTTGTCAGACCAAACAACATAACAAGGAATTCATAATGCCCATATCTCGTCCCGAAAGCTATCTTCGAGACGTCTTCTGCTCTCACTTTCATATGATAATAGCCTGATCTGAGGTCAATCTTAGAATACACCCGTGTTCCTTGAAGCTAGTCAAATAAATCATTTATACGGGGTAGAGGATACTTGTTCTTGATTGTCACCTTATTAATTTCCCTATAATCTATACACATCCTCATGGTCCCATCTTTCTTCTTCATAAATAAAACTAGAGCTCCCCACGGAGATACGCTGGGCCATATAAAACCCTTATCAAGAAAATCTTGCAACTGATTCTTTAATTCTGCAAACTCTATTGGCGCCATTCGGTAGGGTGCTTCAGAGATCGACACTGTACCTAGAAGTAGATCAATAGGAAAATCTACCTCTCAATCAGGTGGGAAGCCTGGTAGCTCATCTGGAAAAATATCTGTAAAATCCTTTACTACTGGCATACTAGTGAGCTTCAATTCATTCCTTGTCATTTCCTTCACAAAGGTCATGAATCCATGATAACCACTTAGGAGCAGTCTCCTCTCCTGAATAGCTGAAACCAACTAAGGCGGGGATTGCACTCGTGACCCTACAAACCCGAATTCTAGTTTCCCTAGAGGTCTGAATATTACTTCTTTCAAACGATAATCTATGTTGGCGTAATTGGCTGCCGACTAGTCCATACGAATATTACATCAAATCCATTCATGTATAGCACTATCAGATCAATAGACAAAATTTTCCCTTGAATATCAACTAGACAACCCCAGAATACCCTACTACACCCTACTGCTGACCTAGTCGGTGTAGTTACTAATAATTCAGTGTCTAATAACTATGTTTCTACCCCACACAATTTTATACATCCCATGGACACAAATGAGTGTGTGGATTTTGAATCAAACAATACAATAACTTTAAAGGAAAGCATGCTAACCATACCTATCACCACATCACCGGCTATATTAGCATTACCCAGTGTCAAAGCGAAAACTCTGGCTGGAGCCATATTCCTCTGCTAGTCTCTACGTGGCGCTTGATAGCCTCCTTGATATTGTTGGGAGTAAGAGTAACATCTGGTGGTGCAGGGTAGTCTCGCACCAAATTTCCCTATCCACCACAACGATAGAAAATAGCTTTCCCCACTCGACACTCTCCCCAATGTCTCCTCTCACAAGTCTGACAAACAAGAGAATTCTACACCGTCTGAACATCACGACCCCCAACCTCCTCCCTCCAACCCCTGCCATAGTTTCCTCTCCTCTACTGACCCCGCCTAGGACCCTGTTGGTAGCCTGAAGGTGCAGATCTCTTCTCCTATCCTTGCTCCTTTGCGTCCATATGCTTACTAACCTCAGCCAAAGTTGCTTTGTCGACTAACTCAGCAAAGTCCCATGTCTTTAGCACTACCACCTACTTATATATACCTCGCCTCAAACCTCTTTCAAATTGTCTTGCTTTCTTTACCTCGTTAGGAACAATATATGGAGAGAAACGAGCAAGCTCTATAAACTGCACCGCATATTACTAGACCGACAACAGTCCCTGCTTCAGATTTAGGAACTCTTTCACTTTAGTTTCCCTGTCAGTGGCTAGGAAATATCTGTCAAAGAACAATTCTTTAAATCGATCCCATGTCATAACTATCGGCGTTGTCCTCTGCTGCTCCAAAAATCTCACAGCAGTCCACCACCTCTCAGCCTCTCTTGTTAATTTATAGGTGGCGAAGAGGACCCTTTGCTCCTCCGTACATTGTAATATGGCCAATACTTTATGGACCTCCCGCATCCAATTCTCGGTGACCGCAGGATCAACTCCTCCTGAAAATGCCGGAGGATTCATCTTGGTAAACTTCTCTATCATGCACCCATGGCTTGTAGATTGACCTCTTTGCTCTCTAGAGCTTCTAGCAATCTCAGCCATAACATGCTAAGCCACGCTACGTAGTACCGCATCAAAATCAGTCCAGTATACAGTCGAGGGCCCTGCTTCATCACTACCGCTCGCATGGGTACTACCTCCTTTTGGATCCATCCTGAAAATAGTAAACGTAATTTAGAGACCCTTTCCTTATACTTTACTCGCTTAACATAATCCCCTATCTTAACATCCCCATCTTAATTTTTAATCTAGTCCTACATTCTAGGAACACAACCCGACAATAGTTTACTATGGTTTTCCTAAAATCGTCACCCCAAGAAAAACACAGAAATCATCACGAAAGTCTTGCCTCTAGACTATAGAACAAAACTTTAAAACCTTTTCCTATACTCTGGTATTGTTTCCGCTGCACTCTAAAATCTACAGAACCTAGCAACCTAGGCTCTGATACCAAACTGTAACGACCTGCTTATTTAGTCAGATTTTTTTTCCCTTTCCATAACAATATAATAATCCTGACACATTATAAACCACCTGGACCTAGGGTACCAGTGGTACACCTGAAATATAGTACAGAAGCGTATGTAGCAAGAACCATAAAATCATATAAATGCCAAACTATCAATCAACACAATACTAGAGTTTACTACATCCATCATAGGAATACACACCATCCAAAATAACCCAAAAGAGTCCTAGGGTCGCTACCCCAAATGTAACGACCAGTTATATTTTCTATAATTAATCTAACAATCAACTTAAGCAACGAGAAGCTGAAATCATATAATCACAACCATAAACATATAAAATACAATATCGTACAATACTAGAGTGCTAAAATACACCCCTAAATATACATATAAGGCTGTATCTCCACAATCTCTTATGACAAACTAGAACTACACAAAGAAAACCTTTCCCCAAAAATACTCACTCTATCAACAGGTAGCACTGAAACCCCTCTATCGGCAAGCCTCATCTGCTCGCCTTGCTGGATCACCTGAAAAATATAAGTTAAATGGGATGAGGCGACGCTCAGTAAGAAGAAACATGCTATTACTAGGGTGTAGCAAGTGAGTCCTATGCTTAGAAATTCTGATTTAAGAAAATACCATAATTAATAAAATATGAAGAAAACTCACGTCTTTTACAACATATCATACGCCTATATTGTTTAACATAATCTAGTTTTTCTAAATAATCTGCTCATAATACTTCTAAATATCTAAGTAGGACTAATTTTTTGAGAAAATCTGATCATACATATATAATAAAATTGAGAAAATTTCCTGGATGGATAACTGAAGTCATGAATTAACCCCTCATGACAGGTTGTGCAGCCCGAAGGCAGGACCTAACCTGGCTGGCCAACTAGGGTAAGTCAACTGAACTCCGACAGTCAGATCGCCCCCCTCAACCCATATATGATGGGGAGCCTATCCACAACATAGACACGATCGACTTCTGAATACCACCTATTATTTAAATAGGGGTTGCACTCTAAACTGAATATAACTACGGTACTGTGCTCTATTGCTGAATATGGTCCATTAGGGTCCGATTCTATATACATAATTGATATTTCTAAAATACTGTTTTTACCATGATTTTGTAAGAGCTGAAATAACCATAACATAATTAATACTGAGCTAAATAAACTGTAACAACTAGATATCTGAAATGTTTGCATAACTGAATAACTAAATTTCCTGACTAACTGTATAAACTGCACGTTATGGTTTTGAAATAGGTATATCTTAATATTATGAGAAATACTATAAATTTCATGTTTCTGAACATATATTGAAAATCATAGTATTCTGAAAATTATGGAAATCGTGTACTGGGCTAATAATAAACTCATGCCACACAATTAAACATTAATATTATTAGGCTATGAAACAGCATAAATAATCTGAATAATAATTTATTGAAAAACATATAATTTATAATGAATCAAAGCAGGTTTGCCTAGCATAACATATTTCTCTTACCTGGTTCTGGCTAAAACCCCCATACTGTATCGGGTCCTACACCCGCAGGGCTTCCCACTCAACACCTTGAAAACCATATATCTCATAACAAAATATTACTATTTCTACATTTACTGCATTTCCTACAACTTTTGGAAAGTCAAATTTCAACAAAAAGGTCTTACTCTGAATCTGGGATGAAATCTAACTTCGTTCCATCGACGATCAGCTTTGGTAGACTTAGGGAGAACTTCCCCAACAAAAAGGCCTTACCCTAATTTAAGAAAATACCATAATTAATAAAATCTAAAGAAAACTCACATGTCTATTACAACATATCATACACCTATATTGTTTAACATAATCTAGTTTTTCTGAATAATCTACTCACAATACTTCTAAATAACTAAGTAGGACTAATTTTCTAAGAAAATCTGATCATACATATATAATAAAACTGAGAAAATTCCCTGAATAGATAATTGAAGTCATGAATTAACCCCTCATGATAGGGTTGTGCGGTCCAAAGGTGGGACCTAACCTAGCTGGCCAACCGAGGTAAGTCAACTGAACTCTAATAATAGAAAATTATGGTATTCTGAAAATTATGGAAACCGTGTACTGGGCTAATAATAAACTCATGCCACATAATTAAACATTAATATTATCAAGCTATGAAATTGCACAAATAATCTGAATAATAATTTGCTGAAAAACATATAATTTATACTGAATCAAAGTAGGTTTGCCTAGCATAGCATATTTCCCTTACTTGGTTCTGGCTAAAATCCCCTACTGTATCGGGTCCTACACCCGCAAGGCTTCCCACTCAACACCCTGAAAACCATATATCCTAGAACAAAATATTACTATTTCTACATCTACTGCATTTCCTACAATTGCTGGAAAGCCAAATTTCAACCAAAGGCCATACCCAGAATCTGGGATGAAATCCAATTTCGTTCCACCGATGATCCACAATGGCAGACTTAGGGAGAAATTCCCTAAGAGCGTCATGGTGGTCTCAGATAGTTGATTTGGTGAACGATGGTGCCGAAATCGAAGAGAGATGGAGAAGGAGGCATAGGAGAGAGAGAGAGAGAGAGAGAGAGAGAGAGAGAGAGTGAATTTTCTTTGTTTCTGCGTAAGAAACTGAGTTTAACTCTATTTATATTGTGGCCTTCGTCGATGAGCCACGTCATCTCGTCGACGAGGTCACGAAGAAGATTCGTCGATGAACACCATCTCCTCGTCGACAAATTTTAGAATTTATAAAATAACCTCTCGGTATCTTCTCGTTGACGAAACATACCCTCGTCGACGAGATCCTACGTTATCCTCATCGATGAATCCCCTGTATTTGTCGACGAGTCCTTGATTAAATTCTTGGGTTATTACACCCAAAGTGCAACGTCATCGACGAGTTTCAGAATCCCCTATATTCAGCTGCCTCCTTCTGTTACTGTTTCCATTTTCCTTCCTCTTTATTATTTAAATACCATTATTCTTTGGGTCACTACATTCTCCCCTCCTTATAAAATTTTGTCCTCAAAATTTACTATTCATATAACTCATCATCCCTTAAAGGCAAAACGGTTTACTTATTTTATTACCTGCCCTCACTTATGGTGGAGGAATACCATGGTTACATGGGTAGTTTTGGGATATTACAATTATGAAAGAAAATTCCCCCAGAACCAAAATACTACCTATCCTATATATTACATTACAATTCCACTGTTCTAAACAAAATAAAATTACTATTACCTTAATTATACATCACCGCTGTGTTCACTAAATAAGTAGGGATATTTCTGTCTGATCTCATCTTCAAGCTCCCATGAGGCTTTTTCTACGGTGTGATTCACCCACAAGACCTTCACTAACGGTATCCTTTTGCTGTGCAATACCTATTCTTTTTTATCTGGGATCCGCACTAGAGCTTCTTCATATGCTAGATCACCACTGAGTTCCAATTCTACATAGCTAATGATATGGGAAGGATTTGGGACGTATTTCCTTAACATGGAGACATGAAACACGTTATGAATCCTAAATAAAGATGGTGGTAAAGCTAACCGATAAGCCACTGACCCAATCCTATCGAGTATCTTAAATGGGCCAATGAACCTAGGGCTCAACTTATCCTTCTTCCCAAACCTCATGATCCCCTTCAATGGTGCTATTTTCAGAAATACACTATCACCCACTTCAAATTTCAGTTCCCGGCGGTGAGTATCCGCATAGCTTTTCTGTCGACTCTGCGCTACACTGATTCTATCTCGAATGAGTTGAACTTTATCGTACACCTACTGTATTATTTCTAGTCCCAAAACTTGCTTCTCACTTAGCTCACCCCAGCATAAAGGGGAACAACACCTCCTCCCATAGAGTGCTTCATAAGGAGCCATGCCAATGCTAGCCTGGTAGCTGTTGTTGTAGGCAAATTCCATCGTCCAGCTACCCCCAAAATCCAATACACACGCTCGCAACATATCCTCAAGTACCTGAATCGTTTTCTATGTTTGACCGTTTGTATGAGGATGGAAAGCAATGTTGAATGCTAGCTAAGTCCCCAATGCCTCCTATAAGCTCCTCCAGAACCATGATGTAAAAAGTGGATTGCTATTCGAGACTATAGATACCGGCACTCCATGGGGTTGAATGATCTCCTGTATGTAAATCTCTGCTAACCTATTCATAGGGTAGCTAACTCTAATGGGCAGGAAATGAGCTGTCTTTGTCAGCCTATCAACAATTACCCAGATGACATTCTAACCATGCGGTGCCAGCGGTAACCCAGTAACAAAATCCATGGATACGTGGTCCCACTTCCACTCAGGAATGAAAAGTGGCTGCAACTGACCAGTCGGCCTCTGGTGCTCAGCCTTAACCTGTTGGCGCGTCAAATATTGCTGTACAAATTCTGCAATCTCCTTCTTCATGCCACTCTACCAGAAATACTCCCACAGTTCCGTATACATTTTGGTACTTCGAGGATGAACAGTGTACAAGGATCTGTGTGCTTCTTCTAGAATCGTCCTACTGATGTTGTCATCCATAGGCACATACAATCTGGTGTGAAATCTCAAAGCCCCATCGTCAGAAATGCTGAATTCCTCTCCCTGACCATGCTGTATTCAAGCTATCACCTCTACTAATTCTGGATCATTCCCCTAAGCAGCTTTAATCCTTTCATAAAGTGTAGGTTGTACAACCAGCTGGAAATAAGCGCCTGAGGATCATCTTCCACTAGCTCCATGCTGAGCCTTTCCAAGTCCATCTGAATTGGGTGTTGGAATACTACTACTAGCTGTGCTGTATTTTCTGATTTACGGCTCAAAGCATCAGCCATCACATTTTCTTTACCTGGGTGGTAACTGATGGTACAGTCGTAATTCTTAATGAGTTCTAACCACATTCTCTGGCGCATATTTAATTTTTTTGAGTTAAGAAATAATTTAAGCTCTTATGGTTAGAAAATATTTCATATCTCTCACCATATAAGTAATGTCTCTAGATCTTCAGTGCGTGTACAACTGCAGCCAATTCTAGATCGTGAGTAGGGTAGTTCTTTTCAAATTCTTTCAACTACCTGGAAGCGTATGCTACCACCCTACCATGTTGCATTAGTATACAACCGAGCTCTCTCAAAGATGCGTTACTGTAAATCACATACCCATCACCTCCTGATGGAATCGTCAGTACTGGTGTAGTGATGAGCCACTGCTTTAGTTCTTGGAAGCTCTGCTCATATTCTTCATCCCACACAAATCTAGTATTTTTCCTGGTCAAATATGTGAGAGGCCCTGACAAAGCTGAAAACCCCTCAACAAATCGACGGTAATAACCTACCAGTCCTAAGAAACTTCTGACTTCTTGCACATTTTTCGGCCTAGCCTAATTCACCACCATATCAATCTTGCTGGGATCCACTGAAAGACCATCTCCTGAAATCGCATGACCCAAAAACGCAACTTGCTCAAGTCAAAACTCACACTTGCTAAACTTGGCGTAAAGCTTTTCCTCCCTTAATGTCTGCAGTACTAGCTCCAAATGCACCCCATGATCCTCAAAATTCTTCGAGTACACCAGTATATCATCAATAAAAACCACTACAAATTGATCTAAATATTGATGAAAACTCTATTCATCAAATCCATGAACACAACTGGGGCATTCGTTAGACCAAAAGGCATAATGAGAAATTCATAGTGCCCATACCTGGTCCTGAAGGTTGTCTTCGTGATGTCCTCTGCTTTTACTCTCACTTGGTGATATCCTGATCTGAGGTCAATCTTGGAATATACCCGTGTACCCTAGAGCTGATCAAACAAATCGTCTACACGGGGTAGAGGATATTTATTCTTAATAGTAACCTTGTTGATTTCTCTGTAATCAATACACATCCTTAAAGACCCGTCTTTCTACTTCACAAACAACACTGGAGCTCCCCATGGTGATACAATGGGTCGTATAAATCCCCTATTCATCAAGTCTTGTAACTAATTCTTCAATTTTCCTAATTTAGCTAGAGCCATACGATAAGGAACCTTAGAAATTGATGCCATCCCTGGAGGTAAATCTATAGAAAATCCCACCTCGCGTTCGGCAGGCAACCCTGGTAGCTTCTTTAGAAAAATATTTGGAAATTCCTGCACGACTGGGGTACCATCGAGCTTCGATTCCTTCTCCGATGCTTCCTTTACAAAAGCCACAAACCCTTGATTTCTGCCTTGGAGTAGTTTGCTCACCCGTATAGTCGATACTATCTGCAATGGAGCACGTACACGAAAGCCAACAAACCTGAATTCTTGCTCACTTGGGGGTCTGAAAATTACTTCCTTTTAATGGCAATCAATACTGGTGTGATTAACTGCCAACCAATCCTTACCAAGTATTACATCAAACCCACACGTCTCAAACACAATCAGGTCTGCTGGTAGCAATCTCCCCTGAATTTCTATTGGATAACCTCTGAGCACCCTCTAACATTGTATCACTGACCTTGACGATATAGCTACTGACAATCCTATATCTAATAATTGGGTCTTAATTCCAAATAATTTGATGTAGGATGCAGAGACAGATGAATGTGTAGCACCCGAGTCAAATAAAACAATAACTGGATATGATAAAATTGTAAAAGTACCTGTCACCACATCCGCGGTAGCCTTAGCATCACTCGGCGTCAATGCGTAAACTCTCGCCAGAGCCACATTCCTCTGCTGACCTCCTTGAGCCACCTGGCAACCTCCCCGAGCTGCTTGATAACCTCCCTAATATGGCTTGGGAGCTGGGACCTGGTCTAGCGGATTTAGGCATGCATGTGCTATGTGGCTGGGTCTCCCACAGTGATAGCACACATCTCTCCTTGCCCAACACTCCCCCAAATGACGTCTCTTGCGCGTCTGACATACCAGGAAAGTCGGCATACCCTGATTCTCATAAGGTCCTGTCATCTGTCGCTGATCTCCTCTATCTTGACCACCTCTCCATGGACCCCTACTAGAGCTAGCCTAAAAACCCTGAGGCGCCGACCTCTTCCTCTGACTCTGAGCTGCTAAACCCCTTTGAATATCACTCTCAATGATTGCAACTCTGTTTACAACATTCGTAAATGTCTGAGCTCTGAAACCAATCACCTGCTTAAATAAATTTTGCCTCAATCCCTCTTCAAACTTTCTTGCCTTTTTCTCTTCATCGGGTGCTAGATGTGGGGCAAAATGTGACAACTGGATAAACCAA
Source organism: Malania oleifera (assembly GCF_029873635.1). NCBI lineage: Eukaryota > Viridiplantae > Streptophyta > Magnoliopsida > Santalales > Ximeniaceae > Malania > Malania oleifera. The sequence goes on along the minus strand of NC_080422.1, from coordinate 83,200,442 downwards.
GTTGCGTACTAGGATACGGTCATCTGCCTTGTACCAGATGCATAAACTCTGCTGCCGTATAGAAGGAAAATATCACTCGAAAAACAGCTCCTTGAATCGGTTCGATGTCACTGGTATTAGAACTGATCTCTGCTCCTTTATCAGTTGCACTGATTTCCACTAGTGCTTTGCCTCCCCTATCAGTTTAAATGCTGCAAATACTACCTTCTGCTCATCCGAACAAGGAAGCATTTCCAACGTCTTTTCAATGTCCTAGACCCAATTTTTAGCTACAATCGGGTCATCTCGTCCAGCAAAGGGTGGGGGCTTCATCCGCGTAAACTGCTTAATTGTGCAGCTACGCTTCGCGGAACTCCTAGCCATCTCAACCATCACCTGTTGGGTGACGTTGCGCAGTATTGCATCGGTATCACCACCCATGCTGGAAGGTCCTGGCCTGTCTCCCCCAACATTCGTGCCACTACTTCTTGGGTCCATCCTGAAAAACAAGAACACACTTTAAGAATCTTATCTCCTGCACAGACCTAATCTATTTTATTCCACTCAAATCCCATATTCATAACAAACTACCTTCCCTGATCTTAATTCAGAATCTAGTTCTGCAGCCTAGTTTACTATGGTTTTTCTGAAATTTTCATCTTAGGAAAAACAAATAAACCACCACGGAAAGTCCTGTACCCAAACTATAGAACAAACCTCAAATCATTTCCTATACTCTGGTACTGCTTCCGCTGCATTCTAAAGTCTATAGAACCTAACAACCTAGGCTCTGATACCAAATTGTAACGACCTGTTATATTTTTTATAATTAATCTAACAATCAACCTAAGCAGCGAGAAGCCGAAATCATATAATCACAACTATAAACATATACAATATAATATTGTATAGTACCAGAGTGCTAAAATACTCCCTTAAATATACATATAAGGCTGTATCTTCACAATCTCTCATGACAAACTAGAACTACACAAAGAAAACTTTTCCCTAAAAAATACTCACTCTATCAACAGGCAGCACTGAAACCCCTCTATCAGCGAGCCTGATCTACTCACCTCGTTGGATCACCTAAAAAAATAAGTTAAATGGGATGAGGCGACGCTCAGTAAGAAGAAACATGCTATTACTAGGGTGTATCAAGTGAGTCATATGCTTAGAAATTCTGATTTAAGAAAATACCATAATTAATAAAATCTGAAGAAAACTCACATGTCTATTATAGCATATCATACACTTATATTGTTTAACATAATCTGGTTTTTCTGAATAATCTACTCATAATACTTCTAAATATCTAAGTAGGACTAATTTTCTGAGAAAATCTGATCATACATATATAATAAAACTGAGAAAATTCCTTAGATGGATAACTACTGAAGTTATGAATTAACCCCTTATGACATGGTTGTGCGACCTGAAGGTGGGACCTAACCTGGTTGGCCGACCAAGGTAAGTCAACTGAACTCCGACAGTCAAATCGGCCCCCTCAACCCATATATTATGGGGAGCCTGTCCACAACATAGGCACAATCGACTTCTGAATACCACCTATTATCTGAATAGGGGTTGCATTCTGAAGTGAATATAGCTACGATACCGTGCTCTGCTGCTGAATATGGTCCATCAGGGTATGATACTATATATGTAACTGATATTTCTAAAATACTGTTTTTACCATGATTTTGTAGCAGTTGAAATAACCATAACATAATAAATACTGAGCTGAATAAATTGTAACAACTGGATATCTAAAATGTCTGCATAACTAAATAACTGAATTTGCTGAGTAATTGTATAAACTGCACGTTATGGTTTTGAAATAGGTATATCTTAATATTATGAGAAATACTCTAAATTTCATGTTTCTGTACGTATACTGAAAATCATGGTATTTTGAAAATTATGGAAACTGTGTACTAGGCTAATAATAAACTCGAGCCACATAATTAAACATTAATATTATCAGGCTATGAAACTGCATAAATAATCTGAATAATAATTTGTGAAAAAACATATAAATTTTACTGAATCAAAGCAGGTTTGCCTAGCATAGCATATTTCCCTTACCTGGTTTTGGCTAAAACCGCCTACTATATCGAGTCCTACACCTGTAGGGCTTCCCACTCAACACTCTGAAAACCATATATCTTAGAACAAAATATTACTATTTCTACGTCTACTGCATTTCCTACAACTTTTGGAAAGCCAAATTTCAACAAAAAGGCCTTACCCTTAATCTGAGATGAAAGCCAATTTCGTTCCACCGACGATCCGCTCTGGTAGACTTAGGGTGAACTTCCCTAGGAGCGTCATGGTGGTCTCAAATTGTCGATCCGGCGAATGATGGAGCCAAAATAGAAGAGAGATGGAGAAGGAGCCATAAGAGAGAGAGAGAGAGAGAGAGAGAGAGAGAGAGAGAGAGAGAGAGAGAGAGAGAGAGAGAGAGAGAGAGAGAGAATTTCTGCCATTTCTGCTTAAGAAACTGAGTTTAACTCTATTTATATTGCAGCCTTCGTTGACGAGCCACGTCATCTTGTCGACGAGGTCACGATGATGATTCATCGATGAACACCATCTCCTCATCAATGAATTTCAAAATTTAGAAAACAGCCTTTTGGTATCTTCTCGTCAACGAAACATACCCTCGTCGATGAGATCCTATGTTATCCTCATCGACGAATCCCCTATATTCGTTGATGAGTCCTTGATTAAATTCCTGGGTTATGCGACTCAGAAAATAGTTGCCTTGTTTTGTTACTGTTTCCATTTTCCTCCCTTTTTATTATTTAAATACCATTATTCTTCGGGTCACTACACTAGAAATTTGTCTGACCCTAGCAAAATACTTACCCTTCAAATAGGGTAGATCAGCTGGATACTATCACTGCGGAGCTTTATACGCTCTCCTATTTGGGGCTCTTGAAATGTTCATATAATTGGGGTGAGACACCTCTCAGTAAGGGAAAATAAACTAATACTAGTGTGTGGCAACATGAGTATTTCCGTGTTATACATGTAACAATACATAAACATACTTGGTAGAACTATCTGTGTCATATCTGGGAAAACATATATAATCATAACATGGTAGAACATAATGGATTTTCACAAATGTAATTCGTATCATATAATAATACGTAGAAAGCATCTTGGATGGTTAGTTGGCCCATGTCATGTCTTACCCCCACATGACTAGGTTGTGTGGCTCGAAGGCGGGATCTTAACAATGACTGGCCGACCATTACCGAATCAAAAGCAAAAGTCTGTAAGTACAATGGGTCTGCCTCTCCTGGTCCATACACCAGGGGCGTCAACACTACAATAAACTGCATTGACTGCCAATCTCCCATTGCCCCGTACGGCTAGTGGTAGCACTAACATATCATGATCGTGATCATATAGCAATAGCACCGTGCTTTGTGAAAGCCTAAACCAAGCCAACTAGGCTCTGATAACATATAAAATATTTTCAAGTAATGATACATGGCTGTTCATAATAATAACTGTCATGTTAATATCATCATATAATCTTGCATAACATATCGTAAAATCTATGGCCCTTACGAAAGCATTTTGTATTTTATAGATCACGGTCCGTACGTCGGTACTGCATATCATAAAACCTTTGGCCCTTACGCTGGTATTTCATATTAAACTCTCAGCCCGTACGCCGACATATCATATAAAAACTTCGGCCCATACGCCGATATATCATATAAAAACTACTGCTCGTACGCTGATATTTCATATAATAATTCTGTATCTTTATAACATTTTCATGGTAAATTTACTCATGCCACACAAATTTAGACATTAAATATATTTCTGATCAACAACATTATTTCCAACATAATTTTATAATTTACATATTTATTTGAAATTAAATGATGTAAAATAATATATATATATATATATATATCCATAAAAATACTGACTTAGTTTATTCCCTTACCTGATTTCTGAAAAAGCCCCTATAAAGTTTAGTCTTACACCCGCAGGGTTCCCTGTTCAACACCCTGAAAACAATATCCCCCTGAACAAAACTTCAGTACTTCTTCGACTACCATATTTTCTACAACTGTGGATAAGCCAAATACTAAATAAAAAACCTTACCCTGAATTTGCAATGAAACCCAAGTGAACCCCACCAATGATCCACTCCAGCAGACTTGAAGAAAACTTTCCCAGGAGTGTCATGGTGGCCTTAGATCCGAACCGGCAAGAATCAGGCCCAAAATCTTAGAGAGAAGGGGGAAGGGACGAAAATGTAGTGAGAGAAAATGATATTCACTAGTTTTTGCGTTGAAATCCGGATTTAGGGATATTTATACACTGGCCTTCATCGACGAGACATGTCACTTTGTCGACGAGGCCACGAAGGAAGTTTGTTGATGAACACCCATTTCTCATTGAGCAAATTCAAAACTCAATATATTCTCTCAGTATCTTCTCATCGACGAGACACATCACTTCATCAACGAGTCCATCAACCCACTTCATTGACGTACTCTTCGCGTTGGTCGACGAGGACCTGCTGTGACCCCTCCATAATTTCCTTTCCCTCCTCCTTTTATAATTTAAATACCATAATTCTTAGAGTCACTACACTAACATTCTTTGTGAATTTAGGGCATGCAATAGTGCTAAATAGATATGGGAGGAACTTGAAAAGAGATATGGAGCAACTAAGTAAGGAAAGGTGATCACTCCTTGTGATTCAAGCTCAAAGGATCTTGAAGGAGAAAAACGATGCTTTATAGCTTTAACCGACAATGAGGTAAATTCTTTGCCTTCTACTTCATCAATAATCCTGGAAACGATTCATATGATAATTCTAATGATTCATCTGATGCTGAATTGCATGTTGAATATGTTAGAATTCTTAAGTCACTTTTTAAAGTTAACAAAAGATATATTGCATTGAAAAAAAAGTATAAGGTATCTTTGAAAGAATGTGAGTCAAAAGTTCTTGTTGAAATGGAAAATGATTTCAAAATCAAATAGTTCATAAAAAAGAATGAAAAATTGGAAAAAGAATTGAATGTAGTAAGATTTCAAACTTCAAGTGATAATAATAAAGATCTTCTCATTGCAGATTTTGAATGTAAAGCAAACAACATGACTAAAGAATTTGCTAAATTATAGAATGTTTGTAAAGTTCTAAAGAACTTAAAAATTTGAGATCTCGAAAAGAAAATAGAAGACCAACTGAAGATCATCTATACATTCACTAGAGGCAAGGACAACTTTAATAAGTTGTTAGGTTCACAAAAGATGACCTTAGATAAGGAAGGTATAGGATATAATGGAGTTAGAAATAGAAAGAAGAAGAATCCGTACATTGGATACTTCATGAGAGAGTCCAAACATTATGCTAGTACCTCCTCCAGTCCTTATACTCATACCTAGCGCGCATTATGTAAAAAGAAAGGGCACAAAGTTTAATTGCCCATTCAAATGAAAAGGAGTAAAATGAAGCAAGTGTGGAGAGTCAAAGAAAAAACTCGAATCCATCTCTTGTTGTCCTTAAAAATGACTTAAGTGTCAAAAGGTTAGAATAGGTGGACTCCATAATCTTTAGGTCAAGCATCTAAATCATAGGGGGTCATGTCAACTAAGAAAAGGTCAAAAGAAGAGATGTTGACTAGGTTCGGTTGGTTGAACCCTTTTCAGCTTAGACCATTCGGTCGACCAAACATGAAAGTTGACCAGGCCATTGACCACATTCGAGAACCTGAGCTTTCCAATTCAAAACCTGTTTGGGCCACCAAACATGGTTGTGGTGACCGAACGGATCTTTGTGCAACCGAATCTTTTCATCAGTGATGTTTAGCCAGCCCAACTGAATTGAACAAATCTCAATCAGGCTACTGAGGGTCAGAATATGAAAGGATATTTGAGAGCCAACCGACCTAGTATTCAGCCAATCGAATAGACTTAGCATCTGAGCTATTTATTACGATTCGAGCGACTGAACATTGGACCGGGCAACCGGACCACGATATATATATATATATATATATATATATATTCTAGGCCATGTGAATAGTATCATTTGTGTCATTTTTTTTAGAGCACCTCAGTGTTTCTCTCTTTCTACTCCTCACTACTTTCATTCCAAGCCTATTTTTTCCTTAGAAAACTACTTCCAACCATGTATAGAGATCAAATGAGAGCTGAATTTGGCATTGCTCTCGAGCAATGGTTCATTTCTACAGAAAGGAGGATCAAATACGAGAAAGTCCTCAGACTCAAGGTGCCTATCCTAGGTAAAGTTCTTGGCATAGAATTCATGTAGAATCCTTTTAATAATGTGCTAGAAATGTTCAAGTATAAAGGATGGTATGGGTTCATTAGCTTTTCAGCCCAGAAGGATGACTAGGGATACTACTCCTGGGTCTTTGAGACGAATATTTGGTTTGACGATGGATATTTGCCCGAGACCTTCAATGTAATAACCTAAGAAAAATAAACAGAGCCTCATCGACGAACACGGGGAATTCATCGATGAGGGTACATGAGGATCTCGAAGACAAGGACACATCTCGTCGACGAGAAGATACCGAGAGGGGGTTTGGAACAGTCTAAAATTCATCAACAAGGGATGAAGGTTCATTGACAAACTTCTTTAGAGGCTCGTCGATGAGATGACATGTCTCGTCGATGAATCCAGAACTATAAATAGTGAAAACCCTGATTTTTGGCTGAAAACTGGCGCAAGAACCCTCCCTCCCTCTCTCTCTCTCTCTTTCTCTAAACGTCTCCCTCTCATTCTCTCTTCGATCCCGGCTTCGTTTCTCGCTAGATCGACTATCGGAGACCACCACAATGCTCCTGGAAAAGTTTTCTACAAGTCTTCTGGAGCAGATTGTTGGTGGGAGTGGTTTAAATTCCATCCCAATTTCAGGGTAAGGCATTTTATTCAGAATTTACCTTTCCTATAGTTATATAAAATTTTGTATATAGGAAAATGAGGATATTTTATTTTGGGAGATGTTGTTTTTAGGGTGTCGAGTGGGAAACCCTGCGGGAGCAAGACCAAGCACAGTAGGGAACTTTTTGCAAGAAATCAGGTAAGGGAAATATACTATGCTAGGAGTTTTAATTGTATTATCAGAGATTTTATGTATATCTATGTATGCCAGTTTATTATTTAGTTTTTACAGAATGAGAATTTTTGTCAATGAATGTGTGGCTTGAGTAGATATTTACTTGATATAGAATTTATACAGTTTTCAGCATATCATGCTATACAGTATATAGATAGATATTCACAGATATTTACCAGACAGATATAAATAGATTTTTATTTAGTTCAGTATATTATAGTATTTACAGAATACCATGTTTTCCTAATGCCATAACACTTAGATTATACAGAAAGATTATACAGACAGATTGTACAGACAGTTTATACAAACAAATTAATACAGTTATAGCATTAAGATGCTACAATTATGTGACTCGAATATTACAGTATTTACAGTATGGAATTATAGTGTTATAGTTATTTTGGAAACATGATGAAAACAATAGAAAGATTATAGTATTATATATATATGTATATATATATATATATAATATCAGATCCCTGTAAAAAGATTATAGATAGATATAGATTACAGAGCACGGTACCATTGCTAATACAGATAGAGTGCAACCACATATCTCAGATAGTGTGTGGGTACCGTCAAATCGTGCTCAGAGAGGATGCAGCTTCCCAGTTCGCTGGGTTGAGGGGGATGGTTTGACGAGGCAGAAGTCCAGTTCCGTGCCTAAGAGTGGATGCAGTTTGACCGGACTGAGGTAGTGTAGAGTATAGTGACTTACTTGGAGGGCCAACTAGCGTTAAGTCCCACCTACAGGCCGCACAACCCCGTCATAAGGGGTCAAATTATGACATACAGTGTTCCAGGGAAAAAACACTGTTATATATTTATATATATATATATATATATATATTTGATGAATATAGTATGATATTAGCAGTATGAAAAGTAGAAAATACAGATGATACAGTTATATTTTAAACTATGATAAATGTAAGATATGTTTTACAGATTTATCATGTTATAAAGTTTAGATGTTATTAGATAATATGCAACTTAGTCGCCATACACTAGTAATAGCATATTTCCACTTACTGAGCGTCGACTCACCCCATTACTTTAACATTTTTCAGGTGAGCTAGTTAGGTGGGCAGATCAGGCTCGCAAATAGCTTGACTATTTTTTTGCCCTATTTATAGGGTAAGTTTGTATAGAGTATGGTATTTTGGGTAGATGATACTAGAGAAAGATGTATTATAAGACTATGGTATGGAAATACTGAATTCTGGTATTGTATGGTATATATGGTTGTATAATTTATGTTTCCGCTACGTAGGTATGATTATTGTATATAAGAATATCCTAGTGCCTTTTTGTAGCCTGAGATTTCATAACAAAGGTATCAGAGTAGTTCGTGTGTGTTTTGAAAAAAAAAAATGAAAAATGATGATGAAAATTTTGAGGTCGTTACATTTTGGTATCAGAGCCTAGGTTGCTAGGTTCTGTAGACTCTAGAGTGTAGCAGAAAACAATACCAGAATATAGGAAAAGGATTTGAGATTTGTTTTGTGGTCTAGATATAGGATTTTCATTGCAGTTTCTGTGTTTTTCTTGGGGTGACGATTTTAGGAAAGTCATAGTAAACTACTGACGAGTCGTGTGTTTAGGTTGCAGGATTGGATTTTGGGCCAGGAATAGGAGTGATAATTAATAGAGAATTTGAGGTTTTAGTTGAATGAGATAAATTAGATTTGTATGGGAAATAGGATTCTGAAATGGTGTTTGATGTAGTTGCAGGATGGATCCAAGGGGTAGTAGTGCTCACGCTAGTGGAGATGATGGAGCTGGACCTTCTGGTGCCGGAGGCAGGGATTCAGATGCTGTGCTACGTAGTGTGGCTCAGAAAGTTATGGCTGAGATAGCTCGGAGCTTTAGAGAACAGGGGGGTCCATCTCTAGCACAGGGATGCACTATAGAGAAAATTTTTAAAGATGAACCCGCCGACATTTTCAGGATTGGTTCACCCTGCTATAGCGAAGAACTGGGTGCAGGAGGTAGAGAAGATTTTGACAGTACTTCGTTGAACTGATGAGCAAAGAGTCTTATAAGCTACGTATAGACTAGCGGGGGAGGCCGAGAGATGGTGGACAACTACTAGATTATTGGAGGAGCAGGGTGCGGTTCCAGTGCCGATGACCTGGGCTGATTCAAGGACGTGTTCTTTGATAGGTACTCTCCTGCCTCCGTCAGAGAGGCTCGAGTACAGGAGTTTCTGAGCTTATCTCAGGGATCATTGACCGTCCACCAGGATGTGGAGAAATTCATCGAGCTTTCGCATTTCTGCTCTTATATTGTTCCAAATGAAGTTGAGAATGCTAGAATGTTCGAGAAAAATCATAGGCGAGATATTTATAAGTAGGTGGCAGTATTGAGGATATATGATTTCTCAGAGTTAGTGGATAGGGCTATTATAGCAGAGGAGAGCTTGCCGAGAGAGACCGAGGCACCGAATTAGAAGAAGAAGGCTGCACCTTCGAGCTTTTAGGTGGGGTCCAGCCAAGGCCCTTGGAGAGGAGGTAGATTTGGTGGGGGTTAGAGGTAGATGGTAGAGCATGGTGGATTTCAGGGTGGACAGCCTCTTGCCACTTGTCCTAGTGTGTCACCCTGGGGAGCGCCAGTTCTGTTCATGAAAAAGAAAGATGGGACCATGAGATTATGAATCGATTATAGGGAGATAAACAAACTAACAGTCAAGAATAAATATCCTCTCCCTAGGATCGATGATTTGTTCGATCAGCGTCAACAGACCCAGGTTTACTCTAAAATTGATTTGCGGTCAGGTTATCATCAGGTGAAAGTTAAAGCAAAAAATATTTCGAAGACCGCGTTTCGAACCAGATATGGGCATTACGAGTTCTTAGTGATGTTATTTGGATTGACTAATGCACTAACAGTATTTATGGATCTAATGAATCGGGTGTTCCATCAATATATGGACCAGTTTGTGGTTGTGTTTATTGATGATATACTGGTCTACTTGAGGAGTTTTGAGGAGCATGAGCATCATTTTAGGGTGGTGTTGTAGATATTGAGGGAAAGAAAATTGTATGCAAAGTTCAAGAAATGTGAGTTCTGGTTAAGGCAGGTGGCCTTCCTTGGCCATGTGATCTCTGAGGTAGGTATATCAGTTGATTCGAGTAAAATAAAGATAGTGGTAAGTTGGGAAAGGCCGGGAAATATTCAGGAGGTCAGGAGTTTTCTGGGATTAGCTGGCTATTACCGACACTTTTTGGATGGCTTCTCCAGTTTTTTGGGTCCATTAACACGACTTATGAGAAAAAATATGAAGTTTGATTAGACTAGTGATTGTGAGTAGAGTTTCCAAGAATTAAAGCGGTGGTTGGTTTTGGCACCGGTTCTTGCTATTCCATTAGGAGGGGATGAATTTGTGATATACAATGATGCCTCTTTGAAGGGTCTTGGCTGTGTGTTAATGCAACATGGGAGAGTCATTGCCTATGCGTCTAGATAACTTAAAGAATATGAAAAGAACTATCCTGTGCATGACTTAGTATTAGCTGCAGTGGTTTAAGCTTTAAAGATCTGGAGGCATTATTTATGTGGTGGAAAGTGCAAAATTTTCTCGGATCACAAGAGCTTGAAATATTTCTTTACTCAGAAAGAATTGAATATAAGGCAAAGAAGGTGGCTAGAACTTATTAAGGACTATGATTGCACTATTAGTTTCAACCCAGGGAAAGCGAATGTGGTAGTTGATGCTCTGAGTAGAAAATCAGTGGGCCTAGCACTGGCATCTATAGAGATTCAGAACTCAATTTTGATGGACTTGGAGCGACTCAGCATAGAGTTAGTAGAGGATAGTCCTCAGGCAGTTGTTGCCAGCCTGGTGGTACAACCTACACTATATGAGAAGATTGAAACAGCTCAGGGTGATGATGCAGAATTGGCAGAGGTGATGGCAAGAGTGCGGGATGGTCAGGGAGAGTGGTTCAGTATCTTTAATGATGGAGTCCTAAGGTTTTGCACCAGACTGTGTGTACCTTCAGACAGCAATATTAAAAGAACGTTTCTAGAGGAAGCTCATAGATCACTATGCACGGTTCATTTTGGCAGTACTAAAATGTATAGGGATCTGCGAGAGTATTTCTGGTGGAGTGGAATGAAGAGGGAGATAGCTGAGTTTGTATAGTAGTGCTTGACATGCCAGCAGGTTAAGGTGAGCACCAGAGACCAACAGTGCAGTTGCAGCCATTGTTCATCCCACAGTGGAAGTGGGATCACATTTCTATGGACTTCATTACTGGGTTAGCACCAGTGCGACAGGGGTTGAATGCAATTTGGGTGGTTGTTGATCGTCTGATTAAGACCGCTCATTTTATCCCGATTAAAGTCGGTTACTCCATAGACAGGTTGGCATAAATATATGTTCAGGAGATAGTTCGTGTCCATGATGTACCGGTATCCATAATTTCAGACCAAGATCCTTGGTTTACCTCACGATTTTGGAAAAACTTTCAGGATGCTATGGGTACAAAGTTAGCATTCAGCACTGCTTTTCACCCACATATAGATGGAAAAACCAAGAGGACAATCCAAACATTAGAAGATATACTTTGTGCTTGCGTGCTTGATTTTAGGGGTAGTTAGACCCAGTTTATGCTGTTAGTCGAGTTTGCTTATAATAACAGCTGTCAGGCTAGCATTGACATGGCACCTTACGAGGCATTATATGGTAGGAGATGTCGTCTCCTCTATTCTGGGATGAAGTAGACAAAAGGTAAGTTTTGGGTCCAGAGATAGTACAATAGGCTTGTGATAAAGTCCTACTAATTAAAGAAAAAATCAGTACTGTGCAGAGTCGGCAAAAAAGCTATGCAGACACTCACTACCAGAAATTAGAATTTGATGTGGGGGATCATGTATTCTTGAAGTTAGCTCCCCTGAAAGGAGTTATGAGGTTTTGGAAGAAGGGCAAGTTGAGCCCTAGGTATATTGACCCTTTTGAGATACTATAGAGAGTAGGGTCAGTTGCCTATAGGCTAACTTTGCCACCAGACCTGCCTAGAATACATGATGTGTTTCATATTGCTATGTTAAGGAAATACGTCCCAGATCCATCTCACTTCATTAGCTATGCAGAGATATAGCTTAAATATTCACTAGCCTATGAGTAAGTACCAATACAGATCTTGGATTAGAAGACATAAGAACTGCGCACTAAAGAAATTCAGCTAGTAAAAGTTTTGTGGAGGTACCATGTTGCAGAAGAAGCTTCATGAGAACTTGAAGATGAAAAAAGACAGAAATATCTGCATTTGTTCCAAGAGAATTAATGGTAATCAGGTAAAATGTAAGTAGTTAGGTAATGTTTCTTTTGCAGGTACATGTATCAATTTAGTTAGTAGGTAGTCTTTTAATTTTAAATGTGTAATCTCATAGAGTTTAGAATGTAACCACGGTATTCCTCCGCCATAAGTGAGGGTAAGTAATAAAATAAGTAGACCAATTGCCTCTATGGGATGGTAGATTGTATGGATGGTATTCAACACAGATGGTAAATTTCAAGGATGAAATTTTATAAGGAGGGGAGAATGTAATAACCCAAGAAAAATAAATAGATCCTCATTGACGAACATAGGGGATTCATCGACGAGAGTATATGAGGGTCTCGTCGACGAGGACACGTCTCGTTGATGACAAGATACCTAGAGGGGGTTTGGAATAGTCTAAAATTTGTCGACGAGGGGTGAAGGTTCATCGATGAATTTCTTCAGAGACTCATCGGCGAGATGACGTGTCTCGTCGATGAATCTAGGACTATAAATAGTGAAAACCAAGATTTTTGGCTGAAAATTGGTGCAAGAACCCTCCCTCCCTCTCTCTCTCTCTCTCTCTCTCTCTCTCTCTCTCTCTCTCTCTCTCTCTCTCTCTCTCTAAATGACTCCCTCTCCTTTTCTCTTCGATCCCGGATCTGTTTCTCGCCAGATCGACGATTGGAGACCACCACGATGCTCTTGGGAAAGTTTTCTGCACATTTTCTGGACCGCATCGTTGGTGGGAGTGGTTCGAATTCCATCCCAACTTCGGGGTAAGGCATTTTATTCAGAATTTGCCTTTCCTATAGTTATATAAAATGTTGTACATAGGAAAATGAGGATATTTTATTCTGGGAGATGTTGTTTTTAGGGTGTTGAGTGGGGAACCCTGTGGGAGTAAGACCAGGCACAGTAGGGGGCTTTTTGCAAGAAATTAGGTAAGGGAAATATGCTATGTTAGGAGTTTTAATTGTATTATCAGATATTTTATGTATATCTATGTATGCTAGTTTATTATTCAGTTTTTACAGAATGAGAATTTTTGTTAATGAATGTGTGGCTTGAGTAGATATTTACTTGATATAGAATATATAAAGTTTTCAGCATATCATGCTATATAGTACCGTCAAACTGTGCTCAGAGAGGATGCAGCTCCCCAGTTCGCTGGGTTGAGGGGGCCAGTTTGACGAGGTAGTAGTCCAATTCCACACCTAAGAGTGGATGCAATTTGGCCGGGCTGAGGTAGTGTAGAGGATAGTGACTTACTTGGAGGGCCAATCAGCGTCAAGTCCCGCATACAGGCCGTATAACCCCATCATGAGGGGTCAAATCATGATATATAGAGTTTTATGGAAAAAGCATAGTTATATATATATATATATATATATATATGATGAATCTAGTATGATATAAGCAGTATGAAAAGTAGAAAATACAGATGATACAGTTATATTTTAAACTGCGATAAATGTAAGATGTGTTTTATAGATTTATCATGTTATACAGTTCAGATGTTATTAGATACTATGCAACTTAGTCGCGAAATACTAATAGTAGTATATTTCCACTTACTGAGCGTCAACTCACCCCATTACTTTAACATTTTTTAGGTGAGCTAGTTGGACGAGCAGATCAGGCTAGCAGATAGCGTGACTATTTTGTTGCCCTGTTTATAGGGTATGTTTGTACAGAGTATGATATTTTGGGTAGATGACACTAGAGAAAGATGTATTATAAGACTGTGGTTTGGAAATACTGAATTCTGGTATTGTATGGTATATATGGTTGTATGATTTATGTTTCCACTGCGTAGGTATGATTATTGTGTATAAGAATACCCTAGTTCCCTTTTAAGGCCTGAGATTTCATAACATAGGTATCAGAACAGTTCATATGTGTTTTGAAAAAAAAAAATGAAAAATGATGATGAAATTTTGAGGTCGTTACATTTTGTTATCAGAGCCTAGGTTGTTAGGTTCTGTAGACTCTAGAGTGTTGCGGAAAACAATACTTGAATATAGGAAAAGGATTTGAGATTTGTTCTGTGGTCTAGATACATGATTTTCGTGATAGTTTCTGTGTTTTTCCTGGGGTGACGATTTCAGGAAAGTCATAGTAAACTAGTGACGAGTCGTGTGTTTAGGTTGCAGGATTGGATTTTGAGCCAGGAATAGGGGTGATAATTAATAAAGAATTTGAGGTTCTAGTTGAATGGGATAAATTAGATCTGTATGGGAAATAGGATTCTGAAATGGTGTTTGATGTAGTTGCAGGATGGATCGAGGGGTTAGTAGTGCTCATGCTAGTGGAGATGATGGAGCTGGACCTTCTGGTGTCAGAGGCGAGGATTCAGATGCTGTGCTACGTAGTGTGGTTCAACAAGTTATGGCTGAGATAGCTCGGAGCTCTAAAGAGCAGGGAGGTCCATCTCCAACACAGGGATGCACTATAGAGAAATTTATGAAGATGAACCCGCCGGCATTTTCAGGAGCGGTTGACCCTGCTGAAGCGGAGAACTAGGTGCAAGAGGTAGAGAATATTCTGACAGTACTTCATTGCACCGATGAGCAGAGAGTCTTATATGCTACATTGAGACTAGCGGGGGAGGCCAAGAGATGGTGGACAACTACTAGATTATTGGAGGAGCAGAAGGTGGTTCCAGTGCCGATGACCTGGGCTGATTCAAGGACGTGTTCTTTGATAGGTACTCTCCTGCCTCCATTAGAGAGAATCGAGCAAAGGAGTTTCTGAGCTTATCTTAGGGATCATTGACCGTCCACCAGGATGCAGAAAAATTCATCGAGCTTTCTCGTTTTTGCCCTTATATTGTTCCAAACGAAGTTGAGAAGGCTAGAATGTTCGAGAAAAATCTTAGGCGAGATATTTATAAGCAGGTGGCAGTATTGAGGATACATGATTTCTTAGAGTTAGTGGATAGGGCTATTATAGCAGAAGAGAGCCTGCCGAGAGAGACTGAGGCACCGAATTAGAAGAGGAGGGCTGCACCTTCGAGCTTTCAAGTGGGGTCCAGCCAAGGCCCTTGGAGAGGAGGTAGATCTGGTGGGGGTCAGAGGCAGATGGTAGAGCATGGTGGATTTCAGGGTGGACAACTTCTTGCCACTTGTCCTAGATGTGGACGGAGACACTCATGTGAGTGCCGACTAGGGGAGAATGTTTGCTACCGCTGCGGGAGACTTTGCCATATGGTTTGATCCTGTCAGATGCCGTTAGTTTATGCACTGGCTATTAGACCATTTTGAGGTGGATACCATGTGTCCTGCAGAGGTTAGTAGAGGGACAATGCATTGGCGAGGGTCTATGCGTTGACACCGGGTGATGCAGAGATGGTCGAAGACGTAGTCACAGGTACCCTTATTGCTTTACCATATAAAGTTATTATTTTATTTGATACAGGTGCCACTCATTCTTTTATATCGCTAGGATATGTAAGAATAACTGGGGTAGAGACATAGCTATTAGATGTAGGACTGTCTGTGGGTACCCCGATTGGATCTGTAGTTAAATGCATGAGGGTGTTTTGGAATTTCCTAGTAAATATTCTGGGAAGAGTACTGCCAGCTGATCTCATGGTTCTAGATATGTAGGGGTTTGATGTGATATTGGGAACGGACTGGCTAGCTACTCATCACGCCAGTATAGATTGCCATAAGAAAGAAGTGATTTTCAGACACCCGAGCGAGTAAGAATACAGATTTGTGGGTTCACGCGTATGTGCCATGCCCCAGTTGGTGTTGGCTATTTAGGTGAAGAGACTGCTATGGGATGGTTTCCAGGGGAATGTCACATACATAAAATAATTTCCAAAAGAAGAATTAAAATAAGCTGACATACTAGTAGTGAGAGAATTTTCGGACATTTTTCCGGAGGAATTGCTTGGTTTGCCACCAGACCGAGAAATTGAGTTTTCTGTAGATCTGTTGCCGGGGTTAGCACTAGTATCTAAAGCACCATACTGTATGACTCTAGTTGAGTTGAAAGAATTGAAAGATCAGTTGCAGGAATTGTTGGACAAGGGATTTATCAGGCCTAGTGTGTCGCCCTGGGGAGCACCAGTTCTGTTCGTGAAAAAGAAAGATGAGACCATGAGATTATGTAACGATTATAGGGAGATAAAAAAACTGATATTCAAGAATAAATATCCTCTTCCTAGGATCAATGATTTGTTCGATCAGCTTCATGGGACCCAGTTTTACTCTAAAATTGATCTGCGGTTGGGTTATCATCATGTGAAAGTTAAAGCAAAAGATATTTCGAGGACCGTTTTTCGAACCAGATATGGGCATTATGAGTTCTTAGTGATGCCATTTGGATTGACTAATGCACCAATAGTATTTATGGATCTAATGAATTAGGTGTTCTGAAATTAGGAATAGCTTCCCAAAAGGGGGGGTGAATTGGACTTTTAAAAAATTGCTTTTAATTCCTTTTTAGAATTCTTAAACTTATTTTATTTCTTTTAACCAATTTGTGACTTGTTTTTTTAATTTTTTAAGCACTCAAGAACTTAGTTTCTTTATTTAATCTTTAACCATAAAAACATCCAATCATTCAACCAAACCAATCAACTATAATTAGAAAGCAAACAACCAAGCCAATACACAACACTTATGTAACATAAAAACTCAAGATGGTTGTTTGTTTATATTAGCCAAATTTGAACCAAGCCTTGTATAAATGAATTTGCTTCTTCAATATGATGTGCAATATGAAATCCAATCACTCTTTCCAAATATTTAGAATTCAGATAAACTTTTAGTTAATTTCTCTTTGGAATGTTTAACCAAATAACGTACTCCCGTATGGTTTCCGCAAGATATGGTTTAACCAACGTACTCCCTTTCGGTTTCCACAATCCAAATCAAAATAAAACTTTAAGTTTACTTGATTCCCAAATGTACGTAGTATATATGATTTTCAATTTAAACCATCCACGCGATTTAAGTATGTACTGAAAATAAAGAGTAGAGAAAGAAAGAGTGAGACGGAGATTTTTACGAGGTTCGGCTTATACCCAGCCTACGTCCTCGCCTTTGGCCAACCACCAAAGGATTACTAAACCTGTTCCTTTAACAGGTAGAGCCAACCTTTACAACACTCCGTGGTTAAGGCTAGAGCCCACCTTCTCCAAACGATATCCCCTCATTTGGTCACTCCTTAACTAGGTTAGAGCCCACCTCTCTAAGCAATATCCTCTTACTTAGCCAACGATCCAAACAACCCTTGGAATCATCAATCTACAAGATAAAAATCAATAGATGTGTACAAAGAGATTTGCTCCTCAAGAGCTAGTTAGTACAACAATTTCAGACTAGTATACTTCAATATAAATTCAAAGTTGAAGCTCTAGAGTTGTATCACCGTATGTATCTTCCAATGGATTGAAAGAAGTAGTAATTGAAGCACTAGATTGGTGAGAAGATCAACAAGACTTCAGTATATTTCGTGCAAGATGTGAGCAATAGAGCACTTTCACAATTTCATAATTTCAGAAGGCTTGAGAGAGTATGACAGTAGATATGATTTGTCTTGGTGTTGAAATCAATGTGTCTTAGGGGTATTTATAGATGTAGAAAACCTTCTTTCTTATTCCCCAAGAACACTCAGGGTTGTTTCCTTATATTAAACTTATTTGAGTTTCCAAATATTTGAATTTCAAAAATTATATCCATTGGAAAACAGAAAAATTCGTGAGCCAGACGACTATGAAGTCCTGATAGTCGTATGTCCATTTAATATAACTATAAAAACAAAGGCATAAAGGTGGTAGTCGTATGTCCCTTGAGTGGCAGTTGTCCATCACTAGAATATGAGTTGACAGTCATTTGTCCATATGGTGACAGTCGTCTGTCCATATGTAATTTTAAGCCTTTCAGTAACATAGAAGAAGGACAGTCGTCTGGTGAAACCTACACAGTCTTCTCACTTTTCACTGACAGTTGTCTGTTAGATCCTTGACAGTCGTCTGTTAGGCTTCTGTGTTTGAGTTTTAAGCCTCGTTAAATTTGCCAGTCGTCTGTCTATTAACAGACAGTCTTCTGTCCACTAACTATTTTTCTGTTCTAGTCAATTTTTGATTTCTCTCTCATTGTTGCTTGGAATATAGTTTTGTTTAAACTTTAAAAACATGTTCCAAGTTTTATTTTAAAGTCTCTAAGTCTCTTTGCCTAGTGAGCTTCAAAATGAAAACTTCATATTTGAATAAACTTGAAGTACTTACAAAGACTTGTCCTAAAGACCCCTTCGATTCTTCTTTGCTCTGAATTCTCTTTGTTTTCTTTGCTGATCTTTTAGACTTCTATGAATTTGATGTGAGCTTTCAAATCTTTAAACTCTCTTGATCTTTCAACATTGATTCAGACTTTGAGCTCCTATCATCTTTGAGTTTTCTTGAACTGGATCATTTTGCTGATGTAAACTTTCCACATTCCTTAATCCTTGTGAGCTTTCAAGATATGGCATTTTAAGGTCTAAGCTTTATTTTCTTTTGGGCTTTCTTGTTGATCTCTTTAATCCTTATGCTCTTGTGATCTTTAGATTTTGATCCATGCTACATGAATATTTTCAACATTGATTCCTGAAAAATACAATACTCAATCGGAGCATGTTAAGTCCTACTTATTTGTTAGCATCAAAATAGGACATTAAGCCTTGTAAGGCCAACACAAGGATTTCGCGAAATCCCTACTTCTTTAACCGGGACAGAACTTCCCTTATAATCCGCTGTTTATAAGAGGCATAACTTCCTCCTACTTCGCTACTTACAAGAGGCACAACTTCCTTCTCCCTAGTTCACAACCTGAACCGTGATTACAATATAGAATTATAATTCTGAAAAACTCAATATTGCTTCTAACCAAGCTAGTGAGTACAATAACAATCCTAACACATATTCATATGATAAAACTTGAAGCTTAATATGTATGTAACTATGTAATCGTTATATGAATGATATGCTTCACAAATCTACCCTTTAAATCAATATCTCTGAAAAATGATTTTATAAATAAATGCTTTGTAGAAACATATGGTTTGATTTCAGAAGACTTTGTGCAAGATTAGAAAATAAAATCCTTTCAAAAATAATCTATAATAATGCTCAGATCAATGTTCTTGCTATCAATAAATTGTAGAGTTGAATCTTTAAATAAATATACGACTTTGAATATTGCAAAGATTTAAACACTACGTTTCAAAAATAATATTTATTTAGAATATGTATTTGGAAGCTTTTAGTATTTGCAATCAAATAATTCTTAGACTAATAAAATTGCAAATCTTTGAATGAAGATATATATTTAAAACATTCTTCAAGATTTTAGTTTTAAACAAAAAACTTTTCTCATTTAGTGATCTTTCACAAAATGCATATATACTTAATAACTTAAGATCAGTCTCTCAAAATGAATATTGAAGAATAAGTTTGTGAGATGAAAAAGTCTTTTAGAATATTCAAACAATTAGTTTGATTACCAAATCTCAATACCCAAGTTGTTTGCACAATATTCATTGGAACTCCTTTTGAAAATAAACGTAGCCCAAGCTTAGATATGATGTAAATGCTTTTAAATTGCACACAAGAGCTTAGCAATGTGTTCAATACTTTCCAGAGTTGTGTATACATTCAAGGTTCCCAATCATATGCCAAAAGTGAGGCACTAGGGTTTAGAGATTGTTTTTATAAGTAATCTTAGCCTTAGGTTAAGTCCTAACCGTTAGATCAATTTGATCAACTGAATAACCCACTTGTTTTCTTGCTAACGTTTAGATTTTTAAAATTTTTGCAGGTTTAGATGATTGAACTTTCAGGTTTAGACATCTGATGTTCCTTGAAGCACTAAAAATTTTAGTTTGAAAACAAGGTCATATGATCGAACTGTAGGTTCAATCTTCTAAAGTCCCAACTGAGATGACTGAACTGAGGGTTTAGACGTCTGAAGGTATTCTACCTGTTCTATTTTTCAATAATTAAATCTTCTTATGACTGAACTAATTCTTCAGTCTTCTGAGGAATTTCTTCAGACGTCTGAAGTAAAACTTTAGTCGTCTGATGTCACATCTCCAGACTTCTGAGGGTACACCTTAGTCATCTGGGCAGACCAACTTCACAATTTTTATTTTCAGTTTCAAAATCAATTTTGTTCTCTTGCTTTGATCCCTTATAAAACATTTTTCTGGGGTTCAAATTAAGGTCTCTAAGTCCTTGTTTAACCTTAGAAGATTTTCATGAAATGCATGTGTAGGGCACATTTTGAGCTTCTAGCTATATCATATAAAATATGCAAATACATTCAACTTTAAATACCCATTCCCATGACGATCATAAACTTGACGCTTGCATCTTCATTCTTCTACTTTTTTAGTTCAATGGATTGTGCCAGGTTGTATATGCTTTAATCCTCATGGCTTCCATGGCTTCCTAAGCTTCCGTGCATATATTTTCCTGTTCACAATTTCAATGCACATATCAAATACTGGGTGATTTGTCATTATCAAAACAAGATTGGACTCATAGAGTCAACATATATGAATATTTCATGAAAAACATGCATCCTATGGTCGGTCAATATGTCATTTTGAATTTTGCATCATATCTTATGTGTTATGCAAATACAATCGAACTTAATTTGTGAAATGCAATGGGAAATCTAGATTGTCTTTATCCTTCTGCTCTTCTGTTTCCATGGATTGTTCAAGTGATATGTACTTCGTGTTTCTCGTTGCTTCCATGGCGTATTTACCCTCTATGCATGCTATGTCATGATCCTTTTCAAAATCTCAATGCACAGGTAAAATACCAAGTGATTTGTCATTATCAAAACAAGATTGGATTTATAGAGTCAACACATAGGACCTCCAAATAACATGAAAAACCTTTTTCATAAAATTCCTAATTTATGCAAAGGTTTTAGAATGGTTTTGAAGTCAAAAGAAGGCAAAAGCTAATTTTTACAAAAGGGTCAGTGGATTGGCCAGTCGAATGAACATTAGATATAAGCAATCTTCTCTATCCATAACTTCTTATCCTAAAAAGTTTTCAACATGAACTTGTTAGATTTTCTCGTAGCTTTCTGTTGATACCAAGAACATCCAATTTGGAGTCGTATAGAAAATGTTATGGCCAAAACACTCAAAGGTGTCCATAGTAGAAAAATTCCCTTCATGTTTCTTCCATCTCATTGATGGGCGTTTTTCTCAATTCATAACTTCTTATCTAAAAATGTGTTCAACATGAAAGTTGTAGGATTTTCTCTTAGATTTCTGTTGATACAAAGAACGTCTAAATTGGATTTTTATAAAAATATTTGGCTAAAACACTAAAAGGTGTCCGCACAGAAAACTTGAGGTCAGCCGACCAACTTCACCACAGTCGAACGAAGCTCGTGGATTTCAAGCCTCAGTTGACCAAGCACTGGCCTCAGTCAATCGCCCCTCTCAATAATAGGGAGAAGGTGAGCAGTCTTCATTAGTCAGTCTACAACTACCCAAATGGCGTTTTGTCCATGCAATGCCGGCGGTAACCCTATAACAAAATCCATAGATATATGATCCCACTTCCATTCAAGGATATGAAGTGGCTGCAATTGTCCCACCAGTCTCTGGTGCTCAGTTTTTACCTTCTGGTACATCAAACACTGCTCCACAAAATCAACTATCTCCCTCTTCATGTTGCTCCCCTAGAATGACTCTCGGAGGTTCCGATACATCTTAATGCTGCCAAGATGCACTATGTAAAGGGATCTATGTGCCTTCTCTAGGATACCCTTCTTAATCTCAGCATCTATAGGTACACACAGTTTGGTATGGAACCTCAGAGTTCCATCATCTAAAATATTAAACTCCTCTCCTTATCCATCATGCACTTTATCCATCAATTTTACTAATTTTGCATCATTCCTTTGAGCAGCTTTAATCTTTTACTATAGGGTAGGCTGTAGTACCAAGTTGGCAATAAATGCCTAGTGATCACCCTTTACCAGCTCCACATCGAGCCTCTTCAAATCAATATGGATTGAATGCTGGATCGTCACTGCTAAAATTTGCTGCTCCCAATGATTTTCGGATCAAAGCATCAGCTACCACGTTTGGTTTCCCTGGGTGGTAGCTAAGAATGCAATCATAGTCTTTAATAAGCTCTAGTAACCTCCTTTGCCTCATATTCAATTCTTTTTGGGTGAAGAAATACTTTAAACTTTTATGGTTAGTGAAGATATCACACTTCCCACCATACAGATAATGCCTCCAGATCTGTAGGGCATACACCATTACAGCTAACTCAAAATCATGCACCATATAGTTCTTTTCATTTTCTTTAAGTTGACGAGAAGCATATGCAATAACTCTCTCGTGTGGCATCAACACACACCCGAGTCCCATCTGGGACACCTCACTATATATAACAAATCCATCCCCTCTTGATGTGTTGACTTTATGAGTCAAATCTTGTTTTGATAATGACAAATCACTTGGTATTTGACATGTGCATTGAGATTATGAGTAGGAACATTATTTAGTATGCACAGAAGGTGAGGAAGTCATGGAAGCCATGAGGATTAAAGTGTATAAAACTTGGCACAGCTTATGGAACTAAAAGAGTAGAAGAATGAAGATGCAAGCGTCAAGTTCAAGATCATCATTGGAACGGGTATTTAGAATTGATTGTATTTGCATATTTTATATGATATAGTTAGAAGCTTAAAATATACCCTAGGCTGACCTTAGGACAAATGCATCTCATGAAAATATTATAGGGTTAAACATGGACTTAGAGACCTTATTTCAAAACCCAGAAAATGTTTTATAAGACATCAAAGCAAGACAGCAAAAAGGATTTTGAAAACCAAAATGAAAATTCTAAAGTTGGTCTACCTAGATGACTGAGGTGTACCCTCAGAAGTCTGAAGATGCACGCTTAGACGACTAAAGTTTTACTTCAGACGTTTGAAGTATTTCTTCAGAAGACCAAAGAATTAATTCAGTCTATTGAGGATTTATTTATTGAAACATAGAACATGCAGAACACCCTCAAAAGATTGAACCTTTAGTTCAGTCGTCTGAGCTGGGACTTAAGAATACTGAACCAACAATTCAGTTGTCTAACCCTATGTCCAAACTATAATTTTTAGTGCTTTAAGGAACATCAGAAGACTGAACCCGATAGCTTAGTCGACTAATCCTGCGGAGATTTTTAATTTTTTAAATTTAAATGTTATAAAAATGAGGGATATTCCAAGTATCTAGGGCAACAAGGAAACTCACTCTAAGAAAACTTTATAAACAAAAGCCTTAAACCCTAGAGCCTCACTTTTTGATTGATCTTGAGAGCGTTAAACGAAAATACACTTCTTTCCTACACTCCAACTTATACAAATCAAGTTTTGGGCATTCTCATTCTAGATATTCAAGATTCAAGAGCATTCAATCATGTCTTATTGCAACATATCATTCATCTTGAGGTTTGAGGTTTGGTAAAAATTATTTTATGCATTTAAATCTTATTTTGGTTTTCCCTTGCTTATTAGATTTTATATATATATATTTCTTGGGAACGAAAATAATAGTCTGAATATTTTTATTCACTGATTGAATATGCATACTTGAGAAAAATTCATTTAAACTAAAATATTTGAGATATTTTTGAATATATTCCGTTCAAGTATTTACTACTACAATAACTATTTGATTGCAAAATTTTAGAGTGTTTCAATATATATTTGTGAGAAATATTATTTTGAAAAATATTGTTTGAATCTTTGCAATATTTCAAGTCATATTTTTAGTCAAAGATTTAATCTTATAAATTACTTGATAGCTAGAACCTAGACTTGAGTGTTATTAAAGATTATTTTTACAAGGATCGTATCTTGATATTCTTGCATCAAGTGGATTGTTTTTAAGACCTTAAAATCTCCAAAGCGTTTATATATAAGAAATTATTTTTTTAGGAGATATTAACTTGAAGGTAAAGTTTGTGAAGCATATCATTTGTATAACAATCTCATCTTTACATAGTTACTAAGCTTCAAGTTTTATCATATGAATATATGTTAGGATTTTCTATTATACTCACTAGCTTGGTTAGAAACAATATTGAGTTTTGCAGAATTGTAATTCTATATTGTAATCATGGTTCGGGCTATGAACTGGGTTAGAGGAGAAAGCTATATCTCTTTTAAGCAGCGTAGTAGGAGGAAGTTGTACCTCTTGTAAGCAGCGGATTGTAAGGTAGGCTCCATCCTAGTTAAAGGAGCAGGGATTCAATGAAATCCTGAAGTGGGTTGCTTAAAGCGGGAATGTAGGCTGGGTTGGCTGAACCTCATAAAATCGTGTTTGCATCTCTCTTACCCTTAACCCTTTTAATTTTCGCATTGTATTTAAATTATTTGTGCATTGTGTATGTGTTGAATACTTGTTACATCTGTGAGTAATTGGGTAAAAGTGTATGCTTGACAAAGACACATATTATATTGATTAAGTGTGAAACATTAACCTCGTTGTTAGGTAACTTGAAAGTTTGTAATTGAAGGTTTTTCAAAATTAGATCTTAAAGCTCAAATCTTTTAAAAATACCCAATCCACCCCCCTCTTGGGATAACACCATAATTCACATTTGGTGTCGGAGTGAGGTTACGGAGACTTAACCGTTATTTTTGTAAAAAGATCACATGGCACACATCGGTGTAACCCCATTCAGGGAGGGACACTCGTCCACTAGACCACCTATTTTTTGTGGTGTAAATTACACCTACTAGAAAAGAAGAATGAATATATATTTTTAAATGTTGATTGGAAAGTGTGGAAAATTATATCTAAAGGAAATCATGTTCCTATGAAAGTAGTTGACAAGGTAAATGTTCCTAGGTTGAAGATGAGTATACAGAAAGACTGGAAATCTGTGCAAATAAATGCTACTGCAATGAACTTGTTATTCTGTGCACTAGATGTAAATGATTTTAATAGGGTGATGGCCTGTAACACCGCTAAAGAGATTTGGGAAAAATTAGAAGTCACAAATGAAGGTACTAAGGAAGTTAGTAGGATAGACATGCTTACTAGTGAATATGAGGCATTTAAAATGACTGCTAATGAATCTAATCAATCCATGTACACTAGATTCACACACATCACGAATTCTTTAAATGCTCTTGGTAAATCTTACCCTACTTATGAGTTGATCAGGAAAATACTTAGGGGACTACCGTCAGTTTGGGAAGCTATGGCTGCTACAATAGCAGAAGGAAGGAAAGGAGATGTCAATTGATGAACTGATTGGATCACTTATTACTTATGAACTAGAAATAAATGAAAGTAAGAATGAGCAAAATAAAGCATAGAAAGTTACAGCTCTAGTGAAGGAAGTGATTCAGAATCGGATGATAACATGGCTTTTCTCACTAAAAAATTTGGAAAGTTCATGAGAAAGAACAAAAAATACACTAGAAAATTCAAGGGCTTAAAAAAATAAAAGGGAGAGTCAAGCAGAAGGAAGTAAAGGGATGATCTTCCTACGTGCTTTAACTGTAGAGAAGTTGGGCATATCAAGCCAGATTGTCCCCAGCTGAAGAAAGCGTCTAAGAAGAAGAAGAAGGCACTAAAGGTTGGTTGGAATATTCATAGTATCAATAGTTCAGAATCTGAGTCCAGTGATGAGGAAATTACAAATATGTGTCTGATGGCTTACGAAGACCACAAGGTACAATCTTTTTGTTTTGCTTCATCTTATTATTCCAGTGATTCAAAAAATGAAAATAATATGCTCTCTTATGATGAACCGCAACAGGAATATCTATATACACTTAAGTTAAAATGAATAAGAAAAAATTCTGATTTGAAGTTAAAATTGAAGGAACTCTAAAAGTTAGTAGAAAGTCAAAATGAATCTCATGCATCCTCAATGAGAGACACAGATTTGAAAATTGAGGAGTTAGAAAAGAATTTGAAAAATAAATCTAATATTATTTGTAAATTTACAGAAGGTCAAACTAATTTTGAAAAACTCCTTGGAGCTCAAAGAAACTCCCTAGAAAGGAAGGTATTGGTTTTAATGGAAAGGATAAACTAAAATAGAGACATCTTTATATGAGATATTTTGTAAGAGAGTCAAAATCTTATGTCCAACAAAAGATTCTTATAGATTTATTACATGTTTTAAATGTAAGAGGTCAGGTCACATAAAGTTTAAGTGTCCTTTTAAGAACAAAGATGTTAAAATTAAAAAGGTCTGGAAAGTCAAGGGAGAGTGTAGCACAAACCCCCATGGACCCCAAGAAAATCTGGGTACCAAAAGTAGTCATCTGATTATGCTTTGCAGATGTGTTTGAGACTGTCCACTTAAAAGGACAAGTGATATATGAATAGCAGATGCTTCTGACATATGAAGCTAAATTTGCATCTATCATATCCAAAGATGGAGGATTCGTTACATTTAGGGATAAGTCAAAAGGTAAAATCATTGGAGTTTCTAAGGTTAGTAAGGAACCTTCCCTTGTCATTGATAACATGTTATTAGTTGATGGATTAAAACATAATCTATTAAGTATAAGTCAACTGTGTGATAAAGGTTATAAAGTCTCATTTAAACATGACAAAGGCACTGTAGAGAACAAATTTGAAAACAAAATATTGTTTACTGCTGATCATCATGAAAATGTATACACCATTAGCTTTGACAATCTTGCTTCTCAACAAGTAACTTGCTTTTCTACTATGAATGAGATTAGCTGGATTTGGCATAAGAGACTAGGACACGCAAACATGGACTTAATATCTAAACTAGTTAAGGAAGACTTAGTTAAGGGACTGCCTAAGGAAAAATTTGTGAAAGATAAAATCTATGATGCATATTAACTAGGAAAACAAGCAAGATCTAGTTTTAAGAAGAAGAAAGTAATCTCTACTACTAGGCCACTTCAAATGCTACACTAAAATTTATTTGCTCCAAACCCAATTTAGAGTTTAGGAGGAAAATCATATGCATTCGTTATAGTTGATGATTATTCTAGATATACATGGGTACTACTTTTAGGTCACAAATATAAAGCGTGTGAATAATTCATTAAACTATGCAAGAAAATTCAAAAATGCAAAAGGATATACAATCAAAAATATTCGGAGTGATAAGGTAGAGAATTTAAAAATCAAGAAATGGAAGAATATTGTGATTCATTAGGAATATCTCATAACTTTTCAGTTCCTAAAACACCTCAACATAACAGTGTAGTTGAAAGAAAGAATAGGTCTATACAAGAAATGGCCAGAACTATGCTTAATGAACATAAGTTACCTAAGTACTTCAAGGAAGGTACTTTTCTAGGATATCCCTTAGATAGTAAAGCCTACAGGGTATGTAATAAACGATCATTAACTATTATAGAATCTATCCATGTAGTATTTGATGAGTCAAATATTTTCTCTAAAAAGACTGATGAGGATGAAATTGAGATAAATAAGGAGTTTGAAAAACTATCTATTGAAAATGATTCAGATAAAAGAAATGAAATTAAGGAATCATCTACTGAAAACAATCAAATTGAAAATGAGGTTAATGAACTACGTACAGAATGGAAGTACATAAGGAATCACCTCATTGATCAAATAATAGGTGAACCATCACGTGGAGTAGCCACACGATCCTCACTTAGAAATATGATTAGTCATTGTGCATTCGCATTCCTATCTCAAGAAGAACCTAAGAATGTAAGTTAAGCAATTGAGGATGAATCTTGGGTGATGTTCATGCAAGAAGAGTTAAACCAGTTTGAGAGAAATAAAGTATGGACATTAGTTCCTAGACCTGAGGATAAGATAGCTACTAGAAAAAAAAAAATGGAAATATAAGAACAAGAAGGATGAACATGGGATAGTTGTTAGAAATAAGGCAAGACTAGTAACTCAAGGCTATAACCAGGAAGAAGGAGTAGACTTTGAGTAAACCTTTGCACCGGTAGCTAGAATGAAAGTCATTCGTATGTTGTTAGCTTATGCTACTTTTAAGTATTTCAAACTATATCAAATGGATGTCAAAAGGGAATTTTTAAATGACTATATAAGTGAAGAGGTATATGTAGAACAACCACCAGGTTTTGAAAACCATAAGTATCCAAATACATGTTTATAGACAAACTAAAGCCTTGTATGGTTTAAAGCAAGCTCCTAGATCTTGGGGCAACGAATGGAGAATTGTGCAATGAGTTTGCAAGTACTATGCAAAATAAATTTAAGATGAGCATGATGGGCGAACTCAATTTGTTCCTAGGACTTAGTTCAAGTATACGTAGATGATATCATTTTTTGAGCAACAAATGGAGAATTGTGCAATGAGTTTGCAAGCACTTTGCAAAATGAATTTGAGATGAGCATGATGGGTGAACTCAATTTCTTCCTAGGACTTCAAATTAAACAAGAAAAACATGAAATTTTTATAAATTAATCGAAGTACATTAGAGATTTACTCAAAAGGTTTAATATGGAAGATGGAAAAATACAAGGGATACCTATGAGTTCTTCTTTGAAATTAGACAAAGAAAAACAAGGTATACCAGTAGATGTTAAGCTCTATCATGGGATGATTGGTAGCTTACTATATCTGACTACCAGCAGGCCTAATATAATGTTTAGTGTATGTTTGTGCACAAGATTTCAGGCTGCACCTAAAGAGTCACATTTATTAGCTTTCAAACGAATACTTAGATACCTGATGGGAACCGTTGAACTTGGATTATGGTATTCTAAGTATACATCCTTTAAGATTATTAGCTATTCAGATGCTAATTTTTTGGGTAGTAAAGTGGATAGAAAGAGCACAAGTGGCATATGTCATTTCTTAGGACATTCTTTTGTATCTTGGTTTTCAAAGAAGCAAAATTTAGTTACTCTGTCCACAACCGAGGCTGAATATGTAGCGACTGGAAGTTATTGAGCTCAAACGCTATACATGAAGCAACAACTTATGGATTTTGGATTAAACTATGACACAGTTCCTATGAGATGCGACAATACGAGTGCAATAAACATCTCAAAGAATCCTATATCACATTCATGAACTAAATACATAGAAATAAGACATCATTTTTTTCGTGACCATGTGCAAAAAGGAGATGTGACACTTGACTTTATATGCACAAATGAACAATGGGCTAACATATTCATGAAACCACTTGCGAAGGATAAGTTTATCAAAATTAGATGAGAATTAGGCCTGATAGTCGAGAAGTTGCCTAGAATTATATTGGATTACATAACTCTGGGGGAGCAACATCAATTAATAATTCACATTTAATATTCAAAATTGGTTAGAATTTTCAAATTTGGCTTATTCGTTCAAATTTGGCTCATTTGTTCACATTTGGTATTAAAACTAAAGAACGATTACTGCATGCTAAATTTTTACGGATACATGCTCACATAAATTTTGGACTTTAATGGACTGATTTGCTTATCCATATCTATGAAAAATTAAAATGATGTGTGTGTTCCCATTGAAATTTGATTAAACAACACAGATATATCTTAGAAAGGGTGAGAGTTTGCTTGTTTCTTAATAATAGGAGAGTAGTAAGGTGAGTGACATAGGGAGATATATATTTATGTTAAAAGATGCAATAAAGTTATGTTAGAACAATATTGTTATATCTACACCTTTTTGTTGATGTCAAAAGGGGGAGAAGAATATAAGTTTAAAGAAAAAATAGTTTGCAAATGTTTTTGAATGCAAGGGGAGAATCGTACATAAGTATATGAATTATACGTGCAAAACTATTGCCTATTTTACATTGTGTATGGGCATATTTCATATTGCTGAATTTTAGATTGTGTATTATTTGAGGGGGAGCCTTGTTAGGCGTAATCCATTTTCTGTATTTGCCAGTGTATTTATCATCACCAAAAAGGGGGAGATTGTTGACTCTATGAGTCCAATCCTATTTTGATTATGAAAAATCACTTGGTATTTGACCTGTGCATTGAGATTGTGAGTAGGAACATTACTTAGTATGCACGGAAGGTGAGGAAGTCATGGAAGCCACGAGGATTAAAGCATTTACAACCTGGCGCAATCCATGGAACTAAAAGAGTAGAAGAATGAAGATGCAAGCATCAAGTTCGAGATCGTCATGGGAACGGGTATTTAGAATTGATTGTATTTTCATATTTTATATGATATAGCTAGAAGCACAAAATATACCTTAGATTGACCTTAGGACACATGCATCTTATGAAAATCTTCTAAGGTTAAACATGGACTTAGAGACCTTATTTCAAAACCCGAAAAATGTTTTATAAGATATCAAAGCACGATAGCAAAAAGGATTTTGAAAACTAAAATGAAAATTCTAAAGTTGGTCTGCCTAGAGGATTGAGGTGTACCCTCAGAAGTCTGAAGATACACACTCAGAGGACTAAAGTTTTACTTCAGACATCTGAAGTATTTTTTCAGAAGACTGAAGAATTAGTTCAGTCTACTAAAGATTTATTCCTTGAAACACAGAAAAAGCATAACACCCTCAGAAAACTGAACATTCAGTTCAGTCATCTGATTTGAGACTTCAGAAGACTTAACCTACAATCAGTCATCTGACCCTGTGTCCAGACTATAATTTTTAGTGCTTTAAGGAGCAGCAAAAGACTGAACCCGATAGCTCAATCAACTGACCCTGCGAAGATTTTAAATTTTTTAAATTTAAATGTTATAAAAATGAGGGATATTCCAAGTATATAGGGCAACAAGGAAACTCACTCTAAGAAAACTTTATATGAAAAAAAAGCCCTAAACCCTAGAGCCTCACTTTTTGATTGATCTTGAGAGCGTTAAATGAAAATACACTTCTTGTAACGACTTGCTTTTTTTTGCTATATTTTTTTTCCTCCTACTTAAATTAAATGTAAAATTTCTACTGCTTCGATACCTTTTAATATAAACAAACCCACATTACGGTACAGATAGGATCTGTGGAATCTGAGACGCAATAAACCACCTAAACAGCGGGAAGCAGAATGCATACAACTAGGCCAATATATATAATACTAGAGTGTCAAAATATTTCCCAAAATATACATACACAACTATTTCCTGAAATACCCTCAATTGAAACTAGGGCTATACAAAAATAACCTCCCAAAATACTCACCCTATAGATAGGGTAGTACTGTAGCCCCACTATCTGCGAGCCTGATCTACTTGCCTAGTTGGATCACCTGAAAAATGTTAAATCACTAGGATGAGATAACGTGCAGTAAGATGAAATATGCTATTACTAGTATGTGGCAAATAAGTTACATATTTTTAAAATCTAATTTAGCAATACCATAAATAACCGAATTTGAGAAAACATGTATAAATAACGTACAATATAGCTTATCCCTATGTTACTTAACATAACTGTATTTATTAACCATGATGCTGTGATAAACTGTATTTATATATCAACTGTATTTCTGTATGTCATGGTTCTATGATCTGTATATCATGGTTCTGTAAAACTGTATAATCATGGTACTATGAAAATTGTAAAAACATCTTCCTATCTGTCTTTAAATCATGATCTTGAAAATATTGTAAGAACATATTTTCGTATATTTACTGTAAATCATGTTTTTGTAAGTACTATGTAGCCATAGATTTGTAATAAAACTACATAATCTGTATATCATGATTTTGTAGAAACTATAAAATCGTAGTTCTATTAAAAAACGTGTAGAATTATGTACTATATCAGTATTCTCATGCCACATAATAATTAAAAATCATTAAATATAATTTATAAAAATGCATAATTTCCTACTCTGAAAACCCATAAACATATACTATATTCTACTAGTAAAAATCTCTATTTTAACTGGCGTAGCATATTTCCCTTACTTGATTTCTGGAAAGCCCCTAGTATGACTGGTCCTACAAACGCAGGGTTCTCCGATCA
Source organism: Malania oleifera (assembly GCF_029873635.1). NCBI lineage: Eukaryota > Viridiplantae > Streptophyta > Magnoliopsida > Santalales > Ximeniaceae > Malania > Malania oleifera. The sequence goes on along the minus strand of NC_080422.1, from coordinate 83,168,126 downwards.
ACACCCTGAGAATAACATCTCCCAGAACAAAATTTCAGTATTTCTCTGTGTACTACATTCCTTATAACTACAGAAAAGCCAAATATTGAATAAAAAGTTTTACCTTGAATTTGGGATGAAATTTAAGGCAGCCCCACCAATGATCCACTCTAACAGACTTGAAGAGAACTTTTCCAGGAGTGTCGTGGTGGCCTCAGATCATCGAACCAACAAGAATCTGGCCTGAAAACTTAAAGAGAAGGAGGAAGGGATGAACAGGAGAGAGAGAGAGAGAGAGAGAGAAAGATAGAGACTGAGAGAAGAGAGATAGAAAGAGAGAAAGAGAAGAGAGAGAGAGAGAGAGAGAGAGAGAGAGAGAGAGGAGAGAGAGAGAGAGAGAGAGAGAAAGAGAGTTTATACGTGAGAATTTGGCTGAAAAATCAAGTTTAGGCTATTTATACACTGACCTTCATCGATGAGACACGTCACTTCATCGACAAAGTCAAGAAGGAAGTTTGTTGATGAATGCTCATTCCTCATCGACGAAATTCAGAGCTGAAAATAGCCTCTCGGTATCTTTTCATCGACGAGACACATGTCCTCGTTGACGAACTCCTCAAGCACACTCGTCGACAAGCGTCCTGTGTTTGTCGACGAGACCCGATCTAATTTCCAATTTTAATTCCTTTTTCTCTCCTTATCCTTTTATTAAATTATGAAAATTATTCGAGTCTCTACATTCTCCCCTCCTTATAAAATTCCGTCCTTGAAATTTACTATTTGTACCATACACTATTCTCTGAAGAAAATTTCTCTACTTATTTTATTACTTACCCTCACTTATAGTGGAGGAATACCGTAGTTACATAAACAGTTCCGGAAGACTACAATTATACCCATAAAAGAAAAATTCTTCCAAAACCAAAAACATTACCTATCCTATACTCTACATTACCATTACACCGTACTAGAATAAAATAAAATTATCATTACTTTAACATACATATCACTACTGTATGCTACTAAAAAGGTGTGAGTATTTCTATCTGATTTGATCTTCAAGCTCCCAGGAAGCTTCTTCTACCGCGTGATTCCTCCACAGCACTTTCACTAGTGGTATCTTTTTGTTGTCCAATTCCTGTTCTTTTCTATCTAAGATCTGCATTGGAGCTTCCACATATGCTAGAGCATAACTGAATTCTAATTCTGCGTAACTAATAATATTGGAAGGATCTGGGACGTATTTCCTTAACATAGAAACATGAAATACATGACGTATTCTGAATAGAGCTAGTGGTAAAGCTAGCCAATAAGTAATTGAACCAATCTTCTCAAGTATCTCAAATGGGTCAATAAACCTAGGGCTCAACTTACCCTTCTTCCCAAACCTCATGATTCCTTTCAGTGGTGCTATTTTCAAAAACAATGGTCACCTACTTCAAATTTCAATTCCCGGCGGCAAGTATCTGTGTAGCTTTTCTGCTGACTCTGTGCAGCATTGATTCTATCTCGAGTAAGTCGGACTTTATCATATGCCTGCTACACTATTTCTGGCCTCAAAACTCGCCTCTCACCTAACTCACTCTAGTATAAAGGAGAACGACACCTCCTACCATAAAGTGCTTCCTAAGGTGCCATGCCTATGCAAGCTTGATAACTGTTGTTGTAGGCAAACTCCACTAGTGGCAAATATTGGGTCCAGCTACCCCCAAAATCTAATGCACATGCTCACAGCATATCCTCAAGTACTTGGATCATTCTCTTTGTCTAATCATCTGTCTGAGGATGGAAAGCGGTGTTGAATGCTAACTGAGACCCTAAAGCCTCCCATAAGCTCTTCCAAAACCGTGATGTAAAGCGTGGATCATGATCTGAGACTATAGATACCGGTACTTCATAGGATCAAAAAATCTCCTAAATGTAAATCTCTGCCAATCTGTTCATAGGATAGCTAATAGGAAGAAAATGAGCTGTTTTCGTCAGCCGATCAACAACTACCTAGATGGCATTCTGACCATGCGGTGCCAGAGGTAGCCTAGTAACAAAATCCATAGATATGTGATCCCACTTCCATTCAGGGATGTAGAGTGGCTGCAACTGCCCAGCCAGCCTCTGATGCTTAGCCTTAACCTGCTGACACATCAAACACTGCTGCACAAATTCTATAATCTCCCTCTTCATACCACTCCACCAGGAATACTCTTGCAAATCCCTATACATTTTAGTACTACCAGGATGAATTGTGTATAGAGATATCTGAGCCTCCTCTAGAATCGTTCTCCTAATATTATCATCCATAGGCACACACAATATGGTGTGAAACCTCAGAGCCCCGTCATCAGAAATGCTGAATTCCTATCCTTGACCATCCTGTACTCTGACTATTATCTTTGTTAATTCTAGGTCATTCCCCTAAGCGACTTTAATCATTTCATATAGTGTAGGTTGCACAACAAAGCTGGCAATAAATGTCTGAGGATCATCCTCCACTAACTCCACACTGAGCCTTTCCAAGTCCGTCTAAATTTGGATACTGAATTACTACTGCTAACTGCGTTGTACCCTCTAATTTATGGCTTAGTGCATCAGCCACCACATTTGCTTTACCTAAGAGGTAGCTAATGGTGCAATCATAATCCTTGATGAGTTCTAACCATATTTTTTGCCGCATATTCAACTCTTTTTGCATAAAGAAGTACTTTAAACTTTTATGGTCAGAAAATATTTCGCATCTCTCACCATACAAGTATGCCTCCAAATCTTTAGTGCATGTACCATTGCAACCAATTCCAAATTTTGAGTAGGTTAGTTATTTTCATACTCTTTCAACTGCCTGGAAGCATACGCTACCACCCTACCATGCTGCATCAATACATAGCCGAGCCCTTTCAAAGACGCGTCACTGTAAATTACATAACCATCACCTCTTGATGGAATTGTCAATATTGGTGCAGTGACGAGCCGCTGCTTTAATTCCTAAAAACACTACTTACATTCATCGTCCCATGCAAATTTGGCATTTTTCCTAGTCAACCGTGTAAGAGGCCCTGATAAGGCTGAAAACCTTTCAACAAATCGATGGTAATAACCTGCCAGTCCTAAGAAACTTCTTATTTCTTGAACGCTCTTCAGCCTGGCCCAATTCACCACCACCTCAATTTTACTGGATCCATGGAAATACCATCCCCTGAGATCACGTGACCCAAAAACAACACTTTCTCTAGACAAAATTCACATTTACAAAACTTGACATACAACTTCTTCTCCCTGAGCGTCTGTAGTACCTGCCTCAAGTGCGCCTCATGATCCTCAAAACTCTTCGAGTAAACCAGTACATCATCAATAAAAACCACAACAAACTGGTCTAAATATTGGTGAAAGACTCTATTCATCAAGTCCATTAACACGGCTGGGGCATTCGTTAGACCAAATGGCATAATGAGGAATTCATAGTGCCCATACCTGGTCCTGAAGGTTGTCTTCGAGACGTCTTCTGCTTTTACCATCACTTGATGATTGCCTGATCTGAGGTCAATCTTGTAATACACTCATGTACCCTGGAGCTGATAAAAAAAATCATCTATATAGGGTAGAGGATATCTGTTCTTAATAGTTACATTGTTTATCTCCCTGTAATCAATACACATCCTTATAGACCCATATTTCTTCCTTACGAACAACTTTGGAGCTCCCCACAATGATACATTGGGTCATATAAATCCCTTATCCAGCAATTCTTGCAACTAATCTTTTAATTCGCCCAATTCATCTAGAGTCATGCACTAAGGAACCTTAGAGATCGGCGCTGTCCCTGGAGGTAAATCTATAGAAAAATCTACCTCGCGATTGGGAGGCAACCTAGGTAGCTCTTTTGGAAAAATTTCTGAAAATTCCCTTACCACTGGTGTACTGTCAAGATTCGATTCATTTTTTGACACCTCCTTTACAAAACTATAAACCCCTGACTTCCGTCCAGGAGAGGTCTACTCGTCTGCATAGCTGATACTAACTATGATGAAGCACGTACACATGAACCAACAAATATCAATTCTTGCTCGCCAGGGGGTCTAAAAATCACTTCTTTCTGATGACAATCAATATTGGCGTGATTAACTATTAACCAATCCATACCCTGTATTACATCAAACCTATACATATCTAATACGATTAGGTTAGCTGGTAACACTCTCCTATGAATTTCTATTAGATAATCCCTAAGCACTCTTCGACACCTTATCACTGACCCTGATGGTGTGGCCACTAAAAATTCTACATTTACATTTAATAACTAGGTCTCATTTCTAGACAATTTGACATAGGTCGCAGAGACAAAGGAATGAGTAGCACGTGAATCAAACAAAACAATAACTTGATATGGTATAACAGTAAAAGTACCTTGTCACTACATCTGCGACAGTCTCAACATCACCTGGCATCAAAGTGTAAACCCTCGCCTGGTCTACATTCCTCTACTGGCCTCCACAAGGTGCTTGAAAACCTCCCTGATAGGGTTTGGGAGCTAGGACCTGGATCGGCGATCCTGGGCATGCTCGTGCCATGTGGTTGGGTCTTCCACAATGATAGCAAACATCTCTCTACCTGGCACTCCCCTAAATGTTATCTCTTGCATGTCTAACACACCGGGTAGGTCTGCATACCCTGATTCTCACGTGGTCTTGTCGTTTGCCTCTAATCTCCCCTATAACGGTCTCCTCTCCATTGGCGTCGACTAGAACCTACCTGAAAACCCTGAGGCGTGGGCCTCTTTCTCTGACTCTAAGTTACGATACCTCTTTTGTATGCAACTTTGAATCACCGCAGCCCTATCAACGACCTTCACAAATATCTGAGCCCAAAAACCAATAACCCGCTCAAACAAGTTTTGCCTCTAGCCTTCTTCGAACTTCCTTGCCCTTTTCTTTTCGTCTGGTGCCAAATATGGGGCGAACTGAGATAGCTCAATAAATTGAGCTGCATACTGTGATATTTTCATCTGCCCCTGTACTAAGTGCATAAACTCAGCTGCCTTTGCACTCCGAATGATAGCAGGGAAATATCGCTCGAAGAACACCTCCTTGAATAGACTCCACGTCACTGGAACTGGTTCCAGCTTCTACTCCTCAATCAGTCACGCTGATCTCTACCAGCGTTTTACCTCTCATTTCAATTTAAATGTAAAAAATACCACCTTCTGCTCATCTGTACATGGAAGCACTGCCAAGGTCTCCTCAATGTCTTGGACCCAATTTTCAGTCATAATCGGGTTAGCTCCTCTTGCAAAAGATGGGAGCTTTATTCGCGTAAACTGCTTGAGTAGTTGCTCTCCCCTGAGCTCCTAGCCGTCTCAACCATCACCTGCTGGGTCACGCTACACAATACTACATTAGTATCTCCACCTCCCATACTGGAAGGTCCTGGTCCGTCTCCCCCAACGTTCGTACGAATGCTTCCTAGTCAATCCTGAAAAACAAAGAAGACACTTTAAAGACCCTATCTTCCATGCAAACCTATTCTATTTCATTCAATTGAAATCCCATATTCCTACTTAACTATCCCCCCTATTCAAAATCCAAAATCTAATCCTGTAACCTAGAAACACGACCCGAAAATAGTTTACTATGACTTTCATGAAATTGTCACCCCAGGAAAGACACAGAAACCACCACAGAAATCTTGTCCCCAGACTACAGAATAAAATCTCAAATTCTTTCCTATACTCTGGTATTGCTTCCGCTGCATTCTAGAGTCTATAGAACCTAACGACCTAGGCTCTGATACCAAACTATAACGACCTGCTTTTTCTTGCTATATATTTTTTTTCCCTCCTACTTAAAATAAATTTAAAATTTCTACTACTTTGATACCTTTTAATATAAACAAACCCACATCATAGTCAAGATAGGACCCGTGGAATCGGAGACGTAATAAACCACCTAAACAGCGAGAAGCAGAATGCATACAACTAGGCCAATATATATAATACCAGTGTCAAAATATTTCCCAAAATATACATACACAACTATTCCCAGAAATACCCTCAACTGAAACTAGGGCTATACAAAAATAACCTCCCAAAATACTCACCCTACAGATAGGGCAGTACTGTAGCCCCTCTATTTTCGAGCCTGATTTGCTCGCCTAACTGGATCACTTGAAAAATGTTAAATCACTGGGATGAGACAATGCTCAGTAAGAAAAAATATGCTATTGCCAGTGTGTGGCAAATAAGTTACATATTTTTAAAATCTGATTTAGCAAAACCATAAATAACTAAATCTGAGAAAACATGTATAACTAACGTACAATATAGCTTATCCCTATGTTACATAACATAACTATCTTTATGAATTTTCTATTCATAATACTTCTAATATTCATAGTTACATCTACTATTTTTGTCAATCTGAATATACATACAATAACTGAGAAAATTTCCCAAGATGGATAACTGTATGTCATGATTTAACCCCTCATGACAGGGTTGTGCGGCCCGTAGGTGGGACCCATCACTGGCTAGCCTACCAGGATAAGTCACTTTACTGTGAAAGTCAAATCGGCCTCCTTAACCCTAATTGACGGGGAGCCTATTCAAAAAATAGGCACGATTAACTGCTGTAAATCCACATACTATCTGAGTTATATGGTTGCACTCTGAACTATAAATAACTACGGTACCGTGCTCTGTAAACTGATCTATAATGATCCATCCGGGTCTGATACTACATAATAAATTTCTATATAAAATATATATGTTTTACCATAATTCTATATTAACTGTATTAAGCATGACGCTGTAATAAACTGTATTTTTGTATCAATTGTATTTCTGTATGTCATGGTTCTATGATCTGTATATCATGGTTATGTAAAACTATATAATCATGGTACTATGAAAACTGTAAAAACATATTCCTGTCTGTATATACTGTAAATCATGATCTTGAAAATACTGTAAGAACATAATTTTGTATATTTACTATAAATCATGATTTTGTAAGTACTATGTAGCCATAGATTTGTAATAAAACTACATAATCTGTATATCATGATTTTGTAGAAACTATAAAATCGTAGTTCTATAAAAAGTTGTGTAGAATTTTGTACTATATCAATATTCTCAGGCCACACAATAGTTCCCCGATCAACACCCTGAAAATAACATCTCTCAGAACCAAATTTCAGTATTTCTCTGTGTACTACATTTCTTCTAAATATGGAAAATCCAAATATTGAATAAAAAGTCTTACCTTGAATTTGGGATGAAATCCAAGACAGCCCCACCAATGATCCACTCCAGCAGATGTGAAGAGAACTTTCCCAGGAGTGTTGTGGTGGCCTCGGATCGTCGAAACGGCAAGAAACCCAAAAACATAAAGAGAAAGAGGAAGGGATGAACAGGAGAGAGAGAGAGAGAGAGAGAGAGTGGGTTTGTGCATGAGAATTTGGATGAAAAATCAAGTTTTGGCTATTTATACATTGACCTTCGTCGACGAGACACATCACTTCGTCGACAAAGTTAAGAAGGAAGTTTGTCGATGAATGCTCATTCCTCGTCGATGAAATTCAGATATGAAAATAGTCTCTCGGTATTTTTTTATTGACAAGACACGTGTCCCCTCGACGAACCCCTCAAGCACGCTCGTCGACGAGCATCCTGTGTTCATCGACGAGACCCTATTTAATTTCTAATTTTAATTCCTTTTTCTCTCTTTCTCCTATTATTAAATTATTAAAATTATCTGGGTCTCTACACTTCTTGCCTATACTCCAACTTATACACATCAAGTTTTGGGCATTCACATTCTAGATATTCAAGATTCAAGAGCATTCAATCATATCTTATTGCAACGTATCATTCATCTTGAGGTTTATGGTTTGGTAAAATTATTTTATGCATTTAAATCTCTTTTTTCCCATACTCATTAGATTTTATATATATTTCTTGGGAACAAAAATAATAATCTATATATTTTTATTCACTGATTGAATATACATACTTGAGAAAAATTCGTTTAAACTAAAATCTTTGAGATATTTTTGAATATAATTTTCGTTCAAATATTTACTACTACAATAACTATTTGATTGCAAGCTTTGAAAGGGTTTCAATATATATTTGTGATAAATATTGTTTTGAAAAATATTGCTTAAATCTTTGCAATATTTCAAGTCATATTTTTATTCAAAGATTTAATCTTACAAATTACTTGATAATTAGAACCTAGATCTGAGTGTTATTAAAGATTATTTTTATAAGGATCGTATCTTGATATTCTTGCATCAAGTGGATTGTTTTTAGGACCCTAAAATCTCAAAAACATTTATTTATAAGAAATTATTTTTTTCGAAGATATTAATTTGAAGGTAAAGTTTGTGAAGCATATCATTTATATAATGATCTCATCGTTAGATACATACAGAGCTTCAAGTTTTATTGTATGAATATGTGTTAAGATTTTCTATTGTACTCACTAGCTTGGTTAGAAGCAATACTGAGTTTTGCAGAATTGTAATTCTATATTGTAATCGCAGTTTAGGATGTGAACTGGGTTTGAGGAGAAAGCTATATCTCTTGTAAACAGCGGAGTAGGAGGAAGTTGTACCTCTTGTAAGCTGCAGATTGTAAGGGAAGTTCCATCCCGGTTAAACGAGCAGGGATTTAGTGGAATCCTTGAGTGGGTTGCCCAAAGCGAGGACGTAGGCTGGGTTGGCTGAACCTCGTAAAATCATATTTGCATCTCTCTTTCGCTTAACCCTTTTTAATTTCCATATTGTATTTAAATTACTTGTGCATTGTGTATGTGTTGAACACTTGTTACATCTGTGAGTAATTGGGTAAAGGTGTATGCTTAACAAAGACACATATTAGATTGATTGAGTGTAAAACATTAACCTCGTTGTTTGGAAACTTGAAAGTTTGTAATTGAGGGTTTTTTGAAATTAGATCTTAAAGGTCATAATTTTTTAAAAATACCCAATTCACCCCCCCTCTTGGGATAACACCGTAATTCACATGATGGAAAAGATAATATCGGTGCAGTGACCAGCCGCTGCTTCAACCCCTGGAAGTTCTGCTCACAATCGTTGGTCCATTCAAACTTTACATTTTTCCTCGTGAGTCGTATCAGTGGACCCGATAATCTAGAAAACCTATCCACAAAACGCCAGTAGTACCCTGCCAGACCTAGGAAACTTATGATCTCCTGTACGTTCCCCGATCTCACCCAATTAACTACCACTTCTATCTTACTTGGATCGATTGATATGCCATCCCCAAAGATCACATGCCCAAGGAAAGTGACCTACCTCAGCCATAATTCACATTTCTTAAACTTGGCAAAAAACTTCTTTTCTCTCCATACCTACAAAACTAGCCTCAAAAAATCCTTGTGCTCCTCATAACTCTTTGAATAAACCAGTATATATTATCTATAAAGACCACAACAAACTGGTCCAAATATTGATGGAATACCCCATTCATCAGATTTATAAACGTTGCCGGTGTAATAGTCAGACCAAATGGCATAACTAGAAACTCGTAGTGACCATATTTGATCCTGAATGTTGTCTTCTAGGAACATCCTCAGCTTTAATTTTCACCTGATGGTATCCCGACCAAAGATCAATCTTGGAGTAGACCTAAGTACCCTGGAGCTAATAAAATAAGTCATCAATTCTAGGAAGAGGGTACTTATTCTTGATCCTCACTTTATTTATCTCCTAATAATTGATGCACATTCTCATAGTCCCATCTTTCTTCTTCACAAATAGAACTGGTGCTCACCAAAGCGACACACTAGGTCTTATAAACCCTTTATTCAACAACTCATTCAATTGGTCTTTCGGTTCTTTCAGTTCAGCTGGAGCCATCTTATAGGGTTCTTTAGATATCGGTGCCGACCTTGGAAGTAAATCCATGGTAAACTTGATCTCTCGATCTGGTGGTAAACCAGGTAACTCTTTGGAAAATACATCTTGAAATTCTCCGACTACTGAAATATCAACAAGCTTTAATTCTCCTTCTAACATCTCATTTACATAAGCTACAAACCCCTGGCAACCATCCTGAAGCAGTCTCCTCGCTTGAATAGCTGACACTAACTATGGCGAGGCATGTACACGTAATCCCATAAATTTGAATTCCTGCTCTCCCAGTGGTTTGAAGTTCTTTTTTTTTTTTTTTATGGCAATCAATTATAGCATAGTTAGCTGCCAGCCAATCCATATCCAATATTATATCGAATCCTTGCATGTCTAATATCACGAGATCGGCTGGTAATATTTTCCCCTAAATACCCACTGGATAGTTTTTAAGCACTATTCTACACCTCACTACTGATCTAATCGGCATGGCTACTGAAACCTCAACATTTAACAACTGTGTCTTAACCCCAAATAATTGGACATACCCCAATGATATGAAAGAATGGGTGGAACTTAAGCCAAATAAAACAACAGCTTTATATGATAAAGCAATAAGAATACCTATCACAACGTCACCTGTAACCTCGGTATCTCCTAGCGTCAATGCATAAACCTTTGCTTGGGTTGTGTTCCATGGGGTGCCTGATGACCTCCCCAGAAAGGTCTAGGAGCTGGGGCATGAGTTGACGGTCCTTGACATGCTCGTGCCATATGACCGAGTTTCCCACACCGGTAGCAAACGTTCTCTCCCATTGAGCATTCACCCATATGTCTCCGGTCACACTTAGGGCAGATGGGATAAATCTTCTCTCCCTGAAAACCACGGTGTCCCATCATCTACCTCTGGCCTCCGCTATACCGATCTCCTCTCCATGGGCCCCGGCTGGAACCCACCTAAAATCCTGAAGGCGTGGGCCTCTTTCTTATGCTCTGTGTTCCCACATCCCTCTGATTGCTCTCCCCTGCTACTATGACCCTATCTACTAGTTCAAAGAAGTCCTACACCTTTAGAACTGCCACCTAGTGGGAAGTCCTGGTGTAATAAAAAGTCAACTTTGTATCCCTGGAATGGGAGGACCTAACCGAGTCCCGACTATTTTAAACTGAGTCCCAATTCTTAAACCGAGTCCTGGTACTTTAAATCGAGTCCCGATTATTTTTAATTAAGGCCTTTAATTTTCAAAATTGAGTCTTTTAAATTGAGCCTTTAAATTTTAAATTGAGGCTTTTTTTAATTAAGTATTTTATTTTAAAATTGAGTCCCTTATTTTTTTTCAAGTCCCTTTTATTGAGTCATTTTTATTTTGAGTCCGAGTTCTTTTATTTCCGGGATTAAGGTCGTTTTCATGGGCCTCTCTTTTATTGTGCATCTAAATGCAATTCATGGGCCATGCAAAATAAGTCCACGCACAACTTCAAGAAGGGGCGGCACACTCCATGGAGAACCTAGGGTTTGCAAGATTGTTTTTTTCTTTTAGTCTATAAAGAGAGACACACCGAGGATACATAGTGGAGGTGTAGTGATTCCAAAAAAATAATTAAAAAAAAATAATATTATTAATCAATTAATTAATTAAATATTATTAAATTAAATAATGAAATAAACAAATAAAAGGAATATTGTGGAAAAAAATTTAAATAAAGATATATATTAAGTTATATATGTACACACACACACACGTGTGTGTGTGTGTGTGTGTGTGTATAAAGTTATTATATAATATAAGTTAAAGTAGAAATATTATATATATAAAGCTTCTACAGGAAGCTTTGTTCAATCCAAATTTGAAATTGGATTTCATGCCTCTCCAGTGCTCTCTCTCACCTCTCCTGCTCTGTCTCTTTCCTTTGTCTTCCTCTTCTCTCTCACCTTATTTTCTCTATAAATGTTTAGTCGATTAGAAAACCGAAGATACTTTTGGGTTTTTATCTCCTTCACTGACATTTTTGCCATAGTAGATTTGTTGTGGGAGTGACGTAGGAACCACTCTTGGGGAAAGGTATACTCCCTCTCTTTCCTTAATTTCTCCTTAGATCTTTAACTAAATCAAAGATTGAGCACCACCACGAGGTCCTAGTATCGATCGTCGTCATTTTGTTCTGAGCAAATTTTCAATTTAGGGGTATTAGGCACCACTCCAAAACAAGAGTGGGATTTAGGGGATTAAAGAAATTGGTCATTATCAAGAGTTTAGTTGCTATTTGGAATTTATGGGCTTAGGAAATGTTAAAATTGTATTTTATTTAGGGTCGATTTGATTAAACTAGTGATTCAGGGTTTGGGTGAGCACCATAGGTATCATTTCAGGGTTCTTTTTGGCGTAATTCAAGAAATCAGGAAAGGGGAATATATTAAATAAAGATTTTTGAGGAAATAACTAGTAAAAAATGGAAATATTATGTATATATGTATATGACTTTCATGTGGGTTCTTAAATGCCCTTCGTTTAAATTATAAATTTCTGAGCCTATGGCTGTGGTATTAGACATTAATTGTGAAAATGGAAGTTAAATGACATATTTTCTGGTTTATTGTGTAAGGAATTAAATGTAAATTTTCAGTATATCAACGATGATTATGTGTTGGCTTATTTTTAGTGAACGTATGAAATATATTACTAAATTTTGTGGCATGAGTAAAATGAAGTTTTTGCGCTAAACTGTTGACCTTATAGGTTGCACCCGGTTTTGATAATGACAAATATTGATATTTGATGTTTGTCAAGTGTTTGTGCAGATTCAAATCAAACTTCCTTGATAACACTTGAAGAAACAAGAAGATCGTGAAGCTTTGTAATTTACATTGTAGTATATAGTCATATTTGTAATAAGGTTTGTAATAGTAATCTAGGATATGACTTGTATGCCTATCACCTACACATCATGCACACAAGATATAGTGTGAGCTCAACTTGACCATAGTAAGACCCTAGGCTCCCACACACATACACACATTACATAAAATATGAGTGTGAAATAATTGTGCGTAAATTGAATATATCTAAACAAACTCAGAGGGGACGGGCGACCGAACCCTGGTAGTTCAAACTGCCTCGTGCGACCGAACCATGGAGGTCAACATGTTGACCTGAATTAGGGCGACCGAACTAAAAATGTTCACATATTCTTCAGCCACCCGAACGTCTAGAAAGGGACATCTTACCAACTTGGGCAATCGAGCATTTCAGTTCAAAATCCGACTCAAGTGACTGAACTCAAGAAATTGGGCACCCGACGTGTATACCGGGCACCCAAAGTCACGTAGCTTTGCGACTGACTTTGATTCGGGTTGCTGAACTAAGACACCGGTGATCAAATTTATCTAAACATATTTTTTTGCTGTGTCTTGTTGGGCAATCGAACTCAGGTTCAGCCACCCGAACCTTACCCGATTAAAATTATTTTAACCATGGTAAAACAGTGTTATTTCAGGCTAATTGAATTTTAATCCTTTGAGACTTTTTTAATAATACCCATCCTGTCCCAAACGGTTATATTTTTTCACCTGGCTATAAATATGTTCTCATTTGCATGATTAGGAAGTGATTAAGAAAAAGTGATTAGCAAAATACTCTCTCTATCTTGAAAAATCCTTGTCTAAAAACTCTCAAACTTGCCTTATTTGATAAAATTTGAGACTGTGAGAGTTCTTCGTGCGTTATTGTAATTGTTATACAGTGCTAGATTCTCCCATTTGTATGATTGTTATATATATTTTTCTTGGGGAGCTTCAGCCTAGGTTTAACCCATAGATTTCTTATTTATAAATCTAGTGTGGGAGTAAACCAAGGAAACTTAGGATATTTGCATTTCATTGCAAGTGTCCAATAGCTTTGCTTTTGGTGTGCAAAGATTTTCTAACAAGCAAGCAATCTTTTTCAAACTAGTTCTGTGCTCATTTCAATGAAGAAAATCATTTAGAAACTACTTTGATTATCTATATAGTATACTTGGAATGTTGATGCATTGTTGAAATATTTTGTTTAGATTCCAAGTCATTGCTTGTGTTGATTATTCTCGAGCATCATATTGATTGTATTGTGTTAAATACTCTTGAGCTACATATTGACTATACTGTGCTAAGTATTGATAGAATAGACCTTGCATCACTGAGCTTACACTATATCCTTACTTTTGATGCGTATGTGATTAAGCGTATTATTTGGGTACAAATCTGCTTTATATGAAAGCACTATTTCATTGTACCATTTGATTGTAAATATGAGTGATTCCAGGTGTGGCCTGAGGGGGCGGTAATCCAGCCCGGTAAGGATTGGTGTAAAGGTTGAGGTCAACCCTGTGCTAATTGACCTAGTTTGTATAGGTGTCGCTCCACCCGGTTAAGTGAGCAAGTGATAGTGATAATCCTTGTGCTTGTTAGCCAAGGTGGGGATGTAGGCAATTGGTTGAACCTCAATAACATTTCTGTGTGTCACTCTTACCTTATTGTTCTACTGGTGCATGTGTTGTTAATTAAGTTGCTTTATTTAATTCTTGTTATGTTTATATTACTCGCACTAGATTGACTATAGGGTTGCAAACATACTGCTGTTAGAAGGAATACATAGGTTAAATTTTAAAAATACCAATTCACCCTCCCTCTTGGGATCACGGTAAAGCTAACAATTGGTATCAAAGGCACGTTGCATAGACCAGTTGTTATTTTGCAAAAAGATCAAATATGGCTCATAGCTCCGTGACCCCTTTCCCTAAGGGACCATCTTCCACACGTCCTCCTATTTTCAGTGGTGTTAATTACACCTTTTGGAAACAGAGGATGCGCATCTACCTTCAGAATACTGATTGGAAGGCGTGGAGGATTGTCTCTAAGGGAAACTATATCCCTATGAAAATTGAGGGTGTAACCAGGGTTCCTAAGACTGAGGATGAATATGATGATGATGATATGAAAGTTGTTAGTATTAATGTCACTGCCATGAATATTTTATACTGTAGTCTTGATGTAAATGAATTTAGTAGGATTATGACATGTTCTACTGCAAAAGAAATATGGGATAAGTTATAAGTCACATATGAGGGTACTAGAGATGTGAAAAACAGTAGGATAGATATGCTGACTAGTGAGTATGAGGCTTTTAGGATGAATGTAGGTGAGTCCATTCAGAGCATGTACACTAGATTCACACACATCATAAACTCACTACATGCATTAAGAAAGACCTATCCCACATATGAGATGATTAGGAAGATCCTTAAAGGCTTACCTCATGTTTGGGAAGCTAAGGCTACGACCATTGTTGAGGGTAGATACCTTATGGCCATGACCCTAGATGAACTGATAGGTTCCTTAATTACTTATGAATTGTCCATAAATGGAAGGCTTCATAAGCACAACAGAGCTAAGAAAGTTACTGCATTAAAAATCTCCACGAACATATCCAGTGAGTGCAGTGGATCTGAAACTAATGAGGATATGGCTATGCTAGCCAGAAAGTTTAATAGATTTTTCAGGAAAAACAGAAAGCCATTCAAAAATTACAAGGAACTTATTACTGAAAAGGGAGAGCCTAGCAAAAGAAAAGAAAAGAAAAGTCAAATGCTCCCACATGTTATAACTGCAATAAAATCGGGCACATCAAACCAGACTGCCCATTGCTGAGAAAGGAAACCAAGAAAAAGAAGAAAGCTATGAAGGTGAGCACTTGATGGGACCAATACAGCAGCAGCGACTCGGACACAGATCATAGTGACACGGAGGTCGCTAATCTATGCTTGATGGCACACGAAGATGAGGTTTGCCTAAGATCGTCCACCTCCAAGGACAGATGATACTTGGATAGTGGGTGCTTATGGCACATGACTGGTGACAAGGGAAAATTCATATCAATTGTTCCCAAGGAGGGAGGCTATGTAACATTTGGGGGCAATGCCAAAGGACACATCATCAGGGTAGGTAAGGTTGGTAAGGATTTGTCTCTTACTATTGATAATGTCTTGTTGGTTGATGGACTAAAACATAATCTGCTTAGTATAAGTCAGTTGTGTGACATAGGATATCAAGTATCTTTTGAAAATGAAAAATGCAAAGTGGAAAATAAAACGGACCACAAAGTGCTTTTTACTACTGATAGAAATGAAAATGTCTATACTACCTCACTTGATAATTTAGCTTCACAACAAGTAACATGCTTTTCTGCTATAAATGAAGCTAGTTGGTTGTGGCATAGGCACTTGGGACATGCTAGCATGGATTTATTGTCTAAACTTGTTAGAAAAGAATTGGTTAAAGGCTTGCCTAAGATGTCTTTTGTAAAGGACAAAATATGTGATGCATGTCAAATGGGTAAGCAAACAAAATCCAGTTTTAAGAAAAAGAAATTTATATCTACTACTAGACCTATGGAGATGCTTCACCTAGATTTATTTGGACCTAATTCTGTGCAAAGTTTTGGTGGTAAATTTTATGCTTTTGTAATTGTGGATGACTTTTCTAGATTCACATGAAAAATGAATCATGTGAATAATTCACCAAACTGTGTAGGAAAATTCAAAATGAAAAAGGATATAAAATCACTCACATAAGAAGTGATAGGGGCACATAATTCAAAAATGAAAGCATAGAGAAATATTGTGACTTGGAGGGCATATCACATAACTTCTCTGCACCTAGGACCCCCCAACAAAATGGTGCAGTAGAAAGAAAGAATAGGTCACTACAAGAAATGGGTAGAACTATGTTGAATGAGCATAACTTACCTAAATATTTTTAGGCCGAGGCCATTAATACTGCATGCTACGTTATGAATAGGGTGTTGATTAGACCATCAATTAATAAAACCCCTTATGAATTGTGGAACAACCATAAGCCTAATATTTCCTATTTTCATGTGTTTGGTTGTAAATGCTTCGTGCTTAGAGATAATGAACATCTAGGAAAATTTGATTCCAAATCTGATGAAGGTATTTTCCTAGGATATGCATTAAATAGAAAAACATATAGGGTTTTCAATAAAAGAACTTTAACTGTCATTGAATCTATTCATGTTGTGTTTGATGAGTCTAATCCATTTTCTAATAAAGATGATGAGGATGATATTGATATTAGAAAATGCTTAGAGAAAATGTATATTAAAAACAATTCAAGTGAAAATCAAGAAGCAAACGAAAAATCACTTGAAGAGAATAAAAATGGAAATTAGGAGTTGCCTAGAGATTGGAAATTCATTAGAAATCATCCTATAGATCAAATCATAGGCGAACCATCATGTGGAGTAGCCACAAGATCCTCTTTGAGAAATATAGTGAATCATTCTGCTTTCTTTACCCAAGAAGAACCTAAAAATATTAAAGAAGGCATAGAAGATGAGTCTTGGGTGATGTCCATGCAAGAAGAACTTAACCAATTTGAAAGAAGTAAAGTGTGGACCTTAGTTCCTAAACCAAATGAGCACACCATCATTGGAACTAAATGGGTATATAGAAATAAGAAAGATGAGACTAGGAATAAAGCTAGACTAGTTGCCCAAGGGTATAACCAACTGGAAGGGATTGACTTTGATGAAACATATGCTCTTGTTACTAGGTTAGAAGCCATTTGTATGCTACTTACCCTTGCTGCTTTTAAAAATTTTAAACTATTTCGAACGGATGTTAAAAGCGCTTTCCTAAATGGCTATATTAATGAAGAGATTTACGTAAAACAACCACCCGGTTTTGAAAATCATAAATATCTTGATCATGTTTACCGGTTAACTAAAGCTATGTATAGATTGAAATAAGCTCCTAGAGCTTGGTATGAGAGACTTTGTAGGTTTCTACTAGAAAATGGGTTTACCTGTGGCAAGATTGACACTACACTCTTTATCAAGTCCAAAAATGATGATGTGCTTCTTGTTCAAATTTACGTGGACGATATCATTTTTGGAGCAACTAATGATGAGTTGTGTAATGAGTTTGCCAAATGCATGTAAAGTGAATTTGAAATGAGCATGATGGGTGAACTTAGTTTCTTCTTAGGGCTACAAATTAAGCAAGCTAATCATGGAACTTTCATATGCCAATCTAAATATATCAGGGATTTGCTAAAGAAATTTAATATGGAAGATTGAAAAATTCTTGGTACACCCATGAATCCTTCCATTAAGCTTGATAAAGATGAGCAAGGGATCCCTGTTGACGTTAAATTGTATCGTGGCATGATTGGAAGTCTTCTATATCTCGCTGCTAGTAGGCTTGATATTATGTTTAGTGTATGTATGTGTGCTAGGTTTTAGGCTACTCCTAAGGAATCTCATTTAAAAGTTGTTAAACGAATTCTTAGATATCTAGTTGGGACTATTGAATTAGGATTGTGGTACCCTAAGCATGCTACCTTTGAGATTGTTAGTTACATTGATGCTGACTTTACCAGTAGTAAGGTTGATAGAAAAAGCACTAGCGGCAGTTGTCATTACTTAGGACAATCTCTTGTTTCTTGGTTCTCCAAGAAACAAAACTCAGTTGCCTTATCCACAACTGAAGCTGAATATATTGCGGCTGGAAGTTGTTGTGCCCAAACTCTTTATATAAAACAACAACTTGTGGACTTTGGATTGCACTATGAAACAGTACCGATTAAATGTGATAATACTAGTGCAATCAACATCTCTAAAAATTCTATTTCACATTCATGAACTAAACACATTGAGATTAGACATCATTTTCTTCATGACCATGTACAAAAAGGAGATGTTGCATATGAGTTTGTATGCATCAATGAACAATGGGCTGACGTATTCACTAAACCACTACCCGAGGATAGGTTCATACAAATTAGACGTGAGTTAGGCTTAATGCATTGTAGAGAAGCTTCCTAAAACTTAAATGTTTCATAACTTGCATAAATTTAGGGGGAGCTCTCTCATGGGAACTTTTTCAAGTCGTAGCAACTAATCCTATTGTTGACTTATCTTTTTGCTTGAGACTTTGTGAAAGTTGATTATTGATTATGTGCACAGTTCATATTGCATGCTTATATTGTTTCTCATTTGTAGTGCAAAATTTGTCCACTCCTTGTTCATATTAATATTTTATTTACTTGATTGGACCATACTGAACTGTTTGAGTAGTTGTGGATAAACTGCTAGGATATATAACCTCAAACATGTTATAATTATACATGATATATTTTGGAAAGTTCGATTTACAAATGGCACTCTGCCAAAATTTTTATAAATCTTTCTAACTTTTCTTGTATATTCGTAACATTTACTCATTGCCTGGTTTACTTTAATTGGCCTTTTTTGCTGTTGCCAAAAGGGGGAGATGGAAAAGGGGCAAAAATAATGGGTAACATAATTTGTTTAGAATGCATATTGAAAGGGGGAGCCTTCTTTTACTTAACCCATATTTTTGTTAGTTTTATTTGTCATCATCAAAAAGGAGGAGAATGTTGACCTTATAGGTCACACTCGGTTTTGATAATGACAAATATTGATATTTGATGTTTGTCAAGTGTTTTTACAGATTCAAATCAAATTTCCTTAGTGACATTTGAAGAAACAAGAAGACCGTGAAGATTCATAATTTACATTGTAGTATATAGTCATATCTGTAATAAGGTCTGTAATAGTAATCTAGAATATGGCTTGTATGCCTATCACCTGCACATCATGCACACAAGATATAGTGTGAGCTCAACTTGACCATAGTAAGACCCTAGGCTCCCACACACATACACATATTGCATAAAGTTTGAGTGTGAAATAATTGTACATAAATTGAATATATCTAAACAAACTCAGAGGGGACGGGTGACCGAACCCTGGTAGTTCAAACTGCCTCGTGCGACCAAACCATGGAGGTCAACATGTTGACCTGAACTAGGGCGACCAAACTAAAAATGTTCACATATTCCTCAGCCACCCAAAAGTCTCGAAAGGGACATCTTACCAACTTGGGTGACAGAGCATTTCAGTTCAAAAACTGACTCAAGCGACCGAACTTAAGAGTTCGGGCACCCGAAGTCACGTAGCTTTGCTACTGATTTTGATTCGAGTTGTTGAACTAAGACACGAGCAACCGAATTTATCTGAATATATTTTTGAGCTGTGTCTTGTCAGGCGACTGAACTCAGGTTCAGCCACCCGAACCTCGCCCGATTAAAATTATTTTAACCACGGTAAAACAGGGTTATTTCAGGCTAATTGAATTTTAATCCTTTGAGACTTTTTTAATAATACCCATCCTGTCCCAAACGGTTATATTTTTTCACCTGGCTATAAATATGTTCTCATTTGCATGATTAGGAAGTGATTAAGAAAAAGCAATTAGCAAAATACTCTTTCTATCTTGAAAAATCCTCCCTTGTCCAAAAACTCTCAAACTTGTCTCCTTTGATAAAATCTGAGATTGTGAGAGTTCTTCGTGCATTATTGTGATTGTTATGCAGTGCTAGATTCTCCCATTTGTATGATTGTTATATATATTTTTCTTGGGGAGTTTAGCCTAGGTTTAACCCACGGATTTCTTATTTATAAATCTAGTGTTGGATTAAACCAAAGAAGCTTAGGATTTTTGCATTTCATTGCAAGTGTCCAATAGCTTTGCTTTTGGTGTGCAAAGATTTTCTAACAAGCAAGCAATCTTTTTCAAACTAGTTCTGTGCTCATTTCAATGAAGAAAATCATTTAAAAACTAGTTTGACTATCTGTATAGTATACTTGGAACGTTGATGCATTGTTGAAATATTCTATTTAGATTCCAAGTCATTGCTTGTGTTGATTATTCTTGAGCATCATATTGATTGTATTGTGTTAAATACTTTTGAGCTTCATATTGACTATACTGTGTTGAGTATTGATAGAATAGACCTTGCATCACTGAGCTTACACTATATCCTTGCTTTTGATGCGTATGTGATTAAGCATATTATTTAGGCACAAATCTGCTTTACGTGAAAGCACTATTTCATTGTATCGTTTGATTGTAAATCTGAGTGATTCTAGGTGTGGCTTGAGGGGGCGGTAATCCAGCCTAGTAAGCATTGGTGTAAAGGTTGAGGTCAGCCTTGTGCTAATTGACCTAATTTGTATAGGTGTCGCTCCACCCGGTTAAGTGAGCATGTGATAGTGATAATCCTTGTGCTTGTTAGCCGAGTAGGGGACATAGGCAATTGGCCGAACCTCAATAACATTTCTGTGTGTCACTCTTACCTTATTATTCTTCTGGTGCATGTGCTGTTAATTAAGTTGCTTCATTTAATTCCTGTTATGTTTATATTGCTCGCACTAGATTGACCATAGGGTTGTGAACATATTGCTATTAGAAGGAATACCTAGGTTAAATTTTAAAAATACCAATTCACCCCCCTTCTTGGTGTCACGATAGAGCTAACAATTGGTATCAGAGCCACGTTGCATAGACTAGTTATTATTTTGCAAAAAGATCAAATATGGCTCATAGCTCCATGACCCCTTTCCCTAAGGGACCATCTTCCACACATCCTCCTGTTTTCAGTGGTGTTAATTACACCTTCTGGAAACAGAGGATGCGCATCTACCTTCAGAATACTGATTGGAAGGCGTGGAGGATTGTCTCTAAGGGAAACTATATCCCTATGAAAATTGAGGGTGTAACCAGGGTTCCTAAGACTGAGGATGAATATGATGATGATGATATGAAAGCTATTAGTCTTAATGCCACTGCCATGAATATTTTATACTGTAGTCTTGATGTAAATGAATTTAATAAGATTATGACATGTTCTACTGCAAAAGAAATATGGGATAAGTTAGAAGTCACATATGAGGGGACTAGAGATGTGAAAGACAGTAGGATAGATATGCTGACTAGTGAGTATGAGGCTTTTAGGATGAATGTAGTGAGTCCATTCAGAGCATGTACACTAGATTCACACACATCATAAACTCACTACATGCATTAGGAAAGACCTATCCCACATATGAGATGATTAGGAAGTTGCTTAGAGGTTTACCTCCTATTTGGGAAGCCAATGCTGAGGGTAGAGACATTAAGGCCATGACCTTAGATGAACTGATAGGTTCCTTGATTACTTATGAATTGTCCAGAATTGAAAGGCTTAATGAGCATAACAGGGCTAAGAAAGTTACTACATTAAAAATCTCCACAAACATATCCTGTGAGTGCAATGGATCTAAAAGTGATGAGGATATGGCTATGCTAACCAGAAAGTTTAGCAGATTTTTTAGGAAAAACAGAAAGCCATTCAAAAATTACAGGGAACCTATTACTGAAAAGGGGGAGCCTTACAAAAGAAAAGAAAATTCAAATGCTCCCACATGTTATGAATGCAATAAAATCGGGCACATTAAACCTAACTGCCCATTTCTGAAAAAGGAAACCAAGAAAAAGAAGAAAGCTATGAAGGCAAGCACTTGATGGGACCAATACAGCAGCAGCGACTCGGACACAGATCATAGTGACACGGAGGTCGCTAATCTGTGCTTGATGGCACTCGAAGATGAGGTTTGCCTAAGATTGTCCTCCTCCAAGGACATATGGTACTTGGATAGTGAGTGCTCACGGCACATGATTGGCGACAAAGGAAAATTCATATCAATTGTTCCTAAGGACGGAGGCTATGTAACTTTTGGGGACAATGCCAAAGGACGCATCGTCGGGGTAGGTAAGGTTGGTAAGGATTTGTCTTTTACTATTGATAATGTCTTGTTAGTTGATGGACTAAAACATAATCTGCTTAGTATAAGTCAGTTGTGTGACATAGGATATAAAGTATCTTTTGAAAATGACAAATGCAAAGTAGAAAATAAAACGGACCACAAAGTGCTTTTTACTGCTGATAGACATGAAAATGTCTATACTACCTCACTTGATAATTTAGCTTCACAACAAGTAACATACTTTTCTGCTATAAATGAAGCTAGTTAATTGTGGCATAGGCACTTGGGACATGCTAGCATGGATTTCTTGTCTAGTATCGATTGCCATAGGAGAGAGGTGGTGTTTAAACCTTCAGGAGAACTGGAATTCAAGTTCATAGGATTGTGTGTGCGTTTAGCAGCACGGATCCTTTCAGCTACGCAGGTTAGGAGATTACTCCTCGAGGGATGCAAAGGGTATCTAGCATTTGTGAAAGACACGCCGGAAGAAGAATGCAAAGTGGAGGGGATTCTTGTAGTGTGCGAGTTCCCAGACGTGTTTCTAGAGGATTTTCCAGGATTTCCTCCTGATTGTGAGGTAGAGGTTGTTATGGAATTGATTCCAGGTACGACGCCAACATCAAAGGCTCCATATCGTATGACTCCAGCTGAATTGAAAGAGTTGAAGGAACAGCTATAGGAACTATTAGACAAGAGGTACATTCGACCGAGTGTTTCGCCCTGGAAGCACTGATGTTATTTGTAAGAAAGAAGGATGGGTAGATGAGGATATGCATAGACTATAAAGAGCTTAACAAGATGATGACCAAGAACAAATATCCGCTACCTAGGATTGATGATCTGTTTGACTAGCTACAGGGCACGCAGATCTTCTCTAAGATCAATCTACAATTTGGGTATCACCAGCTGAGGGTGAAAGTAGAGGACATTCTGAAGACATCTCTTCGAACCCAATATGGCCATTACGAGTTCATGGTTATGCCATTTGATCTAATGAATGCACCTACGACATTTATGGATCTGGAAAGGTTGGACTTAGAGGTAGTGGGAGGAAATCACCAGGTTCTTCTTGCTAGTTTGGTGGTACAATCGACCTTATAGGAGAGGATCCGAACATCTCAGAAGGAATACGAAGAACGAGTAAAGGTTATGTAATAAATTTGGGTCGGAACCACTATGTGGGTGGTTCCCGACTCTTCTTTAGAACTAAGTTATAAGGTGAAGTTATGCTCAGAAACAATTAACAAATTTTGAGGATGAAATTTTTATAAGGAAGGGAGAGTGTAGAGACCCGAACCCATAAAATAAGGGAATAAATTAGAAAAGGGTAAAAAGGTAATTTTGGCAAGCTTTGTCGATGAAGCCAAGGTTCTCGTCAGCGAATGCTTTATTAGAATTCATCGCCAATATTTAGAGCCTCGGTGATGAAGAGATCCTGACCGACAGGAAAAATATCAGATTAGGATTCGTCGATGAAACCCATGTTCTCATTGACGAATGCCCTATAAGGTTCATCATTGAAATTCAGAGCCTTGATGATGAAAATATCTAGGGTGGCTGGGAAAATATTGGGCTGGTGTTCGTCAATGAAGGAAGAGGTTCGTGGATGAATAGCTTTGGTGGTTCATCGACGAAGGTTCCAACTCGTCAACGAACTTGACCGAGTCAAGGGGTCTATAAATATCATTTTTACTTGCTTAATAGTTAAGAAATCACAAAAGCTCTCTCTCTCTCTCTCTCTCTCTCTCTCTCTCTGTATCTATCTTTGATCCTTCGCCGTTCATTATTCGAATCCACGATCCAACGTTACCATGTGGATCAGGGTGAAAACCTCTACGATTATAGCGGATCGGATCTTCATTTTGAGTATTTTCGGGTTTCATCCCAAAATCAAGGTAAAGGTCTATGTTCGGTTTTGGTTCAGTAGATATGTAGTAAATAGGATTGTGTTGAAGTATTGTTCTTTTGTTTATAGGTTTTGAGAACTTGGTTCGTTGTTTTGGGAGCCATATAGCTCGTATTTCGGAATTCGGGGAAAGGTAAGAGGATTTGTTTACATCAGTTTTTTAGAAAACTAAACCACTAAAAAGTTAGCTTATGTTTATATGTACGATATAACTGCTTATTTGCAAAGTTTCACCGAGAAAAAAATGTCGATTTTACGGTTTCGGTAAAAAGTCAGGTTTTGGCATATGATCTTCAAACTTTCCAAAACTACTTTATTGGTATTAAACCTAATGTAGGAGATGCCTAGAACCCTTGTTTTCTGTTTAAGTGATTTTTTCGAGCTATATACTATGTATGGTCTGTTTTTTACCCAAATGAGTGTGACATATGTTATGAAAGGGAATATTTGTAACTGATAAATACGTATATGAAATATGGGAACTGAAATTCCATTTTGCTATTTGAAAATGTGGAAAAATGTGCCAGTTATATACCAAGCTCTATATATGTGAAAAGGTTAAATCGAGAGTGTGTGTGTGTGCGTGCCTGCCGGTTTATACCACAGTTTGAATGAAAGAAAGAATGCATGAATGAGATTGTGAAAATATTGGAACTGTACAGGTGATTTATGAATTTGAAATAGGTTATTATGCTTTATAGTAAATCGTATATATAATATTGGGACCGCAGCTTGTTATTATGAGAGCCTGATGAAACTCAACGTTATTATAAAAGCCTTAAAAAGCTTAATATTATTATGTAAGCGCGGTATCGTTGCTAGAAATGAGATACAGTGCAACCACACATTTGATTCTCAGTGTGAGTATTAATGTAGTCGTCTTGGTACAAAGGGCCACTAGTTGATCACGGACCAGGGTGGTAATGGCCAAGACAGACTGGAGTAAATTATGATGCCTGTCAATGCTTGCATAAATAGAGCTCAATCAGTGCTTTATTATCACACAACCTATGCCATGGGGTAGTGTTAGCATAGTTATTATTATTTCAAAGCTGAACGGTGTTCTAAATAAACATATGCTGGATTTAAAAAACAAAAATGGGCAAAGTCACTGGTTTGAGTACCAGGCAGAGGGATTGTACAGTGTATGGGCCCGTACCCTACCCCTAACCTCACGAACTCTCACTTGTTATAATTCTGAATTAGCTATTGCAGGATTTATATCTATATATCTCCTATATTACAGTATTGAGAATATGCTTTATATGTAATTACTTTCAACTGAAATAAACACTTGTTTTCACACACTAATGTAATATCTTCCACCTTACTGAGAAGTGTCTCACCCCAACTTATAACCTTTGTTTCAGGTCCTTCAAGAAATAGGTCCTTGGCTTATAGAGGGACGTCGAAGCTTAGTACTGTTTTTAGTTTATGTAAGTGTTTTGTATATGTATTGGACTTAGTTCAGGTGGTTTTTTGGGAATGTAATACAGGTTATGTTTTAAGTACAATTGTATGTATGTAAGGATACAGTTAGAAACTCTGGTATGTCTATTAGAATCCATATGAATGTCTATGTTTTCCGCAATATATGAAAGTACAAATCTATATGAATACGCCCATATGTCCCTATTTAGGGCGGATTGTCTATTTATGTTATCAGATATGTGAAGATCGTGTATGAATAGTAGCTCTTTGGGCCCACCTACTAGTAGGGGCGTTACAGTTAAACCAGTTATTCTTAAACGTCAGTTCACTAGAAAATTAACCTAGATTTGGGTTTCCTTGTGTTTGACAAGTCATTTGAGGCAATAGTCACTACCAAAAAGATGGTAGACCATTTTGCTGCTACCCAAAAGAAATTTAAAAGAAAAATAATTCCCTTGCTAGCCCTTTTGAACCTAAAAAATTCAGTTCTTAATTAACCCGTCAAAGGATCACACCCCACATTGGGACAGTTTTTTAAAAGGATCAGTCCCAAATGAAGTCTAGATAAAAAAGGAGTTAAGATTCCTTCATAAAAGGAAAAAAAAAGGTGCAATAAAAAAAAAAAAAGCAAAAAAAAAAAAAAAAAAAAAAAACGAGAAAAAAAGAAGGAAGAAGATTGAAAGAAAAAGGAAGGGACATGCTTCAAATGTGATCCTTGATCAAAAAATTGCGCTTTGTGATTTAAACAATATTTGAGCCTTATTTAACCTTTTTTTTTCTTTAACCTATACCCCCAGCCTACATTACGGTCCGAATGAAAGTCCTTACCAAATTGGTATATATTGTTGTCTCAAATGGATTGTCAGACTTAAGTCTGAACTGCGTAATGACCTAATCCTAAAAAAGTACGTAGGCAACTAGTTCAAATAACAAGTTCGGTCAATACTTTGTTAATACTGCACCACAAACTAGGGCAGGAATTTTTATTATGCGATGGAATTTTTTAGCCTTAGTTTCCTTATTCTTGTTGAAACCAAAATCCTAAGCCTACATTTCGTCCCGTGTCTTAAAGTCCAGTCTGAGAATTGAATATTGATTAGACTACTTAAATAGACACTGGTTATAATTCAAGATAGAAAGCTTTAGACGAGCAAAAAAGAATCTTTGAGTGGTGATATAGTGGAGGAGTTGTAGTTAGGAGGCTGATATATATAAAAAAAAAAAAGGAAAAAAAAAAAAAAAGAAAGAGAGAGGAGGGCTTGCCCATTGATTGCATCAGTGTCAAAGTATTGGTAAAATTGTCTCCTATTAAACAAGTACAGAAAATCAAGTGAGAACAAGCAAGTTTAAGCATTCCATTCCTATACCTAATGAGATCGAGTTATCTGATTGCATATTTATTTATTTAAATTGCCAATTGATTTAAAAAAAATAAGGATGCAATCCAAAGAAAGTCTTTGATTGAGAAATGCAAGATGGATAGGATCAATTAGAAATAAATTTACTGGGGCAAAGGTCATGCTGAGTTTTAGGGAACCGGTTCAAGGCCATCCATATCAAATTAGAATTGGAGAAATAAAGTTCGCACATCATCAGGCATTCCCTGCATTGCATAAAAAATATAAAAAATGTATACACATCCCTATCATAAGTAACAACATACATGCATATCATGCAGCATGCATCATTGTAATGCAATATACATATATATTATGCTACATGCATTACATAACCTTGTGTCACACAACATTCATACATATCCTTGCATTCAGCATGCATGCATCCCTGCATTCTAGCATCATAAGTAGCAACATGCATACACCACATAGCATCATTCATTCACACTTGTCTTGCTGTATAGGTTTTTTTTTTTTTTTTTTTTTTTACATTTTTTTCATTATTCTCCAAGCAATTCATGTTTCGCTAATGTCTAAGTCAATCCATCTACTCTGAAACTGAGGCAACTAACCCAGGTTTAAATTGAGTAATTTGCTTTGAAACTGAGGCAAACCAAGCCAGGTTTAAATTAAGTCATCTGCTTTGAATTGGGGCAACCAACCCAGGTTTAAATTAAGTCATCTAGATCTTAGGATCCTACACCCAAGTATTCATCTTCAAATAAAAACTGCGTCTATCTCTCGGGATTCTACACCCGAATAGTCATTTTCCAAAGGCTTTCGAGATCTTACACTCGAGCAGTTATGAGACTTTCGAGATCCTACACTCAAACAGTTATGAGACTTTCAAGATCCTACACTTGAGCAGTTATGAGATTTTCGAGATCCTACACTCGAATAGTCATTAGACTCTTAAGATTCTACATTTGGGACTTTCGAGATCCTACACTCGAGTAGTCATTAGACTCTCAAGATTTTACACTTGAGATTTTTGAGATCCTACACTTGAGCAGTTATAAGACTTTTGAGATCCTACACTCGAGTAGACACCAAGATCCTCGAGATCCTACACTCGAGCAGTCATCAAACTCTCATATCCTATACCCAAGTAGTTCTCTTTTAGAGAATTGTGCCAAACCGTCCTAGGTTGCCCTAGTCACTTCATTTTTATCCTTGATTGGGAGAAGCAAACAGTACCTAATTGAAAAGCCCTAGGCAGTTGTGTGGCCCGGTTAAAATAGGTGTCTTTTATTTTTATAGACTTGTTGTTAAAGATAACATAGGAGAATTCTTACTGTTACCTTGAAGCAACAAAGCCTATAAAGGGGGCAGCTGTAGACACCCTAATTTTAACCCAGCCGTTTTGGGAAGACCTGACGTAATAAAAAGTTAACTTTGTATCCCAGGAATGGGAAGAGCCGTGCGATTCCCGATTATTTTAAACTGAGTCCCAATTCTTAAAACGACTCCTGATATTTTAAATCGAGTCCTGGTTATTTTCAATTAAGATCTTTAATTTTCAAAATTGAGTCTTTTTAAATTGAGGCTTTTTTAATTAAGTTTTTATTTTAAAGTTGAGTCCCTTATTTTTTTCGAGTCCCTTTTATTGAGTCGTTTTTATTTTGAGTCCAGGTTTTTTATTTCAGGGATTAAGTTCGTTTTTACGGACCTCTTTTTTATTGGGCATCTAAATGCAATTCATGGGCCATGCAAAATAAGTCCATGCACAGCTTCAAGGGGCGGCACGCTCCATGGGCATCCTAGGGTTTGCAAGACTGTTTTTTTAAGTCTATAAAGAGAGACACACCAAGGACACACGGGGGAGGGCCGTGGGCGGAAACACACAAAAAAAAGAAGAAGCCTAGCTTCACATCTCTACCTACGCACAAGAACGGCCGCAGGGGGGAAGCCCTAGCCGCACACCACCTCTCTCTCTCCTTCTCCATCTCTCCTCCCTCACCTCTCTCGTTCTACCTTATCCCCACAGCCTACATCGCAACCCCTTTTCTCCTCTCCATCATCATCACCTTCACGCGCACCAGCCACCGAGCCGCAGCCCCTGCTCACAGAGACGACCACGGCCTCTCCATTTTTCAGCCGAGCCCAGCTTCATCAGCCCCACGCCCCCTCTCCTTCACTCTCTTCTCCATGTCGCAGCCCCCATCATGTCCTCGCCCAACACAGAAAGGCCGGAGGTCCTCGCAGGTTTTCCCATCTTCGACTCCGGCAACCAGCAACTGCCCCCCCCCTCCTCTACTGCCATCGCCATCTTCCACATGCATTCCCGGAGCAGGAGAGTGCCGCAGGGACGGAACCAAAACAGTCCGTCGTCGCTGGAGCAGAAGCGTGCAGCAGGGACGGAGCCAGCGCCGACGCCGCACAGGTTCGTCGGGGCCAGCATCACAGCAGCAGCAGCCCCCTGGTCTGACCTGTGGCTCCGGCGTTCCGTCGTCATCCCCGGCCAACTAGGTATATATGAGTATATATATATTTATTTAGTATATGGGTTGTATATTATTCTTAGTAATATTTTCATTATTTATATATTATTATTAGTAATGGTTGTTTGTATATTATTATTGATATCAGTATTATATTGTTGGTATATTAGTATTAATAATATTATTATATTGCTTGTACATTATTATTAATGACATTATTGTATTATTTTTATATTATTATTATTATGCTGTTTGTATATCATTATTAGTAATATTACTATATTGTTTGGATATTATTATTAGTATTATTATTATATTGATTATATTAGTATTATTATCATATTGAATTTATTAGTATTAATATTCTATTGTTTGTATACTATTATTATTATTATTATTATTATTATTAAATAGGCAATGTTCATGTGGCATGTTTAATATTTAGGGTTTTGTTATCTTTATTTAAATAGACAATGCTCACAGGGTATGTTTCATATTTAGGGTTTTGTTTATTTAAATATGCAATGTTCATGTGGCATGCTTAATATTTAGGGTTTTGTTATATTTATTTAAATAAGCTATGTTCACAGGGTATGTTTCATATTTAGGGTTTTGTTTATTTAAATAGGCAATGTTCACATAGTATGTTTAATATTTAGGGTTTAGTTGTATTCATTTAAATAGGCAATGTTCACGTGGCATCAGAAAACTCATGATAAAATTAAAAAAAAAATCTAAAAGTATTTTTTTTTTACTTGATTTTCATGATTTCGCCTTAATTGTCTTTTTTGTTATTTCAAAATTTTTCAAAATATGGAAAATAAAAAAAATTCATAAAAATAGAAAAAATCAAGAAAAATATTTTGATACTTTTAAATCATTTTTTTTTACACCATTTGAGCTCTAAAAAATCCTTCCAAACTAGTATTTTCATACTCAATAAAATCTTATAAGATTTCAAAAATCTGGGAGTGTATTTCCAAAAATATTTTCTCGACTTTTATCCCTATAATTGTAACAAAAGGGTATGAGCTTTTCAAACTCCCTATACCCCAGTTTTGAGGGAATATATATATTATGTATATTTTTCTGTGATTAATCTCTTTGCATGTGTTTTTCACAAGTTCATGAAAGGGAATAATTTTAAAGATTTATTAAATTTAATTGGTGGGATATTTTTTGATTAATTAGGTACCGTTCGTAAGAATGAACGCGTAGGGGTGCTCATATCTTTCCCTCACGTAACTAAACTCCCGATCCTTACTTTGGTAATGCAGAGTGATTCTATCCTTAATTGGGTAGTAATCAAGTGTTCTAATCACACTAAAAGGTTAGTGGCAACTTCATTCCTATTTTTTTTCGAAAAATAAAATTACAACTTTTATTTCGCCACCACGGGACACTCGCGCTCCACGACGTCGTGAAAAATCTCATATCATCAATTAACTTAACATCCTTATTCTCAATTTAAGGTTTAGTTTAGCAATTGAGAAAAGCAACCCATCAATAGTTTACTATTACTTTCCTGAAATTGTCACCCCAGGAAAGACACAGAAACCACTACGAAAATCCTACTTCTTGATTGCGGAACAAAACCCTAAATACTCGTCTTAACTTCCCAGCATTGACTCACTAAATTCCTTATCTATTACTATACTCTGGTATTGTTTTTGCTGTACACTAAAGTCTACCAAACCTAGCAACCTAGGCTCTAATATCAAATTGTAACGACTCAAAAATTGATACCATTATATATATATATATATATATATATATATATGTAAACCCCTAAACCCAAAACTCTAGGGTCCAGAGTGTTATTTGAAATATATCTTTGATGCCATCTCGTGATGCCCTGAACTCGTCAAGTGGGGCCTGGGTGCCATGTGTTCCATTTACCAGAACTTGGCTCTAAATCAATTATGCAGCGAAAAATAGTAACAATTCTTCCATAATATACCAGAGTTTCTACACTTATGTACATCTCAAAAACATAATCTAACATCCAGTATTCATAACCATTCACAACTCTAAAAACATAAATATACCCAAAATAAAATATACATATCCATCAGTCCATACTCTTTCTCTCTCTCTCTCTCTCTCTCTCTCTCTCCCTCTACTCTGATACTTTAAACAACCTACAGTCACAACTAAAGCATATCGGGGCACTCACCTTACTCAGTAAGCCCTCAGGTGGTTAGTTTATCTCGTACTCACAAATTCACACAAAGGTTTATCGGCAGAAGTTCCCAAGAATAGTGAAGATTACCCGCCTATACAAGTAGCTTCTCTTTATTCTGATACGTTATCTAGCCTACAACTACAACTGATACCTATTAGAGCACTCGCCTTTCTCAGCAAGCCCTTGGGTGAAGAGTATACGCTGCCACAAATATCAGTAATACTACTATATTTAATACTGATAATACTTTACTACATTACTCTTTATATTGTTGTCACTGTGTGATTCATTACATTCACTTTCATATTCTATATTCATGTGTCACATATTCATCATCTCTTTTTATATTCATGTTTGTTTTCACATATTCCATTTTAATGTCATTTCCATCTGCTGATCTTATATCCATTACTTCCATAACAGCCATTTCCAAATCCATTGTTCTCATATTATCAATCATTAAACTTACAATTATGCATTCAGAACCCTTTATACCAGTGATAAATCCTAATCATGCTTCCGCCCCATGACGAGTTGTGTGGCTCGAAGGCTAGACTTAACCCTGGTTGACCTTCCAGAGTTAAATAAACTACATTCTATAGTCAGTAGGTACGATTGGCTATTCCCATATTGGTCTAGACTCTAGGGGGACACTACCCTTCCCAAGCACAATCGACCATCCCGTCTCCACACTCTTTCTAAGATGTGTGGGTGCACTAGCGCTCTATATATATCCGCAACAGTACTGTACCCTTTTCCTGGTCCACCGGAGTTCTCAAACCATACATTGTAATTTAACATTACCAAACACATGCAAAATAATATATATCACCTTTTAATTCTCAATACATTTCCAGTATTTCCAACATCTCATATATATATATATATCATAGTTTAAGATAGAAACTTCATTTACTCATGCCACACAATTTAACAACATATATTCATACGTTCATTGAAAATAAGCCAACCCATATTCATCGTTCATATACGAAAAATATACATATAATGTCTTACACAATTAACCAGAAAATATGTTATTTAACTTTCCATTTTCACAAATAATATCTAATAGGCTAAGAAATTTACAATTTAAATGGTTGGCATTTCAGAACCCACATGAAAATCATATACATATATACATAATATTTCCATTTTTCACCATTTATTTCCTCAAAAATCCTAATTTAATATATTCCCCTTACTTGATTTCTTGAATTATGCTAGGCAGAACCCTAAAATGATGTGTATGGCACTCACCTGAACCTTGAATCAAAAACCTTAGTTTAATCAAATAAACCTCAAATAACTTACTATTTTAACATTTTCTCAACCTATAAACCATGAATAAATGTTTAAAACCCCAAAAATTAAGAATCCTAACCCTTACCTCAACTTTGGAGCAATTTTCGAAAAAGTCCAGTTTAGAAATCTATTCCATTAGATGTGTAGAGAATCTTCCCTAGAACATCGTAGTGGTTTCCGTTTGTTGATTCAAGCTGAATTTGAGCCAAAAACTTAGAGTGAAGGTAGAGGAAACAGTTTAAAGAGAGAAAAACAAAGAGAAATATGATTTCTTCGTAGAGAAGCTTCCTCTAATATTTTTATACACTATGTTGCCACATGGCTTCGTCAACGAGAAGACAGGATTCATCAACAAACCATAGAAGGGAATTTGTCGACGAGAGGATGCATTCGTTGACGAAACTTAAAATTTGAAATTCACTCACTTGGGATCTATTCGTCGATGAGGGATTGAACTTTGTTGACGATCCCTAGAAGAACACTCATCGACGAAGACGAAAGATTCATCGGCGAGGTCTGCTATTCTCCAAAGTCATCCACTAGATCCCCTAGGAACTACTCAAAAATACATCTCCCAAAAATCACTTACCCTACAAATAGGGCAGTACAAGGGTCTCCTCTACCTCCGTGCCTGATCTGCTCATCTAATTGGATCACCTAAAATGTTAATAAATACTAGGATGAGACAACTCTCAGTAAGACGAAATATGTTATTACCAGTATATGGCAAATGAGTTTACGTGAGCAATATATTTCTTAAATAGGCTATAACTGAGATAAAATATAAAGACATTATACAACATAACTCACACTTATGTCACTTAAAATACGAGTGTTTATTTACTTTCTTCTGAAAATTTATATACATATATATAATTATGAAAGCTTCCCTAGATGGATAACTATATGTCATGATTTAATGCCTTATGACAGGGTTGTGCGGCCCATGGGCTAGACTTAACACTAACTGGCCTACCAGGTTAAGTCAACTGAAAGCCTCTATCATCATATTGGCCGCCTCAACCTGGACTACCAGGGAGTCTTCGTCTCTCTTAAGGCACAATTGACTACTCATAAATTCCATACTCTATCTGAGATGTGTGGTTGCACTATGAACTATAATAACTATGATATCGTGCTCTGTAATCTGATATGGTCCATGAGGGCCTGATACTATATAATACTATTATATATATAACACTTTGAACTGTAATAGCTACGGTTTCGTACTCTGTAATCTGATTTGGTCCATGAGGGTTTGATACTATATAATAATGTTATATATAATACTATTTTACCATGATTCTGTAATAAATTTTGTTAACTATAACATTGTAATAAACTGATTTGTATAAATTGTAATATATGTATGTTATGATTCTGAAATCTGAATATCATGGTTCTATAATCTGAATATCATTGTACTGTTAAAACTGTATATCATAGTTTTGTATAAACATGTAAACTATAATTTTGTAAAACACTGTATAGCTATAACTCTGTAAATAAAACTATATAATTTGTATATCGTGATTCTGTAAAAAAACTATATAATCGTAGTTTTGAAAAAACTGTGTAAGATTATGTACTATACCAATATTCTCATGCCACATAATAATTAAAACTCATTAAATATAATCTATAAAAATGTATAATTTCTTCCTTTAAATTATTCAAAATATTACTCTGGAAACCCATAATCATATATTATATTTTACTGGTAAAAATCTCTTATTTAACTGGTATAACATATTTCCCTTACCTAACTGACTGGGAGGTTTGACTCCAACTCTATTCTCATGCCCACAGCGTATCAAACTTAGAATCCTGAAATGATATATATTTCCTAATTCAATCAACCCAAACTTGGAATAATAACTATACTCGCATTTTCCCAAGGCTCACATATCTCATTTTATCCATGAAATTCTAAACTATTAACTATTTATCAACTTTACCCGAGTTCCTGAGGAAATAGTCACAAGGATCCTCAACCTATGTCTGCAGTGTTCACACCAAAGCTTGTATTTCACATCAACCCCAGTTTAATCAATTTAAACTTTAATATATTTTTGTCCAACACAAATCCTAGGTCCAAAAATTCCTGCTAATCATGAAAATCTGATTTTGGGATGATGCCTAGGAACCTCAAATTGAAAATCTGTTCCGGTGAAGTTGCAGAGAACTTTCTCACGAACCTCGTGATGGATCCTGATCATCAAAATGAGGCTTAGCAGAGCGAGAATCGAAGGAAAATGGAAGTAGGGTCGTAGGGTTTGATGAGGGAGAGAGAGAAAGAGTAATTTTTTTTTTTTCAAGTGAAGCTCGTGGGAACCTTTTTAACCATTTACCCTGTTACCCTGCCATGGTAAAAAGAAAATCATCAACGGTTTTCTGACCTCCCCATGAAACCGTCGATGGTTTGGCTGTTCCCAAACCTTATTCCTCTTTTCCTTATTTATTTTAATTATTATATTTTTCATGTCTCTACAATATGTTGATTAATCGTTTGCGGAAATCTTGGTTTAAAGAAGTGTACTAATATTCATTTATACAGGGCTTCATTTAAAACTCTAAGCTAAGTTTTTGCAAACGATGAATCAAGGAAGTGTTGCAGCTCTTACGATTAGTTAAGTATCTTGTGTTTTGATTGATTGATTGATTGAATTATTCAAAAGCTGAGAGTATTATATTTTGAATCATTGGTTTGTGTTGATCAAATCAAAATCTTTGCTTAGGTGTTAATTGACACTGCTGCATAATCAATTTACTCAATCTTAAAGTTTTAAAAGTGAATATTGATTTCTAGCTTATATTATAATTCAAATCATCATTTTTTGAACACTTAACTTACAGTAAGTTGTGAATCCATAAAAAGAGTCTAAAGAAACTTTTAAAACCCAATTCACCCCCCACTTGGGACTACACCTTAGTTTTCACTTTTGAAGCTGCTCATTACAGTAAAATGCTAGGTCAAGACTATTAGGGACGATTTTTCTAAGAAATTAAAAGGAGAGAACCAAAAGAGTAAAAGAGGAAAAAACCAACATTGTTTTGGGGAGAAGTAAAACGCAAATTTCAGCAACTTCACCTCGATTGGTAGAATGCCTTTTATAGAGAGGACACTCGGAACCAAACTCGTTCGATCTAGATAATTAGCAATTAATTGCAATATGAATAGATCTAAAGGGGACAAAATAGACAATGAATCAAAACACAAAAATAAAACTAAATAAAATGTACATGAACATTCAAATTGGAAATATAAAGAGAAAGAACAAACTTGCAGAATATGTGATTACAAGGTAGCAGCATTGGTCAAGTGAACAAATTTAAGCTGCAAAATCAACAAAAATTGTTGTTTCAACATCAGAGACACCTTAAACTAGAAACAATCACAGCTTCAGAGAGAGAGAGTAGATGGGGCATTTGATGAGCTCGAGAGCAAGCTTTACTTCTGGAGATCTAGAGCAGATGAAACAACCATGGGTTGAGGAAGAAAGCATAGGTTGGAGAATTCGCTATACGAATGGGGTTGGGATTGAGATTTGGGAGGAAGAGAGAGAAGTACTTGACTAATTTTTTAATAATAACATTAGCCGCGGACAAGCACGATGTGCATAGTCCACAACTTTTGAGTAATAATTTTTTATTATCTATAATTATAATGTAATAAAATAAATTAATAAAAAAATAATTTTATAAAATAAAATATTTTTATATTAATATATGAAATTAATTAAAAAAACTATTAATTTAAAGAAAAGTATCATTTTAGAGTAGCTGTTGATGGAAAAATGATGTTATTATTTATTTACTAGTGAAAAAAAAAGCAGACAAATATTAAAAAGAAAAATTTAGGCAGAATATTAGTGACAGTTTGGTAGAGTATTAGTGATGCTTTTAAACCGTCAATAGTACCCTAAAATTTTAAAAACCCTTGCCAACACTGGCTCCCCCAATTTTTCCCCAAATTCATTTTTTCTCCTCTCCATCCTTTCCTCCTCCTTCCTCATCCTCCTTGCGCCTGTTGTCTTCGGCCACCGCCACTATTATTTCCTCCTCCTGCCACCACTACTGCTGCCACTGCCGAGCCTCTCTCCTCCCTTGTAGGATCTTTGAATCTTCTTCAATTGGTTGTGCGTGTGTGAGTGTTTGCATTCTATGTGTGTGTGTGTGCGTGCGTGCATGCGCATGTATGTATACCATGGACTAGATTGTCTATCAATTGCTATTGCAGATTCAGTTGTTAGTTGTGTATCAATATTCTGTGCTAGGTTTACTTTAATGATAATGTTCAATTATTTTGTATTTTTTTTTTTCAAAATTGATAATATAGTTGAGTTAAAATTTTATTAATAATCACTGTTAATGTCTGAATTAATAATTTTGGTACATTAATAATTAATTATATTTTGTTGTAGTTGAAATTTGTAATTTGACTTTTGATTATATAGCATACCACTTTGCTAGTGAAATTGTGTTTAAGAGTATGGATTTTTAGTTTTAGATTTTAATTTGTATAGGTTTTGGATAGTATTCGGCATAAGTTTATATTGCATTTTATCCAAACCTGCACAAATCCAAATTCCAAGCTTGTAAACACAAGATAAAGGAATTTGATTGTAGAGACCCAAAAAATAATAACTATTAAAATAATTAGGAAAGATACTAAATAGAATAGATAAATAAATAATAAGGGATAAAGGGAAAATTTTAAGGGAAAGGCAGCAGACCTCATCGAAGAATCTCTCATCTTCGTTGAGGAGTGATCTTCTAGAGATCATCGACGAAGTTCAGTCCCTCGTCAATGAAGAGATCCCGAGTGAGTGAATTTCATATTTTAAGTTTCGTCGATGAATGCATCCTCTCTTCAACGAATTCCCTTCTGTGGTTTGTCGATGAATCCTATCTTCTCGTCAACAAAGCCACATGGCAACATCGTGTATAAGAAGATCAGAGGTTACTTTTATTGACCCTATGGGTCATGTCCTGTTTTGATTATAACAAATACTCTGGTATTTTATGTCTATCTAGTTTGTGCGCAAGTTTATTTTAGCTAACCAATTGATGGCACATGAAAGAAAAGCATGAAGACCCTGAAGACTTTAATTTTTATTGACAAATCAATGATTGTAATATGAGTCCGTAATAGTAACTAGGTATATGGTCTATAATAATCTCTACATATCATGCATGTAGGTTTTTGTAAGCTCAACATGACCATAGATTGATCTTAGGGTACCGAATGTCATTAGGACACCCTTCGGTCGACCGTCGCCGGATTTTTTCAGTGTCTTCAAAAAGAACTAAAAATGACCCTAGGACGCTCACTCATGCATATATATGTACAATCATTTGAATAGGGTGATTGCATGCTTAAACAAGACCGAAATGCACAAAATGTGCACACTCAGCTGACCAAACTTACCTGTACAAAAAGGCCTTGTCGACCGAACCAGTTTTGGGTCAACAAGTTGACTATAGCCCGGTCGACCGAACTCAGGTAGTTCAGTTGACCCCAATCGACCGAACTCCCCAAGGGTCAACTTTAATGACCTCCTAGTTGACCGAAAATAAATTACATTGCAACGTCCTGGTCGATCGAGTTCCCACGTGTGGGAACGCCATGGTCTGGTCGACCAGCCAGCTTAGTTCAAAATGGTCCTAGTCAATTAAACCTCGCAAAACTGGAAAATCGGCTTTGGACACATGAGTCCGGTCGACCGAACCCCAAGAACTTTGATCAACCAAACTTGTCCTGGTTGATCGGTGCTCTCGGGTTGGTCTGAATTTTTTACCACAGTTAACTTTTTTAAATGGGGTTAATAGGGCTTCATTTACAAAAATTAGGCTGAAATTAGCCAAAATAATTAACAAAAGTCCTCTCCATCTCAAAATCTCATTTTGCCCAAATTACTCTCAAATATTCACTCCCTTGATACATCTTGATAGTGTGATAGTTTATTGATTTTCCTTGTGTTCATTGGATAGTGCTAATACTCCCATTTGTTTAGTTGATTATTTGATATTATTTTTGGGGAGTCAAGCAAGAGTTTTCCCACATATTTTTATTTGATAAATGTAGTGTTGGGAAAAGCTCATTAGCTTAACGATCTTTGCATTGTCATTGCAAAGATTCCTATAACTTTATTTTGTTGTGCAAAAATATTTTTCTATGAGCTATATTATTCTTTCAAGCAACTTTTGAGCATATTACATTGAAGAAAATATTTTGAGTTATTTTGAATATTTGCAGCATCTTTGAAACCCCGATTATTATTGAGATTTGATATATACTGTTTCAAAGAAATAGTTTGATTAGAAAACTCTTGAGCATATTAGCGATCATATCTTGTTGAGTGTGGCTTGCACAAAAATACACATCACTGAGCTTACATTACCTACGTTATTGATGTGTATGTGATTGCGAGTATTCGGTACATATCTACTTTACATGAGAAGTATAATCACTGTACCGGTTATTTTGTGAATAATACTGTGTATTTCCAAGCGAGGGCGGTAATCTTGCCCGGTAAGGATTGTGTAAAGGTTGGGGTCAGCCCTGTGAATTTGACCTAGGGTCTTCTCCGCACCGCAAGGAGAATTTGTAAAGGTTAAGGTTAGCCCTGTGCTAATTGACCTGGTTGTATTAAGTGCCACTCCACCCATTAAGTGAGTATTAGTGGAATCCTTGGGCTTGTGAGCTAGAGGCAAGGACGTAGGCATAGTTGACCGAACCCCGATAACATATCGTGCGCGTTCTTTATATTTTCACAAATTTATTTTCCGCACTTTTATTTTCAGCACATGTATGTTGTATGCTTGATTCATTATGTATAGTACATGTGTTGATTGGGTTTATAATTAAATAGAAAGACCCTAGGTTAAGTAATACTATTGCTAGATTAATTGAACCTAGGAGGAAATTTTTAAATATCCAATTCACCCCCCTCTTGGGAATACACCAAAGCTATTAGCTTCTCTGCAAAAAAAATAATTTCTTCTTCGTTTTCTCCCTCTAAAAATGCTTCCACTGCCTTCTCTCTAAGATTTCGTCCTGGATTCATCCTAAATTAACAAACAAAACTGCTAGGGTGTTCTAGGGGAGATTCTTTATACATCTAGTGGAGCAGATTTCTAAACTGGGCTTTTCAGGAATTGCTCCAAAGTTGAGGTAAGGGTTACGATTCCTAATTTTTGGGGTTTTAAATGTTTATTCGAGGTTTAGGGGTTGAGAAAATGATAAAATAATCGGTTATTTGGGGTTTATTTTACTAAACTAAGGCTTTTGATTCAGTGTTCGGGTGAGCACTGCAGGCATCATTTTGGGGTTCCTGCTAGCGTAGTTCACGAAATCAGGTAACAGGAATATATTAAATTAGTATTTTTGAGGAAATAACTAGATAAAAATGGAAACTATATGTATATATGTATATGATTTTTACGTGGGTTCTGAAAAGCAGACTGTTTGAATTGTAAATTTCTGAGCCTAGGGTTGTGCTACTAGATATTATTTGTGAAAATGGAAAGTTAAAATGGCATATTTTCTGGTTAATTATATAAGATATTAAATGTATATTTTTAGTATATGAGCGATGAATGTGGGTTAGCTTATTTTATAGTAAATGTATGAAATATGTTGTTAAATTGTGTGGCATGAGTAAAATAAAGTTTCTATGTTGAATTATGATATATGTATGAGATGCTGGAAATATTGGAAATGTATTAAGAATTAAAATGGGATATGATTTACTTTGCATGTGTTTGGTAAAGTTAAATTACAATGTATGGTTTGAGAACTACAATGGTTCAAGAAGAGGGCACAGTACTGTTGCAGATATGTATAGTAGTGCTAGTGCTCCCAAATGTCTTAAATAGAGTGTGGATACGGGATGGTTGATTATGCTAAGGAAGGGTAGTATCCCCCTGGAGTCTAGACCAGTGTGGGAACAGCCAATCAGACCTATAGACTGTAGAATGTGGTTGATTTGGCTTTGGTGGGCCGATCAAGATTAAGTCTAGCCTTCGAGCCCCACAACCTGTCATGGGGCGGAAGCATGGCTATGATTTTTATCGGTACAAAGGGTTCTAAACACATAATTGTAAGTTTAACCATGGATAATATGAGACACACAGATATGGAAATAGCAGATATGGGAATAACGGATATAAGAATAGCTGTTGAGAATAATATGAAAACGGAATATGTGAAATCAGACATGAATATACGAATGAGAAAGATAGAATATGAATGTTAATGTGAAAAGTGAAATGTGAAATGAATAATATAGAGATAACAAATATAAAGAAAAGGAAGAAATGTATTACATATTGTATTACAATACGTATTTGGGGTGGGGTATACTCTTTGCCCTAGGGCTTGCTAAGAAAGGCAAGTGCCTTGATAGGTAGCAAATGTAATTATATTAGGCTGCATAATGTGTTAGGGCAGAGGGAAACTACTTGTATGCGCGGGTAATCTTCCCTATTCTTAGGAACCTCTGCGAGTAAACCTTTGTGTGAATGTGTGAGTACGATTTAAACTAACCACCTGAGGGCATACTGAATAAGGTAAATGCCATGATATGCTTTAGTTGTGACCGTAGGTTGCTTAAAGTATCAGAGTAAAGTGGTGCTACTTGTATGGGTGGGTAATCACCCCTATCCTTGGGAACTCTCGTTGATAAAATACCTTGCATGTGTTTGAGAAGAAACAAAGAATGATTTCATAATTGTGGTTTCATTTAAAAATAATGAATATATATATATATATATATGTTGTACTTAAACCTCATGATTGTCACACACTGATTTAATGTATTCCATCCTTACTGAGATTTGTCTCACCCGATAGTTTAATTTCATCTTTTAAAGACCTTCGTGTGATCGAGCTTAGAGAGCTCGAGGTTGTAGCAGCATTTTTTTGAGAGAGAGAGAGGGTGTAAACTTTTGGATGTATATATATTTGGGTTCATTTATGTTTTATGAAATGTATAATTGTGAATACTGGATGTTGGTTGATACTTTTGAGGTTGTATAGCTGTAGAAACTCTGATATATTATTGAGGAGTTGTAATTATTTTCGCTGCATAACTGATATAGAGTCAGGTCCAGGTAAATGGAACATGTGGCACCCAGGCCCCACTTGGCGTGTTCGGGGTGTCACAAGGTGGTATCAGAGTTATAATTCAAATAACACTCTGGACCCTAGTTTAGGGTTCAGGGCGTTACATTGTTACTTATGAACTAACCTTCTAACACCAATTTAGCAACTGGGCTTTGAGCTATTGCCTAGAAAGGCTCACTCCATTGGATTTTAAAAAAATTATTAATAATTTATCAAATTAGTAATTTGATTTTTAGCTGCCACTTGTAATTGAATTACTATTTTATTAACTACTAATTGACATTAATTGCATAATTCAAGTATAACAAGAACTTAAAATTTGACATCATCCATTTTATATTTCAAACATTTAAAGTCGACTATAATATAAAAATATTATAAAGGGATAGTTTTCGTGGAGTTCGTTTAACAATTTAGCATCAAAATATAGTCAATTAGTTTTATGAGTTAGGTTTAATTTAACAATTCTCATCTACGCTTTTCTAGTGAAACTATTCCATAAAACCATCATAGTTTTGTAATCTAGTTTCAAAATAACAATATAATAATTAAATTAATAATTTTATATAATATCTATTAATAACTATGTCAATGATTATATTAATCAATAATGAATTAAATAATTAATGAAGCATTAAGATATATCTTAACTAGTGTATATGTATACATATATATGAAGATATATTGACCAAAGTCATGTATCTATAATGGTTAATGAAAAGTCTCCCAATCAAGATACACTAAAATAATGGAGATGCATTTGGCTGTGAGGAAGGAAAAAGTCATATGCATGTTTATAACTCTTTGATGGATTGATTTTCTTATGAATTTCTATGTAAAAGGCTCTTGGTTCCTCTCACCACTTAATAATCAAGTTTGCTAGAATCTCCATCACTAAATCAAACATAAGAATGAGTAGGGCGAGAGAAAATCAAACAGTTTTCCACATGATAGAGACTTGATCAACAAAAATAGAAGGAAAGAAGAGCTACGTGCATCGAAGTTTGATTATCTCAGTGGAAATATCATGCTATATATTTTGAATATCTTTCCTTATCTTTACTTCATCATATGGTTTATAAAACAAGTTAAGGATCCTTCTTATGGAAATTTTCTAACATATGGTATCAAAGCATAAAGTTGAAAATTATATATGAACGTAGCTATAAGAGTTGCTTCACATATAAGGATACCAGCCATTATGTTTTTTTTTTTTTATCAAATTGGTAGTCACCAAAGTGACATCCTAATAATATGATTCCAATAGGATAAAAAGGAACTAAAAGTTTTAATATAAGCCAAAGGATGGAAATGATGATGCAATAAATTACTCAATGTAAGTACAATAAAATATCACATTATGTTTTTTAGTGACTCTTGTCACGTTTTTAAGTTACTCTTGGTATGCTTTTAAGTTGTTGCTTAAAATTCATTTTATGAGGCTTGTCTAATATTCTAGAGTTGAAGGATTCCAATTTTCAAATTTTAAGGAGTAAATTCTTATTATGTTAGAATATTTAGACTTAGATTTATGTATCCATGTTAGTGAAACTCAAAATTCGATTCACAAGTTTGACTTAGGAGATAGATCATATGAAAGTTGTAGTATTTTAATTATGTTGATTTGGAAAAATTTCAATTTCTGATAAAGCATTATTAGGTACACTAATGACAACTTAGAATGCGAAGAAATAAGATGGGGTTGATGATCCAAACACTACAAGAAAATTGGTTTTTAGTGACGAAAGTATTAGTGACGGTTTTAGTCATTAATGAATTATTTAATTTTTTAATTTAAATACTAAAGTTAATTTTTAATTGCTATTGATAATGTATTAACAATTTAATAGTGATTGAGTTAATTATTCTAACCCTTACTAATAAATGAATTAAATTTATAAGACAACAAATAAAATGATTATATGTTAAAAACTCTCATTAATATTTTGAAACCTCCCCGTAAGTTTATAATTTTTTTTGTAACAATTAAAAGTAATTGAATTAAAATTTTATTAATTGCTAATTGATATTGTTTGCATAATTCAAAAATAGCATGAACTTTCAAAAAAACACAACACTGAACAAGAAATTACATAGTTAAATATAAATTACAAAAAATTGAAATAATTCTTTTTATATTACAAGCATTCAATAAATTTTATGCGGAAAATGAAATGTCTATCTTAACTGTTAAATATATAACATCTGAATGTTTGATGTAGAAAATGATATACTTGTTTTACTTATTGAATATTACTGTGCAAGCTTTTGCATGTTGGATGCAGACTTTATTTTTGTGTGCTGATATTGTTGAATAGATTTTGCATGCTTGACGCAAACATTGTGAATTGCATGCTAGTTAGATGAATTGGTTGTTGCATGCTAGTTGAGTCGATAGTGGAGTGGAGGTAGCCTTTGTGTCTAGGTCCCACATCAGGTGTGTAGTACGAAGATCCTAGGCATATAAGTATAGTTTGAGTTCCAAATAAATGAGGCGTCTTTTAGAAC
The DNA here is from genome assembly GCF_029873635.1 of Malania oleifera. Classification (NCBI taxonomy): domain Eukaryota; kingdom Viridiplantae; phylum Streptophyta; class Magnoliopsida; order Santalales; family Ximeniaceae; genus Malania; species Malania oleifera. The sequence continues at coordinate 83,123,318 of NC_080422.1, read as the reverse complement.
ACCTAATTAATTACTGTCATTTCATTATTCTCTTTGGTCATTCATTATATGCATGTGCTCATTAAAGCTTAGACCCATTCAAGAATGGTTACTATACATTCATACCTCATCATACATGTGAGACAAATCAATAAATGTTCAATTGATTATTAGTCATAGTATGTAGATTAATAGTCAATTGAATATGCTAATTATTTGTTTTATTAATGATTATTGATGTTTGTATTTCAACCATTCTTGAATTATTCAATATGTATAGTTTAGGAAGTTGTATTTACATTGTTGTCATAATTCACGCTTTGTTCATTGTCATTACATATTTTGAGTGTGTATCTACTTGTGTTCTATGGGTGCATAGTGGGGTGTCATGACAATTTGTTTGGACTAAAGGTGGTTGATGTTAGGATTCATGATGCATGCGTCATAAGCATGGTGAGGGAATAATTAACACCATCTACTTTAACATGTTATAAGGTAATTAATGAACATGGATAGGAGTTGGATGAACGCTCGGAGTAGGTTTTTTCCAGAATACGTGAAAGAGATACATGATTTTATAAAGTTCGCGCGTCCTTGTGTATACAAAGCCAGTAGAATAAGGTGTCCTTTCAAGAAATTCCAAAACATAACATTTCGACACATTGATTTGATTCATGAATATTTATTAGACTTTGGAATGGAGAAAAGGTACATAATGTGGTTGTTCCACGGTGAAGATGAAGATGAGCACACAAATATAATAGGTGGTGATATATGTTCGGAAGGGTTAATAGAAATGTTAGGTGACTTGCAAAGGGGGATTGCAGACGATGTCAGTATGTCGTGTACTAATGATGAATCTACTTCAGTAGATACCATACCTTGCAATCTTAGTACGTTAAATCAACTTAGTAAACCAATTTCTAATCTCGTAAGGAATGCACGGGTGCCCCTATTTCCAAACTGTACAATGTTCTCAAAATTGGAGTTCTTGATAAAGTTGTTTTATGCAAGGACAATGCATGGACAAAACCAATGTCTCTCATCTGTGCACTGAGCTTCTTGAATTGGTTTATCCTTGCATGTACTGATGGTAGGAACTCAAGAAAAGCATATGAATTATGAAGATCAAGCTTCATTTATGGAAACAAAAGAATCGAAAGAATGAAGACCTATTCGCTATTGTGTTGCATTCATTTTTTGGTTTGTAATAATTTATATGGTCTATAATTATCAAATTGCATGCATGATAGGGTTTAATGTTCAACATGATTGTAGATTGACCATAGGGAACCAAATGACCATAGGGCACCCTTCGGTCGACTGACGTCAAATTTTTAGGGTTAGCTCAAATACCTTAAAGCGACTCTAGGTCTTTGCATAATCACTTAGAATAATCCCTACTAAGTTCACATGTCGTTAGGGGTAAATTCAAATTAAAGTATGGACCTTAGGCTTAAAATCATAAGGACTTCGGGCGACCAACCCAGGCAAGTCAAATTGCCTTGGTCGACCAAACTATTGACTGGTCAAATAGTTGACCTAACTTTGGGCGACCGAACCTTAATGAACTGAGTATTCACGGTTGACCGAACTAATACCATGTCCTTTTCCAACAACTCAGGTACCTAAACTTCACATTTAAAATACCCCTGGGCGGCCAAATGTGCAAGTTCGGCAGACCGAACTTAAGACCAGGCGCCCAAACCTCAGATAGATTGGAAAATCGCCTTAGTTAGTAGACCGAATCCTTGATCTGGCACCCAAACTTCAAAATTGACTTTTTCCCATGTGTCTGTTTAGGTGACTGAACCTATGGCTCAATCAACCGAAACTCTTGGGTTGGCCTAATTTTTACCGCATTTAATTAGGGTTAAATAGGGTTAATTCCTTAAATACTTTTGGAAATAATTTTAATAATTTCCTATGTGTCCTCAACGGTTGTAATATTGGCCTTCTGTATATATATGGGTTCATTTGCTCAAATTAGCATGTAATTAGCCCTTTGGTTAGCAAAAGTACTCTCTGTATTTTTTAGAGAGCTTTTTTCCAAATACAAAGCCTATACCCTCACATAATACTATTCCTTTGATAAATCAATCCTTGTGAGAGTGCTTTGAGTTGTTATACATTATTCTCTTTGCTAGGAAACTCTCATTGTGTTGTATATTTGATTTTCAAATTAAGAGATGAGCATAAGGTTTTTCCCCCCAATTTTAATTAATAAATCTTTGCGTGGGAAAACCTTTGTAGCTAGTGAGTCTTTGCATCTTTGTTGCAAGACTCATCAAGCTTGTGGTTTTTGATTGTGCAAAATATTTTTCACAAGCATATTTTTCAAATATCTCTTGAGCCATTATTTTGAGAAAATTATCTTTGAGATATTTTTGAATACTCTAGTTGGAACTCTTTGAAACTTGTGGTGATTGATTAATATTGATACTTTGTTTCAAAGATTGTTTGAAAATACACTCTAGGACTTGATTGTATATTTACATCAGATTAAGTGTTAGCACACTTTATTGGCACCAAGCATAAATTCTATCATCTGTGTGTGCATATTTATCTATACTATATTGTGGTACATATCTGCTTGTTCAGAAGCACTTTACTTTTATGTCAAATTTGTATTTCATTAATTGTATTCCAGGCATGAGCCTGAAGAGGGAGACTTGCCCTGTGAAAAGTTCCAAATTGGCTTTGACCCGGTTAGGAAAGTTAAGTGCACCATCCTGGTAAGGTGTTGTAAATGGTGCCGCTCCATCCGTGAAGTAAGCCTTAATGGAATCCTTGTGCTTGTGAGCCAAGGTAGGGATATAGGCAGTATTGGCTGAACCCTGATATCATATTCGGTGTCACTCTTACTTTTCCTACATTATATTTTGCGTTATGCTTGATTTAGTTTCTTTGCTGAATATTATGTACATTTGATTGACATGTTATTGAATGTGATTGCGAGATACTGGAATTGTGTTGCATATACTGAAATTGATTCATATATATCATATTTGTAGCATCATACATACTTAGACTATCCTTAGGTTGCGTAATACTGTTGCTAGACTGGTTGACCTAGGAAGAAATCTTTAAATATCCAATTCACTCCCCCTCTCTTGGGATTGCACCAAAGTCAACAACATTTAACATGCATTTAAGCCTCATTAAGGTAGCACTGCCTAATGGTGAAACACTTCCAAAGTCCTTTTATGAGGTGAAAACATACGTGCGTGAATTAGGTCTCAGTCACACTCCAATACATGCGTGTAGGTATGATCGTGCACTAATGAAAACGAGTGCCTAGAATGTGGTGAACCGAGGTATACAACTAATCAGAAGAAGGGTAAAAAGAACCCCTAAAAAGTTCTGCATATTGTCCATTAATACATCGGATGGGCCCCGAAATTCTACATTGGGAAGTACTCCTGAGGATTCCAATCGACTATCCAATACCACACTCTATCTAAGATGTGTGATTGCACTGTATCCCAACATATAGCTACGGTACCGTGCTCATAACATAACATTATATCACAGGGCTCTAAAATCATATATGGCAATTTACATCATAATATTGAAATCATAATTCATTTTCATAAAACTGCATAAAACATAATTTGTTCATAATCCTGTGGAACATCTGTCGTAAACTGTCTCGATATAAAACCAGCATGTTAGACTCGGCATTTAGTCTTCATATCACATATCGGCTTATAGCCATCATATCACATCACGACATCTAGCCATTACAATTCACTATTACACAAAATTTAACGACTTGCTTATCTCATCATATAATAAAACATAATAAGTAAAATAGTCAACCCGAGCCCGTGGGTAGTGGGGACACCTGTCATACACAGCGGAACCTAGATAGTTGTAAATGTAAATCATCAACCTCATTACCACAAAATACATAATACCAGAGTTAACGATAATCTAAAACATTGTGTTTATATACAATCTCCCAAAATATCCAAAATTACCAAAAGTATTTAATAAGATCCTACAATAAGACCATTGATCCTAGTTCAAACTTACCCTCCTAATGGGGTGGTACAATGGGCTCAACGACGGCCACAAGCCGCCGGTCCTTTTGGGTTTCCTGAAAATTATTTAAGTTTGGGGGTGAGACACTTCTCAGTAAGGGAAAATAAACTAAATACAGCTGTGTGGCAATATGAATATTTAATGATAATATAGATATACAATACATTCTTCATATGAGAAAACATTAACTATTTAATAACTGCATAAACGTATACCTTCATATTTTTAATAAATCATACTAATCATAGTTGTCAGGTATAAAAAATACTAAAAACATACCAATGATGAATAGCTAGCTGATGTCATGTATTACTGTCCATGACGGGTTGTGTAGCCCAAAGGCGGGACCCAACAATGGCTGGCCGACCACTGCCGAGTAAAAAATGTCTGTAAGTATGATGGGCCCGCCACACCCTGGTTCGGACTGCTAGGTGGACATCTACCACTCTACACTAAAAGCCACATCGACTATCCATCTCCTACCCCCTCGTGGGGTGGTTAGCACTAATCTGAACACAGATATCTGATCTATATAGCTACGGTACCGTGCTCCTGAAACTGAACTAAACTAACATCCGGGTTCTGATAATATATAATACATGATAATATAGAGTTTAACATAAATAAATTGATAGCATTTTCTATAATTTCATAAATACGGTCTTGCGCCGAAATCATACGTAAACCACGGCCTTGTGTCGGCTATCAATCACGACCTTGCGCCGAATATCTCATACATATCATTCTAAGTAAATAAATCAATTATCATGTATTTTCAAAATTATAATGTATTGTATTATTTCATAATTCCTGAAAACATGGTTTACTCATAAAATTTGCCAGAACATAATACTTATCATGTAAAATAATATTCATGCCACACATTGCTGAGTAAAATCATACATTTCATTCTAAAATTGCATTTCCTGTATAACAGTAGTATTTTCCCAAATATACATTTTCTCAATAATATTCAAATATAATACATGCTTCCCTGAAAATTAATTTGCTGATAAATAATAATAATTTGCATGGAAAATAACTGTTTTAGTTTATTCCCTTACCTAACACTGGAAAGAAACCCCCCAAAAATTCCACTCGTCTTGCACCTGCAGGGTTCCCTGTTCAACACCCTGAATTCAATAACTCCTAGAACTAAACTTTAGTATTTTCATGTGAATATCATTTCCTATAACTATGAAAAGACCAAATTTGGCATAAAAAGCCTTACCTCAACTCAAGGATGAATTTCTACTCGCTTCCACCAACGATCTACTCTGACAAATTTGGAGAGAACTTCCCTAGGAGCGTCGTGGTGGCCTCAGATCGTCGATCTGGTGAACGACGGAGCTGAAATTGAAGAGAGAGGAGAGAGAAACCATAGGGAGGAGAGAGAGAGATTTCTACCGATTTTTTGTGTAAAAACTAAGTTTTAGGCTATTTATACTAGGGGCTTCGAAGACGAGCCACGTCACCTCTTGGACGAGGTCAATCGTCGAAAAAATTTAGAGTCACCTAAAACAACCTCTCGGTATCTTCTTGTCGACAAGCCACGTCATCTCGTCGACGAGGTTAAGAGAAAATTCGTCGATGAACTTCCCATTCGTTGATGAAATTCAGAGTTGCCCAAGTTGCCATGTCGTCGATGACGAAGACTATTGCCACCTTCCATTTCCCTCTCTCTTTAATATTTAATTACCATTATTCTTCAGGTCGATACATTCTCCCCTCCTTATAAAATTTCGTCTTTGAAATTTACTATTCATATAATTCATCATCCCTTAAAGGCAAAATAGTCTACTTATTTTATTACTTACCCTCACTTATGGTGAAGGAATACCGTGGTTACATTCGAAGTCCTGAGAGATTACATATACAAAAGAAAATTCTCCCAAAACTAAAATACCACTTACTAACTAGAGTATTACATGTACTTGCAAAAGAACTACTACATATTTACTTACATTTTCTAACTACATCTGAACTTCTTGGAACAATTGCGGGCACTTCTGTCTGATATGTTCCTCGAGCTCCCAAGAAGCCTCTTCTACTGCATGATTCCTCCATAAAACCTTTACCAAAAGAATCTTCTTGTTACATAGTTCCTATTCTTTTCTATCCAGAATCTGCAGGGGTACCTCAGCAAAGACTAGTGAATCAATGAGCTCTAATTCACCATAATTGATAATATGAGAAGGGTCTGAGACGTATTTCCTCAACATAGAAATATGGAATACGTCGTGCATCCTGGATAACGCATGTGATAAAGCTAACCTATAGGCAACCGGTCCCACTTTTTCTAGAATCTCAAACAGACCGATGAACCTAGGGCTAAGTTTACCCTTCCTTCCAAACCTCATAACCCCTTTTAATGGAGCTATCTTTAGAAATACATGATCACCAATGTCAAATTCTAACTTCCTACGGCGATTATCGGCATAACTCTTCTATCGGCTCCGAGCTGTGCTGATTCTATCTCTGATGAGTCAAACCTTATCGTACGCCTATTGCACAAGCTCTGGTCTCACAACTCGTCGCTCACCCATCTCATCCCAATATAATGGAGAACGGCATCTCCTACCGTACAAAGTCTCAAACGGTGTCATGCCAATGCTGGTCTGATAACTGTTATTATATGCAAACTCTACCAGCGGCATTAACTGAGTCCAAATACCCCCAAAATCTAATATGCATGCTCGGAGCATATCTTCTAATATCTATATCATCCTCTCAGTTTGCCCATCCGACTGAGGATGGAATGCCGTGCTAAATGATAGCTGAGATCCTAAGGCTTCCTGTAAGCTTCTCCAAAACCACGACGTGAAACGCGGGTCTCGATTTGACACAATAGATACTGGCACCCCATGAGAACAAACTATCTCCTGAATGTAAATCTCCGCCAAACGGTTGAGGGAATAGTTGATCTTGATAGGGAGAAAATGGGCAGTCTTAGTCAATCAATCTACTATCACCCAAATTGCATTTTGGCCATGCGATGTCGACGGCAGCCCTGAGACAAAATCCATAGATATATGATCCCATTTCCACTATGGGATAAATAGTAGTTGCAACTAACCCGTCAGCCTTTGGTGCTCAGTTTTTACCTGCTGGCACTTCAGACATTGCGTTACATATTCAGCAATTTCTCTTTTCATACCACTCCACCAGTAAAACTCTCACAGATCCCTGTACATTTTCGTAATGCTGGGATGAACCATATACAAAGATTTGTGAGCCTCCTCCAAAATAGTCTTCCCAATATCAGCATCAGTAGGAACACATAATCTAGAATGGAATCATAAAGCCTTGTCATCTGAAATGCAAAATTCCTCTCCCTGACCAGTTTACACTCTATCGATCACCTCTGCTAATTCTAGATCTTCCTTCTGAGCAATTTTAATTCTTTCTTGTTCAACGCATCAGCTACCACATTTTATTTCCCTTGGTGGTAACTGATACTACAATCAACATTTTAATTAACTCTAACCACCTTCTATATCTCATATTCAATTCCTTTTGAGTGAAGAAATATTTTAAATTTCGATCAGAGAAAATCTCACATTGCTCGCCGTATAGGTAATGCCTCCGAATCTTCAATGTGTGTACCACTGCAGCTAATTAAAAATCATAGGTAGGGTAGTTCTTCTCATATTCTTTCAACTGTATAGACGCATACGCCACCACCTTGCCATGCTGTATTAATACACAGCTAAGTCCCTTCAAGGACGCATCACTGTAAATAGTATAACCCTCACCCCCTAACGAGATAATCAATACAGGCATTGTGACTAGCCTCTGCTTCAGCTCCTAAAAACTCCACTCACAGCTGTCGTCCTATTCAAATCTAGCATTTTTCTTAGTCATATGTGTTAGAGTGCATGATAAGGCTGAGAATCCCTCAACAAAATGCCAGCAATAACCAGCTAACCCCAAGAAACTTCTGATCTCCTGAATGTTCCTCGGTTTAGCCCAATTCACTACCGCCTCATTCTTACTAGGATCCACAGAAATTTCATCTCCTGAGATAACATGCCCCAAAAACATAACTTTCTTGAGGCAGAATTCACATTTACTAAATTTGGCGTACAACTTCTTTTCTCTGAGCGTCTACAAAACTTGCCTCAAATGCACCTCATGTTCCTAATAGCTCCTCGAATAGACTAGTATATCATAAATAAAAACAACAACAAACTAATCTAAATATGGATGGAAGATCCTATTCATCAAATCCATAAATATCGCATGAGCATTCATCAGACCAAATGGCATAACAAGGAACTCGTAATGCCCATATCTGGTCCTGAAGGCTGTCTTCGATACATCCCCTGCTCTCACCTTTACTTGATGGTAGCCTGATCTAAGGTCAATTTTAGAATATACCCGTTAACCCTGGAGCTGGTCAAATAGATCATCTATACGGGCTAGAGGATACTTGTTCTTGATTGTTACCTTGTTAATCTCCTTGTAATCTATGCACATCCTCATAGACCCATCCTTCTTCTTCACAAATAGTACTGGGGCTCCCCACGGAGATACACTAGGTCATACAAGCCTTTATCAAGTAAATCCTGCAACTGATCTTTCAGTTCTACCAATTCTACCAGCACCATTTGATACGGTGCTTTAGAGATCGGCGCTGTACCTAGAAGTAGATCAATGGGAAAATCTACCTCACGATCAGGTGGTAACCCGGTAATTCATCCAGAAACACATCAGTAAACTCCTTTATTACTGCCATACTGGTGAGCTTCACTTCATTTCTTGCGGTTTCCTTCACAAAGGCCACAAATCCTTGACAACCACTCAGAAGTAGTCTCCTCGCCTGAATAGCTGAGACCATCTGAGGTAGAGACTGTACTCGTGACCTTGTAAATCTAAATTCTGGTCTTCTTGGCAACCTGAATATCACTTCTCTCGCACGACAATCTATACTAGAAAAATTAGTTGCTAACCAATCCATGCCGAAGATGATATCAAACCCATGCATATCTAGCACCACTAAGTCAGCAGATAAAATTCTCCCCTGACCATTAATTGAACAACCACGGAGCATCCTACCATACCTCACTGCTGACTCGGTCGGTGTAGCTACTAGTAGTTCAACATCTAATATTATTGTGTCTGCCCTATATAATTTAACATACCCCGAAGACACGAACGAGTGTGTGACACCTGAATCAAATAATGCAATAACTTTAAACATAAACAAACTAACCGTACCTGTTACCATATCGCTGACTGCTTCACTATAACTCGACGTCAGAGCAAAAACTCAGGCAGAAGCCATATTCCTCTTCTGGCCACCACGTGGTGCCTGATAGCCTCCTCGAGCAGGTCTAAGAGTAGAGGCAGCACCAATCTGAGCCTGAAAATCCCTTATCATATTCCTTGACTCCCCACACCGATAGCAAACACCTCACCCGACACAACACTCCCCCAGGTGTCTCTTCCCGCAAGACGGGCAAGCTGGAGATTGCTGCACACCCTAGAAACTATGATTCTTGGTCTCCAGCCTCCGATCTCTATAGTAACCACCTCTCTTCCATGAACCACGGTTGACTCTCTTCTGGGAACCAGAAGGTGTGAATCTCTTCTTCTGTCTCTGCTCCTCAGCCTCTAACCGCTCTCTAATCTCTGCTATAGTGGCTTTATCAACCAGCTCGGCAAAATCCTACAACTTCAATATCGACACCTGCTTATATATTTCTCTCCTCAGACCTCTCTCAAACTACCGCACCTTTTTCACCTCATTTGGTATAATGTACGGGGCGAAGCGAGATAGTTCAATGAACCTCACCGCGTATTGCTGCACAGATTGTTGTCCCCGCTTTAGGTTCAAGAACCCCTCCATCTTAGCTTCCTTAGACGAAGCTAAAAAATACCTATCGAAGAATATCTCCTTAAACCGCTCCCACGTCATCTCCACAGGTACTGTCCTCTACTGCTCTAGGAGTTTCACCGCAATCCACCACCTCTCGGTCTCTCCATTCAGTTTATATGTAGCGAATAGTACCCTATGTTCCTCTAAACACTGCAATACTGCAAACACTTTCTCTATCTCCAGCACCCAGTTTTTAGCGACTACAAGATTAGTTTCTCTTAAGAAATTCGGAGGATTCATCTTAATGAATTTCTCGACCAAACTACCGTGGGCTGCCACAGACCATGCTATTCCCTCAAGCTCCTGGAAATTTCAGCTATGACTTACTGTGCTACGCTGCGCAAAACTACATCTGAATCTCCACCCGCAGTGCTTGAGGGTCCAGCTCCCTCATTCCCACTGGTACGGGCACTACTGCCACCAAGGTCTATCCTGAAAAACAAATAAATAACTTAACTCAGAACCCTCTCACTATACATATCATCTAACCAATATAATACATACTCTCAATTAATTCATCTCTCCTGATCTTAATTCAAGATTCAATCCTGCAACCTAGATACTCAACCCAACGATAGTTTACCATGACTTTCCTGAAATCATCACACCAGGAAAATCACACAAACCACCTCGGAAGTTTTGCATCTAGACTACAAAACCAAACCTTGAATTCCTTTATCCTATACTCTGGTATTATTACTACTGCACTGTAAAATCTACAGAACCTAGTATCCTAGGCTCTGATACCAAACTGTAAAGACTTGCTTATCTCATCATATAATAAAATATAATAAGTAAAATAGTTAACTCGAACCCATGGGTAGCAGGGACACCTGTCATACACAGCGAAACCTAGGTAGTAGCAAATGTAAATTATCAACCTCATTACCACAAAATACATAATACCAGGGTTAACAATAGTCCAAAACACTGTGTTTATATACAATCTCCTAAAATATCAAAAAATACCAACAGTATTTCCTAGGATCCTACAACAAGACCATTGATCCTAGTTTAAACTTACTCTCCTAATGGGGTGGTACAACAGGCTTAATGGCGGCCACGACCCGCCGATCCTTTTGGGTTTCCTGAAAATTATTTAAGTTCATGGGTGAGACACTTCTCAGTAAGGGAAAATAAACTAAATACAGCTGTGTGGCAACATGAATATTTAATGATAATATAGATATACAGTACATTCTTTATACTAGAAAACATTAATTATTTAATAACCGCATAAATGTATACCTTCATATTTTTAATAAATCATACTAATCATAGTTGTCAGGTATAAAAAATACTGAAAATATACCCAAGATAAATAGTTAGCTGATGTCATGTATTACTCTCCATGATGGGTTGTGCAGCCCAAAGGCGGGACCCGACAATGGCTGGCCGATCACTGCCGAGTCAAAAATATTTGTAAGCACGATGGGCTCGCCACACCCTGATTCGAATTGCCAGGTGGACATCTACAACTCTACACTAAAAGCCACATCCACTATCCATCTCCTACCCCCTCGTGGGGTGGTTAGCACCAATCTGAACATAGGTATCTGATCTATATAGCTATGGTCTCGTGCTCCTGAAACTGAACTAAACTAACATCTGGGTTTGGATAATATATAATACATGATAATATAGCAATTAACATAAATGGATTGATAGCTTTTTTTATAATTTCATAAATACGGCCTTGAGCCGAACATTTCATAAATACGGCCTTGTGCCAAAATCATACGTAAAACATGGCCTTGCACTAGCTATCAATCACAGCCTTGTGCCGAATATCTCATACATATCATTCTAAGTAAATAAATCAATTATCATGTATTTTCAAAATCATAACTGAAAACATGCTTTACTCGTAAAATTTGCCACAACATAATACTTATCATGTAAAATAATATTCAAGCCATGCATAGTTGAGTAAAATCATACATTTCATTTTAAAATCACTTTTCCTATATGACAGCAGTATTTTCCCAAATGTGCATTTTCTTAATAATATTCAAATATAATACATGTTTCCCTACAAATTAGTTTGCTGATAAATAATAATAATTCGCATAAAAAATAACTATTTTAGTTTATTTCCTTACCTGACATTGGAAAGAAATCCCCTAAAAATTCCACTCGTCCTACACCCGCAGGGTTCCTGTTCAACACCTTGAATTCAACAACTCCTACAACCAAACTTCAGTATTTTCACGTGAATATCATTTCCTAAAACTATGAAAAGACCAAATTTGGCATAAAAAGCCTTACCTCAACTCAAGGATGAATTTCTACTCCCTTCCACCAACGATCCGCTCTGGAAGAATTAGAGAGAACTTCCCCAGGAGCGTCGTGGTGGCCTCAGATCGTTGATCCGACGAACGACGGAGCCAAAATTGAAGAGAGAGGAAAGAGAAACAGTAGGGAGGAGAAAGAGAGAGATTTTTTTTCCAATTTTATGCATAAAAACTAAGTTTTAGGCTATTTATACTAGAGGCTTCGTCGATAAGTCATGTCATCTCATCGATGAGGTCAATAGGAAATTCGTCGACGAACTCTCCCCTTCGTCGACGAAATTCAGAGTCGCCCAGAATAACCTCTCGATATCTTCTAGTTGACGAGCCATGTCACCTCGTCGACGAGGTTAAGTGAAAATTCGTCGACGAACTTCCCATTCGTCGATCAAATTCGGAGCTGCCCAAGTTGCCACATCGTCAACGAACACCTTGCGTTTGTCGATGAAGTCTGCTACCACCTTCGATTTCCCTCTCTCTTTAATATTTTAATACCATTATTCTTCGAGTCGTTACTCAAAACTTGTTCATTTATGATTTTGACTCTATGAGTCCAATCCTGTTTTGATAATGACAAATCACTTGGTATTTGACCTATGCAATTGAGTTTGTGAACAGGATCATGATTTAGAATGCATGAACGATAAGATTGATATGGAAGCCACGAGGGACCTAAAGTACATATCACTTGGCTCAATCCATGAGACTAGAAGAATAAAAGGATGAAGAAGCAAGCTTCAAGTTCAATATCTTCAATAGGAATGAGTATTTAGAATTAAATGTATTTACATATTTCATATGATTTAATTCAACGATCAAATATACCCCAGACAGACCTTAGGACTCATGCATTCCATGAAAGATTCATTTACATTAGTTCTAGGTTGAATAAAATTTTCAAGGCAAATTTTAAAGGCCTCGTCGATGAACCCCATGGCATCATCGATGAACGTATGAAGGCCACTCAGTGATGAATAGTGTTGTCTCATCAATGAAAAATATTGAGAGCCCAAAAATTTCAGATAGTGCTCCCTTCGACGAACTCAGTGCCTCGTCGATGAACAAGTGTTGTACACTCATCGACGATCGTACCCATTCCTCGACGAAGGTCATGGCGCAGAATGATGTTCCAGCGTGGACACAGACGTAAATATGATATTTTAAATGTTCTAACAACCAGAAATGGTTTAGATGGTGAGTTGCTTAACAACCTAAACTCAAAACCCTAGAGCACCACTTTTTGCACATCTATTGAGAGCCTTGAGCTTTTGCACATCTCTTGAGAGCATTGAACACACTGCTAAGCTCTTGCCTGTGATTTCAAAGCATTCACATCAAATCTGAGCTTTGGTTACATTGATTTTCAAAAGGCGTTCTAGTTAATATTGTGCAAACAACTTGGGTGTTGAGGTTTGGTGATCAAACTAATTGTTTGCTAATTCTTAAAGACTTTTTCCTCTCAAAAATTTACTCTTCAATATTTTTTTTTTTGAGAGATTGATATCGAGTTATTAATTATATATACATTTTGTAAAAGATCACTGTTTGAGAGAAGTTTTTGTTATAGTTTCAAATCTTTGAAAAACTATCAAGTTTATTATTTATTCAAAGATTTCATCTAAGCATAATTATTGTTCAAAAATATATATATCTGATTTAATATTCTAGAGAAACCTTTATAGCTAAGTATTTTGATAAAGACTATATTTTTTATTTTATTGAAAATCATTTGTCCAAGTAATTTTTGTGAAGATCATAAATCTAATTTAGATTTTTGAACTATAACTGCAATTAAAATAATTTTATAAAAATTGTATAGTTGATTAGATCATTGGAGCACCTTTGTCCTACATATTTTAAATAACGATCATTCATAACTTATGTCAAGAAATATCATTGAATATCATACTCACACATTGGTGAGCTTCAACTTTTATCATATGAGTATGTATTAGGTTTCTATTGTACTCACTAGCTTTGTGTAGAAGTATTTGAGTTTTTGTAGAAATTGTAATTTTATTTTGTATTCACAGTTCGAGCTGTGAACCGGGGTTGAGGAGAAAGCTACGCCTCTTGTAAGGAGCGGATTGTAAGGGAAGCTCCGTCCCAATTAAAGGAGCAAATTTTTAGTGGATTCCTCAAGTGGGTTGCTCAAGGCAAAGACGTAGGTTGGGGAAGGTCGAACCTCGTAAAAATCCTAAGTGTTTGTCTTCTCTCTTCTCTTAACTTCTTATAATTTCCGCTTACATTTAAATTATATGTTTATTATGTATAAGTTGAGCATTTGATAATTTTTGGTGTAATTGGGTAAAATTGTTTACTTGATAAAGACACACAGTAAATTGATTACTTGTTAAACATTAAGCTGGGTATTTAGTAGATTGCAAGATTGTAATTGATAGTTTTCAAAATTAGAACTTAAAGGACTTAATTTGAAAATACCAAATTCACCTCTCTTCTTGGGATAACACCTCAATTCACATTTGGTATCAAAATGAGATTTACATAGACTTAACCACTATTTTTGTAAAGGATCACAATGGCACATACCGGTGTAACCCCATTCAATGAGAGACACTCGTCCACTAGACCACCAATTTTTCACGGTGTAAATTACACCTACGAGAAATGAAGGATGAGTATATGTCTTTTAAATGTTGATTGGAAAGCGTGGAAAATAGTTTCTAATGGAAACCATGTGCCTATGAAAGTAGTTGATAAAGTAAATGTACCTAAGACTGAAGATGAGTATACAGATGATGATTGAAATTTGTTCAAAAAAATACTATTGCTATAAAGTTCCTATACTGTGCACTTGACGTTAATGAGTTTAATATGGTAATAGCCTGTAAAACTGCTAAAGAGATATAGGAAAAATTGGAAGTAACGTATGAAAGCACTAAGGAAGTAAAAGATAGTGGGATAGATATGCTTACTAGTGAATATGAGGCATTTAAAATGACTACTGATGAGTCTATTCAATCCATGTACACTAGATTCACGCACATCATGAATTCATTAAATGCTCTTGGTAAATCTTACCCTACTTATGAGTTGATCAAAAAACCCTTAGGGGACTACTGCCAGTATGGGAAGATAAAGCTACTACTATAGCCAAAGGAAGGAATTTGAAAGAGAAGTCAGTTAATGAACTGATCAGATCGCTCATCACTTATGAGCTAGCGATAAATGAGAGGAAAAATGAGCAAAATAAAGCAAAGAGAGTTATAGCTCTTAAGGCATCGTTTAGCAGCTCTAGTGAAGGAAGTTACCTGGAATCAAAACATGACATGGCTTTGCTAACAAGGAAGTTCGGAAAGTTCCTGAAAAAGATTAAGAAGTTTAATAGAAAATTTCGGAACTCAAAATCAAAAAGAGGAGAGTCTAACAAAAGGAGACAAAAGGAACATCCGCCAACTTGCTACAACTGCAGAGAGGTTAGACACATCAAGCATGAATGTCCTAAACTAATGAAAGCCTTCAAGAGAAAGAAGAAGGCACTAAAAGTCGGTTGGGACACGCAAAACACAAGTAGTTTAGACACGAAGTCTAGTGATGGTCTGGTAGAAAATATGTGTCTAATGGTACATGATGACCTTGAGGTACAATCATCTTCCTCAACATCTTCTTATTATTCCAGTGATTCTGAAAACAAAAATAGCATGCTTTTTTATAATGAATTGCAACAAGAATATTTATACACTCTTAAAATGTTTGAGAAGAAAATTACGAAATTTTTTTATTTGAAATGTAAAGTAAAAGAACTCTCAAAGCTTTTTGAAAACCTGAACGAGTCCCATGCATCTGTAATAAAAGAAAAGGATTTAGAAATCAAGGAATTGGAAAGAAATTTAAAAGACAATTCTAAAATTATTCATAAATTCACAAAGGGTCAGAGTAACTTTGATAGACCTCTTAGGGCACAAAGACATTCCCTAGAAGAAGGACTTGGTTTTAATGGAAAGGAAAATTTGAAACAAAAGCATCTTTACTTGGGTTATTTTGTAACAGAATCAAAAGCTTATGCTCCATCTAAAGACTCTTATAAATATACTACATGCTTTAAATGTAAAAGGATGGATCATATAAAATTTGATTGTCCTTTTAAGAACAAAGATGTTAAAATGAAAAAGGTATGGAGAGTTAAAGGAGAGGTAAGCACTAACCCCTATGGACCCGAGAAAAAATGGGTACCAAAAACAATTACTTAAATGTCTATTGCAGGTGTGCTTGAGATCATCCTCCTCAAAAGATAGATGGTATATGGACAATGGATGTTCACGTCATATGGCTGGGGATAAAGTTAAATTTGCATCAATCACACCAACGGACGGAGGATTTGTCACTTTTAGGGACAATGCAAAAGGAAGGATCATAGGTGTAGGTAAAGTTGCTAACGATTCATCACTCTTTATGGATGATGTTTTATTGGTTGATGGTTTAAACATAACTTATTAAGCATAAGTCAACTATGTGATAAAAGTTATAAAGTATCTTTTGAACATGACAACTTATTAAGCATAAGTCAACTGTGTGATAAAGGTTATAAAGTATCTTTTGAACATGACAAGTGCATTGTTGGACATAAAACTTATAACAAAATTCTATTCACTGCTGAGCGTCATGAAAATATATATACCACCAGCTTTGATAACTTAACTTCTCAACGTGTGACATGTTTCTCTACTATGAATGAAATTAGTTGGATTTGGCATAGGAGACTAGGACACGCAAACATGAACTTAATAACTAAACTAGTTAAGGGAGACCTAGTTAAGGGATTGCCTAAGACAAAATTCGTGAAAGACAAAATCTGTGATGCATGTCAACTAGGAAAATAAGTAAGATCTAGTTTTAAGAAGAAAAAAGTAATCTCTACTACTAGGTCACTCCAAATGCTACACTTAGATTTATTTGGTCCAAACGTAATTCAGAGTTTAGGAGGAAAATCACATTTGTTATCATTGATGATTATTTTAGATTTACGTGGGTACTATTTTTAGGTCACAAAGATGAAGCATGTGAATAATTTATTAAACTGTGTAAGAAAATTCAAAATGAAAAGGGATACACTATCACTAAAATCAAAATACTGTGATTCATTAGGAATATCTCATAATTTTTCAGCTCCTAGAACACCACAACATAATGGTGTAGTTGAGAGAAAGAATAGGTCTATACAAGAAGTGGTCAGAATTATGCTCAACGAACATAAACTACCTAAGTACTTCTGGGCTGAGGTAGTAAATACTGCCTGTTATGTTCTAAATTGAGTGCTAATTAGATCATCTCTAAATAAGACTCCATATGAATTATGGAATGGCCATAGACCAAACATCTCATATTTCCATTTCTTTAGATGCAAGTGCTTTGTACTTAAAGACAATGAACATGTAGGAAAGTTTGATGTGAAAAATGATGAAGGTATTTTTCTAGGATATGTCTTAGATAGTAAAGCCTACAGGATATATAATGAACGAACATTAACCGTTGTAGAATCCATTCATGTTGTATTCAATGAATCCAATCCATTTGCTCAAAAGACTGATGAGGATGAAGTTGAGATTAATAAGGAATTTGAAAAACTGTCTTTTGAAAATAATTCATATTAGAATACTGAAGTTAAAGAAACATCTTCTGAAGATAATCAAGTGGAAAAAGAGATTAATGAGCCACCTAGAGAATAGAAGTACATAAAGAATCATCCTATAGATCAAATTATAGGAGAACCATCACGTGGAGTAACTACACGATCCTCACTTAGAAATATGATTAGTCATTTTACTTTCTTATCACAAGAAGAACCTAAGAATGTGAGTGAAGCAATTGAGGATGAATCATGGGTAATATTTATGCAATAAAAACTAAATTAGTTTGAGAGAAATAAAGTCCAAACATTAGTTCCTAGACTTGAGGATAAGACACTTATTGGAACAAAATGGATATATAAGAACAAGAAAGATGAACATGGAATAGTTGTTAGAAATAAGACAAGACTAGTAGCTCAAGGATACAACTAGGAAGAAGGAATAGATTTTAAGGAAACCTTTGCACCTGTAGCTAGAATGGAAACCATTCGAATGCTATTAGATTGTGCAGCTTTTAAGGATTTCAAGTTGTATCAATTGGATGTCAAAAGCACATTTTTAAATGGCTACATAAGTAAAAAAGTTTATGTAGAACAACCCCCAGGTTTTAAAAACCATAAGCATCCAAATCATGTTTATAGACTAACTAAAGCCTTGTATGGTTTAAAGCAAGCTCCTAGAGCTTGGTATGAAAGGCCAAGCGGTTTTCTACTGGATAATGGATTTGTTAGAGGAAAGATAGATACAACACTCTTCATGAAATCTAAGAATGACAACATGCTCCTAGTACAAGTATACATATATGATATCATCTTTGGAGCAACAAAAAAAGAGTTGTGCAATGAGTTTGCAAGTTGTATGCAAAATGAATTTGAGATGAGCATGATGGGAGAACTCAACTTATTCCTAGGACTTCAAATCAAACAAGAAAAACATAGAATCTTTATAAATCAATTGAAGTATATTAGTGACTTGCTCAAAAGGTTTAATATGGAAGATGGTAAAACTCTAGGAACAAAAATAAGCTCTTCTTTAAAATTAGAGAAAGATGAACAAGGCATACTAGTAGATGTTAAGCTCTATCGTGGCATGATTGGGAGCTTACTATATCTAACTGCCAGCAGGCCTGACATTATGTTTAGCGTATGTTCATGTGCAAGATTTCAGACTGCACCTAAAAAGTCTCATTTATTAGCTGTCAAAAGAATACTTAGATACCTGATTGGAACCATTGAATATGGATTATGGTATCCTAATCACTACAAAAAAATAGGTTTTTAGTGACGAAAGTATTAGTGACGATTTTTAAACCATCACTAATAGTGTTGTATTAGTCACGGTTTTTCAGAATCGTCACTACTAGTGTAAGCATTAGGGACGGTTTTAGCTTCCGTCAGTAATACAAAACTATTAGTGACGGTTCAAAACCGTCACTAATACTTTTCGTCACTAAAAATTGCACGGTAAACAATTTTCGCGCGAAAATTTTTCTAGGAAAATATTGGCGACGATTCTATGGTATTAGTGACGCATTTAATTCGTCACTAAAAGTCACTTATTAGTGACGATTAACAAATCGTCACCACTAATATTTATGAATATACAAAAAAAATTTAGTTAAGGGTATTAGTGACGGATACCCAATCCGTCATTAATAAGAGGATATTAGTGATGGTTTTGAAACCGCCATAACTAGTTTTTTATTTAAAAAATATAAAATAAATTTAGTTAAGGATATTAGTGATTATTTGGCAGAACTGTCACTAATAATAGGGTATTAGTGACGGTTTTGAAACTGTCACTAATAGTTCTTTTATTTAAAAAATATAAAATAAATTTAGTTTAAGGTATTAGTGACGGATTTGACAACTGTCACTAATAAAAAAATTTAAGTTCAGAGTATTAGTGACGAATTTGTAAATTTTTCACTAGTGGCCCCTTATTAGTAACGAATTTGAGAACCTTCACTAGTAATTCTTCTTTTTTTTTTAAAACAAATAAAAAAAATTTCAATTCAGAGTATTAGTGATGATGTTGTAAATTCATCACTAATAAGGGACCAATAGTGACGAATTTTTAGATTCGTCACTTATACTTCCTTTTTTAAAAAAATATAAAAAAATTTAAGTTCAGAATATTAGTGACGAATTTATAAATTCATCACCATTGGTCCCTTATTAGTGACGAATTTCGATATTCGTCACTACTAGTCCATTATTAGTGACGAATTTTGGACCGTTACTAATACTTTGTTATTTATAAGAAAAAAAAATAGACGAAGAGTAGTAGTGACGGTTTTGAAACCGTCACTAATGCCCAAAAACCCTTATTCCTTTTCCATGGGATATTTTCCCACTCTGCTTTCCCCTCCTTCTCCAGTCTGGCCTCTTCCCCTCCCCCAGCTCCCGCGAACCTCCTACTCCAGCTCCTCCTCTTCCTCGGCCTCCTACTCCAGCTCCTCCTCTTCTCCGGCCTCCTGCTCCTACGATCGTCTCTCCTAGTTTCCCCCTGCTCTCGGCTGCAAGCCATCGCCTACGAGTCGCCATAGGCCGTCGCTTGGTTCCCCTCTGCAATCTTGCTGTGGCAATCTGCCCTTTTCTGCAACTAGTAAGTTCTCATTTCTCATGTTTTATAGCTTGTTCAATTTTTAGTGACGTTGGGAAAATGCTAAGGAAGGAAAATTAAGAGGAAAAAAAAAGCCTCAAAGTCGGTTTGGGTGGAGATTGGTCCATATAGCTTTAGAAAGTTAAGATAAACAATCACCATTTCAGCTTAAGCTATTTATATTTATATTTTTCGATATTACTAATAACAATTATCTTAACAGCTTATTATTTGGATCAAGTCATTTTGATTGTCAATTCTTTTATTTTTTATAGGCCATTTTATCTTTTGCAGTTATACTACTCATTACTTTTCCTAGTCCTTAATTATGTTAGGGATATATACATATTTACATGCTCAACATTTTGATTTAGATACTTTTCCATCTAACCCCAAACTATTTGAACTTTATATATTGCATTTCTTCAATTTATTTTGATAAATTATTATTGGAGTATGTCTCCCTAATAAATAATATTCATATTCCTATAATATCCCTTATTGCATTTCATATTAAACACATTTCAATATTCTATAAAGCGAAAGCCTCAAATGGCACTCACATATCAAACGTCAAACATATTTCAATATTCTATAAATTGAAAGCATAACTCATAGACACACAATATAAATAGTTAATATTATTCCTCTAAAAATTAATTAAAATTAGATAAAATGGCATTCACCATATCAAAATTATGTATCAAATTGATTTATTTAATTATTTTGCAAATTAAAATTTTGTTTGTATTTTAAAAATAAAGATAAAAATATGACTCAAAGACGTGAGATACGAAAAATATTAAATTAACAATGTCCATTGCATGCCTCCTCCACATTTATATAAATAAAGTAACCAAGTATTCGTGCTTATGCCTCACAATAAAAATTTTCTCTTCCTTCACTCCTCCCATCCCCTTAAAAGATCAAAAACTCAATAAAGTAAAAGAAGAAACAAAAACAAGGTAAAAGACACTGATCATTTAAACATATTTATTTCACACCACTTTCTCTTCTCATTCAAATGCATTTGCTGCACTCCCCTTTTATCTTCCCATTTGGCATCACAAATTGTATGTAGTTTTACAAAGCCGCATGCTTTGTACATGAAGGTAGCAAAAATATCTTAATCTCATTACTCGCATTTTAGCACTGAACAAAATAACAATGAACAAATAAATAGAAGCAACAAATGGAGGAACCTTCATTGTTGCTCCCCGTCCTTTGCTTCCTACCAAAACAGTTCCTAAAGTCGCATGCTTTGTACATGAGTGTTTAGGAAATAACTTGGAGTGCACTCTAATCTTGGACAACGGCCCACTGTTTTTTCTTTATTTATTTATTTATTTATTTATTGGATTGGTGATAATGTGATATAGACCGTTTAACTCACAAATATGAAAAAGCCCGTGTGACCTAATAAAGAAACCTAAACTATCTTCCACATTATCATTCAAATGTGGATTATAGTTTTTTAATTTTGGTTTGATGCCAGAGTGAATTTACAAAAGTGTTCATTTCAAATGATAAATACCATAAACACTTTTTAAAATGCTTACAAATGGAGGCTTAAATAGCTCCCAAAAAAGTAGTTCTAAAAGAGCACTTCTTGCAATAAGAGTACAACCGAAGCACTACCTTTTTGTAAAAGTATTTATTTTAAGTGACAAGTACTATAAGCACTTTTTTAAAGTGCTCCCAAATGAGTGCCTAGTTATCTCGACGATTCTAAACAAAAAGTAGGTGAATTAAGTTAGCTTTTATTTCTAGTAATAAATATGCATATATAATCTACTTAGGCGTAGACAAGTGGTCTTAAATTGTCATTTTATTTTGTTATTTTTGATTTATTACTAATGAGTAGTTTATTAATAAAGGTTTGTAATTGTGGTTACTAGTTTGACTAGAAATTTGCATGACTCAAAGGGGTGGCTCAAATCAGTCCAACCAACCCATGGTTGAGAATTATCTTTCTTTCCATTTCTACTATCTCATCTTTTTTAAGTAGCAGAGCTAATCACCATAACAAGCATGACATGAGCTAGTGGGTGGGTATTAATCTGAATGAATAGGATCTCCTCCCTTTCTCCAACACACACAATTACTTTTATTTCATGTTTCACATTGTATTTAATTGTAGTATTTTGCTTCATGGTGATGGAATAATGCTATTTTGTTGTGTTTAGTTCTATTGCTTGTGAAATTCTGCTATTCCTCTATTTATATTTATATTTCTTGTGAAATTCTACTAGTTTTTAGTATTTTGGCATTTCACTTTGGTGCGATATTTCCTTGTTGGATTTAGTAAAAATGAAAGCTATTTTTCATTCTAACTATTTTATATCGAAAATCCTTAAAAAAGGAAACGAGTTTACACCACTTTTAAAAAAAATGTCATTTTAAGTCATCCATTGCATTAGATAAAATTGATCATCCTTACACATATTATTAAAAAACAAATGCGTACATGCAATGCATAGATAAGTCTTATATTCCTCAAAACCAAAGCCTGAAATTGTAGCCTCATGCATGTTTGTTTTTTTCAACTTCATGTATTCATTGAAGCTTAGACCCGTCCAAGAACGGTTACTATACATTCATTCCTAATCGTACATATGAGACAAATCAATTGTTATATTTCAATTGATTATTAGTCATACTATGTTGACTAATAATCACTTGAACATGTTAATTATTTGTTTCACTTATGATTAGTAATGTTTATATTTCAACCATTCTTGGATTGTCCAATGTGGACAGTTCAGGAAGTTGTATTTACATTGTTGTCATCGTTCACGCTTTGTCAATTGTCATTATATATTTTGAGCACGTCTCTACTTGTATTCTCTGGGTGCATAGTGGGGTGTTGTAACAATTTGTTAGTGATGGAAAACTAGCAAAATTTTCACTTCCCCCATCTCGTGTGCTTGGAAAGCCATGAGGAGATGCTGCCAAAATTTATAACAACTACGACGAAGGAATTTGAGCGATTGATTGCAATGTAAATGCAACATTCCTGAATGGGATAGGATTCGTACCCTTTAGAGTATGATGGTTGATTATAGGATTCACGATGTATGCATGATAAACATTATGAGAATATAATGAACACCATTTACTTGAACATATTATAGGGTAATTAATGAACATGGATTAGAGTTGGATGAACGCTCGGGGTAGGTTTTTTCCAGAATATGTGAAAGGGGTACATGATTTCATAGAGTTCACGCGCCCTCGTGCAGACAAAGCCATTAGAATAAGGTGTCCTTGCAAGAAATGCCAAAACATAACATTCAAAGACATTGATCTGGTTCATTCACATTTATTGGACTTTGGAATGGAGAAAAGGTACACAAGATGGGTGTTCCACGGTGAAGATTACATAGTTCAGAGCGATAATGATGACGATGAAGATAAGGGGGCAAATATAGTAGGTGGTGATACACGTTCGGAAGGGTTAATCAAAATGTTAGGTGACTTGCAAAAGGGGATTGCAGTGGACACGGGTGATGTCAGTGTGTCGCATTTTGGTGATGAAACTACTTCAATGGGTACCATACCTTGTGATCCTAGTACTTTGAATCGACTCGGTAAATCATTTGCTAATCTTATGAGGGATGCATGGGTGCCCCTATATCCAAACTGTAAAAAGTTCTCAAAATTAGAGTTTCTGATAAAGTTGCTTCATGCAAGGACAATGCATGGGTTATCTCAGAGCGTATTCAACATGCATTTAAGCCTCATTAAGGCAGCACTTCCTGATGGTGAAACACTTCCCCAGTGTTTTTATGAGGCGAAGACATACATGTGTGAATAAGGTCTCGGTTACACTCTAATAGATGCATATAGGTATGATTGTGCACTCTTTTATGGTGAACATAAAAATGCAAACGAGTGCCTAGAATGTGGTGAACCGAGGTATACAACTAATCAGAAGAAGGGTAAAAAAATCCCTAAAAAAGTTTTGTGATATTGTCCATTAATCCTGCGACTGCAATGATAGTATATGTGCAAAAAGATTGCTATAGATATGAGATGGCATCAAGAACGTTTTCAAGATGTAAACACCCTTAGCCATCCAGCGGACTCTGAAGCTTGGGCCGAATTTGATCAAATACATCTGTGGTTTGCTAGTGATCCTCGCAACATCAGACTTGGCCTTGCTTCAGATGGGTTCAATCCTTTCGGTAACATGACCAACCTATATAGCATGTGGCCAGTTATGATGATGTCATACAATATGCCGCCATGACGATGTATGAAAGAACCTTTCATTTATATGTCTCTGCTGATTCCCAGACCGAGAGCACCTGGTAATGATATTGATGTTTACCTGCGTCCGTTAATTGAAGAGTTGAAAGAATTATGGGAAAAAGGAGTGGAGACATTCGAAATGGAAACCGGGACAACATTTCAGATGCATGTTGCAGTCTTGTGGACAATTAATGATTTCCCCGCATACGGCAACATGTCAGGTTGGAGCACAAAAGGTTACTTAGCATGCCTAGTATGTAATAAGGATGTTGGGTCCTTATCCTTGAAGCATGGCTGCAAGTTATGCTTTATGTGTTATCACCATTTTCTATAAACTGGACATCCTTGGAGGACTCGTGGCCTCAGAAGCTTCAATGGAAAACCTAAATGAAGGTCACTGCTAAAGCAGCTAAGTGGGGAAGAGATATTAAACCAGCTAAGGTTGATCGGAGATGTGAAATCTGGGAAACCACCCACCAGTAGAAAAAGAAAACGCGCTGAGTGGGAGTTGAATTGGACAAAGAGAAGCATCTTCTTCGAGTTGCCATACTGGAAAGATCTTCTAATACACCACAACTTGGATGTCATGCACTTCGAAAAGAACATTTGTGAGAATTTCATTAGTACATTGCTTGATATAAATGGGAAGACAAAAGACACCGCAAATGCTCGCTGAGATATGGAAGATATGGGAATATGACTTGAGCTGCAACTGTTTCGTGATGGGGACAAAATTCTTATGCCATCAACTTGTTAAACATTTTTGAAGGATGAGAAGAATAAATTCTTCGAATGGTTGAAATCCGTGAAGTTCCCCTATGGATATGCATCGAATATAGCTCGATGCATAAACACAAAGGAAGGGAAGATGCTAGGAATGAAAAGTTATGACTGTCACGTCCTTCTACAGCGGGTTCTACCCGTTTTCCTTCATGGACACTTGACTGAAGATGTTTGCTCGGTGTTGTTTAAGTTGGGATTCTTTTTTCGGCAGTTGTGCTAAAAAAAATTGAGCATAAACGTACTTGAATGGTTACAGGATGACATTGTGATCATACTATGCAAGATGGAGAAAATTTTTCTGCCAACATTCTTTGATGTGATGGTCCACCTAGCTATCCATTTACCAAGGGAGGCCATAATTGGAGGACTAGTTCAATATCGTTGGATGTATCCTATTGAGAGGTAAAGTATAAAGTCCTTGTCTAATGGTCATGTGATTTTCTTGTTTTTATTATTTATTTATTTATTGTGTCTACAAGTCTATAATGCTACGTAAAATGCATAGGTTCTTGTCCACATTGAAGGGGTACGTGCACAATAAGACATGGCCGAAAGGTTCAATCATTGAGGCGTACATTGATAGTGAATGTCATGCATTTTGCTCAATGTATCTACATGATATTGACACAATGTTCACTCGTGATGAGCGACATGCAGATGCTCATGCTATTAATGCAAAAGATGAAGAACCCAGGAGCTCTATATTTCGAGAAAATGTTCGGTTTCTCAGTGCACGACGATTTCATTGATATGGATGACCTAGAAAAGGCTCATTTTTACGTCCTCAATAATTGTGATGAAACTATTCCATATAGTGAGTACGTGGTTCCAAACTCCTTACTTTGCATTGTATTTACATATGCATAATTATATACTTACTTGACATTAACATGTACTACTGTTGCATATAGCGAACATAAAGCTGAACTCCTAACCCAAAATGAAAGGAATGTTGACGAAAGACATAAGAAGGAATTTATCGAATGGTTTGGGAGTCGTGTAAGTAACAAAAACTGCTTGAGTGAGAAGCAATGTATGTTTTTACTATTGACGGTTTATTCTTCTAAACTCCTATTTATTTAATAGATAATAGTCATGTTTTACAATAAGGAACCAACGGCAAGTAAAGATTTGTATGCATTGGCATGTTGCCCTGATCAACGAGTTAACCGCTACAGCGGTTGCATTGGTAACGGGTTACGATTTAATACAAAGTCCCTTAAACTGCATAGAAGAACCCAAAATTGTGGGGTTGCGGTGCTAGGCACAGAAGGAGATGAAGAAATTGACTACTTTGGTGTGTTGGATGACATTATAGAGCTTAGCTAAGGAGCAAACAGAGTCGTCCACCTGTTCAAGTGTACCTGGTGGGACATCGGCAATAAAAAGACTAGGTAAAACACTGATGCCTACTTCACCAGTGTCAATTTTAGCAAGACCTAGTATCATAATGAACCTTTCGTACTTGCGACGTAGGAAGAACAAGTGTCTTACCTTAAAGACACAAATTTGAAAGGTGAATGGCATGTGGCCCAAAAGATTCCTCCCTGAAATTTGTACGCTATTGTAGAAGTTGCAGATAGTGAGATGAGTGCCAGTGAGACTACATTCCAAGAATATGAGTCATCTGTCCACGCTGCAGCGCAATCTGCTACATATGTCATCGAAGAAGGCGCTGATCCTATACCATTGTGTAGGGATGGTGCCAGGGCAGAACACGTAGGGACTGTTGACATTACAATTGAACCTTTTGTAGACGTTCACTTCATTGACGATGAGGAAACTGATGAGGAAGATGAAACAGGGGTCGAGTACTATAGTGAAGAGGAAGACACTTTATAAAGTGAGGATGATATCGATATTGAGGACGTATAGGGGGGTAAGCATGTTATTTTTGTCATTATGTATCTAACATGTGTAAATAACTTAAAAATAGATGTATGCTGCATCCATTTAATATTCGTACTTCTTATATTTACTTGTCTATTAATTTGCAGATATGGCATCAGGAGGCCGACGTTGGAGAAATCCTCTCAAGCACACTAGTACATCGCATTAGGATGATCCGACATCCTCCAGAACGGCAGACCCCATCGGTTCTAATGCAGCGGCACCATTGTCTGAGCCATCGGAACCTCGGCTAGACATGGATACCACTTATGCGACTGACACGCAGGGTGAATTGCTGACCGTCATGGATACCACTTATGCTACTAAACAGTGGATTTGGATTAACATTCCTCCAGGATACACCGCCCCACTGAACGATTGGTGCACCACGTGGATGAGGGAGCTCGGCATTATATGTCGACAGTATGCCCCAGTCATCGTATTCAGATGGCTGCAGGTAACTCAGGAGCAGCGCATGGTTCTTTATATGCGCATTTTGGTAAGTTCCCAAACCTTATAAAGTTGTTTTCAATTTAAATGTTTTTTTACATTTAATATACTAGCTAATTAACAACTTTCTAACATTGTAATTGTATTACCTATATATATAGGAGGAGTTTGATATGGACATCCTCGAGGATGACCATGTGAGGAGGGTGGTCGACGTCCAATTGTGTAATAAATTTAAGTCCTATCGCTCGAAATGCACTCCCATTTTCGAGCGATGGGAAATGAAGTAGAAGCGCGGCCATACGATAAGATATCCCAAGAGGATTAGGATGTGGTGTGTCACCATTTCCGCGACCTGCTCTATCAGGTGATGTGTTTGTATTATAATCACTAATTTTTCACAATGATGTCTCTAATAAGTCGTCATTACATCTTCCTTGTAGGCCATATGTGAAACAAATGCTGCGACCCGCAGCAAACTCCCTACGACACATCGCGGTGGATCGAGGCTATTCTTAAATCATTGCTAGGTAATTACTATATATAAAATTATTTGACTATTACATGACATAATACCAATGATGTCTTATATGATAATGTCGCGTGATCCCAAGACTGGCCCAGGTATATAGACAGCAACAACAGTCAGTGCACAATGTTTCAGGGGATGCGTATGAGTCAGCAAAAGCAGTTATTACTTTGCGAAGTGGAAAAGAAGTTTCCCGTCCTGAATTAAATACTGATCAATAGCCAGCCGTGCTGACACTTAAGGCGGTAGATGAGATAGATAAAGGAAAGAAAAAATTAGATGAGGCTAGCTCAAGTTCTACAACGCCCGATAATAAGGAAGATAAGCTAGTTACGGAATACCGGCCGGTGGTCCCATACCCTCAGCGTTTGACATCTGAACAAAAGAACAAGTATCATATGGAGATTCAAGAGATATTCAAGCAAGTAAAAATCAACATCCCACTCTTAGATACTATACAGCAGATCCCTACATATGCAAAATTCCTGAAAGACCTCTGCACCGTGAAAAGGAAACTGAACGTGAAAAAAAAGGCTTTCTTAACTAAGCAGGTCAGTGCATTGATTCTTAGTCAGACTCCACAGAAACTTAGAGATCCTGGGACCCCTATGATACCAATCATGATCGGTGAATCTCGTATTGGAAGAGCTCTACTTGACCTTGGGAGTAGTGTGAATCTGCTTCCGTCTTCGTTATATGACCAGCTGGGTTTAGATGAATTGAAGAGAACTACTATGATGCTACAGTTGGCAGACATATCTGTAAAGGCTCCATGAGCTATTGTTGAGGATGTTTTGGTTCAGTTTGACAACTTTTACGATCCCGTAGATTTCGTTGTTTTGGATATGCAGCAGCCTGTTTCCACCATTTATCAGGCTCTTGTCATTTTGGGGCGACCATTCCTTGCTACTTCAAACGCTCTGATTAACTATCGGAGCGGAGTCCTCAAGCTCACATTTGGGAACATGACACTGGAAATGAATGTTTTTAATGCTCATAGGATGTCAAGTGGGTGTGATGATGCAGATACTCATGCAGTCGATGTGATAGATGACTTACACACTTCAGAGCTACTGTCGGTACTCGAGGTCGATGCCGCACTTGAAAATGACTCTTTTACGTAGTTTGAAGGGATTGATGAATTATTGCTAGAATTCGAGGATCAGATCCCAAATAGTGTTCCTCATATGTTTGATGCGAGTTATACAAGTAGTTGGCGTAAGCCTACATTTGAGGCCATTGACCTACCAGAAATTCTAAAGTCATCCGCAGAAGAAATACCAACACTTGAGTTGAAACCATTGCCTGCTGAGCTGAAATATGCTTTCTTGGGTCCAATAGATGGCACATTCCCTGTGGTAATTTCTTCACACCTTACTCTTGAACAGGAAACTAAATTATTGCAGGTACTTCGAGAGCATCGAGGAGCGATTGAATGGACTATTGCTGACATCAAGGGTATCGACCCTTTTATTTGCACTCATAACATCTTCCTCGAAGGAGACGCTAAACCAGTTCGAGATGCACAAAGGAGGTTGAATCCAGCCATGAAAGAGGTGGTAAAAAATGAAGTGCTGAAATTATTAGCTGCTGACATCATCTATCCAATCTCCGACAGCAAATGGGTAAGCCCAACACAGGTAGTTCCAAAAAAATCTGGTTTGACTGTCATTGAAAATGCTAATGGAGAATTGATCCCATCTAGGAAAGTAACGGGTTGGCAAATATGCATTGATTATCGTAAATTGAATTCGGCTAGCCGAAAAGATCATTTCCCCTTACCTTTCCTAGATCAGATATTAGAGAAAGTAGCTGGTAATTCTTTTTATTGTTTCTTGGATGGATTTTCTGGTTACTATCAAATTGCCGTAGCACCTGAGGACCAAGAGAAGACTACCTTCACTTGTCCCTTTGGCACCTTTTCTTTTCGCAGAATGCCATTCGGTCTATGCAATGCCCCTGCTACTTTCCAACGCTGTATGATGAGTATTTTCTCTGATATGTTAGATGATATGTGCGAAATTTTTATGGATGACTTTTCTGTATTCGGTAAGTCTTTTGATCATTGTTTGACACATTTAATTGCGATTTTGAAAAGATGTGCAGAAAAGAATTTACTTCTAAATTGGGAAAAATGTCAATTTATGGTACGTAGTGGTTTAGTACTCGGACATTTGGTTTCTGAGCGTGGTATAGAAGTTGACAGGGCCAAGGTAGAGCTGATTTCTCAGTTACCTATCCCTAAGACAGTCTAGGGTATTCGCTCCTTCCTTGGTCATGCCGGGTTCTATAGACGTTTTATTGAGGGTTTCAGTTGTATTGCTAAACCATTATGTATCTTGTTGCAAAATGAAACTGAATTTGTGTGGACCGATGATTGTCAACAGGCCTTTGAAACACTAAAGCGACATTTGACTATTGCACCTATCATGCAACCTCCTCAGTGGGACTTGCCATTTGAGATCATGACCGACGCTAGTGACTACGCTCTTGGTGCTGTTCTAGGTCAACGAATTGATAACAAGCCGTCGGTTATTTATTATGCCAGTCGAACTTTGAATGATGCTCAGAGAAATTATACTACCACTAAGAAGGAATTGCTAGCTGTTGTTTTTGCTTTAGAAAAATTTCGCTCTTATGTCATTGGTGCACCTATCATTATTTTTACTAACCACTCTGCTTTGAAATATTTATTAGCAAAGAAGGACGCCAAACCCAGGTTGATCAGGTGGATTCCACTCCTCTAAGAATTCGATATCACCATACGCGATAAAAAGGGCGTGGAAAATGTTGTAGTTGACCATCTTTCTCGGTTGCAGCTACCCGAGGTACCGGTGTCCCCTCCCTTAAATGATGACTTTCCTGATGAACGTCTCTTCGCTATGTCACGCGCTCCATGGTTCGCCGACATTGTGAATTATCTTGTCACCGACTGAATGCCAGACCATTGGCTCACCCAGGACAAGCGTAAGTTCCTAACTGAGGTAAGACATTATTATTTTGATAATCCATACCTGTTCAAATATTGTTCTGACCAATTGGTGCGTAGATGTGTTCCAAATGATGAATTTAATTCTGTGATGCATTTTTGCCATGGTGGGACATGTGGAGGCCACTTTGCTGCTAAGAAAACTGTTTCAAAAATATTACAAAGTATGAAAGATGTTGAAATATTACAAAGTATGAAATATTACCCCAGTAGGCCACTCTACTGGCCTACCATGTTTAAAGATGTTGAAAATTTTTGTAAAGCATGTGAGGCCTGTCAAAAATTAGGAAAAATTACTGCCAAGAATGAAATGCCTATGTCCCCCATATTGACTCTTGAGATTTTTGATTGTTGGGGTATTGATTTTATGGGACCTTTCCCCATTTCTTTCGGGCATTCTTACATTTTGGCCGCTGTGGGCTGTGTTTCTAAATGGGTGGAGGCAATACCTTGTCGAACCAATGACCACAAGGTTGTCATACGTTTTCTCAAAGAGTTATTTGCCCGCTTTGGCATGCCCAAGGCAATCATTAGTGATGGAGGGTCCCATTTCTGTAACAAACCTTTTGAAAAACTCATGCAAAAATATGGTGTAACACACAAAGTCTCTGCCCCTTACCACCCTCAGACCAGTGGTCAAGCTGAATTGGCCAATAGAGAGATCAAAACGATACTTGAGAAAACTGTGCGTCCTAATCGTAAGGGCTGGTCAAAAAAACTTGTTGATGCACTTTGGGCCTACCGAACAGCTTTCAAGACAAACTTAGGGATGTCTCCCTACAGGTTAGTATACGGTAAGGCATGTCATTTACCTGTTGAAATTCGATATCGTGCTTTATGGGCTATCAAACAGATTAACCTTTCACTTGATGATGCCACAGGCTTAAGAAAATTACAGGTATGCGAGCTTGAAGAATCTTGAAGGGACGCTTACGATAATGCTCGTTTGGCTAAGGAGTGGATGAAGTTGCTACATGATAAGAACATCAAAGAAAAACTTTTCCCTTCTCAACAAGTGCTACTCTATGACTCTCAACTGCATGTGTTTTCTGGGAAATTGAAATCCCGGTGGGGTGGTCCGTATATTATTGAAAAAGTTCATTCTCATGGTGCGGTAGAGATTGTAGATCTGAAGAATGGCAACCGCTTCACAGTCAATGGACAGTGCCTAAAGCCTTTCATGACTCCATTAGATGTCGACAAAGAGGTCTTGCTTTTGCAGGACCCTAGGGGAGTCCTCTGACCTTTCTATGCTACTGTTTTATTTTTATTTTTATTTTTTTTTCATTTATTTGTTTTAATTGTGTTTTTCCCTTTTCTTTCTTGTTACATTATTCAGTACTGTTCCATTAGTTGTTTACCGTGCACAATTTTATTTCCCCTGCGCTTTCACATTGAAGACAATGTTCCATTTTAGTTGGGGGGGGGGTGAGCATTCGCATGTGACGCTGTGCACATACACGTACTGGGTTTTATATTTCAAAAAAAA
This sequence comes from Malania oleifera, assembly GCF_029873635.1. Classification (NCBI taxonomy): domain Eukaryota; kingdom Viridiplantae; phylum Streptophyta; class Magnoliopsida; order Santalales; family Ximeniaceae; genus Malania; species Malania oleifera. The sequence goes on along the minus strand of NC_080422.1, from coordinate 83,090,544 downwards.
AATACAAAAAAAAAATCAAAAAGAAAAAGAGAAAGAAGGAGGAGCACTGAAGGATTACATTGCATTATGCCATGCTTAACATTGACTCATACCTTTCACATACTCGCGTATAACTTAAGAATGACACACTTGAGTCAATCATGCATAGTTTCTATTTATATGATCTTATGACTCCATGAAGAATCGATTGGCAGTACACTCGTATTAATTTGGCTATATAATTTCTTGTATCTACATGCATCTCACGAGGCTAAATAAACACATTTACATGATTCATTGTACTTAGGGTTCCTTGTGAGCACTGAGAGAACAACCGTGGCGACTATGACACCTTGTGAGATATCCTTGAGCTATTTATCGTCTTTTTGAGCGTTAATATCAAATCAGAGTTCATGGAACTCAATTCTCTTTTTCTGGATGATTCCTTTGTATACTAGTCTATGTTTTGATTTGCTAGCTTAGAGGTGACACCTAGTGGGGAGATAGAAACCTAGGTCTTGTAGCCTACTCAAAATGTGAAGGCTGAGCCATCCCTAGAGATAGACTTAGTTTATAGACCACTATTCGAGCTCAATTTTCATTGATTGTTTGAAGATTACAAAAGAAGTGTTATGATTGTCCTAATTGATCAAGAAAAGATAGAAAATGAAGAATGAGAAAAATAAAGAATAAGCAATATACATGCGCATGAAATGAAATGTCAATGCCGGACCAAATACATATCACAAAAAGTAAAGGACGACACATATTTTCCACGTATGAAGATGCTTCAACCGGTTAATGCCTCATATGTATTCACGACAAGTTTGTGAATGAGTTGATCTAGGGTGGTCTCAGTTGGATATGGCGAGTAGGTGAGAAGATGCTAGGGTGAAGGACCCGACACCTCATAGATAGACTAGATCCTTTCCAGACTAGTCCACTCCATATACTTAGTGTTGTTCCTTTTAATATGTGGGATGTTTGATCATGACACTCCTCCTCACATATGATGAGTGAACCCATTTTCTTTGAGTGTTCTTGAGGGTATACCAGTTAGGCCGAGTCAAAGCGACCATTCTGTAGGTGTCCACTGGCGTCCTAGGTGTACTGAGTCACACACATCACACACACCTCGAGAGTTTACTTGTTTATACTTGAACTTATATGATTGCATTAACTCTGAATGGGCCACTGATTAACTTCATGTGAGTACACTGCTCTCAAATCACATATAAACGATGAAACTTGCATGAGTGACGTGCTTTAGAGTTGTGTGCATTGAATATGAACGAGCTTGTGTGAAATTCAATTATGTTCTTATATGTGAAGTGGTATAATTATGTCGCATGTGCATTGATTTCATGATTACTGGAGTATGTAGTTGTAGATACCACCCTGAGATTCATTCACGTCATTTGCTAGAGACTAGCAAAACGTTAGTTGGGGGGTGTGATTACGCGTCAAAACTACGTAATTTGGCATCTTAACCCGGGCTTTACAATTTATATTTTTAATTAAATGTCCAAAATTGTCCAATATTTTAATAAAGTGTCAAAATCATCATTCTTGAACTTTATTGCACTATTTATGAAGTTTTGGTAATTTTTTGTTGCAGGAAAAATCTCAAAAACCAAAATTGACACCTGTTCGTATTTCAAGTATAACTTTTCTGTTAGAGTTCTGATCGAGATGATTCAAATTTCTAGAGAAAGAGGAAAGGATTATCTACAACTTTTGTGTTTTGCATTTTGCAAGAAACCAGCTCCAGAAGAGTCAGATTTGTGATGAACAGAGAACAACAAAAAATGAAAAAAAAATATTATAATTGGGTTATTGATGTGACCCGACCATGCATGGCCGGATCGGGTTGTTCCACGCCGGATCCTAGGGCGCCGCCCTCCCTACCATTTAAATCCTCTTTATTCCTGTGGACCACTGTTCTCTCCTCTTCATCTTCTTCTTCTTCTCTTCTTCTCTTTTCCTTCTTCTTTCCCTTCTCTTTTCCTTGGCCTTTCTCTCCCTCTGCTCCCTCTCATAAATTCCTCTGTTGTTCTTTCTCTTCCCTCTCGCTTTCTCTTCTCTATTTGACTCCCCCATTCTCTCTTCCTCTCTGCCTTGTGTCTCTCCCTTTCTTTTATACTCTCTTCCTTAACTCTCTCCCTCTCCCTACGTCTTCCCCTTCCCTCGGCTCTACAACTCAGCCGTGATAGCTGAGCACCCAGCACCACCCAGGTAGCCACCTTTGAGCAGCTCTCAACCTTCAGCAACAACCATCACCTACAGACCATCCCAGCAAGCAAGCCCCCATCTGCAGTCGTGGTAGCCCCTGTTCTAGCACTGCTGCATCTCTGCACAGCCTCCGGCCACAGCTCCCCTCTACTACCCGAGCGCACCAACACCAATAGAGAACTGAGAGCCCATCACAGCTACTCGTCTCTGCAGCCCGTGACACACCATCAGAATCAGCAGCCTCTCGGGTGTTCCACAGAAGCCACACCAGGTCACCATCCCATCTACCTAAAGCTCCACCAGCCTCTGTTCTCTTAAACTTCAACAATACCAGCAGCCAGAGCATCTCTGCTTCTCTCTCTCTCTCTCTCTCTCTCTTCTCTCTCTCTCTCTCTCTCTCTCTCTCTCTCTCTCTCTCTCTCTCTCTCTCTCTTTATCTTTACTCTTTCTTTTATTATTACTAATTAAACAGTTGAATATTGTTAACTTTTTATTTGAGTTTATTGGAATTTTTAGATTTCGAATATTATTTAGGGTGTTTCATTATTATTGAAGTTTAATTGTTTTTTTTTTATTCTCTTCCGGTTAAATTTTTTTCCGTAGATTAGTTTAATGTTCCAAGTTATTTAATTAATTTAGTTAGGGTCAGTTTCGTCAAAGTTCATATTTTTCAGTTTTGTTAAAATTCGTATTTTTATTTTTCGGTATCATTCAAAGTTTAGATTTTTGATGTGTTTGCATTTTTGTTCGAGTTCTTGGTTTGAATTATTGATCCATATTAAAGGTTTGATTTTTAGTGTGTGCGTGTGTTTGATTGAGTTTCCTTTGCATGTTTTAATTCCTTATTTGTAGTTGCCATCTTTAATAATGCCCGTTTAGGTATTTCCTTAAGTAGACTAGGATTTCCAAACTTGTTTTTTAATTGAGTGAAAGTTAGTTTTATGGTTTTTAAATTACGTGCCATTTAATTTATCAGAAGTAAAATTGAACAACCTTGAAAACTCTGAATCTAAACTGAGTTCAGTACATTTTTATTTTCGATTGGGAGAATGTGAAATTGAGATTAAAACGCATTCCCTGAGGAGATGATCTACCCCTTGGGCTTAATATTATACGACGTAACTCCTATACTTGGGATAGCTTTCGAGCTGCTTATTTTTCGAGTGAGTCAGAGCCGCTGCCGGATCTGTATCAGAGAACACACCAACAGCAATCGGGGGAGTGGTGCGAGGGTGCGCAGGACAGACATGTAAGTGAAGCAAAAGATTTAGTTTATTACTTTATTCAAAACATCAAATTTGTAGTCTTACTTATTCCTTTTTATCATTTTCATAATTGAAATTAGGCACGGATGGTCGAGTTGAGGGATGCACCTGTTTCAGAGGGGACTCAGCACATGACAAATTTCGAGATCACTTCCCAGGTGCTTGGGTAACGAGCGGGGGACTAGGTGAAAGGTATTGGAAGTGGTTACATCGCCCCAACAGCAACATCATCCGTAGGTGTGGCGGCTCGTGTAGAGATGGAATGACAGTGTCGAGAGGCCGAGTATGATAAGCAGGAGATGGCTCGACGGATGTAGATGATGGAAATGGAGAACGCGGAATTGAAATCGGAGGTCTCCAGCTTTCGAGCCCAGATGCAAGCCATGATGGATAGGCAAGGGCGGTTAGAGGAAAGGATGCCCCAATCAGGACCAGATGATGCGGGTGGCTCCTCTGATTATTTATGATCACAAATTGAGTTTCATGTTAAATCATGCTAGTCTAGAATGCCTCCTGCATAGCGGATGCAGTTGATGTGTATTGCATGCTGGTAGTGGATATAGGTTCTCGTGTGCCTTCAACTTCTTATAAATGATCTATTTCAACCTATCAGGTGCAGGTTTTATGGGAAAATGTTCAATTTACAGATGGCATGCTAAAATTTTCCAAAGTCCTAAACAAAAGATAAACTTAGTTTAATGTTGAACTATTTTTAAAAGGATGAGTGAAACTTAGGAATCATAATAAATGAGGCAATGTAGACTTAGTTCATTTAGAACGGACATTCATTTACAGAAAAATAAATAGAGATAAAACTAATGGGCATAAATTTCTTTGAGTTATACACACATGAAATTGAAGTTAGAATTAAATTAAAAATTAAAAAAATTGAAGATTGAATAAAAACAAATTTGAACTAACTTGGTATCCTTTTCTTGTAAATAAATAAAATGTTGATATCATTTCTCAACTTGAGTATACATTCTTAGATTACAGGAGCTTCCATTAATAGGCAACATAAATTTGAAAGCTAATTCACCATTGTGAATGTTTTGGGTTCCATAGAAGATGGTGGACTAAAATTCAAAGAATTATGAGCCGAATAGATCGGGAGAGGAAGGGTCTCAATGGAGTTAAAATGTAGGTTTTGAGAAGTGAAATTTCTATTTAATATAAGGGTAAACTTAACATTACATATTTATCACTTTAAGGACTATCAAAATTTTCTTTTATTCTTTAAGAAGTAGTTCAATGCTAGTTGGAAGGTCATATGTATTGCATGTAATTTTATGTAAATAATAATGTGTAAAATATTTTTATAATTTCAATATTAAAGTGTGAATATTCAGAGTTATTTATAAAAATTAATACCTTGTTTAAAAATTATAAAATACAAACCATATGAGATATTATTATAACACCATATAAATATAGGACTTATGGACGTGAAAAATCTTAATAAAAAAAATTATGACACTAATGCTTTGATTAACCTTTTGAAAAAAATTGAAATTTTAATATTTACATAATAAGATGTTTTTTCATTGTTTTTTTTTTTTAAATAAAAATCTTGGTACATGAATTCTTAGGAAAATATAAATAATATATTATAATTTCTAAATTATCATTTGCTATATAAAATCTTGATCAATTAATTTTTTTTTTTTTTTTTTTTTTTTTTTTTTTATTGTATACCTTTCCCTCTTCATCAACCTAGACAGCACCCAACACCTTTGGTGTCTTCAGTGAATACATAGGAGCTGAGTTCAAACATGTCACATTTTCAGACGTACCCATCAACCCACAAGTCCAATTCCACTTCATTCTCTCCTTCTCCATTGATTACATTGCCTTATTTTCTCCTCGTCCAACAAATGGAAACTTAAGCATCTTCTGTGATTTAGATGATCTCAGCCCCTCCCATGTTTCTTCTATCAAGGGTAAACATTCGAATGTCAAAGTAGCATTTTAAAGCTGATCCTAAAACTTTTGCTCAGTGCATAGGGCAACTCATAGCGACCCTTAAGGAGAATGGGGTAATCTCTTTTGCTTCTATAGCTCCATTTGATGATAATGAAGTTTAGAAACATTACTTGGCTCTGTGGAAGAGTTATAGGAACCTTATAGACTATGTTAATTTTCAGTTTTACGCATATGATAATAGAACATCTGTGTCTCAGTTCATTAGCTACTTCAATACCCAGACGATTCAGAGGCATGTTATTTTGTATATAGTACAATAGTGGCAAAGCAGATTCATGTCTATTTGGGTCTCACATTGATTTTTCAAGATATGTTTAAGTCATTTAAAAGCTTTTCAACGAGCACATTAACGGATGACTCGAGATAACAAATTTTATTTAAATTATGAATTTAAGATATGGTTACATGGATTACTGTCGTGAATATGCTACATGATTTCATGCTAGTATAGAATGCCTCCTACATGGCGAATGCAGTTGATGTGTATTGCATGCTGATAGCGGATATAGGTTCTCGTATGCCTTCAACTTCTTATAAATGATCTATTTCAACCTATCAGGTGCAAGTTTTATGGGAAAACATCCAATTTACAGACGACATGCTGCTGAAATTGCGTTAAAATTTTCCAAAGTTCTAAACAAAATATAGACTTAATTTAATGTTAAACTATTTTTGAAAGGATGAGTGAAACTTAGGAATCATAATAAATGAGACAATGTAGACTTAGTTCATTTAGAACGGACATTTATTTACATGTTTTTCATATGGTAAGCTTAAAGCATTCATTGTTGTGCCAAAATCATTAAAAATATTATATACACTTGGCTGAGGATTTGAAAATTTTAAAAACGCATAAGTTGAATATATACTTAACTCACAAAGAGCATCACTTTCATAATCATTTAAATTAAATGCTCTTATCATTTCATAATGTTCATGGCCAAATGACTGGATGAATAACAATATCACACTGAACTCAATACTATCCACTGTTCTCTACTGTTCGTATTATGAATTTAAGATATGGTTACATGGATTACTGTCGTGAGTATGCTACATGATTTCATGCTAGTCTAGAATGCCTCCTGCATTGCGGATGTAGTTGATGTGTATTGCATGATGGTAGTGGATATAAGTTCTCGTGTGCCTTCAACTTTTTATAAATGATCTATTTCAACCTATTAGGTACAGGTTTTATGGGGAAACGTCCAATTTACAGACGGCATGCTGCCGAAATTGCGTTAAAATTTTCCAAAGTCCTAAACAAAATATAGGCTTAGTTTAATGTTAAACTATTTTTGAAAGGATGAGTGAAACTTATGAATCATAATAAATGAGGTAATGTAGACTTAGTTCATTTAGAACGGACATTCATTTACATGTTTTTCATCCGGTAAGCTTAATGCATTCATTGATGTGCCGAAATCATTGAAAATATTATATACACTTGGTTGAGGACTTGAAAATTTTAAAAACGCATAAGTTGAATATATACATAACTCACAGGGAGCATCACTTTCATAATCATTTGAAAAAGACATAATTAGGGATTTGTCTGGACATATGAGTTGCAATGTCACTGTAGAAAAGAACCAAAAAAAGTGAAATAATGCTTGTTTACGAAACAGTAAAGCATGCTAATTGGACACGTGTCCCCGACTGGATTTATTCGCTGCATCCCCTTCCCCATGCAATGCTAATACCTCATTGAGTCACTGTGCAAATCCCTTATAAACTAATCTCATGCTGCGTTCCAGAGCATGCATTTTACATCTTAAGTTTAGATTTAAATAGACTTTAATAAATTTCATTATAATTTTATGCTCCTCGTGTTTCGAGATACTTTGGACTTGAATTTACATTGGATTTAATTAAAATGTAATATTAAATTGTATTAAAATTTGTCCAAATCCATTAAAATGTTCAAAATCTATGCTCTCAAATGCAACATTACATTTTTCATGATTGATATTACTACCGTATAAATTATGTAATATGCATGATTATGAAATATTTGCCAATTTGTTATATCATATAATTATTTTTCTTGATTATACTTAGCATCAGCTCTCCTCGATTAGGTATACTAAATTTTTTTTAATGACTCTTAATTTGTAGGATTCACGGCTATCATAACATCAACATGATGCCATGCATGCATGCACTACAGCCGTCAGATGCAACTTTTGACTATTTCTTTATAATTTTTATTGTTATTTGAACAAATGGAGTTTTTGTATTTTAATTTGAATTTGTATTAGTATTTGTATTTGAATTTTGAATATTTTTAAATAATTTTTGTTGTCTTAACATATGTTATTTCTTCATTTTAATTGAATTTGTATTTAAATTCAAAATTTTGAATGATTTACGAATTTTGTAGTAATTATGGTTTCAGTTTATATATTCAAAAATGTAATTATAGATTTTTATATAAGAATTCATGATTAAATAAAATTAGTATAAAAAGTTGTATAATTTTTCTAATTATTAGTGAAGGATTCAAATTCAGCACTAATACCCTACTATTAGTGACAAATTTTTAATTCGCCAATAATACCACACTAGTAGTGACAAATTTCTAATTCGTCACTAATACCATACTAGTAGTCACAAATTTTTAATTCATCAATAATACCACACTAGTAGTGACGAATAACTAAGTCGTCACTAATATCCTACTAGTAGTGATGGATTTCTAATTCGTCACTAATACCACCCCTATTACTGACGAATTTTTTATTCGCCAATAATACCACATTAGTAGTGACGAATTTCTAATTTATCACTAATACCATACTAGTAGTCATGAATTTTTAATTCGCCAATAATACCATACTAGTACTAACGAATATCTAAGTCGTCACTAATACCCTACTAGTAGTGACAAATTTATAATTCGTCACTAATACCCCTACTATTAGTGACGAATTTGAGTTGAGTCATTATATACTATATAGTGACGGTGTTAGGATTTTAGTGACGGATTAAATCCATCACTAATACTCCATTATTAGTGACGAAAATTATATTCGTCACTAAAAGTTAGTAGTAATGGCACATATAGCAACTATTTGAAAACTGTCACTAATAGTCATAAATTCGTCACTAATACTATTAGTGACGAATTTATGACTATTAGTGACAAATTTTATTCATCACTAATACCTTGATTTTTTGTAGTGATAAGTATACCTCATTTGAGATTATCAACTATTTGGATGCAGATTTTTCCAGTAGCAAAGTAGATAGAAAAAGTATGAGTGGCACATGTCATTTCTTAATTAGGACATTGTTTAGTATCTTAGTTTTCAAAGAAGCAAAACTCAGTTGCTTTTTCCAAAGCCGAGGCAGAATATATTGCAGCTGGAAATTGTTGTGCTCAAACGCTTTACATGAAAATACAACTTATGGATAACTCTATGACACAGTCCCTATAAGATGCGACAATACAATTGCAATAAACATATCAAACAATCGTATATCACATTCATGAACTAAACACATAGAAATTAGACATCATTTTCTTTGTGACCATGTGCAAAAAAGAGATGTGACACTTGAGTTTGTATGTGCAAATGAACAATGGGCAGACATATTCACAAAACCACTTCTGGAGGATAGGTTTATCCAAATTAGACGTGAATTAAGCTTGATGCATAGTCAAAAAGTTGCCTAGAGTTACATTAGACTACATCATTAAGGGGGAGCAATTTAAATTAAAATTCACATTTGGTTAAAATTTTTTTCATATTTGACTAATTTGTTTTACATTTGGTCTAAAACTTAATAAATGGTTATTGCATGTTAAATTTTTTTGGGTACATGACACATGTTGATGCTCACATAAACTTTTGGACTTTATTGGACTAATTTGCTTATCTATGTCTATGTATATTGAAATACTATGTATGTTCACATTGAAATTTGATTCAACAATACAAATATACATTAGAAAGGGGGAGAAGTAAATTGAGTAAGATAGGGAGATATATTTCATAGTACAATCTTGAAACATAGAGGTTGAAATGTATTTTGATTGCAAAGATGACAAATAATTATGTCAGCACATTTTTTTATATACCTTTTTGTTGATGTCAAAAAGGGAAGAAGTTAGTAAGTAAAAATGATTTTTCTCTTGTCAAAAAGGGCGAGAAGTAGTAAGCAAAATTTTTTTCCCTTTGAAATAAAGGGGGGAGAAGTATATAGAAGTATATACTAGAAAAAATATTTCATATTCTACAATGTGTATAAACTTTATTGTGTGTAAACCATATTGCTATATTGCTGAATTCTAAATTATGCATTATCTTAGGGGGAGCCTTGTTAGGTGTAACCCACTTTTGCCCGTGTGTTTATCATCATCAAAAAGGGAGAGATTGTTGACTCTATGAATCCAATCTTGCTTTGATAATGACAAATCACTTGGTATTTGACCTGTGCAATTGAGTTTGTGAACAAAATCATGCTTTAGAATGCATGGATGGCAAGCTTGATATGGAAGCCACTAGGAACCCAAAGAACATATCACTTGACTCAATCCATGGAACTAGAAGAATAAAAGGATGAAGAAGCTAGCTTCAAGTTCAAGATCTTTAATAGGAATGTGTATTCAGAATTGAATGTATTTACATATTTCATATGATTTAATTCGAAGCTCAAATATACCCTATGTTGGCCTTACAAGGCTTAAAATCTTGTTATCTGGTTTTGATGCTAACAAACAAGTGAAATTTAATGTATTTGTATGAGTAATGATACTTCAAGGTTCATATATGTGAAAGTAAGGTCAGAGTGCTCACAAGGATCAAATGAAGCTTAAATGAGTCAAGACATGAATTACTTGTTGAAGAACATGAGGACATGAATAAGTTGTTGAAAGCCAAGGCATATTAAAGTCAAAAGATCCAAAGAAAGGCAAAGTAAGAAGGCTTAAAGAATATGGAAGCTTGAAGAAAAGATGGATTCAATCCAAGGACAAAGCATGAAGACTCAAGAACATAGAATGTTAATATTTTAGAAGTCTCATGTAAGTGCTTTAATGTTTAAAATATCATTTGAAATATTTTGAAACTCTTAGGTTAACTTCTTAGACCTAGATACTTTTTAAAATACCTGAATCGTATTTTTATAAGGTCAAAAATTATTTTAAAAATGTTAGAATCATTTTTGGAATAAAGAGCACCAAAAAGAGTTTTTTTTCCCAAATGCTGTTAGTTTTTATATAGCCGCATTGAGGTAAATTTTTCTCTATCAAACACTCATTATTTTAAAGAGTGGTAAACATGAAAGTTGTATTATTTTCTCTTAGCTTTCTTTTGACACCAAGAAAACCTAATTTTAAGTTATATAGAAAAAGTTACGGCCAAAACACTGAAACGGGGTCACTGCTGTCAGACATTTAAACACTGTTCAATGGGCAAATTTTTAAAATTCTAATGTTTTAAATTATAGCCGTTTGAACCTTAAATATTCTAATAAATAGGGAAATTATTTAAGGAAACTTTTTTAAGTTTGAAAGCCTATAAATACATGATTTTTCAAAACAAAAAAAAAAACCTAAGAATTGAAAATTCTGTTTTGAGGAGCTGAAAGTACTCTTGTTCTTCCTACGTTCTCTTGCTCACTCATTGAAAAATTATTTTGCTGAGAATTTTGAAGTGCTGATCCTTCTTCCTTTGAATGCCTATTGCTAATCCTCTTCTAAGAAGGATATTGGTGAATTCTACACTTGAGCTTCATTCTATTTCCTATTGATATTTTACCTTTAAGTATATAGTGCTACAATTGTATTAACTTGCTCTTTGAGAGAGTATACTTGTACGCAGATTTTATCTTATGTTTCTTGTAGTTCATTGAAGTTTCAAGGTGTTTAGATCGTTGGCTAAACAAGGGGATATTGCTTAGAGAGGCGGACTCTAGCATATTTAAGGAGTGACCGAACGAGGGACTATCGTTTGGAGAAGGCAGGCTCTAGCCTTAACCAAGGAATGTTGTAATCGGTTTTGTTCCACCTGTCCATGGAACAGGTTTAGTGAATCCTTTGGTGGTTTGCCAAAGGCGAGGACGTAGGCTGGGTATAAGCCGAACCTCGTAAAAATCTCCGTCTCACTCTCTCTTTCCCTATTTTTTATTTTTAGTACATATTTAAAATTGCGTGGATGATTTAAATTGAAAATCAAATATATTACGCATATTTGGAAATCAAGTAAACTTAAAGATTAATTTTGATTTGGGTTGCGGAAACCGAAAGGGAGTACATTGGTGAAACCATATCTTGCAGAAACCATACGGGAGTACGTTTCTTGGTTAAACACTCAAAGATAAATTAATTGAAAGTTTATTTGAGTTTTGAATATTTGGAAAGAGTGATTGAATGTTGTATTGAACATCATATTAAGCAAATCCATATATACATGGCTTGATTAAAATTTATATCTAGGGCTTACTACGAAAGCTTTATTGTGTTTGTGAAAGGATTGTTGAATATTAAATTACATTCTTCACAAGGTTTTCAAATTCATAATCACGGGGCTTACATAAACAAACAAACAATCTCAAGATTTTATATTACCAAAGTGCTAAAAGCTTTATATCTTGGTTTGGTTGTTTGATGTTTAACTTGTATTTGGCAATTAAATTAATTGTTTGGTTTGAAGATTGTGTTTAATTGATTGGTTGTTTAATTGTGTTATTGATTGGACAAAAGAACTAAGTTCTTGTGTGATTGGTGAAATTAAACAAACAAGTTAAAGAATTGGTTACGTGTTTAAAGAAGTTAAGGATTCTTAAAAGAAGTTAAAAAAAATTTTTAAAAGCCAATTCACCCCCCCTCTCTTGGGAAGCTATTCCTAATTTCACCCTAGATAGACCTTAGGACTCATGCATTTCATGAAAGTTTCATTTACATTAGTTCTAGGTTGAATAAATTCTTCAAGGCAAATTTTAGAGGCCTCATCGATGAACGTATGAAGGCCACTCAGCAATGAACAGTGTTGTCTCGTCGATGAAAAAATACCAAGAGTCCAAAAAGTTCAAACAATGCTCTCATCAACGAACTCTTGGCCTCGTCGATGAACAAGTGTTGTACACTCGTTGATGAAGTTCACGGCGCAGAACGATGTTCTAACGTGGACACAAATGTAAATATGATATTTTAAATGATCTAACGGCCAAATATGGTTTAGATGGCGAGATTGCTTATAAACCTAAACTCAAAACCCTAGAGCACCACTTTTTGCGTATCTATTGAGAGCCTTGAACTTTTGCACATCTCTTGAGAGCATTGAACACACTACTAAGCTCTTGCCTGTGATTTCAAAGCATTCACATCAAATCTAAGCTTGGTTTACATTGATTTTCAAAAGGCGTTCAAGCGAATATTGTGCAAACAACTTGGGTGTTGAGGTTTGGTGATCAAACTAACTGTTTGCTGCTTCTCAAAGACTTTTTCCTCTCACAAATTTATTCTTGAATATTTTTTTTAAGAGATTGATCTTGAGTTATTAATTATATATACATTTTGTGAAAGATCATTATTTGAGAGAAGTTTTTGTTAAAGTTTTAAATCTTTGAAAAACTATCAAGTTTATTATTCATTCAAAGGTTTCATCTTACCATAAGTATTGTTAAAAAAATATATATCTGATTAAATATTCAAGAGAAACCTTATTTACAAAGTATTTTGATAAAGACTATATTTTTTATTTTTACTGAAAATCAATTGTCCGAGTAATTTTTGTGAAGATCGTAAATCTGATTTTGATTTCTAAACTATACCTGCAATTAAAATAATTTTATAAAAATTGTATTTGATCGTTGGAGCATCTTTGTCTAACATATTTTAAATAACGATCATTCATCACTTATTTCAAGAAATATCATTGAATATCATACGCACACATTGAGCTTCAACTTTTATCATATGAGTATGTATTAGGTTTCTTTTGTACTCACTAGCTTTGTGTATAAGCATTTCAGTTTTTGTAGAAATTGTAATTTTATTTTGTATTCACGGTTCAGGTTATGAACCGGGGTTGAGGAGAAAGATATGCCTCTTGTAAGCAAGAGATTGTAAGGGAAGCTCCATCCCGTTCAAAGGAGCGAATTTTTAGTGGAATCCTAGAGTGGGTTGCTAAAGGCAAGGATGTAGCTTGGGGTAGGCCGAACCTTGTAAAAATCGTACGTGTTTGGTGTCTCTCTTCTCTGAACTTCTTTTAATTTCCGCTTACATTTAAATTATATGTTTATTGTGTTTGAGTTAAGCATTAGATAAGTTTGTGTGTAATTGGGTAAAATTGTATACTTGATAACGACACACATTAAATTGATTAATTGTGAAATATTAAACTAGGTATTAAGTAGATTGCAAGATTGTAATGGATAGTTTTCAAAATTAGAACTTAAAAGACTTAATTTTTGAAAATACCGAATTCACCCCCCCCCCTTTCGGGATAACACCGTAATTCACATATGCCAAATAGAATTGTACTCATGCCACACAATTTTTACCTGATAAATCATCAATAAAATAACTGCTTGAGAAAATAGACATTGTGCCGACAAGAGGGGTACGAGTATCTCCAAGTTGTTACTTTACTAAAAATATAGAAACTTAGGAAGATACAGGAAAAACAGAGATAATCAGCCCTACTACCTTTGGTTCGTATTAAAACATGCCTAAGGTTTGAAATCACAAATTCCAACCAGTGAAAACGTTCAAAAAGGTCAGTACTTTAATACAAAAATATCATATTCGAATTTAATCTGTTGTTTTTGAAAATAACATTGGTTAACCGAACCTTAGGCTCGAAAACCCTAGAAAAGTCGTAACTATAAACATATAAACATATCTAGTATTTTAATCGGTTAAAACTTGCAAAAGTAACTGACATAATATAATCCCCTTACTTGTTTCCTGAAAATGACTCGAGACGCTCGAAAATCGAAACCCTGGCTTTTCTTGAACCAATAAAAAATGAGCTCCTATGAACTGAAAGGGAAGAACCGCGCCCGGAGTGTATGCACGTACTCCGAGTAGCGTTAGGAAAGCGAGAGAAACCCGAGAAAACCCTAAAATTTGAAACCCTAGTAGAGCAAAAGAGAGGAATTTGAATTTTCTTAAAAAATAAGCTCACTTCTATTTATAGGTGAGCAGCCAAGCAGAAAACCATCGACGGTTTTTCTCACTTTGTGAAACCGTCGACGGTTTGGACTCTACTAAACCAAAATCCTTCCTTTTCTTTTATTTTCATTTATTCCTCTATTTTATAATTATTTCCTTTTTTTATTTTTTGGATTCGGGTTACTACGATCTCCCATTCTTACAAAAATTTCGTCCTTGAAATTCGCTAACTATTTCTGTCACATTCACTGAACTATCATTGATTTGACTCTAGAAAAAGCCTGCGGCCACCCATGTAGCAGCCTCGTCTGAAGTTTATCACCTACCCTCACTTATGGTGGAGGAATACCATAGTTAAATACAATGTCTTGGGAGATTACAATATCTATACAAAACTCTCCCAAAGGCCAAACATATACTAAACTATAAACAAACCTACTCTAAACACTATACATACAAACTGATACTTACTGTTCTACTCACCTATCTAGCTCTGAGCGTCTCTGAATAATTTTGGATACTTCTGACGTATCTCTAACTCTAAGTCCACGAAGCTTCCTCCACTGCGTGATTACGCCAAAGTACCTTTACTAGTGGAATCCTCTTAGAATGTAACTCCTACTCTTTACGATCTATGATCTGAACTGGTATCTCCACATATGCTAACGTGTCCTCGAGCTCCAAAGACTCGTAATTGATCACATGTGAAGGATCTAGAACTTATTTCCGAAGCATGGACACATGGAACACGTCGTGGATCCAAGACAATGTTGGAGGTAATGCTATCATGTATGCCACTGGACCGACACTTTCCAAGATCTCAAATGGCCCGACATGCCTAGGGCTTAGCTTGCTCTTCCTACCAAACCTAATCACCCCTTTCATTGGAGCAATACTCAAAAATATTGCATCACCTATATCAAACTCCAACTCCCATCGGCGTGTATCTGTGTAGCTCTTCTGCCGACTCTATGCTGCTTTAATTCGTCCCCTAATAAGCTTGACCAACTCAGAGGTCTGCTGAATGAGCTCTGGCCCCAAATTTGCTGCTCGCCAACCTCATCCCAATACAACAAAGATCGGCACCTTCGACCATACAGTGTCTCATACGGTGCTACCACATTAGTTGTCTGATAATTGTTATTGTTTGCAAACTCAACCAATGGCAAATATTTAATCCAACTGCCCCTGAAATTGAGTACACACGCTCACAACATATCCTTTAGAATCTAGATGGTCCTCTCTAACTGACCACTGGTCTGTGGGTGAAACACAGTACTGAACGTGAGTTGAGATCTCAATGCTTCCTGTAGACTCTTCCAAAATCGGGAAGTAAACCGTGGATCCCTATCCGAAACTATAGACACCGGCACCCCATGCAAACTACTATCTCTTAAACGTAAAACTCTACCAACTTATCCATGGAATAGTTGACTTTAACTAGAATGAAATGGGCAGTTTTCATCAGTCTATTAATAAATAGCCAAATAGCATTCTGCTCGCGAAGTGCCGATGGCAACACGTGACAAGATCCATGGAAATATGTTCCCACTTCCATTTAGGAATAGGAAGTGGTTGCAATGGTCCTGCCGACCTTTGATGCCCAGCATTTTCCTACTGGCATGATAGGCACTGCTAAAAAATATAGGCGATCTTTCTTTTCATATTAGACCACCAGAAAGATTCCTGTAAATCCATGTACATCTTCGTACTCCCTAGATGCACTGTATAGAGCGAGCGATGTACCTCCTCTAGAATGACCCGGTTAATCTCAGCATGATTTGGTACGCATATTCTGGTGTGAAATATCAACGCCCCATCATCTAAGATATTGAAATCTGGTTTCAACCCATTCTACACTCCCTCTATAACTTCTACCAGCTCTGCATCTTTCGTTTGAGTTGTCTTTGATCCTTTCCCCTAAGGTCGGTTGCACAACCAGGCTAGCAATGAATGCCTGGTGATTTCCTTCCATCATCTCCACACCCAACCTTTCTAAGTCCATACTGATTTGATACTGAACTCCCACTGCCAAGATTGACTCATCTATTGACTTTCGACTCAGAGCATTAGCTACCATATTAGCTTTTCCTGCATGGTAACTAATGGTACAATCGCAGTCCTTTATTAGCTCAAGCCATCTCCGATGCCTCATATTCAACTCCTTCTGGGTGAAAAAGTACTTAAGACTTTTATGAGCCGTAAAAATCTCGCACCTTTCACCATACAAGAAGTGTCTCCAAATCTTTAGTGCATACACTACCACTTCCAATTACATGTCATGTGTCGGGTAGTTCTTCTCATACTCCCTGAATTGATGAGAAGCATGAGTGATAACTTTTCCCTAGTACATTATGACACACCCGAGTCCCTCCTTAAAGGCATCACTGAAAATCACAAATCCACCATCTCCTAATGGAACGGTCAATACTAGAGCAATAACCAACCGCTTCTTCAGTTCCTAAAAACTCTGCTCGCACTAGTCGGTCTGCTCGAACTTCATATTTTTTTTCGTGAGTCGTGTCAATGGACCTGATAGTTTATAAAAATCCGCTATGAACCAACGGCTATATCCTACTAGACCCAAGAAACTTCTAATCTCATGTATGTTATTCGGTCTCGCCTAATCAACTACTGCTTCAATCTTACTCAGGTCCACTGATACACCTTCTCTAGAAACTAAATGCCCCAAAAAAGCAACCTGCTCTAACTACAATTCGCATTTCTTAAGATTTACAAACAACTTCTTCTCCCTAACTACCTGAAGTACTAACCTCAAATGAGTTGCACGCTCCTCAAGACTCCTCGAATAAACTAGGATGTTGTCAATGAATACTACCATGAATTGATCTAGATACTTGTGGAACACCCTATTCATCAAGTCTATAAATGCTGCAGCAGCATTGGTCAATGTGAAAGGCATAACCAGAAATTCATAATGGTCATACCTCGTACAGAATGCAGTCTTTAGTACATCTTCCAATTTCACCTTCTGCTGATGATACCCAGATCGCAGATCGATCTTGGAGAAGACATATGTGCTTGTAACTGGTCAATCTGATCATTAATTCAGGGTAACGGGTATTTGTTCTTCACTGTTACTTTATTAATCTCCTTGTAGTCGATGCACATCCTCATTGACCCATCATTCTTCTTCACGAATAGCACTGGTGCTCCCTAAGGTGATACACTCGGTCAAATGAAACCCTTGTCAAGTAACTCCTATAACTACTCCTTTAACTCATTTAGTTTTGCTAGGGCCATTTGGTACGGAGCTTTCAAAATTGGTGCCATCCTTGGAGTCAACTTAATAGCAAACTCCATCTCATGATCAGGAGGCAATCCCAGTAATCCTATGAGAACACATATGAGAACTCCCTTACTATGGGAATATCCTCCAATTTAAGCTCTTCCCTTGGCACTTCCTTTACAAATGCAAGGTACCCCTAGCATCCCTTCAGAAGTAACCTACTCATCTAAATGGTTGAAAGGATCTGTGGTGCAGAGTGCACACACGATCCTACAAACTTGAATTCTTGCTCTCCAGGAGGTCTAAATACTAACTCATTTCTATGACAATCGATACTTGCATAACTAGCTGCTAGCCAGCCTATCCCTAGAATGATATCGAAACCGTGCCTATAGAAAACAATTAAACTAACTGGCGAAAATCTCTAATCACCCTACTACATACTATTACTGACCCTGATGGTGTAGCCACTACTAATTCAACACCTAATAACTGTGCCTCTACCCCATATAATTTGGCAAATCTCCGAGAAATAAACGAATGCGTCGCTCCTAAATCAAATAATACAATAGCTTTATTTGAAAGCATGTAAATGTTTCCTGTCACTACATCTCTTACATTCTCAACATCGCTAGGAGTTAAGGAATACACCCTTGTCTGAGTTGTACCACTCTGATACATGCCACGCAGTGCTTGATTACCTTCCCGATATGGCTGTTGTGGGGGTGCATAGCTCCCCAGCGGGCAACAGTCTTGCGTCGTATGCCCAAGTTGACCACATTGGTAGTAGACACCTGATCCAGCCATGCACTTCCCTAGAAGTTTGCTTGCTACAAGTAGGACAAGCAGGATATGATATGGTACCTTGAGATGCACTACCACCCGTCTCTCATCATTAGCCTCCACCACCACCATACCTCTTCCAAGGACCCTACGTCGCACCTGTATGAAAAATAGAAGACATTGGCCTCTTCTTCGAGCTCTAAGCCTCTACATCCCCCTACAAGCTCACCTCTGCACAGTAGCTTTATCTACCAGTGTAGTGAACTCCTGTACCTGAAACACCGCCACCTACTTTTTAATCTCCTACTTCAAAACCCTCTCGAAATTCCAAGCCTTCACAAACTCGTTTAGTACCATGTAGGGAGAAAATCATGACAACTCCACAAATCGGGCAACGTATTGCTGAGCTGTTAGCTGTCCCTGAGTCAGGTTCAGGAACTCCTCCATCTTCGCTTTTCTAACAGAGGCTAGAAAATACTGATCAAAGAACACTTCTCTAAAACGACTCCATGTCATGGTCACTGGTACTAGTCTCTACTCCTCTTGTAGCTTTACCGCTTCCCATCATCTCTCGGCCTCTCCAGTCAACTTAAACATCGCTTAAAGCACCTTCTACTCACCCATGCAATGCAGAACAGCCAAAATCTTCTCATTTCCTGAATCCAGTTCTCTACACGGATCAAGTTTATACTCCCCGCAAAGGTAGGAGGCTTCAATCGGGTGAACTGATCAATAGAACCTCTTAGCTCAGTGGTGGGATGGTCCTGCCCCCTAGAACTTCGCATAACCTCTACCATAAACTACTAGGTGAAGTCCCACAATACCATCGCAGAGTCACTGCCAACCTCATGGCCAGCCCCCTCACTGCTATCCCCTCCGGTATTAGTAGTATTGTCCCTGGACTCCATCCTGAAGAGACAATCGAGAACAATTTTTAGAAACTTAATAGCCTACATATCTGCTATCACTACAATACTATAAGACTTACTTCAATAAATTAACGTCCTCAATGATGACATACTTTACCAACTTAATACTCCCATTCTAGCTCAAGTTCCGCCCCTCCACTAGGAAACAAAACCATCAAAGGATTACCGTGATTTTCTAAACCCGTTAACTGATCCAGAAAAACACAGAAGTCTATTAATGGAATTTCTGCCTCCAGGATTACGAAGCAAAACTCAACATTCCTATTCTACTCGTTCCTATCTTCCTATACTCTAGTATAACCTCCTAACCTCGTATAACCAAGTCTACAAGACCCAACAACCTGGTAGCTCTGATACCAACTGTAACGCCCCAACCCTCTACCCGAGCTCAGCGTGCTACTAAAACATAACATACACATTTCTCTAATACCATAAATAAATACAACCTGCCCTAACAAGGGAAAACGAGTGTTCCATGTTGAACATCATGTACATACACAGTAGAAATTACATACTAATGCATCAAACACATACCAGAGTTTCTAACTATTCCCAACTACATACCAAATCCATATTGTAATATTACAAACCCCAAAAACATAAAAAATTCTATCTATGCCTCACCAGATTTGAAAATATCTAACGACTGTCTATCACCAGCCTGATGGTATGCCAGACTCAATCCCTCAAAGGACCTGAAACATGATTTGCATGATAGGGTGAGACATCTCTCAGTAAGATGGATTATATTATTATCAGTGTGTGGCTAGTATGAGATTTTGTGTAAACATATATCTGATATCATTTAAATTTATTTAATTGGCATTTTAAAACTGTACTGAACTGTATATTTGAAAATATATAATTTCTGTGTAATGTATTGCTGACTCAATATAGCCCATTCTAGTCCATCACATTGAGCTGGATGTGCTGGAGCTGATCGTGCCCAAAAACTCCTGCCGGACTAAAAATTATGCACTTAGAAGCGAACTTAGTAAACTTAGTTAATTTTAAACACCCAAGTGTCCACTTTAAGCAAACGAGGTCCAAACTAAATGGGGTTAGTCCCGACACATTCGTCACATTGACTTGGACGTGTTGGAGCAGAACATGCCTAAAAACACCTCCCCAATTAATTTTTCCCCACTTAGAAGTAAAGTTAGAATACAAAGATCGTAAAATTAGTTAATTTTAACTACTCATGTGTCCAATTCGGGCATACAAGATCCAAAACTAGCAAGGTTAGGCTTGACACGTCCATCACATTGAGCTGGACATGTCGGAGCTTTCAGTGCCAAAAAACTCCTGCCTGATTGAAAATTATACGCTTAAAGGCGAACTTAGTAAACTTAGTTCATTTTAAGTACTCAAGAATCCAATTCGGGCATACGAGGTCCAAATTGAGTGGGATTAGTCTCAACACGTCTGTCACATTGAGTTGGACATGCCAGAGCTGACGGTTCTAAAAAAATCCTACCCGACTGAATATTATGCGCTTATAGGCGAACTTAGTAGCACTACAAAAAAAACTTATTTTTAATGAATAAAGTATTAGTGATGATTTCAATTTCGTCACCAAAAATGCCTTATTAGTGATGGTTTCCCAAAACCGTGACTACTAGTGTAAGTATTAGTGATGGTTTTCTTAACCATCACTAATAAAGCACTTTTAGTGACGAAACTGAAACTGTCACTAATACTTTCATCACTAAAATCCAATTTTCCCGTGCAAATCATAGTGAGAAAACACTTTTCACGCGGCAACTATCTCGGGAAAATATTAGCAATGTTTTCTAGGGTATTAGTGACGACTTGAAAGTGTCACTAAAAGCCACATATTAGTGACGACTAAATAACCGTCACTAATAGAATTATATTAGTCATGATTCTATAAGTCGTTACTAATAATGTATGTTGACTGTAGAAAAGTCAATAATATTAGTGATGGTTCTCAGCAACGGTCACTAAAAATGCATTATTAGACATAGTTCTTATAAACCGTCACTAATAGTCCTTTATTCGTAACAGTTTGCATAGCCATCACTAATAATACTTTTGTTGACTAGGAAAAAGTCAACAATATTAGTGATTGTTTATTAGAACCGTTCGTAATAGCCTATTTTTAGCGACGAACTTGCTAAACCGTCACTAATAGTGTTTTTATTTAAAAAAATATAAATTTTATTTATTTAACAATATTAGTGACGAAAATTTATTTATTTAACAATATTAGTGACGATTTTCAAAACCGTCACTAATAGGCTAGCATTAGTAACGGTTTTTGAAACCGTGATTAATAATGCATTTGTTGACTAGGAAAAGTCAATTATATTAGTGATGGTTTATGAAAACCGTTACTAATATCCGATTATTAACGACGAATTTAATAAACAGTCACTAATAGTCCTGTATTAGTCCCTCCACTAATAATACATTTTTTAAGATAGACTTTATGGTATTATGCAAATTACGCTTCATGGAAGCATTACTCATTTTTAGCTTTTTCAATGAATTAGGTCCTGAAGATCTTGTCTCCTTTTTTCGTAATAGAAGCAATGACCACTTTCAAATTTGAAGGAAAGATCTATATGTCGGGGCATGGACTGGATTGTTCTTAACATAGTGGATGAAAAAAATGGAAGAGCTGTCATTGATCAATAGTGAATATTGGTTGAAAAGATTCTTTAAATTTAAACGTTTTCAAGTTCATACCTTTTGGAATGACCGTGTACAGGCTAGGGAAGGTGTGGTGAAGTTATGAAATAATGATTGGACTAATTATTTAAATGCAATAGAGTTTGAGAGATCTTTTGAAGCTGTTCATCACGTACAGTATAAGGAATGGGATGCACAAAAGAGAAACATTGTGCTTTGTTCAAATGTCTATGCATATATGGGTAGGTTCCTTGTGAAGATGATTACAATTTAGCAGGGTCAATAAGCTAAGAAGCTATAGTTCTTCATAGTGTGCAGTGGACAAATAATTAGAAAGAGTTGTTGATATTGTCTAGTACAGAAAACTTGACACCACAAATTAGAATATAGATGGAGTTAAAGATATAATACAATGGCAAGATCATGTCCTAGGTTTATTATGTGCAGAGCCCTTGCACATCATACTATTTATCTTTTCCCCCAACTAGGAAGTCTCACTTTCATCAACTATGCGTGAAGATTTTTCTAGTTTCTTTGAGACAGACTTTGCAGTGTTAATGTGCAGGGAAAGGCTTCACAGAAGCATATTTTTAGCTTCTTCAAAGAATCAAATACTAAAGATCCTTTTTCACTTTTGCTAAGAGAAGCATCCACTTTCAAATATGAAGGAAAGATCAATCTATATGCCTAGCCATGAATTGAGATTATTCTTAACATAGTGGACGAAAAAAATGCAGGAGCTGTCATTAATAGTGAACCACGAATATGTATGTGTTGGCCTTACAAGTCTTAACATCTTGTTTTGATGCTAACAAACAAGTAAAACTTAACATGCTTTGTTTAAGTGATGTATTTTCTGGACTCAATGATGAATGCAAGGTTAAAGAATTCAGGAAAGCTTATATTTCAAAGAATGATGATTTATATCAAGCTTGAAGCATGGATTAAAAAATGAATTTAAAAATAAAGCTTGAAGATCATGAGAGCATGAGGATTAATGAGAAGTTTATGAAAGCTCAAAGAAAGATGAAGCAAGCATAAAGACATTAAGGAATTCAAGAATTGGAAATTTGAAGGAGTTTATAGGAAATTTCATGTAAGTACTTCAAATAATTTCAATATAGATACATGAAACTCTTAGGTTAATTTATGGGACCTAGATACCTTTAAACATACTTGGAAAATATTTTTATAAGGTTAAAAATTATTTCAAAAAGGTTAGAATCATTTTTGGAATGAAAAGCATCAAAAAGAGGATTTTCAAAATGTTGTTAATTTTTATACATATACATTGAGATGTATTTTTATCTATCAAAAACTCTTTATTTTGAAAAGTGTTCAACATGAAAGTTTTAGGATTTTCTCTTAAATTTCATTTGACACCACGATCATCAAATTTGGAGTTATAAAAAAAAAGTTATGACCAAAAAATAGAAGGCTACTTGAAGTTGACAACAGCATGTGTGCATATCAGCCGACTGCCTAAACAGGACAGGCGCCTGCATGAACATGATAGGCGACTGCCTTAGTTCTAGTAGGCGACTTCCAAGCTACTGCCCCTACTGTTCCTTTAAATAATTTCATGGCAGGCGACTGGATGAACGGGCAGGCGATTGTCACGCGGGTGTTTTGATTTTTTCTCATAATGGTTAAATTTTTAAATGGGGTTATTTATGGCTCGAAATTTATGGAAACTTGGGGGATATTTCAACACACTTGGGGACCAATTTACTCACCTTTTAAAGTCTATAAATAAGCCTCAAAGATGATTGAATCAAAAAAAACATCAAGAATTCAAATTCAACAAAAATTCAAAATCTCTCTCAAATTGCTCTCAAATTTTCAAGGCTCTCTCTTGATCTCAACTTGCATGAAGCTTACTGAGTTCTTATTGATTTTACTCACCAAGTTTGTGCTACAATTAATTCTAAAATATTTCATTCATTGAAGGAATTAAATTGGTGATATACTTCCTTGAGCTTCAATTTGAATATTCATATTGTTATTTACTTTGAAGTATATAGTTCTGAATTGTTGTACTAATCAGCTCTTTTAGGAACAAATTTTTTATACACAAATATTTGATTTATTTCTTGTAGATTTATGATTCCAAGGGTTGTTTGGATCGTTGGCTAAGCAAGGGGATATTGCTTAGAGAGGCGAGCTCTAGCCTATGTAAGTAATGACCAGACGAGGGGATATCGTTTGGAGAAGGCAGGTTCTAGCCTTAACCAAGGAGTATTGTAAAAGTTTGTTCCACCCATCAATGGAACAAGTTTAGTAATCCTTTGGTGGTTTGCCAAAGGCGAGGACGTAGGCTGAGTATAAGCCGAATCTCGTAAAAATCTTCGTCTCACTCTCTCTTTCCCTATTCTTTATTTTCAGTGCATATTTAATTTGCGTGGATGGTTTAAATTTGAAGATCCTATAAACTACGTATATTTGGAAATCAAATAAACTTAAGGTTTAATTTTGATTTGGGTTGCGGAAACCGAAAGGGAGTACGTTGGTTAAACCATATTTTGCGGAAACGATACGGAAGTACGTTACTTGGTTAAACACCCAAAGATAAATTAATTGAGAGTTTATTTGGATTCTGACTATTTGGAAATAGTGATTGGATGATGCATTGAATATTATATTGAAGGAATAAATTCATATATTCAGGGCTTGGTTCAAATTCAAATTAACAATTGGGCTACACACAAGCTGAGAATTCTTATGATTGTTTGATTTGATCATCATAGTAAATTGTTTCGTTTGGTTGAAAAGTTGATTACTTGTTTGGTTAAGCAATAAGTGTTGTGGTTGAAGATTGAATGTTTACTTAGTTCTTGTTTAATTGATTGGTTGTTTAATTGTGTTATTGATTGGATAAAAGAACTAAGTTAAACAAACAAGTCAAGAATTGGTTAAAAGAAATAAAAGAAGTTTAAGGTAACTTAAAAGGAATTAAAAGAAATTTTTTAAATCCAATTCACCCCCCTCTTGGGAAGCTATTCCTAATTTCAGTATGAATTACCAACAGCCGTCTGAGTGGAGGAATTTGAGGTCGGTATCAGCCGCAGTTAAACCATAATGAGATTTTGCAGCAGCCATGTCGGTGCATGCATGGGTGGGTTGCTTGTGAAGATGATTACAATTTAGATGGACCAGTAATATGAGACTATCTTCGTAATTGTGGCAAGATAGGAACAGTTGCTACAACCTATACTATCCCGGAAGAAAGACCATCACTAGTAGTCTTTATATTAGTGACGGCTTTTAGAACTGTCACTAATCATCCAACTTAATTAATTAAGTAGCTCATCTATTAATTTTATTAATAAAATTAATAAAATATAAATTAGTGACTAAATATGGAATTATCAAAACACTTCATAGTAGCTTAAATTTATATTTAAATATGTAATTAATTATTAATTTTGGTAACCAAATTAAAATTTATATTAACCAAACCGATAACCAATGAATCGAAAAAATTGGCAAAATCATAACCGAATCAAATCGACCCTATTTATTGATCAAACCGAATTGACTGAATCAAATTGACCAAACCCCAGAATTCGTGTGTGTGTGTGCGTGTGTGTGGGTCTAAGTGTGTGTGACTATGTGTGCATGTGTGTTTGCCAAATACCATAGAGGCTTCATTAATACGATGAAGCTATTAAGTGAACATTGCTTTTGATTTAAAGATTTTTTTTTATGTATACAGGATGCAATAAATTTTATTGTTGGTTAGAATTATTTTGTTTTGTCTTTGAATGTTTTTTTGCTCTCTTGAAAATAATTATCTTGATTTTTAACATTATCTTAATGCTCTAGATTGGATTTTCTTTATTGTTTTCTTTACCCTAGTTTTCATAGGTTTTGGTAGTACGAAAGGAAGTTGAAATTACACACATGGCTACTATAGGACTAAGCGCAAAAAGTAGTTTTGGCAGATGCACTAGGTAGTAGAGAGAGAAAGAGAGAGAGAGAGAGAGAAAAAAGAAGAAGAAGAGAAATTGGAGAGAGACTTAAGAGAAAAAGGGTTAGGGAGAGAAACCAATATAAAGGAAAGGTGGTCTTGATTGCTTCCAGCAAAAGTTTAAAGGAGATGCCCATGAGGTGAATGAATAGTGAATGAAGATAGGCTAGGCTTACACATTGCAAATAACCCCATACATGAGAGTGTGTGTGTGTGTGTGTGTGTGTGTGTGTGTGTGTGTGTGTGTGTGTGTGTGTGTGAGAGAGAGAGAGAGAGAGAGCCTAATTGGGCCACGTGGCTTAGTGAAATTAGGCCATATGGTTTTGGCTAACTGACCCTCATTGGGTCTCAATGTATGGATTTTAATTGTTGGTTTATGTTTGGGTTGAACTAACTCAAAACCCAACTAGGCCTGATATAGGTAAATTAAAATGGGCCTTGGGTCTTAAATGCAGTTGGGCTTTGTCGGTTGGGAACCTGAGCTTATTAGGAATTGAGTTTTTGCTAAGTTAGCTTAAATTAAGCCTAGTAAATTAGGCCAAGCTTAATAGGCCTTAATATGAGAATGGGTCGATCTTGTAAATAGGTCTAGCTTGGGCTAGTACAAGGCAAATGGGTCAACGGTCAATGGATCCACGTTAAAGTTGACATGGGTCCTGGGTCTTCAAGTCTAGGGTATTTGGATCTGAATTTACTTTTGGACCCAGACCTAGGATTAGTGATTGCCACATAATTTTTATTCAATTTTTTTTAAAAAAAAAATTAGTTTGAATTTCTACTCTTAAGGAATACTGATTCCCTTGAATTTTTAATTTACTGAAATTAAATAATTATATTTCTTTAATGGATAGTTTATATTTTGATATGAAATAACTATATTGGATTATACTGAATTGCTTAAATATCCTGGATTGCATATTTGCGTGGAATGCCAGTGTAACACCCTGAACCCTTAAACTCGGGTCCGGCGCATTATACGCGATAAAATCCTTAATAATCCATAATCCATAATATATGCAGCGGAAAATATAAACATAATCTCCATATAACATAATACCAGAGTTTACTAATTCTAATTATAATCCATAATAAATCATCTATCACCTGCATTTCCATAAATTTACATAACTCCCAAAACATTTCAGTATTTTCACAATCATTCCTTACTCAATAGCTTTAAAACATAAAGACATAAAACATAAATTTTATACATCCCAAAATTAACATAGAAATATACCCTTTCATTTTCCTATTTCCCAATAATGCTGTAAAACCTCGAGCTCTCTAAGCTCGATCTCGAGGAAATCCTAAAAAAGATAAATACATATTCGAGTGAGACACATCTCAGTAAGGGAAGAAACAATATATTAAAACAGTGTGTGACTAACATGAGTTTATATAACAACATATTAATAACATTTTCAAAACATTTCCATAAACACTGAAATCATTTTCTGAACCTAATAAAATGCATGCAAAGGTTTAACCCACGAGATTACCTAAGGATAGGGGTGATTACCCGGCCAAACAAGTAGCAGCCCTCTACTCTGATACATTAAGCAACCCAAAAGTCACAGCTAAAGCATATGAAGGCACTCACCTTACTAAGTAAGCCCTTAAGTGATAAATTAATCTCGTACTCACACAGTTCATAAAAACGTTTACCGGTGAAGGCTCCTAAGAAT
The DNA here is from genome assembly GCF_029873635.1 of Malania oleifera. Classification (NCBI taxonomy): domain Eukaryota; kingdom Viridiplantae; phylum Streptophyta; class Magnoliopsida; order Santalales; family Ximeniaceae; genus Malania; species Malania oleifera. The sequence goes on along the minus strand of NC_080422.1, from coordinate 83,062,689 downwards.
AGGGAAATCTACCTGCTCATACAAGTAGTTTCCCTCTTCCCTATCATGTTATGCAACCTACTGCCACACCTAATACAACTAGGGCACTCACCTTTATCAGCAAGCCCTCGGGTGAAGAGTTTGCCTTGTCCAAACGTAACATGTTCTACTAGCATAAATACTTCTAATATTATAATGCATTATTCTTTCTGTCATTATTCAACCATTCACCTATGTTCATGTTCATAGTTTTAACATTTCATTTCATTTCACTTTAAGTGGCTCTTTCCCATTTTACATTGTTCACATTTCACATTTTATTTCCATTTCATTCATTTCCATTTTCATTTCATACCCAGCATCTTTCGGCTGTTTTACCCAGCATCTTTCAACTGTTTTACCCAACATATTTCAGATGTCTACATGGTTGCATTAACACACACAAGCAGCATAATTCATATCATATTTCATTCTCAATGTATTACTTACTTAACCTGCATCTCATACATTTAACATATATTTGCACAGAACTTACATTTACTCATGTCACACAATTTAGCAATAAAATTCATACATTACATGTAAAATAAGCCAACCAACATTTAATGTTTATATACTGAAAATACGTTTCATTTCTTACATATTTGTCTTGAAAATATTTTCCACTTTCATCAGTTCATTTTCACATATACGTGTCTAATAAACAGCCCTAAATTCGTAAAAAACATGCTTTAAATGGTTGGCATTTTAAACTCTTACCGAGAAATATACACGTATATATAACACAATTCATATTCCATTAAATTTATAAAAATTCTGGTTTAATATATATTTTTCCCCTTACCTGGTTTCTTGAACTACGACAATAGGGACCCCAAAAAGATGCATGCGGCGCTCACCCGGATCCTGAAATTAAAAATTCTAGTTCCATGTAATTAATCTTTAATAAAATATTATTTTAATATTTCCTAAATCCATAAATTCTAAATAAATAAATATACCCTTAAATATAGTCAAATTACCAAATTTCCCAAATCTCACTCTCGCTTTGGACTGGGGCCTAGAAAATCCTAATTGGAACTTTACTTATGTCAAAATGACAACAATCACGACTAAGACCCCGTGGTGGTACTTGATCGTCGATTTGACTAAAGATCTAACAAGAAATTAAGAAATTTTGGAAAAACTACCTTACCCCAAGAATGGTGCATACGCCGCTCCCACGACAAACTCGCTTCAGTAGAAATGTCGGTGGCAGAGTTAGGACTCCAACGACACCTTCTGTTTCCCGATTGATCAAATATCCGTGGAGAAATGAGGGAAAAGAGAGGGGTGGAGACAGAGAGGCGACGGAGAGCGCAGAGCACAGAGAGAGAAGGAGAGACGCGCTAGTTGTTTCAGGAAGCTTTCAGCTTCTTGAAGATTTTTTTTTTTTTTTTTTTTTTTTTCCTTTTTTTTTCTTTACTTACTTAACTTAACTTACATATACCTATATGTGTGTGTGTGTATGTATATATATATATATATATATATATATATATATATATATATATATCTTATCCTTATATATTTACACACACACACACACACATATTTATCTATATATAATCACCATTTTACTTTACTTAATTAATTCAAATTAATAATGTTTAACTAATTAATTACTAATAAATAGTTTTAATTTAATTTAATTTTTTTATTTCCTTTATTTTTTTTATTTAATACATTAATTTAATAATGTTTAACTAGTTCATTGATTGATAATTTTAATTTATTAATTTTTTTTAAAATTTTTTTCCCGGGTTGTTATAGCCAACTACATGGCTGATGTAGTATTGTGAAATGCATGTTGATAAGTGATAATAGGAGTGCATGCTAATTGAATTGAATTGCCATATGCATGGTTGATGTAGTGACTTGTGTATTGTAAGTTGGTAGATATTTTTAGGTTGTTGCATGCTTAACGTGAATTACTTGTTGTAAACAACCAGTTTTTGGAGCATGTCTTTGTGGGAAAATGTTTTATATATAGACGGCAAGCTGCCGAAATTTCGTTAGAATTTTTCTAAAATAATCCAAAGTCCATAAATTCAGTCCAAGATTGAACACCTTCTCAACTAGTTGATTCTCCACACTTGGGTCTACGTAACTAGATATTATATAATTATCTATATATTCAAGTTCAATATTCCTATACATGTTATAAAGCTTTGTGTCTCATGTTAGAATTGGTGTATTCCCAAGAGGGGGGGGGGTGAATTGGAATTTTTAAAACTTTTTCACCTAGGTTGATCTATGCAACAACGGTATGTACACAACCTAGGATCAGTCTATGCAATTTCCAAACACATAGATAAATATACTATGAAAATTAAGTCATACGCATCATTCACCCATAACATATACGTGCGGTAAATATAAAGTGCAGAAATATAAGCAAACACACTATATGTTATCAGGGTTCGGCCAACTGTGCCTACGTCCCCGCCTCAAGCTCGCAAGCTTGAGGATTCCACTAATAGCTCACTTAAGGGTGGAGCGGCACCGTTTACAACCAGGTCAAATTAACACAGGGCTGACCTCAACCTTAACCAGGTCAATTAGTGGGGCTGACCTCAACCTACACGCCTTAACAGGATGACGCACCTAGCTTTCCTAACCTGGTCTAAGCCAATCCGGGACTATTCCAGGGCTAGTCTCCCTCTTCAGGCCCGTGCCTGGAAATACAACTAAAGTGTATTACAATGAAATGGTACAGTGAATAAGCTTTCATGTAAAGCAAATGTGTACCCAGATACACGCAATATCACATACACCACAATATGATATAATATGTAAGCTCAATGTGGTCTAAGATGTCAACTCGCAAATAGATTTACTATCGTTGTAATGAGTGCGTGAGAGTGCAAACCTAAATGATCTTTGTATCACAGGATATTCAATCTAAGTGCTCAAACAAAGATATTATCCAAACTTCATATATTTCAATCAACAAGTTTTCTCAATATATATATATGTATATGAAGTTCTAGCAATGTATAAGTTTGGTTTGCAAAAAGAGTTTAATCTTTGTATTCAACTATAGATATAAATCAATGAATATTGCAACAAAGATTTCTTTTCTCACACAAACAAATATCTCTGTAAAGATTTATCAAGATAAAGCACACTAGATATTTGAAAGTATTTTGAAAATGTTTTGCAACCAAAAACAAATACAATCTTCTTTAGATGTTGCAATGAAGGTGCAAATCTTAGAAGATCTATCAAAGTCTTCTTAGGATAGACTTATTTACCAAGTCTCCTAAGAATACTTAGGTTTAGCTCTCAATGAAAATAAATCAACCAAATATGAATGGGAGAGCAAACCTATTAACTATAAACACTCATTCGACTTACAGAGGATTTAAAAGATCGAAGAAGGTAAGCATGAGTGAATAGGGATTGGATATGTGTATTATAGGGTTTTGGTTTTTCAAAAAATTTTCCCTAATCAAAGTGGCTAATCACTCTTAATCTTTGCAAATGAACACATATACATAGCCATGGAAGGAAATATGACCGTTGGGGACCTTTTGGGTATAATTAGAAAAGTTTAATGACGTTTAAGGCATTTTAACCCTATTTAAAAATATTAACTGCGGTAAAAAAATCAGGGCAACCCGAGAGGTCCGGTCGACCAGGACTCAAGTGACTCGGTCGACCATGCGTTTTTTGAACTGAGTGGTCGGTCGACCGAGGCAAGGCGATTTTCCAAATTCCCAAAGTTCGGTCAACCGGGACTTTTTGAACTGAAGGGCTCGGTCGACCAGACAGCTGGGAATTCTCCCGAGGACCCTCTGGTCGACCAGGTAGTTGGAGTACAAAATTGGTCGATCGACCGGGAGGTCAAAATGTTGACTCCTTGGTGGTTCGTTCGACCGGGGCCAAATGAACTATAATGTCTCGGTCGACCGGGCCTTGGTCAAACTGTTGACCCAGGGCTGGTTCGGTCGACTAGGGCCTTTTAAACTATAAGTTTCGGATGACCGAAAGTGCACCAAGTGTGCATTTCGGTCCCGTATTGAAGCAAACAAGTCCTAATCAAGTGCCTAACAAATGTATATGAGTATGTGTGTGTCCTAAGGTCACTTGGGGTCCAATTTGGAAATGCCGAAAAAGTCCGGTGTCGGTCGACCGAAGGTGCACCCTAAGGTCTTTCTATGGTTTTTTCTCATTCATGATTTGGTTTGAGCTTACGTAGTAAATCATACGTGTGATGTGTGTGAGCTTATTACAAACCAAATACCTACTTACTATTACAGACCAATTTAATATATTACATTATGAAATAAAACTTTGGTCTTCAGGCTTCTTTTGCTTTGTGCACATCTTGATCTTATCATTCTTGAAACCTGTACAAAAACTCAAACGCTCATTAGATACAATGAGTATTTGTCATAATCAAAACCGGGCGTGACCAATAAGGTCAACAATCTCCCCCTTTTTGATGATGACAAATACGACAAGCAAAAATATAGGGTTAAGCCTAAGAAGGCTCCCCCTCACAATATGCATCTAATGCTTTAAACTCATTATTTTTGCCTTTTCCATCTCCCCCTTTTGGCAACAGAAAAAAGGGCCATTGGAATTAAAGTTCTAGGCAATGGGTGTTTAGTACATTTATACAAGATCAATTTTGGAAAGAATTTTTTGAAAAAATTTCGGCAGAGTGCCATTTGTAAATAGGACTTTCCAAAAGTAAACCTGTATAAGTGTAACCTGTTTTGAGTGTAAATTTCCTGAAAGTTTATCCACAACTACTTAAACAGTTCAGTATGGTCTAATACAACAAATAAGATATTAATTATAAACATGAATTGGACAAGTTGTGCAATAAAGGTATACGGTGTGCACATAATCAATATAACTGGTGATTACAAGGTTCAGATGTCATAGCAAACCTGATTAAGTCAGAAATATACACAAACCATTTAACAATGAAAACATATCATAAGACCCGTGGAAGATTTGAGTTAAGGACACACGGCATATGATAGTCTAACTAGTTCACATGCATTTTCACATATTATCAATGAACCAGTTATATAATGCAACACCCTTAAGATATTTCATGACATAAGATTTCAATACATGGAAGGCACAAGTCATGAAGGCATGTAAGCATACTAGCAAGACATACAATATATCCAATATGAGTTCAGTTCTTGCTTTTATAAATAGATATAGATATGCATATATATATGATACATATACATATATTCCTCTTTGATATGTGCAAAAGGTGTTGGGGGAAGTGGCTTGAAGAGAAGAGAACTCTACTTTTAAGATAATCAAGCAATATTTTTCTGGGTAGTCAATTAAGCGCATACTAAATTATAACCAGAAAAATCATAACCATGATGATCCCAAAAACAAATTTAAGATTCACATGCAAGATCATATGGCAAATCAAGTAACAGTGGCAACAGGAACATATTTCAAATTTATGATTAAAGCATTCCATTTAAGCACAAGCCACACTTGATCTAAAGGTAGATATAATCCATACATATTTTGCGAGCAAGACAAGATAGATATTTGTTTTTAGATGCTCCCCCTAAATGTATGCAGATTATGAAACAATTACTTCACATGTATATATACATTTTGCACACACAAGTAATGTTTCAATTTATTTGGCAAATATCTATAGAAAATTCGGCAGCATGCCGGCTGTAAACAGGATATTTCCCAAATTTTACCTGCACAAAAACGTTCTCAAACAGACAGTATTATAGAAGTAGGGCACACGAGAGCCTATCATATATTAGCAGACAATTTTCAACAACTGCATCCGCCATGCAGTAGGCATTCTAGACTACTCATGCATTTTAATACCATACACAATAACCACAAGAACATGCAAGTCAAGAAACTACAGATGCATATATATATATATATCATAAATAACCAGGGTAGTATGTCAATAATATCACGAGAGTACAAAATAAAATGAAAGGGCTGTTTTATTTAATACAGACCAGATGATATAAAAGAAAACAAAAAGAATCAAGGCCATGCAATCTGATCTGTGGACAACTCCAGAGTCTAGATCTCCCCTCCATCATCTCCTCCATCCTCTCCTCCATCACCACCATCGGCAACATCAAAATCAAAGTCCATCGTCATCCGATCTCTCTCATCCTGCATCTCCTGAATGCGGTCACTCAGCTCACTGAAGCCAGCTGTCATGGTCCGCTCCAAATCTGTAAGGCGGCTATCAGTGGAGATGGAGTGCTGTTGGAACTCCTGCCTAAGTGTAGCGGATGACGATGCCAAGTCCTGCAAGTCTGATTGGACTGATCCTCGAAACTGTATGAACATGTCAGACAAGCCAGAGATAGCAGCCATAAGATCCACATTCGATGGCTGTGGAGGCTGTGGTGGCTCCTGTGGGGTCTCAACATGTGCTGCAGCTACCTTAGAGGGTGCCCAAATGTTCCCTACGAGCTCATACCCCATCAGTCTAAGGGTCACGCCAGAGAAGGTGTCCGCCGGTCGTCTCCTCTTCAGTGAAGCCACATTCGTCCTCGTGACTCCAATACTTCTGAACAACTTGTTCAGGATTCCTCCATATGGCATGATCACTCGGTGGCCAATCGTCTTGGCCATCATCCAACAGATGATCAAACTCGACAGGTCTAACTTCTTTCGGGCAAAGAGGCACCACATAATAAAGCAATCTAAAAAGGAGACGTGCACTCTAGATCCCGCCTTAGGCAGGACATTGTATGTGATCAGATGGTGCACGACCCTAGCCTTTAAGCTGAACTGTCTGTACTGGGGAGGATGGATCTGGCTAGCAGTGCCAGGGTCAGACATGGTCAGGTTGGCGAATGTGGCTACGGTAAAGTCCTACTCAAGGATCTAGGAGTTACCCACCTCGGGGCACTCAAAATCGCCACGGCCAATGTCTAGGACGTCAGATATATATTGTGCGTCAAAGCGCACATCTGTCCTCAGAACACGAGAGAAATACCTGTTCTCATCATTGCCAAGGTTGGCATAGAACATCCTAACGAACGTCGGGTAATGTCCCCCAGGCTAGTAGGAGATAAAGGATCTCCACCCCTGATACTCGAACATATCCAATATATTCTGAAAATACTAGCCCAAAAATACTAAGTCGAGTATCTTACCTAGTATAGCCTCCTTGGGACGGAACTCCCGTATGTACCGCATCTTGCACCTATCTGAGAGAAAGTACTCGTCCTCTGCGTGAGCCAGGTCATGGGCTTCAATGTGAGCCATGGGAATGATGGTATGAGGCTAGGATAGTAGGAAATGCAAGAAAGGAATGGAAAGTCTCTCAAGAATCTCGCGCAAATGAGCCCAAAACAAGGAAATCCAACATATATCGCAGCTCGGTCGACCAGAAGTAGATACGGTCGACCGACGCTTGAAATTCCCTAGGTACCGACACAGTTCGGTCAACCGAGGCGAAAATGAACTAGGATGTCTAGTCGACCGTAAGGGTGTATTGTGCCATGTTTCGGTCGACTAGGGGGAAACCGAGACTGATGGTCGACCGAGATGATTTGTTCATGAGGGTTCGGTCGACCGTGAGGGGTCAAAGTCAAACTGTCCTGGTCGACCGGGGCATTTTATAACTACAGTGCTTGGTCGACCAAGCATAGTGGATTTTCGCGGTTTTTCTTGATTTTTGATCCAAGGTTCTCCTTAAGGTCCAGATTTGATGTGTAACAGTATAATCATGATTCTTAGGGGTTCTTGGTGTAAGATATTGCTCAAATGAAGTGTGTACCAAGAGCAGACTTATTGACCTATTTTCGGGTACCTAGCATTAAGGAGTATGAGGCTTTTCTTAACCTATGCTCTGCGGTGATTGGAGAGTATCCTATAAAAATGATGATATAAAGGTGCACGGATACGACCCAAAATATGAGTGAAAAATTCACCGTGTATGATCATGGTTTTGGTGAGGACTACCTATGAAGAGGATAGGTGAGTGTGTATACCAAGATTATCATTATAAGCAACAACCACTTTTCAATCCTATTGTTATCACAACCTTTTAAACTTAAGCCTAGGAACTAAGGAAACATATCAAGAATGTATTTTTTATTTGAATTTGTCTTTCCTTAAGTCCTACGGGCTTCGCTTCGCTGATTATCCATCTCATTTCCTTTCCTAGTCCTCTCACACTTCTTAGTAAGCAATTAAACCACACAACACAGATTTGCAAAATAAGCAGGTATAGAATACACGTGAAGGATTGTGCTTATTCATTCCATCTTTCTTTAGTGAGACTGGACTATTGGTTCTATGTAAGCAACCCGAACCCTTTTTGAAATGAGTTCTCTCTTTAGATCCGAAGGGTTTATTATGATTATTCGTATCATTTTTAATCTCAAGAGCAATTTTCGAATAATCATCTGTTTCTTCATCCAAGCATGCAATATTCAATATCTTCTCAACCTTTTTCTTTTCAAGAATAGCATGAAAATTTTTTAGCCCCTTTAATTGTTTTGCTATTCTTTTGTTCTCATTCTTTAGACGTAATTCATGCTTAGAGATTCTAACTAGAAACTTGTGCATTTTCAATAAGGTATTTTCTAGTTCTTCATGTGATAGCATGCTTTTAATATTCAAATCAGCACATGATTCACCAAAAGAATTATCACAATAGTTTTCATATGAATCATTGCATGCATGCTGAATAGGACTATCATGAAGTACAATGGATGATTCATTCCATAATATACTGCAACATTCAATATATGAATCATCACAAGCATCATTATCAAAATTATTATGATATTCAACAGATGGTCCAGCATTTGATATGTTATAAAAACAAACATATGATTCATCACAAGATTTTTCATAGTAAACATCGCATGAACCATTTACAGCATTATCAGCAGATGACTTAGTATATGACCCAGTACAGCGTTCATCACAAATACCATCAAATGGGCTAGAGTGAGAATCATATACCTCATCGTTGATGTCTAGCTCATGAATTACCTCCTCTTGATCATTTAAGCTTGGAGCATCTGAAGGAGTTACCATCTCTGATTCCTGGGACTTTCCATATTTATTTTCTAGTCCATCCCAGATTTCCTGTGCAGTTTGGTATGCCACAAACTCAACAAAGATATCAGAATCTAACGCTAGATGTAACATGTTCATGGCATTAGAACTAATCATATTAAAGTTATTTTCATTTATTTGTGCACATCTTCCCTTGGCAGTCACAAGTCAGACCCTCCAGTCCATAGATTTCAAGACTATGGTCATTCTAACTCTCCATATGGTGTAGTCGACACCACAAAATATTGGAGGACTGGAAAGTGACTGTCCCTCAATGAATGGGGATACACCAATGTGAGTCATTGCGATCTTTTTACAAAAACGTTTAAGTCAAGTGCAACGAGGCTCTGATACCAATTGTTAGAATTGGTGTATTCCCAAGAGGGGGGGGGGTGAATTGAAATTTTTAAAAAAATTTCACCTAGGTTGATCTATGCAACAACGGTATGTACACAACCTAGGATTAGTCTATGCAATTTCCAAACGCGTAGATAAATATACTGTGAAAATTAAGTCATACGCATCATTCACCCATAACATATACGTGCGGTAAATATAAAGTGCAGAAATATAAGCAAACACACGATATGTTATCAGGGTTCGGCCAACTGTGCCTACGTCCCCGCCTCAAGCTCGCAAGCTTGAGGATTCCACTAATAGCTTACTTAAAGGTGGAGCGACAACATTTACAACCAGGTAAAATTAACACAGGACTGACCTCAACCTTAACCAGGTCAATTAGCGGGGCTAACCTCAACCTACACGCCTTAACAGGACGACGCACCTAGCTTTCCTAACCGGGTCTAAGCCAATCCGGGACTATTCCAGGGCTAGTCTCCCTCTTCAGGCCCGTGCCTGGAAATATAACTAAAGTGTATTACAATGAAATGGTACAGTGAATAAGCTTTCAAGTAAAGCAGATGTGTACCCAGATACGCGCAATATCACATACACCACAATATGATATAATATGTAAGCTCAATGTGGTCTAAGATGTCAACTCGCAAATAGATTTACTATCGTTGTAATGAGTGCGTGAGAGTGCAAACCTAAATGATCTTTGTATCACAGGATATTCAATCTAAGTGCTCAAACAAAGATATTATCCAAACTTCATATATTTCAATCAACAAGTTTTCTCAATATATATATATGTATATGAAGTTCTAGCAATGTATAAGTTTGGTTTGCAAAAAGAGTTTAATCTTTGTATTCAACTATAGATATAAATCAATGAATATTGCAACAAAGATTTCTTTTCTCACACAAACAAATATCTCTGTAAAGATTTATCAAGATAAAGCACACTAGATATTTGAAAGTATTTTGAAAATGTTTTGCAACCAAAAACAAATACAATCTTCTTTAGATGTTGCAATGAAGGTGCAAATCTTAGAAGATCTATCAAAGTCTTCTTAGGATAGACTTATTTACCAAGTCTCCTAAGAATACTTAGGTTTAGCTCTCAATGAAAATAAATCAACCAAATATGAATGGGAGAGCAAACCTATTAACTATAAACACTCAATCGACTTACAGAGGATTTAAAAGATCGAAGAAGGTAAGCATGAGTGAATGGGGATTGGATATGTGTATTATAGGGTGTTGGTTTTTCAAAGAATTTTCCCTAATCAAAGTGGCTAATCACTCTTAATCTTTGCAAATGAACACATATATATAGCCATGGAAGGAAATATGACCGTTGGGGACCATTTGGGTATAATTAGAAAAGTTTAATGACGTTTAAGGCATTTTAACCCTGTTTAAAAATATTAACTGCGGTAAAAAAATCAGGGCAACCCGAGAGGTCCGGTCGAACAGAAATGGTTCGGTCGACCAGGACTCAAGTGACTCGGTCGACCATGCGTTTTTTGAACTGAGTGGTCGGTCGACCGAGGCAAGGCAATTTTCCAAATTCTCGAGGTTCGGTCAACCGGGACTTTTTGAATTGAAGGGCTCGGTCGACCAGACCGCTGGGAATTCTCCCGAGGACCCTCCGGTCGACCAGGTAGTTGGAGTACAAAATTGATCAGTCGACCGGGAGGTCAAAATGTTGACTCCTTGGTGGTTCGGTCGACCGGGGTCAAATGAACTATAATGTCTCGGTCGACCGGGCCTTGGTCAAACTATTGACCCAGGGCTGGTTCGATCGACCAGGGCCTTTTAAACTATAGGTTTCGGTCGACTGAAAGTGCACCAAGTGTGCATTTCGGTCCCGTATTGAACCAAACAAGTCCTAATCAAGTGCCTAACAAATGTATGTGAATATGTGTGTGTCCTAAGGTCACTTGGGGTCCAATTTGGAAATATCGAAAAAGTCTGGTGTCGGTCGACCGAAGGTGCACCCTAAGGTCTTTCTATGGCTCTTTCTCATTCATAATTTGGTTTGAGCTTACGTAGTAAATCATACGTGTGATGTGTGTGAGCTTATTACAAACCAAATACCTACTTACTATTACAGACCAATTTAATATATTACACTATGAAATAAAACTTTGGTCTTCGGGCTTCTTTTGCTTTGTGCACATCTTGATCTTATCATTCTTGAATCCTGCACAAAAACTCAAACGCTCATTAGATACAATGAGTATTTGTCATAATCAAAATCGGGCGTGACCAATAAGGTCAACATCTCATTTTTTTGCAAAAAAAGTATGGTCAGTCCCCGACACGTCCATCACATCGATCGGGACGTGTTGGAGCTGATGGTGCCCCAAAACTCCTACCCGATTGAAAATTATACACTTAGAGACAAACTAAGTAAGCTTCGTTTATTTTAAGTACCCAAGTGTCCATTTCAGGTGTTTAAGGTCCAAACTGATTGGGTTCAGTCCCAACACGTCCATCACAAATTTAGAATATGAAACATAGTAACCTTAGATTATTTTAAGCACTCAAGTGTCCAATTCGGGAATACGAGATCAATACCAAGTGGGATCAGTCTTTACATGTCTATCACATTGAGATAGACATGCCGGAGTTGATGGTGCCCAAAAACTCTTCCTCGGGAGCTTTTTCTTCACGTAGAAGAAAAGTTAGACTACAAACAAATTTAGTATACTTAGTTCATTTTAAGCACTTAGGTACATTTCAAGCATACGAGGTCCAAACCTAGTGTGGTTAGTCTTGACACATCCGTCACATTGACTTGGATGTTGCAGATCTAATGGAGCCCAAAAACTCCTCCCTGATTGAAAATTATATGCTTAGAGGCAACCTTCACAAACTTAGTTTATTTCAAGCACCGAAGTGTCCAATTTAGGCATACGATGTTGAAACTGACTGGGGTCAGTCCCAACACATCTGCCATATTGACCTGGACGTGCCAAAGCTGACGGTGCTAAAAAAATCCTCCCCGATTGAAAATTATATGCTTAGATACAAACTAAGTCAACTTTGTTCATTTTAAGCACCCAAGTGTCTAATTTGGATGTACAAGGTCCAAACTAACTGGGTTCAGTCCCAACACATCCATCACATTGACCTGGACATGACGAAGCAGAAAGTGCCAAAAAAATCCTTGTCCGGAGCTTTTTCCCCTCTTAGAAACAAAGTTAGAATATGAAACATAGTAACCTTAGATTATTTTAAGCACTCAAGTGTCCAATTCAGGCATACGAGATCCAAACCAAGTGGGATCAGTCTCAACACATCTGTCACATTAAGATGGACATATCAGAGTTGATGGTGCCCAAAAACTCCTCCTCGAGAGCTTTTTCTGTACTTAGAAGAAAAGTTGGAATACAAATAAACTTAGTATACTTAGTTCATTTTAAGCACTCAGGTATTAATTTCAACCATACAATGTCCAAACCGAGTATGGTCAATTTTGACACATCCATCACATTGACCTAGACGTTACAGGTCTAACAGAACCCAAAAACTCCTCCTGAATTGAAAATTGTACACTTAGAGGCAAACTTAGCAAAGTTAGTTTATTTTAAGAACCCAAGTATCCAATTCAAGCATACGATGTCCAAACTGACTAGGTTCAATCACTATACATCTACCACATTGACCTAGATGTGTCGGAGCTGACGACGCCCAAAAACTCCTCCCCGATTGAAAATTGTATGATTAGAGACAAACTAAGTAAACTTTGTTCATTTTATGCACCCAAGTGTCCATTTCGGGTGTACAAGGTCCAAACTAACTGGGTTCAGTCCCAACACATCCATCACATTGACCTGGACGTGCCGGAGCTAATAGTGCTAAAAAATTTGTTGTCGGGAGCTTTTTTCACACTTAGAAACAAAGTTAGAATATGAAACATAGTAACCTTGGATTATTATAAGCACTCAGGTATCCAATTCGGGCATACAAGATCCAAACCAAGTGGGATCAGTCTCAACACGTCTATCACATTGTGATGGACATGCCAGAGTTGATGGTGCCCAAAAACTCCTCCTCGGGAGCTTTTTCTCCACTTAGAAGAAAAGTTAGAACACAAACAAACTTACTATACTTAGTTCAATTTAGGTACTCAGGTGTCCATTTCAAGCATATGAGGTCCAAGCCAAGTGTGGTCAGTCCCGACATGTCCATCACATTGACTTGGATGTTGTACATCTAACAGAGCCCAAAAACTCCTTCCCGATTGAAAATTATATTCTTAGAGGCAAACTTAACAAACTTAGGTTATTTTAAGCACCCAAGTGTCCAATTCTTGCATACGATGTCCAAACTGACTGGGGTCTATCCCCACACATCTACCACATTGAGCTGGACATGTTGGAGCTGACAGTGCCCAAAAACTCCTCCTTGGGAGCTTTTTCCCCGCTTAGAAGCAAACTTAGAATATGAAACATAGTAACCTTAATTCATTTTAAGCACTCAGGTGTCCAATTCAAGCATACGAGATCCAAACCAAGTGGAATTAGTCCTGACACGTTCATCAAATTCGAGATGGACGTACCGAAGTTGACGGTGCTAAAAAACTCCTCCTTAGGAGCTTTTTCCCCACCTAGAAGCAAAGTTATAATACAAACAAACTTTGTATACATAGTTCATTTTAAGTACTCAAGTGTCCAGTTCAAGCATACAAGGTCTAAATTGACTGTGGTCAGTCCCAATATGTCTGTCACATTGACCTGGACGTGGCGGATCTGATGGAGCCCGAAAATTCCTCCTCGATTGAAAATTATATGCTTAGAGAGAAACTTATTGAACTTAGTTTATTTTAAGCACGCAAGTGTCCAATTCAAACATACGAGATCCAAGCTGACTGGGGTCAGTCCCGACACATCCACCATATTAAGCTAGACGTGTCGAAGTTAGCGGTGCCTAAAAACTCCTTCCTGGGAGCTTTTTCCCCACTTAGAAGTAAAGTTAGAATATAAACAAACGTAGTAAACTTAGTTCATTTTAAGCACTTAGCTTACAATTCGGGCATACAAGGTTCGAATCAAGTGGGGTGAATCCTGACTAATCAAACTTAGTTACAAGTGTACCCTTTTTTAACACTATATCCGAATGTCCGACCATTTTTCTATCAAATCATTTTTAAGTATAGTATATGCATATATGTTCAAACATTGTAATATACTAGCTAAATTCTTGTATAATTATTATTTTGTAGGGTTTGCAGCTTTTAGAACACTACGATGATGTCACACACTACAATCGGGTCAGATGCATGCGCAACTTTTGACTTTTCCTATATTTCTTTTTATATGAATAGAATTAATTTAAATATTTTAATTTGAATTTTTATTTGTATGTATTTAAATTTTGAACAATTTTTATTTTAAATTTTAATAATTTATCAATGTTTTAGTAATTCTGGTTTAATTTTATGTATGCTAAAATGTGATTACAAGTTTTTATAGGAATTTTCAAAAAAAAAATTAATATTTTCAAAGTTTTAGTGACGATTTGAATAACCGTTACTAATAATAGCTGGGAGCAATATTCGTGACGGCTATTATTAGTGACAGTTTCTGAGCCATCACTAAAGGCTAAAACCGTCACTATAGAATCAACATTTTCTAAGTTCAAATTGGTCACTAAAAGCACAATATTAGTAATGGTTTTATAACCATTACTAATAGTATATTATTAGTGACAGTTTTAGTAACCGTCACTAAAAGAGTAACATTAGTGACGATTTAATGACCATCACTAATTGTAGCGCCCCGAACCTGGTGGGCTTGGAGTGCTACTATTTCTATTACGTACATCTTTGATACCATAATTATGATGACTCGAACCCAAAATAGGGGTCCTAGGTGTCCTTGTCCATAATCTCAATTTAAACATGCAGTTGAAGATATTTAAACCTCAAACACATTACCCGAGCTCTAAAACAAACCCAGATACTCATATGTGTCTCCATGTCATATATATATTATAACCCAAAACAAAACATAAACATAATAACCCAATGTCTCTCTTACACTTACAATCATTATAAAAACTACTCCCGGCCTCATAGCACGCTAGGTCTGATTCCCTATTGAATCTGAAAAATGAGTTGGATATTGGGGTGAGAAACTTCTGAGTAAGGCGGATTAGGTTATCATTAGTGTGTGGCTAACATGAGTTTTAGTGTGAACATAAAACACTTTTTCATTTAACTAAATGTGAAAAGCATTATTAAACTTGTACTCATACCTTTATAATTGAAAATGCATACATTTTTCCTTGATATTATAATGTTGGCTCATTATAGCCCATTTTTCATAAATAACATATACGGATAGAGAACCTTCCTTATTGGGCCATCGTACATCATGATTCACCCCATGATCGGGTTGTGTGTTCCGAAGACTAGACCTAGCATTTGTCTTATAGGGACCCGAATCTAGAAAATAAATAGAGAAAAGAGAAGGGAAATTAAAAAGGATAAAACAGCAAAGTTCATCGACAAGGCTCCTTTTCTCATCGATGAAGTCTCTTCTGTGGCTCGGCAACAAGATGCAGGGGCTTGTCAGTGAGAAGATACTGAGGGATTTTCAGAAATTCTGAAATCTCAGACTCATCAACGAGGTCAATCTCTTGGTGACGAATGCCCTTCTTCAGCTCATCGATGATAACTCTGACTCGTCAACGAGGCTGGCCAGGTCAACCTAGTTATAAATATAATATTCATTGCTTCATTGCTAAGTTATCTAAATTCTCTCTCTCTCTCTCTCTCTCTCTCTCTCTCTCTCTCTCTAGAACACGAACCAACCCTCTCTTTCTCTAAGATTTCATGTCGTCTGTTGCCGGAATCAACAATCTGACGTCACTTCGTGGACTAGGAGGAGAATCTCTATAGGTACAATGGATCAAATTTTTGATTTGAAGATTTTTGGGTTTTTCTCTAAAATCGAGGTAAGGATCTGACTTCATTTTTAGTTAAAAACATATGTAGTAGTTGAGATTATAGTGAAGTATTGTTCTTCGGTTTTTAGGTTTCAGGGATCCTATGCAATTATTTTGGATCGATTTGTTCATGTTTCGGTTTTCGCGATTAGGGTAAAAGGATTTGTTTACATCATTTATTTTTTAAAAGTAAACCGGTACAACTATAGCCTATGCTATTGTGTACGTTATGACTACTTATTTGAAAAATTTTACCGGGTATGAATGTCGATTCTTACGGTTGTCACGATTTTACGATTTAAAAAAAAAAAATGAGGTTTTCGGCATATGGTCTCCAAATTTCTTAAAATTATGTTATTTGCATTATAACTGAAGCAGGAGATGCTTGAAACTCTTAAATTGCAGCACAAATGATATTTTGTGAACCTGTTTATATGAAATGTATATTTGATCAAATAAGTGTGATGTATGATATGAATTGAATCTATACTGATTTAAGATGTATGTATATGAACTATGGGGACTAAGGTTCCGAGTGGTTATTAGAAAATGCAGAAAATAGGTGCCAGTTAGAAACCGTGCCAAGTATGAGAAAAGGGTAAAATCTAGAGGTTACGAGCCACTTTTTACCATAGTATGAATGAAATTATGCATGAATGAGATTATGAAAATACTGAAATTGGACAGATTATTATGTTTTAATGTAAATTATATATATGATATTGGGACCGCAACTTGTTACACGGAGCATAAGAAGCTCAATAGTATATAAAGCCTTAAAAAGCTTATATTATGTAAGCACGGTACCGTTGCCAAAACAGAGGCACAGTGCAACCACACGTAGTTATTTTTCAGTGTGGGCATCTAGTAGCCAGCTTGGTAAGAAGGGTCACTTGTCAAAAGGGATCAGGGTGGTGATGGCCAAGTCGGGCTGCAGTATGTTATGATGTCTGACAATGCCTGCATTGGCATTGATCACTGCTTTCTTATCGCATAACCCTATCCACAGGGAGTTATTAGCATAGTTACGATAGTTTCAAGATGGACGGTGTTTTAAATATGCATATACATGATATAAAGGCTTTAATGAGCAAATTCACAGGTTTGAGTACCGGGCGGAGGGATTGTACAATGTATGGGCATGTACCCTACCCTAACCTCGGGAACTCTCACTTGTAATGATGTTGTGTTATCAAATATCAGGAATTTATATATCTGCTATATATACATATATATTACAGTATTGAGAATGTGCAATCTTTGTAACTATTTTCAAACAAGAATATAACTGTACTGTCACACACTCATGTATTATCTTCCTTCTTACTAAGAAGTGTCTCACCCTGAATATACAACCTTTGTTTTAGGTCCTGTAGGGCGTTAGATTTAGTTGGTAGTGGGCCTTTGGAGCGAAATATTATTGTTAGTTACATAAGTGTTTTGTTTTTGTATTGGATTTTAGCTCAGAGTGACTTTTGGGAATGTAATACAGTTTATGTTTTATGTACGTGTGAATGTACGTAAAGGATAGTTAGGTACTCTGGTGTTTCTATTAGAATCCATATGAATATTTATGTTTTTCCGCACTGTATGAGAGTATAGATCATTATGAAGTACCCGTATGTCCCTGTTTAGGGCGGGTAGTTATGTATGTTATCAAGACAAGATTACTATAGGATATGTAAGGATAGTAGCACTCCCGGGCCGTATTAAGGTCCGGGGTGTTACAGTTGGTATCAAAACCTGTAGTTAGCCAGAAATGTGATGTAAATTGCACTGCCTGGTTTTGGATATGCTCGGAGCTTAGGTTGCTATGTTCCTGTAGATTAGACTATATCAGATTTTAAGATGTGAATATGATTATTAAGTGTAGCTTTGTACACCTAGAGATAGAAAATGATTGACAAACTTCTGTGCTTTTCTAGAACATTCTAAAGGTTTAGAAAATCACGACAATCTATTGGAGGTTTTGCTTCTATGTGGAAGGGCATAACTCGAGTTAGAATGTGAATGTGAGTCATGAGAGTACGTCGGTATGAGGAATTTTATTATGAGAAATGTGTTTATAGTATTGCAGTATTAGTTGATTAAGTTTCTAATCGATTTCCTCAATTGCTTCTTTAGGATGGAATCTAGGGATATTACTGCCAATGTTGGAGGCAGTAGTAGTGAAGGAGTTGGCCATAAGGCTAGTAGTGACTCCACGAGTGTCCTGTGGGACTTCGCTCAGTAGCTTATGGCTGAGGTTGTCTAAACGAATAAGGGTCAGGATCGTCATCTTTTTGAGTTGGGATGCTCCATTGACTTGTTCACATAATCGAAACCTCCCATCTTCGTAGGGAGTACAAATCCGATTCGAGCTGAGAATTGGATTGGGGAGATTGAGAAAATCCTAGACATTCTTAACTGCATTGAGAAGCAAAAGATAGCCTTTGTGATGTTCAAGCTAATAGGCGAAGCAAAGAGGTGGTGGAAGTCAGTTAAGATGCTTGAAGAACATCGACCTATTCCAATAGTTGTGCTATAGGCTCGGTTCAAAGATTTATTCTTTGAATAGTATTTTCTAGCCACGGTTAGAAATGCTAAGATTGAGGAATTCATAAGTTTAAAGCAGGGGCAGCTGTTAGTTTAATAGTATGCTGCTAGATTTCAGGAGCTATCCCGTTTTGCTTTGTTCATGATTCTGGACGAGGCAAAGGAGGCTTGGAAGTTTCAGAGGGGCCTGAAGAAGGAGATCAGGAAGCAGATTGCGATTTCGTAGATGCAGGACTTTGCTACTCTAGTTGCCAAAGCCATCGTAGTAGAGGAGAGTTTGCAGGAGGACCTTGTGGTTCAGGTTCCGAAGAAGAGACCTGCATCTTCCAGTTCTTATGGAGGGGCAAAGCAAGGCAATTGGAAGAAGAATAGTGGTGGTGCTTCTCAGAGTACCGCAACTACTCCGACATGTTCCAAGTGTGGGAGACCTCACTTAGGGTAGTTTTTGTTCGGTTCTAGAGCTTATTTTCATTGTGGTAGGATGGGACATCAGAAGAAATACTTTTGCATGTCGTATAACAAGGGAGCTCCATAATAGTCATATGGAGGAGGTGTTTAGGCACATTAGGGTGGTCAATCGGGACATTCATCCCAAGCTAGGGTGCACTCCATAACTCCTGGAGACACAGAGAATGCAGGAGATGTTGTCACAGGTACCATTTACATGCTTTCCTATAAAGTTGTTATACTATTCGACTTAGGGGCAACACATTCCTTTATCTCCCAAGGATTCATTAAACTATGTGGAATTGAGACTCAACAGTTAGATTATGAACTGGTAGTGGCTACGCCTTCAGGGTCGGTAGTCGTATATAGTAGGATAATCCGTTACTTTCCAGTAAAAATTTAGGTGAGAGTACTACCGGTTAGTCTTATTGTGCTTGATATACATGACTTCAATATTATTCTGGGTATGGATTGGTTGTCTACTGGTTATTCTAGTATCGATTGCCATGAGATGGAAGTGGTGTTTAGACCCTGAGGAAGCAGAAACTTAGATTCTTAGGGTCGTGAGTGCACTCTGCACCATGGATCCTCTCAGCTTTGCAGGTTAGGATATTACTTCTAGAGGGATGCCAATGGTATCTAGCATTTGTGAAAGACACGCCGGTAGGGGAATTTGAACTCGAGGAGATTCTTATTGTGTGCGAGTTCCCAGATGTGTTCCCAGGGGATTTGCTGAGACTACCTCCAAATCATAAGGTGGAGTTTGGTATAGAGTTGGTTCCTAGTACGATGCTAACATAGAAAGCTTTGTATCATATGGCTCCAGTAAAATTAAGGGAGTTGAAGGAATAGCTACAGGAGCTTCTTGAAAAAGCATACATTCGACCGAGTGTTTCGCCCTCGGGAGCACCGATGCTGTTTGTAAAGAAGAAAGATGGGTTAGTGAGGATGTGCATCAACTACAAAAAACTTAATAAGGTGATGATAAAGAACAAATACCCATTACTCAAGATCGATGATCTGTTCGACCAGCTTCAGGGCACACAAATCTTCTCTAAAATCGATCTATGGTCTGTGTATCACCAACTAAAGGTGAAAACAGAGGATGTTCCAAAAATAGCTTTCCAAACTCGGTACAACCATTACGAATTCATGGTTATGCCATTCGGTCTAACTAATGCACCTGCAGCATTTATAGATTTGATAAACCGGGTTTTCCATGAATACTTAGATCAGTTCGTCGTGGTATTCATCGATGACATTCTAGTATACTCTAGGAGTGTTGCAGAGCATGAAGTTCATCTGAGGGTTGCATTACAAGTGCTCAAGCAGAAGAGGTTATACGCTAAACTAAAAAAGTGCGAGTTCTGGCTAGAACAGATTTTGTTTCTAGGGCAAGTAGTGTCAAAAGGAGGGGTATCAGGGGATCTGAGTAAAATAGAAGCGGTGGTGGACTAGGTAAGACCAAAGAATGTTCAAGAGGTAAAAAGTTTTCTAGGTCTTGCAGGTTACTACCGTCATTTTGTAGAATGGTTCTCCAGTTTAGAAGGTCTATTTACACGACTCACAAGGAAGAACATGAGGTATAATTAGACTGATGAGTGCGAGTTGAGTTTCCCAAAGCTGAAATGGCGACTGGTTACTGCTCCAGTTCTGACCATTCCCTTTGGGGATGGTGGATTTGTTATCTACAATGACGCCTCTAAGAAGAGTCTTGGCTATGATCTAATGCAGCAGGGCAAGGTGGTTGCTTACGCTTCTTGTTAACTCAAAGAGTACGAGAAGAACTACTCGACACATGATATGAAATTGGAAGATGTAGTGTTTACATTGAAAATCTGGAGGCACAACCTGTATGGTGAAAGGTGCAAGATTTTTAATGATCACAAAAGTCTTAAGTATATTTTCACCTAGAAAGAACTAAATATGAGGCAGCGTAGATGGCTTGAGTTGATAAAGGACTACGACTGTAGCATTAGCTATCACCCAAGAAAAGCAAATGTGGTAGCTGATGCTCTAAGTTGGAAGTTTGTGGATGCATCAGTCTCTACAGTGGGAGTTCAGCATTAGATCTGTATGGACCTAAAAAGGTTGGGCTTGGAGGTTGTGGAAGGAAATCATCAGGCTTTTCTTGCTAGTTTGGTAGTACCTCCGACCTTATAGGAGAAGATCCAAATAGCTCAGACGGAAGATCCAGAGCTGGTTGAGGTTATGGAAGGAGTCTTGAGTGGGTTAAAGCCGGATTTCAGTATCTCTAGTGATGGGATTTTAAGATTTCATAACAGAGTATATGTACCAGATGGCGCCAGGATTAAATGGGTCATTCTAGAGGAGGCACACCGTTTGCTCTACACCGTACATCCTGGCAGTACGAAGATGTACCAAAATCTAAGGGAATCTTTCTGATGGTCAAACATAAAAAGAGAGATCGCCTGATTCAAGGAGCAGTGCCTGACGCGTCAGTAGGTCAAGGCAGAGCACTAGAGGCCAATAGGACCACTTCAGCCTCTTGACATCCCCAAGTGGAAGTGGGAGCACATCTTGATGGATTTTATGACGGGATTACCTGCAGTAGTGCACAGAACAAATGTCATATGGGTTGTAGTTGATTGGCTAACAAAGACTGCACATTCCATTCTAATTAGATTCATCTATTCTCTAAATCAACTAGCAAAGTTGTATGTGCAGGAGATTGTACGACTCCATGGTGTCCCTTTTTCTATTGTTTTGTATCGAGATCCACATTTTACAACTCATTTCTGGAAGAGTATATAGGATGCATTGGGATCACAAATGACATTCTATACATCTTTTCACCCACATACGAATGGACAATCTGAGAGGACTATTCAGACGCCATAAAATATGCTATGGGCATATGTACTAGATTTTGGTGATAGCTAGATACGGTATCTCCCGCTTGTCGAGTTCGCATATAACAATAGTTACTAGGCCAACAAAGAGATGACACCTTATAAGGCATTGTATGGTCGTCGGTATCGATCTCCATTGTACTGGGATCAGGTAGGCAAGTGGCAGATACTGGGTCCGAAATTGATTCAACAAACCTTTACAAAGGTCAAGTTGATCAAGGAGAGAATTAAGGCAGCTCAGAGTCGGCAGAATAGTTATACTGATACTAGCCAACGAGAGCTGGAGTTCGAGGTAAGAAGTATGGTATTTATGAAGATCACTCCGATGAAAGGGGTGATGAGGTTCAGGAAGAAGGGGAAATTAAGTCCTTCGTATATTGAGCCTTTCGAGATCCTCGAAAGGATAGGTTTGGTTGCTTATCGAGTAGCTTTACCCCTAACACTATCCAGAGTTCATGACGTGTTCCACGTGTCAATGCTAAGGAAGTATGTGTCAGATCCATCACACGTTTTGAGTTACGAACCTCTTGAGATCAACGATGCTTTATCATATAAGGAGGTACCAATACAGACATTAGATTGAAAAATTAAGTATTTAAGGACTAAGGAAATACCTCTAGTGAAGGTATTATGCCGAAACCATGAAGTGGAGGAAGCTTCATGGGAACTAGAGTAAGAGATACGCCAGAAGTACCCGATTATTTTCTGATGGTACTTAAATATGTATAGTAGTATAGGTGGTTCAGGTTAAATAGTATGGTCTTCGGGAGAGTTTTATATGTGTATGTAATCTTTCGAAACATCATGTTGTAACCACGGTATTCCTCCGCCATAAGTGAGGGTAGGTAATAAATTTGGGCCGGAACTGCTTTGTGGGTAGCTGTCGACTCTTCTGTAGGTCTCCGATGTAAGGGAGAGTATGCTTGGTATTGGTTGATGAATTTCAAGGACAAAATTCTTATAAGGAGGGGTGATTGTAGGGACCCGAATCTAAAAAATAAATTAAAAAAAAAAAGAAAATTAAAAAGGATAAAATAGTGGAACTCGTCAATGAGGCTCCTTTTCTCATTGACGAAGTCTCTTCTCTGGCTCGACGATGAGATGCAAGGGCTCGTCGACAAGAAGATATCGATGGATTTTTGGAAATTATGAAATCTCAAACTCGTCGACGAGGTCAATCTCTCGACGACGAACACCCTTCTTCGGCTCATTGACGAGAACTACGACTTGTCGACGAGGTTGGCCGGGTCAACCTAGTTATAAATATATTATTCTTTGCTTCATTGCTAACTTATCTAAATTCTCTCTCTCTCTCTCTCTCTCTCTCTCTAGAACACAAATAAGCCCTCTCTCTCTCTCTCTCTCTCTCTAAGATTTCATGTCGTCTGTTTCCGGAACCAACAATCCAATGTCACTATGTGGATTAGGAGGAGAATCTCGACATTTATAGTGGATCAGATTTTTGATTTGAGGATTTTTGGATTTTTCCCTAAAATTGAGTTAAGGATATGATTTTGTTTTTGGTTCAGTAGATATGTAGTAGTTGCAATTACAGTGAAGTATTGTTCTTTAGTTTTTAGGTTTTGAGGGTCCTATGTCATTGTTTTGGATCAATTTGTTCGTGTTTCGGTTTCTAAAATTAAGGTAAGGGGATTTGTTTACATCACTTATTTTTGAAAAGTAAATTGGTACAACTGTAGCCTATGCTATTGTGTACGTTATGACTGCTTCTTTGCAAAGTTTTATCAAGTATAAATGTCGATTCTTACGGTTGTCACGATTTTACAATTTTGGAAAAAATGAGGTTTTTGTCATATGATCTCCAAATTTCTTAAAATTATGTTATTTGCATTAAAACTAAAGTAGGAGATGCTTGAGACTCTTAAATTGCAGCATAAATGATATTTTACGAACCCATTTATATGAAATGTATATTTGACAAATAAGTGTGACATATGAGATGTATGTATATGAACTATGGGGACTAAGGTTCCAAGTGGTTATCAGAAAATGCAGAAAATGGTTGTTGGTTAGATACCATGCCAAGTATGAGAAAAGGGTAAAACCGAAAGGTTACAAGCTAGTTTTTGCCATAGTATGAAAGAAAGTATGCCTGAATGAGAGTGTGAAAATATTGGAATTGCACAGGTTATTATGTTTTAATGTAAATTATATATATGATATTGGGACTGCAACTTGTTCCACATAGCATAAGAAGCTCAGTAGCATATGAAGCCTTAAAAAGCATATATTATATAGGCACGGTACCGTTGTCAAAACAGAGGTACAGTGCAACCACACGCAATTTTTTTTCAGTGTGGGTATCTAGTAGCTGGCTTGGTAAGAAGGGCCACTGGTCGAAAGGGATCAAGGTGGTGATGGCCAAGTCGAGCTGTAGTATGTCTTGATGTCTTACAATGCCTGCACGAACAGGGCTTGATCAATGCTTTCTTATCGCACAACCCTTGCCACGAGGAGTTACTGGCATAGTTATGATAGTTACAAGCTAGACGATGTTCTAAATATGCATATAAAGATTTAAAGGCTTTAATGGTCAAAGTCACAGGTTTGAGTACTGGGCGGAGGGATTGTACAATGTATAAGCCTGTACCCTACCCTTACCTCAAGAACTCTCACTTGTAATGATGCTAAGTTATCTAATATCAGGAATTTATATATGTACTATATATACATAGATATTACAATATTTAGAATGTGCAATCTATGTAACTGTATTCAAACTAGAATATAACTGTACAGTTACACACTAATGTAATATCTTCCTCCTTACTGAGAAGTGTCTCACCCTGAATATACAACTTTTGTTTCAGGTCTTGTAGGGAGTTAGCTTTAGTTGGTAGTGGGCCTTTGGAGCGAAGTATTGTTGTTAGTTAAGTAATTGTTTTGTTTACGTATTGTGAAAAGCAAGGTGTAGTTCCGGGAGGGGAGGGGTGAATTGGATTTTAAAAATTTTCTTTTAATTCCTTTGAAGACTTCTTTTTATTTCTTTTAATCAATTTTAGACTTGTTTGTTTAATTTACCAATCACACAAGAACTTAGTTCCTTTAATCCACAATGCTATTGCTTAACCAAACAAGTAATCAATTATTTCAACCAAACCAATCAATCAAGCACAATATTCAAACCAAATAATCATAAAACATTCAATCGAGATATACGTTGCAACTTAATAAAAATTCTCAGCTTTTTAACTTTGTATGCAGCCCTGTTGTTAATGCAATTCCTTTGATAATGAAATAGCTTTCTCAATCTACACAATATTCACACTCTTTCGAAAATTCAGAATTCAAATAAACTCTTAGTTAATTTATCTTTGGGTATTTAACCAAGTAACGTACTCCTTTATAGTTTCCTCAAAATATGGTTTAACCAATGTACTCCCTTTCAGTTTCCGCAACTCAAATCAAAATTAGACTTTAAGTGTACTTGATTTCCAAATATACGTAGTATATATGATTACCAATTAAACCATCCACGCAATTAATATGTGCTAAAAATAAAGAGTAAGGGAAAGAGAGAATGAGATTAGGATTTTTACGAGATTCGGCTTATACCCATTCAACATCCTTGCCTTTGGAAAACCACCAAAGGAATCACTAAAGTCAGTTCATTTGTCATGTGGAACAACACCGATTATACTCTCCTTAAGAAGGCTAAGCCCGCCTCTCCAAACGATGTAACCTCATTCGGTCACTCCTTCAATTAGGCTAGAACCCGCCTCTCAAAGCGATATCCCCTCGTTTTGCCATCGATCTAAATAACCTTAAACTGTTAATATTTACAATATATAAATCAAATAGATGTGTACAAAGAATGCTCACACAAAGAGCTGATTAGTATAATATAGAAACTAATATACTTCAATTCAAAAATACCAAAGGAATTAAGCAAGAAGCTCAATGTAAATATCACCGATTTACTTCTCTTTGATAAGGATCAAGAACTTAAATATGCTTCAGAGAAGACTTGATATATGCATAAATATCTCAGTGATTTCGCAGCAATTCAGTAGCAAAAGAGCTTTGATAGAGAGAGTAAGCTTTGAGAGTTTATTCAAATCTTCGGTTTTTTTATTTTCATAAAACATGTATTTATAAGCTTTAAAAAAACACTCTCATTCATGCTGCCCAAGTTTACTTGGCGTGCCCCCCAAGTTTCTAAAAATATTAGGGCGCAAGTAAATCAAATTTGAAATTAAGAAGTTTGAAAAGTATAGTCGTTGCCGATCTTCGATTGCTTGAAGTGCAACCACAGTCGCCTGAAGTGGGTTCGAGAGCCTGATGATACAGGGTTAGGCGCCTGAAGACACACTGCTTGTTTTAAATTGATTCAGCAAAATCTTCGGTCGCCTAAATAGTAAAAGATTTGTTTTTCCCCCTCTTTTTCAAAGATTTTTGGCTTCCTTGCTTTCTTAATTTTGAAGAATGTTTTCTGGGGTTTTTAAAATACAGTTTCTAAGTCCATTAATATCCCCTAATGAGCTTCATTTCATTCACAATGACATTTTTACCTTTGAAGTACTTACATGAAGATTTCCTAAAAATATAAACACTTCTTGTTCTTTGAAAACTTCATGGTTATCTTTGAGCTTTAAGTTGATCCCATCTTCATCTGTCTTTGAGCTTTCCTATTTGATCACTTCATGATACATCATATTCCATTGAGCTTGTTGGTGATCTTTTGAAGCTTTATTGGTTTTGGCTTTTTAAGATTCCTGAAAACATCATTACTTGAACACATGTTGACATTAGTCCTTTCCTTTATTTGTTACCATCAAAACAAGAGGTGAAAGCCTTGTTAGGCTAACAATCTCCCCCTTTTTGATGATGACAAATAAGGAGCAAAAATTGAGAAAACTTTTTGAACGCTCTCCCTTACAATAAGCATAGATTCAAGTAATGTTTTATAAAGTGGTCCAAAACTCAACAAGATATTTGCATAGCTCATTTATTGCATATAGTCAACACTTATATATTTCATATAGTCAATATTCATAGCATATTGCATTTTCAACATTCAGCTCATCAATATTAATAGCATATTACATTCAACATTCATATATTTTTGCTCTCTAAACCATCTCTCCCCCTTTGATATACAAAGAGCAAAGATTCATATAGATACGCATCAAGATAAAAGATTCATAAGTAGTACAAACCAAAACACATCACTAATATGTGACCTACAACAACATAACGCATCACAAAAAGAGCTATTTTTAAGCTTACATCTTAAAAGCTAAGAAAACTTCATCATGTCCTTCAGCACCATCAGAGGCATCATCGTCTTCTTCCTCTTCGTCTTTATCTTCATTCTCATCATCACCATCATCTTCAATTTCTTCATTACTAGCATTTGCTTCTTCTTCTTCATCTCCTTCTTTGTCGTCTTCAGATGCTTGTGCCGATGAGTCATCACTATGGGGTATTGAGCTGGTGTCCATAGGATCACCATGGGAAGAACTAGCTCGTGCCTTTTCAATTCATGTGAGATGTTGGTATAAGGAGGAATAATTCGCCTAGAGAGATTGAAGACCACTACGCATGTCACGAGTGAAGGTTTGGAACTCAAAATAGTAAGATAAGAACCAAGATGGAGCATCAGATGCAGTTCTTTGTGGCTAAGCCTGAGGCGTAGGTGGTACAGCAGTTGCTCTTCGTTGACTTCATCTTTTGGAACACCAATTCTGATCTTGTTTTTCATACCCCATTTGTTTGAGAGTGGTTGCGGTAAAAATTTCATACCTCGTTCTCTTAATGAACAAGTCTATTGGTGAAGAAATACTTAGTTTTGAAAAAATAAGACTGAGAGCTCCACCGTAAGGAAGAGTAATTCGAGATGCATCAAGCTTGGCCCATATCCATTTTATAATAAGGCTGGTTAAGTCAAGTTTCTTCTCCTTTAGAAAACACCACATTACGAAACAATTGGCATATGAAATATGGTCATAGGATCTAGCTTGTGGTAAGATGTTATTTTTGATGATCTTTTGGAGGATTTGAGCTTTTAGGCTAAATTGTTTATATAGTGGAGGATGCCCAAAGTAAGTCGGTTGATGCTCCATGACTAATGGCAAAAATTCTTCAGGTGTAAAATCTTGTTAGAGTATCCATGATAGTCCAAATGTAGGGCATTCAAAATTTCTAGGAGTAATATTCAGGATGGATGCTAAGGTTTGAGGCAAAAGGACTATTTTCTTACCCTTGACATCAGTTGATAAGGAATTTTCCCCAAGGGTCATATTTGCATAGAATATTTTTATCAAGTTTGGAAAGATCCCTTTGGCTTGATACTCAATGAAAATTTTCCATCCAATGTTTTTGAACAAGGGTAAAATTTCAGGAAATTCGGTATTGAAGAACTGGATATCAAGTACCTTACCAAATATTGGTTCACTGGTGAGGAGTCGCCTATAAAGATGCTTAGAATGAGAGGATACCTGCCATCGCTCGATATTTGGATCATCTCTACTAGATGATGAACCACGATTTGTTGTTTGCTTTGTTCGAGGCATTGTGAAGGTTCTTGGAGCAAACTAATGGCTTCTTTCAAACCCTAGAATAGGTATGATCGTACTAAGAGGCTCGGATTTGAAGGTTTTAACGCAAGAAATTGAAGAAAATTTGTTGTTGAAACTTTGGGTGAGTGATAGAATACGGTTCAGGAGCCTGAAGTTTAGAAAAGAATAGGGTTTCACGCATTTAAAATATAAGGAATCCACAACTTCAGGAACCTAAAGAATAAGTGCAGGCTCTTGAGGATTTTTCTAGGATGAAATTTAGCAGGCAGTAGTTGTTCAGTTGCTTGAGATCTGGAGCTTAGACGCCTGAAGTACATATAGAAGCCTGAACTTATCTGTTCAGTCAACTGAACCTCTTCAATTTCTGAAATTTCCTTATTTTCTTGTTTTGAAACCTTTCTAACTTACTTCCCTTATTGTATAATGGTTCAATTTTCTCTTTTTATAGATACATACCTTTCTTTTAAAAGCACTTATGTAATAAGCTTTTAGATTTTCTTTTCTTTTCATTTAAACATCCAACCTTCATGTATCCTGCTACTTTCTATTTTATATTTGTATGAAGTTATTATTTCATTTTTGGTGCCCATACTTTCTTGGGTCTTGTTGGTTTAATAAAGGATGTTTCCTTAATTCTCCATACTTGTTTAGTTTTCACACCCTTTCTTTTAAATGGGCATTCAAACTTTATATGTCCATTTTTTTACATTGATAACATATGGTGTTAGTGTAGGCATTAGAGGATGTGCTAGCATAATCTTTGGATGCTTTCGAAAAATAACCCATGCAAAGATTCTTTTTTTTTTTTATTTTCAACCCCATTAAATCCAATGGCCTCTTTGTTTAAGGTCATCCTTTGTGACCCTATCATTTTTTCAAAGTTTGCCTTTCCTTTTGTGAAGTCAAAAATGATCTTTTCTTTATCTTCAATTTTATTTTTGAGATCATTTATTTCAATATCTTTCTTGTTATCAACCTTCTTTAGTGGATTCTCTAATTCTTAAGATAATTTTCTTATTTTATCCTCTAATATGGAAATATATATGTCTTTCTCATATTCCATAGAGGATAGGGATCGAAAGTCTTCTATCATCTGTTCATTTTTGCTTTCTAATTTCTTGATTTTCAAGTATTTTTTTTTTCAAGAAGATTTTTTAGCTTCTAATTCTTTTATTGCAGTATCATACTTATTTTCTATTTTCTTGAGTTTTGAATCTTTATCATTTTCAGCAATCTTACTTGATTCTAGATCTTTCATTATTCCATCGATCTTGTTTTACAATGACGTGTTTTGTTTCGTTACTTTGATTAGCATCTTATGTACTTTGAATAAATCATTTTGTAATTCATCATAAAATGGCATGCACTCATCATTGGATTCATTTGATGAATCACTACAAGAATTATTTAAGGATTTGGATGAGGAACTTTCCTTATCGTCCCAAGCCATAAAGCAAGTATAAGCAACCTCTTGGTCACTTGATTCATATTCCGAACTACTTGTACTATCCTAAGTAGTGGCTTTCATGGCCTTTTTGTTTTTCTTCTTAGACTCTTTCTTTAGTAATGGAAATTCCGGTTTTATATGTCCAACTTTGTTGCAATTATAACATGTAGGAGTTTTATTTTTGGATTTCTTTTTGCTAATTTCTTCTTCTTCTGATTCAAAATCTTGGTTTCTTATTTTGAATTTCTTTTTCCTTCTAAGGATTTTTGCAAGTTTCTTAGATATGAAGACCAATTCATCTTCAACCATTTCTTTTTCACTACTACGGCTTTCTTTTGAGACTTTAAAGGCTATTGATTCTTGGGCTTTGGTTTTTCCACTCGTTTCATTCATTGCCATTTCATATGTGAGGAGAGACCCTATTAGCTCATCTAAGGAGGTGTTTTGCAAATTTATAGCTTTCGTTATGGCAGTGGCTTTTGGTTCCTATATAAGTGACAACCCTCTAAGAATTTTCCTTATCATCTCATAAGTTGTGTAGGTTTTTCCTAAAGCATTTAAGGAATTTATTATGTGAGTAAACCTAGTGTACATGCTTGTTATAGATTCATCTGGGTTCATCTTAAAAACTTCATATTCGCTTGTAAGCATATCAATCCTATTATCCCTAACATCTATAGTGCCTTCGTAAGTGACTTCTAGCTTATCCCATATTTCCTTAACTATTCTGCAAGCCATTACTCAATTAAATTCATTAGCATCTAAAGCACAATACAAAACATTCATAGCACTAGAATTAACTTGCAACATCTTATGATCTAAGTCTGTCATATCATTTTTATCCTTGGGAACTTGTTTTCCATCTACTAGATTAAGGAGAATTCAGTCACCATCCATGACAACCTCCCACACTTTCCAATTCATAGTTTGAAGATATATTTGCATTCGTTTTTTTCCAAAAAGTGTAGCTATGTCCACAAAAGATAGGAGGCCTAGTTGAAGATTGTCCCTCTCCAAAGGGAGCTACACCTAAGTGAGCCATTAGGATCCTTTTATAGCTACTAATTAAGATTTGTTATAACCCGGCTCTGATATCAATTGAAAAGTAAGGTGTAGTCCCAAGAGGGGATGTGAATTGGATTTTAAAAAATTTCTTTTAATTCTTTTGAAGACTTGTTTTTATTTCTTTTAATCAATTTTAGACTTGTTTGTTAAATTTACCAATCACACAATAACTTAGTTCTTTTAATCCACAACACTATTGCTTAACCAGACAAATAATCTATTATTTCAACCAAACCAATCAATCAAGCACAATATTCAAACCAAATAATCATAAAACATTCAATCAAGATATACATTGCAACTTAATAAAAATTCTCAGCTTTTTAACTTTGTGTGCACCCCTGTTATTAATGCACTTCCTTTGATAATGAATTAGCTTTCTCAATCCACACAATATTCACACTCTTCCCAAAATTAAGAATTCAAATAAACTCTTACTTAATTTATCTTTGGGTGTTTAACCAAGTAACATACTCCCTTATGGTTTCCACAAAATATGGTTTAACCAACGTACTCCATTTCAGTTTCGACCCCCAAATCAAAATTAGACTTTAAGTTTACTCGATTTTCAAATATACATAGTATATATTATTACCAATTAAACCATCCACGCAATTAATATGTGCCGAAAATAAAAAGTAAGGGAAAGTGTTGGCCTTACAAGGCTTAAAATCTTGTTATCTTGTTTTGATGCTAACAAACAAGTGGAATTTAACATATTTGTGTGAGTAATGTTATTTCAGGGCTCATATATGAGAAAGTAAGGTCAAACTACTCACAAGGATCAAATGAATCTTAAAAGAGTCAAAGCATGGATTTAAAGATGATATATTAAAACTTGAAGAATATGAGGACATGATTGATTTGTTGAAAGCCAAGGAATGTTTAAAGTCAAAAGAGCCAAAGAAAAGCAAAGTGAGAGAGCTCAAAGAATGTTAAAGTTTGAAGACCAAGAAAGAATCAAAGCAAGCAAATATCCAAAGAACTTCAAAAGCAAAGAATGAGAATGATCTCAAGCTTGGCATATAAAGTCTTAGGAAACATATTGTAAGTATTTCAAAGCTAAATATTGTTTGAAATATGTTTTGAAGCTTTTCAAAAAGATTATGAGGACCTAAAGACCTATTTAAGATTATTGAAACAAGTTTTGTAAAAATCAGAATAAGAGAGCAAATCATTTTTTAATGGAAAGTATTTTTAAAATAGTTTTTTTTATCTGCTCAGATGACTGAAGTGGTAACTTCAGATGACTGAACTTTATGTTTAGAAGAATTACTTCAAACATCTGAAGAATAAGTTCAGATGTCTGAAGATTTTCTAAGACAAAACTGAAACAGGCAGTAGCGGTTCAAACGCGGTTCAGATGTCTAAACTCGATACTTCAGACATCTGAACTCAACACTTTAGATGTCTGAACCCAATCTTCAGTCATCTGAACCTGTGTCCAGTTCATTTTTTAAAGGGTTTTAGGAACTTCAAATGACTGAACTCGACTCTTCAGTCATCTGAACACTGTTCAAAGGGAAAATTTTTTAAAATCTAATTTTTAAAAATATAGCCGTTTGAGCTCCAAATTTTCTAACAACTTGGGAAACTTCCTAAGGAAACTTTTGCAACAACGAAACTTGTTTGAAGGCCTATAAATACATGGTTTTTGTAAATCAAAATACACCAAGCATTGAAAATCTTTCATAAGCTATCTTGCTCTCAAAGCCTCATCTTGATCATCTCTTGCAAAGTGAAAGTGTTGTGATTCTGAGATTCTAGCTCATCAATTCCTGAAGTTAGATTATTGATTTCTCATCTGGAGAAAAGGAATTTGGTGAAATCCTTGTTATGCTTCAAAAGTGTATTTCTTTCTTCATATTTATCTTTTGAAGTACACAGTTTCAATTTGTACTAAAGTGCTCTTTGTGTGAGCATATCTTGTACACCAGCTTCTTGTTATTTCTCTTGTAGATTTTGATGATTCCAGGCTGTTGGATCATTGACCAAACGAGGGTATATTTTTTGGAAACGCGGGCTCTAGCCCAAAGGAGTGACCGAACGAGGGGACATCGTTTGGAGAGGCGGGCTCTAGCCTAGTGAAGGAGTGTTTGAGCATGGGGTATCGCATGTAAAGGTTTTATTCCATCCGTTAATGAAACAGGTTTAGTGAATCCTTTGGTGGTTTTCCAAAGGCGTGGACGTAGGCTGGGTATAAGCCGAACCTCATAAAAATCTCCGTCTCACTCTCTTTTTTCCTTATTCTTTATTTACAGTGCATATTTAAAATTGCGTGGATGGTTTAAATTTGAAAATCAAATAAACTACGTATATTTGGAAATCAAACAAACTTAAGGTTTAATTTTGATCTGGGTTGCAGAAACCGAAACGGAGTTCGTTGGTTGAACCATTCTTTGCGAAAACCATACGGGAGTACGTTACTTGGTTAAACACCCAAAGATAAATTAACTGAGAGTTCATTTGGATTCTGAATATTTGGAAATAGTGATTGGATGATGCATTGAATATTATATTGAAGGAACAATTCATATATACAGGGCTTGGTTCAAATTCATATTAACAAAAGGGCTACACACAAGCTGAGAATTCTTATGATTGTTTGGTTTGATCATCATGCAAATTGATTGGTTTGGTTGAAAAGTTGATTACTTGTTTGGTTAAGCAATAAGTGTTGTGGTTGAAGATTGAATGTTTACTTAGTTCTTGTTTGATTGACAAAATAGATAAACAAGTAAAAGAATTGGTTAAATATTAAAAGAAGTTAAGGACTTTTAAAAGAACTAAAACAAAAGTTTTTAAAAGCCAATTCACCCCCCCCCTTCTTGGGAAGTTATTCCTAATTTCAGAAAAAGAGAGTGAGATTGGAATTTTTATGAGGTTCGGCTTATACCCAGCCTACGTCCTCACCTTTGGCAAACCACCAAAGGATTCACTAAAATTAGTTCCTTTACCGAGCGGAACAACACCGATTACACACTCCTTCAAAAGGCTAGAGCTTGCCTCTCCAAACGATGTACCCTCGTTCAGTCACTCCTTGAATTAGGCTAGAGCTGGCCTCTCTAAGCAATATCCTCTCATTTAGCCAACAATCCAAATAACCTTGAATCATCAATATCTACAAGATATAAATCAAATAGATGTGTACAAAGAATGCTCACACAAAGAGTTGATAGTACAATTTAGAAACTATTATACTTCAATTCAAAAATACCAAAGGAATTAAGTAAGAAGCTCAATGTAAATATCACCGGTTTACTTCTCTTTGATAATGATCAAAAACTTAAATCATATGCTTCAGAGAAGACTTGATATATGCAGAAATATCTCAGTGATTTCGCAGCAATTCAGTAGCAAAAGAGCTTTGATAGAGAGAGTAAGCTTTGAGAGTTTATTCCAATCTTGGGTTTTTTATTTTCATAAAACATGTATTTATAGGCTTTAAAAAAAATTATCATTCGTGCTGCCCAAGTTTACTTGGAGTGCCCCTCAAGTTTCTAAAAAGATTAGGGCGCAAGTAAATCAAATTTGAAATTAAGAAGTTTGAAAAATCTGGCCGTTGCCGATGTTCGGTTGCCTAAAGTGCAACCTCAGTCACCTGAAGTGGCTTTAGGAGCCTGAAGATACAGGGTCAGATGCCTGAAGACACATTGCATATTTTAAATTGATTTAGCAAAATCTTCGGTCACCTGAGGTTTACATGGTCGCCTGAATAGTAAAAGATCTATTTTTCTCTCTCTTTTTCAAAGATTTTTTGCTTCCTTGCTTTCTTACTTTTGAATAATGTTTTCCGAGGTTTTTAAAATAAAGTTTCTAAGTCCATTTATATCCCCTAATGAGCTTAATTTCATTCACAATGACATTTTTACCTTTGAAGTACATGTATCAAGATTTCCTAAAAATATAAACACTTCTTGTTCTTTGAAAACTTCATGGTTATCTTTGAGCTTTGAGTTCATCCCATCTTCATCTGTCTTTGAGCTTTCTTGTTTGATCACTTCATGATACATCATATTCCTTTGAGCTTGTTGGTGATCTTTCGAAGCTTTGTTGATTTTGGCTTTTTAAGATTCCTGAAAACATCATTACTTGAACACATGATGACATTAGTCCTTTCCTTTATTTGTTACCATCGAAACAAGAGGTGAAAGCCTTGTTAGGCTAACATATTGGATTTTAGGTCAGTGTGACATTTGGGAATGTAATACAATTTATGTTTTACATACGTGTGAATGTATGTAAAGGATAGTTAGGTACTCTGGTATGTCTATTAGAATCCATATGAATGTTTATGCTTTTCCGCACTGTATGAGAGTACAGATCATTATGAAGTACCCATACGTCCCTGTTTAGGGTAGGTAGTTATGTATGTTATTAGGATTTCTACAGGATATGTAAGGATAGTAGCACTCTGGGGCCGTATTAAGGGTCGGGGCGTTACATGGCCGACCGACCAATGCTAAGTCAAAAACATGCTCTGAAGTATGATTTGCCTACTGTAGCTTGCTCTGGAACCTACGGGTAGTCCACTGACGTTGCAGGCTAAATCATCTATCTAATGGCCTACATGTCCACCACCATGTGGTTGCACTATCTCTTTCACTAGCTGTGGTACTGAGCTCTCCACAAGGCCTAAACCCTTAGGGATTCATAAACCACATATATAATTTACGTAATAAAAATTGTAATATGATCTCATTTTCATAAATCAGTATAAAACCTGTCATGCACGCATTTCCATATAAAACATGTCATTTCGTATCTCGACATAACACAGACATATCATAGCCCAGCATACATCCGTCATATCATAACCCAGCATACAACCGTCATATCATAACCCGACATATAGCCATCATATCATAACTCGACATACATCTGTCATATCATAACCCAGTATACAATCGTTCTGTCATAACCCGGTATATAGTTGTCATTTCATAACCTAGCATACAGCGGTCATTTCATAACCCGACATACAATCACCATATTCTTTACTAATAAAACCATTGGATAAAACCGTCATGGTTAATTATGCCCTAATACTCGTTCTCATGCCACACAATTTTGATTGATAAATCATATTATAATAAATTGCCCAGGGAACATATAATTTGTTGAAAACAAGGGTATAATCATCTCTACGGTTTAATTTAACTCAAACTATATGTTTTACTGGAAAAAGGAGATAATCAACCCATTTACTTTAGTTTCCCCAAATACATGAAATAATTAAGACTATCATTTTCATATGCCTAATTCATTCAGAGAAATATATATACTATTCATGAAATCATATACTTTATTTTAATTGGTTCACATTCCAAAAAATAACTAACATAATCTAATCCCCTTACCTGTTCCTAAGAAACTGCCTACAGCTTTGGAAAACGCATCCCTAACTTCTTAACTGGTTAAGGATAAGGACCGAGATGAGAGAGAGAGAACCATGGAGTACTTGTGGAGAGATCCCAGGGCTAGAAAGAGAGTGAGTGTGAAACCCTAATTTTGGAGAGAGAGAGAGAGAGAGAGAGAGAGAGAGAGAGAGAGAGAGAGAGAGAGAGAGAGTAGTATGAAAATTATAAAATTTTAAGCTTACTTCTCACTTAAGTAAGCTCAGCCCAAGGTAAACCGTCAATGGTTTTCCTAAAACCATCGACAGTTTTGTCACTTACCAAACCAATTTTCCTGTGTCCTTATATAAAAACTGTCAATTGTTGAAACCGTCAATACTTTCCCTAAGTTTTCTAAAACCGTCGATGGTTTGGTCTTACCAAACCGTGCCTTACTGAAATCGTCGACGGTTTTTGTAGGGTCCCGAAGAATTATAATAATTTAATAATAAAATAAAATAGAGAAAAGGAAGTTTTCAAGAGGGACTCAGCAAGATCTCATCAACGAACGTAGAGAGCTCGTCGACGTGAAGCCTTCTTGGGCTCGTCGACGTGGACTCATGTCTTGTCGACGAGATTTTATCAAGATAGCTAATTTCAGAGCCTGAAACTCATTGATGAGGGTTAGGTGCTCATCGACGAACCCACTTCTTAGACTCGTCGACGAGAAGACGTGGCTCATCAACGAGGCCACGTGGACAAGCATTCTATGTA
Organism: Malania oleifera; assembly: GCF_029873635.1. Taxonomy (NCBI): domain Eukaryota; kingdom Viridiplantae; phylum Streptophyta; class Magnoliopsida; order Santalales; family Ximeniaceae; genus Malania; species Malania oleifera. The sequence continues at coordinate 83,025,287 of NC_080422.1, read as the reverse complement.
AGGCCAAAAATCACATTTTTGCGAAAATTTCATGCAGGCTCCCTTCTCTCTCTCTCTCTCTCTCTCTCTCTCTCTCTCTCTCTCTCTCTCTCAGACTTGTTCCCCTCTCCTTCTCTCAACGATTTCAGATTCGTTCTTCGTTGATTCGATGATCGGAAGCTACCACGCTACTCTTAGGAAGATTCTCTTCAAGTTTGCTGGAGTAGATTATTGGTTAGGCCAACTTAGGCACCATCCCAAAATCAGGGTAAGTTGATTAATTGGGTATTTTCAGTATTATCAGGCTTATTTGAGTTTAGATTCTGTGTTGTGTGGGAATGTACTAGTATTTTGTGGAGTAAAACTAGGGTATTATGTTTTCAGGATTAAGGTATTTTTGGGACCCTACAGATATGGGTTGAGCACCCCAGCGAGTATATTTCCAGGATATCAGGTAAATTATAGTTTAGAAATGTTGGATATGTGGAGTTGGGGAAAATATGAATGTGATAATTATTATGGTTAATTCATTTGTGTGACTAGGGGTTGTATGGGTGTTATTTCAGGTGTTGAAAATTATAAATGTCGCATGCATGAAATTATGAGTAGTATTTAGAGGCAGATAGTCAGGTAAGGGGAATATATGTTATGCCAACCTTATTAGACATTTTCTCAGTATAATATAGTATTTTATCAGAGCATGAAAATTATACATTTTTACAGAACATATTTAAAGAGTTTTATTGAATTGTGTGCATGAGAAATACTAGAATATTATAAAATATGTTATACAGTTTTACAGAAGCATGATTCGATAGCCTATAGAGTTATGAAACATAACTTATACAGTTTTATATACAAAGCTGCGGCTATACAAAGTTATATAGAAATATAGTTTATATGATATATAGTATTTTACAAAATCATGCTTATACAGTATATTACAGAATTATGATTACATAGTATATTTCAAAACAAGATTGTACAATGTTTTATAGTGTTGATTATACAGTGTTTTATTACAATGATTATACAGAATTTTATAGAACCATGATTTACAGAATTTTATATAACCATGATATAAAGAATATAGAACCACGATATACAGAATTACAGTTTATACAGAACATAGAGCCATGACATACAGAATACAGAATTACAGCTACAGAATATACATATATACAGTTATTATAGCATCATGGTTGTACAGTTAATATAGAATCATGGTTATTACTGAAATACATAATCATAGTAAAACAGCTAGATTTATATAGAAATATTATTAAACAGTATTAGACCCTGATGGAATACAACAGTTTACAGAGCACGATACCCTTGTGATACAGTATAGATAGTGCAACCATACGTCTCAAATAGAGTATGGTACAGCCAATTGTGCCTCAGGTAGAGTTGTGAGCTCCCTAGCATCCGAACCAGGTGGAGCAGGCCTTTCGTGCTATAGGCATCTAGATATGCATACAATTAGGCTAGTACCGGAGGGCAAACCAGTGTTTAGTCCTGCGTACGGGCTACCTAACCCAGTTGTCAGGGGGTAAGTCATGACATATAGCCATCCAGGGGGAAGTTTACAGATATATGGTTCTGTATGGTACACTTAAAAAACAAAGATTATGTATTATAGATAGAAGTACTTTTGAATAGATAACTCAAAAATTATAATTTTTTACATTACATAAGCATGTGTTATTATACAGATGTTTTTATCTAGATATATTGTATGTAGTATTGATTAAATGATATGTTACCAACTAACTCATATGCCACTCACTGGTAATAACATGTTTCTCCTTACTGAAAGGTGTCTCACCCCAACATTATTAAATATTTTAGGTAATCTAGAGAGACAAGTAGGGTCGGCTCAGAGGTAAAGGTGGTGTAGAGTCGGCATAGTTTTTCGGGTGAGTTTTGGGCTGGTCTATGGAGCCCTTAGTGTTTTTGGGATTTTTTTGGGAAATGTTACGTATATGTGTGTATATGTACAACTAATTATATAGTACTATTGTTTTGTATTTTGGAATATATTGGATATGTATGTACTTCTGCTGCCTATGTGTTATATGAAATGTACAGGATACCATAGTCCCACTTTGTGCCGTGATTATGTCAGCTATGCTAATACAAGGTATCAAAAATTACATATTAATATAGAAAGGAAAAAAAAAAGATGAAAATTTCACGTTGTTACAATTTGGTATAAGAGCCTAGGTTGCTAGGTTCTGTAAACTATAGAGTGCAGCGTAAAACAATACCAGAGTATAGGAATAGATTAGGAAATTAGTGAATCAATTTTGGGAAATGAAGATAAGTATTTAGGGTTTTGTTTAGTGATCAGGAAGCAAAATTTTCATTGTGGTTTCTGTGTCTTTCCTAGGGTGACGATTTCAGGAAAGTCATAGTAAACTATGGTCGGGTTGTGTTTCTCAATTACAGGACTGAATCTTAAATTAAGGGTAAGGATGATAGATTAGTTGATGTTATGAGATTTCAAAATTTGATGAGTATATTGGTTATATTGTATAGAAAAGGTCCTTAGACAATGCTTATCTTATTGTAGGATGGAGCCTGGGGTTAGCAGTGCTCACGTCAGTGGAGATGATGGTACAAGCCCCACTGGTGTGGGCGGTGGTGATTCATACGCAGTACTGCGTAGCGCGGCTCAGCAGATTATAGCTGAGATTGCATGTAGCTCCAAAGAGCAGGGAGGACCATCGACAGATCGAGGCTGTACTATTGAAAAGTTCACAAAGATGAATCCTCTAACATTTTCAGGAGGAGCCGATCCTACAGTGGCTGAGAATTGGATGCAAGAGATTAAGAAAATACTGATGGTCCTCCATTGTACCAACGAGTAGAGGGTTCTTTATGCTGCCTATAAACTTACAAGTGAGGCTGAAAGGTTGTGGATGACTCCAAGATTACTAGAGAAACAGAGACAGGTACCAGTAACTATGACCTAGTGCCGAATTAAAGAAATTTTCTTTCATCTCTATTTTCCTGTCACCATCAGGGAGGTGAAGGTAGTAGAATTTCTGGGAATGACTCAGGAAAATCTTACAGTTTAGCAGTATGTAGCAAAGTTTATTGAGTTGTCACGCTTCGCCCCTTATATTGTTCCAGGTGAGATGAAAAAGGCTAGGATATCTGAGAAGGGTTTGAGATGGGATACTTTTTAGCAAGTGGTGGTTTTAAAGTTGTAAGACTTCTCTAATTTGGTTGACGGGGCCACTATGGCAGAGGAAAGCGAGCAGAAACATGCAGGAGCACGGAGCTAAAGGGATGTGGGGACCTTAAGTCATAGAAAGAGGCCTGCATCTTTGGGATTTCAGACGAGTTCTAAACGAGGCCATTGGAGGGGAAATAGATTTGGCAAAGGTCAGACATAGAAGGGAGGAGATCACAGTATGGGGGTGAGCAGGCATAACCTATTTGCCCTATTTGTAGTAGGAGGCATATAAAAGCATGCCGGTTGGGGAGTAGTGTTTCTACAGTTGTGGGAGACCTGGACACACTGCATGGGAGTGTCAGTGATCACCAAACAGAGCTCCAGCCCCTAGACAGATCTAGAGATATAATCAGGCACCTACGGGTGGCATCCAACAGAGGAATGTAGCCCCGACGAGGGTTTATGCTTTGACGCCGGGAGATGCAAAGACTGTTGCAGACGTTGTGACAGGTACTTTTACTGTTTTATCATATAAAGTTGCTGTTTTGTTTGACACAAGTGCCACCCATTCATTTCTATCATCAGGTTATGCTAAATTATCTAGGATTGAGGCACAACTATTAGATGTAGATTTGTTTGTTGCCCACGCTGACTGGATCTACAGTGAGGTGTAGGAAGGTACTTAGGAATTTTCTCGTAGCCATTCAAGGGAAAGTACTACCAGCTATTCTTGTGGTACTAGACCTGTAGGGCTTTGACATGATATTGGGTAGGACTGGTTGGTAGCTAATCATGCCAGCATTGATTGTCATAAGAAAGAAGTGATCTTCAGACCCCCAGGTGAGCAGGAATTCAAATTCGTGGGATCGCGTGAGTGCACCCCACTGCAATTAGTGTCGGCTTTACAGTTGAGGAGGCTGCTTTAGGGCGGTTGTCGGGGATTCATGGCTTCTGTAAAAGAGAGGCCAGAGGGAGAATTAAATCTTACTGATATTTCAATGGTTAAAGAATTTCTAGATATTTTTCTAGAGGAGTTACCTAGCTTACCACCTGATCGAGAGATAGAATTTGTAATTGATTTACTTCCAGGGACAGCACCAATATCTAGAGTGCCTTACAAAATGGTTCCAGCAGAATTAAAAAAGTTAAAAGATGAGTTGCACAAGCTGCTAGAAAAAGGTTTTATCAGGCCTAGCATGTCGCCTTGGGGAGCATCGGTGTTACTTGTGAAAAAGAAAGATGGGACCATAAGGATGTGAATTGATTACAGAGAAATAAACAAAGTGATGATAAAGAATAAATATCCTCTTCCCATAATCGACGATCTATTTGATCAACTCTAGGGAACTCAAGTCTACTCCAAGATTGATTTCTAGTTAGGCTATCACCAGATGAAAGTTAAAGTAGAGGACGTTTCGAAGATAGATTTCAGGACCCGATATGGGCACTATGAGTTTGTCGTTATGCCATTTGGTTTGAAGAATGCACTGGCAGCGCTTATGGATCTGATGAATCAGGTGTTCCATCAGTATCTGGACTGGTTCGTTATGTTATTTATAAATGATATACTAGTCTATTCGAATATTTTTGAAGAGCATGAACATCATCTGAGGTTGGTATTGCAGGTATTGAGGGAAAGAAAGTTGTATGCGAAATTCAAGAAATGTGAATTCTGGCTGAGGCAAGTCATTTTTCTAAGGCATATGATATCTGAGAATGGTATAGCAGTTGACCCAGGCAAGATAGAGGCAGTGGTAGATTAGGCGAGGTTGAGAAATGTTCAAGAAATCATGAGTTTTCTAGTACTGGCAAGGTATTACTAGTGCTTTATAGATGGGTTTTCCAGACTGTCAGGTCCCTTGACATGGATTACGAGGAAGAATGTGAGGTTTGAAAGTTTTGATGAATATGAGTAGAGCTTTCAGGAGTTGAAGCAGCGGCTGGTTACTGCCCCGGTGTTGGCTATTCCATCAGGAGAGGATGGATTTGTCATTTATAGTGATGCGTCTCAAAAGGGGCTGGGGTGCGTGTTGATGCAGTACGAGAGAGTTATTGCTTATGCATCCAGGCAACTTAAAGAATATAAAAACAACTATCATGTGCATGATTTAAAGCTAGCTATAGTGGTGTATGCTCTCAAGATTTGGAGACACTATCTTTATAGAGGAAAATATGAAATCTTCACGGACCACAAAAATTTGAAATATTTCTTTACTTAGAAGAAAATGAATATGAGGCAAAGAAGATGGCTGGAACTCATTAAAGATTATGACTGCACTATTAGCTATCACCTAGGGAAAGAAAATGTGGTAGCTATGCACTCAGCCGAAGGTCAGTGGGAGTAGTATAGTTAGCAGTAGAGATTCAACACCCTATCTAGATGGATTTGGAGAGGTTAGGCATGGAGCTGATAGAGGATGATTACAAAGCATTCATTTTCAACTTGTTGGTATAGCCTACTTTGCACAAAAGAATTAAAGTCGCCCAGAAGAGTGATCTAGAATTAGCAGAACTGATTGGATAAAGTATAGGATGGACAGGGGGAAGAGTTCAATATTTCAGATGATGGAGCTTTGAGGTTCCGTGCCAGACTATGCATTCCTGCAGATGCTGATATCAAGAGGATGATCTTAGAGGAGGCTCACAGATTCCTTTACATCGTGCATCCAAGTAGCATGAAAATGTATAGGGATCTACGGGAATCCTTCTGGTGGAGTGGCATGAAAAGAGAGATTGTTGAATTCATGAAACAGTGTTTGACGTGCCAGCAGATAAAGGTTGAGCACCAAAGACCTGCAGGGCAGATGCAGCCACTTTACATCCCTGAGTAGAAATGTTATCACGTTTCCATGGACTTCATGACAGGGCTACTGCTAGAGCGGTAGGGACAAGATGCTATATAGGTCGTCGCAGATCAGTTGACTAAGACCGTTCATTTTATCCCTATCAAAGTCAACTATTCTATGGACAGACTAGCAGAATTATACATTCAGGAGATAGTGCGCTCTCATGGTGTGCCAGTACCTACAGTATCAGACTGAGACCCCCGATTTACTTCACAATTTTGGAAGAGCTTTCAGGAGGCTATAGGGACACGATTAGCTTTCAACACCGCTTTTCATCCTCAAATAGATGGAAAAACAAAGAGGATGATCTAGATATTTGAGGATATGCTGCAAGCAAGCATCCTGGATTTCAAGGGTGGTTGGACCCAGTATTTTTTGCTAGTCAAGTTTGCGTACAATAATAGCTATTAGGCCAGCAATGGGATGGCACTATACAAGGCTTTATATGGTAGGAGGTTTCGTTCTCCACTATACTGGGACGAAGAGGGAGAAAAATGAGTATTGGGACCAGAGTTGGTACAACAGGCATACGATAAAGTCTGGCTTATTAAAGACAGAATTAGTGTAACTCAGAATCAATAGAAAAGTTATGTGGATACTCACTACCACAAATTAGAGTTTGACATGGGAGGTCGATTATTTTTAAAGGTATCTCCAGTGAAAGGAGTTACGAGATTTGGGAAGAAGAGTAAGTTGAGCCCTAGGTACATCGGCCCATTTAAGATACTTGAGAGAGTGGGGTCAATTGCCTAAAGCTAGCTCTACCGCCGGCTCTATCTAGAATTCATGATGTATTTCATGTTTCCATGTTGAGGAAATATGTTCCAGACCCTTCCCACATGATAAGTTATGTAGAGATAGAGCTTAGAGATTCACTGTCATATGAGGAAGCATCAGTTAAAATCCTAGATAGGAAGGAATAGGTATTACGCACCTAGAAAATTCAATTAGTAAAAGTCTTGTTGAGGAATCATGTCATAGAGGAAGTTTCACGGGAGCTTGAGGAGGAAATCAGATAGAAATACCAACATCTATTTAGCGGGATACAGTAATAGTCAGTATTGTTCAGATAATGACAGTTTTATTTTATTCATTACATACTGATAAATGTATAGTTATATTTTAGATTATAGGATAGATAGTATTTTGGTTTTGGGAGAATTATTTTTTATTTTATGGGTATAATTGTAATCTCCCAGAACTGCTTATGTAACCATGGTATTCATCCTCCATAAGTGAGGGTAATTAATAAAATAAGTAGCCCATTTTCCTCAATGGATGGTGTTCAATATGGATAGCATATTTCGAGGACAAAATTTTATAAGGAGGGGAGAATGTAAAGACCCAAAGAATTACAGTAATTAAATAATAAAAGAAAAGAGAGAAAAGGAAACTTTCAAGAGGGACTCAGCAGGATCTCGTTGACGAACACAAAGAGCTCGTCGATGTGAAGCCTTCTTGGGCTCGTTGACGTGGACTCATGTCTCATCGATGAGAACTTACCAAGAGGGCTAATTTCAGGGCTTGAAACTCGTCGATGAGGGTTAGGTGCTCGTCAACAAACCCCCTTCTTGGACTCGTCAATGAGAAGACGTGGCTTGTCGATGAGACCACATGGACAAGCATTCTATATAAGGCCAAAAATCACATATTTTTTTGAAGATTTCATGCAAGCTCCCTCTCTCTCTCTCTCTCTCTCTCTCTCTCTCTCTCTCTAAAATTCATTCCACTCTGCTTCTCTCTACAATTCTAGCTTCTCTCTATAATTCTAGCTTCGTTCTTTGCCGGTTTGACGATCGGAAGCCACCACGCTACTCCTGGGAAGATTCTCTTCAATTATGCTGGAGTAGACTATTAGTTAGGCCAACTTGGGTACCATCCCAAAATCAGGGTAACTTGATTAATTGGGTATTTTTAGTATTACCAGGCTTATTTGAGTTTAGATTTTGTGTTGTGTGGGAATATACTGGTGTTTTATAGAGTAAAACTAGGCAATTATATTTTTAGGATTAGGGTGTTTTTGGGACCCTGCAATATGGGTTGAGGACCCCAACAAGTATATTTCCAGGAGCTCAGGTAAATTATAGTTTAGAAATATTGGATATGTGGAGTTCGGGAAAATATGAATGTGATAATTATTATGGTAAAGTCAGTTGTGTGACTGAGGGTTATATGGGTATTATTTTAGGTGTTGAAAATTATAAATACCCTTATGCGTGAAATTATGAGTATTATTTAGAGCCAAATAGTCAGGTAAGGGGAATACATGTTATGCAAACCTTATTAGACATTTTCTCAATATAATATAGTATTTGATCAAAGCAAGAAAATTATACAGTTTTACAGAACATTAAAATAGAGTTTTATTGAATTGTGTGGCATGAGAAATATTGGAATATTATAGAATATGTTATACAGTTTTACAGAAGCATGATTAGATAACCTACAGTGTTATGGAACATAACTTATACAGTTTTATATACAGAGCTACGGCTATACAGAATTATACAAAGATACAGTTTATATGATATATAGTATTTTACAGAATCATGCTCATATGGTATATTACAGAATTATGATTACGTACTATATTTCAGAACAAGATTGTACAGTGTTTTATAGAGTTGATTATACATTGTTTTAGTACCATAATTATACAGAATTTTATACAACCATGATATACAAAATTTTATAGAACCATGATATACGGAATATAGAACCATGATATACATAAATACAGTCTATACAGAGCATAGAACCATGACATACAGAATACAGAATTACAGCTACAGAATATACAGATATACAGTTATTATAGCGTCATGGTTATACAGTTAATACAGAATCATGGTTATTACAGAAATACAGAATCATGGTAAAATAGGTAGATTAATATAGAAATATTATTATACAGTATCACACCTCGATGCAGTACAGAAGTTTATAGAGCACAGTAGTACCGTTGCGATACACTATAGATAGTGCAACCATACGTCTCAAATAGAGTATGATATAGTCAATTGTGCCTTAGTAGAGTTGTGAGCTCCTTAGCATCTGAACTAGGTGGAGTAGGCCTTTCGTGCTATAGGCATCTAGATATGCATACTGTTAGGCTAGCGCCAGAGGTCCCTCCAGTGTTTAGCTCCGCTTATGAGCTGCACAACCTAGTCATGAGGGGTAAATCATGACATATAGCCATCCAAGGGGAAGTTTACAGATATATGGTTATGTATAGTACACACAGAAAGTAAAGATTACGTATTATAGATAGAAGAACTTTTGAATAGATAACTCACAAATTTTCATATTTTATATGACACAAGCATGTGTTATTATACAAATGTTTTTCTCAAGGTATATTGTATACAATATTAATTAAATGGCATATTGCCAACTAACTTATATGCCATGCACTGGTAATAACACGTTTCTCATTATTGAGAGGTGTCTCACGCTAACATTATTAAACATTTCAGGTAATCCAAAAAGGCCAGCAGAGCCAACTCAAAGGTAGAGGTGGTGTAAAGTCGGCATAGTTTTTGGGGTGAATTTTAGGCTGGTCTATGGAGCCCACAATGTTTTTGGGATGTTTTTTGGGAAATTTTATGTGTATGTATGTATGTGTACGGCTAGGTAGGGCCATGATGATGTCAGCTATGCTTGTGTAAGGTATCAGAAATTATATATATTGATTTAGAAGGAAAAAAAAAAAGATAAAAATTTTAGGTCGTTACAGTTTCCCTGAAACCATCGACGGTTTGGTCCTATACCAAACCGATTTCCTTCTTTTCTTTTTCTTTCTATTTTTTTTCCTTTCTTTTTATTTTTTCTGGTTCAGGCTCCTGCACTAATAGTGTCATATTAGTGTCGGTTATTAAAACCATCACTAATACTTTGGCTTTAGTGACGAATTTGAGCAGAGAATTTGTATGATTTGTAGTGATGATCTTACGATATTAGCGACAGTTGTCTTCTATCACTAATACTCCACTATTAGTGATACTTTAAATAGTTCATCACTAATAATTATTAGCAGTCACAGATATGGTGACAAAGGTATAACCGTCACTAATATTAATTGAACCTTATTTCTTGTAGTGTAGACTTAGTTCATTTTAAGCACTCAGGTGTCCAATCAGGCATACGAGGTCCAAACTAAGTGGGGTCAGTTCTGACACATTCATGGCATTGATGTGGACGTGCTGGAGCTTACGGTGCCCAAAAACTCCTCCCCGGGAGCTTTTTCCTCACTTAAAAGCAAAGTTAGAATACAAACATAGTAAACTTAGTTCATTTTAAGCAGTCAGGTGTCCAATTTGAGCATACGAGATCCAAACTAAGTGGGGTTACCCCCAACACGTCCATGACATTGAGCTCAATGTGTCAGAGCTGATAGTGCCCAAGAATTCCTCCCCAATTGAAAATTATTCGCTTGTAGGTGAACTTAGTAAACTTTATTCATTTTAAGCACCCAAGCATCCAATTCAGGCATACGAGGTCCAAACTGTATGGCGTCAGTCCCAACATGTCTATCACGTTGACCTAGACGTGCCGAAGCTAACTGTGCCCAAAAACTCCTCCCTCTGAGCTTTTTCCCCACTTAGAAGTAAAGTTGGAATACAAATAAACTTTAATAAACTTAGTTCATTTTAAACACTTAGCTTACAATTCGAGCATATGAGGTCCAAACTGAGTAGGGTGAATTTCGACTAATCAAACTTAGTTATTTACAATTATATTATTTTTTTAAACTACGTCCGAATGTCCGATCATTTTTCTATCAAATATTTTTTAATTATAGTATATACATATATGTTCAAACATTGTATACTAAGTTTTTGTATAATTATCATTTTGTAGGGTTTGCGGCTATCACAACACTATGACGATGTCATGCACTACAGTTGGATATGCACAGCTTTTGACTTTTCCTATATTTCTTGTTATCTGAACGGAATTAATTTTTATATTTTAATTTTAATTTGTACTTGTGTGTATTGGAATGTTAAACAATTTGTATTTTAATTTTGAATAATGTATAAATTTTTTAGTAATTCTAGTTTAATTTTATGTATGCTTTAATGTAATCATAGGTTTCTACAAGATTTTTCAAAAAAAATTAATTATTTCAAAGTATTATTGACGGTTTGAAAAACCGTTACTAATAATAGCAGGAGGAAGAATTAGTGACGGTTTTTAAACTGTCACTAAAAGCCTAAGACTGTCACTATAAAATCTAAATGTTATCGGCTCAAAATTGTTACTAAACCTGAGATTTAGTGATGGTTTGATAACCATCATGAATAGGTCATCATTAGTGACGCTTATTAAAATCGTCACAAAAAGGGAAGTGTTAGTTGCGGTTTGGTGACCATCACTAATAGTGACATATTAGTGACAGTTATTAAAATTGTTACTAATACTTGGGCTTTAGTGGCGATTTTGGGCCGATGACATATAGACTTTATAGTAGCGGCCTTAGACTTTTAGTGATGGCATAAAACCATCACTAAAAGTGAAGTATTAATGATGGATCTTGAATTTGTCACTAATAAGTATTAGTGACGATTTTGTGAGTCTTAAGGATGGGTCTCTCATATTTCTATTGCTTTATGTTGACGATATGCTTATTGCTACTAAAGACATGACTAAGGTAAATCAATTAAAGATCCTATTGGAAAAATAGTTCGACATGAAAGATTTGGGTGCAACCAAGAGGATTCTTAGCATGGAGATTCACAGGGACACAGCTATACGGAGACTATGGTTATCTCAACATGGCAATGTGGATAAGGTGTTAGACAGGTTTAGCATGGCTAATGCTAAGCCAGTGAGCGCACCATTGGTGATTTATTTTAGGCTGTCTACCGCCTAGTCCCAAATACGAATGATGAGATTCGTGATCTATCAAAGGTTCCCTATGCCAGTGTAGTGGGGTGTCTGATGTGTGCCATGGTATGTACGAGGCCAGACCTAGCACATGATGTTAGTGTGGTGAGCAAGTTATTTTCAAATTTGAGTCGACGACATTAGGATCCAGTCAAGTCGATTTTTAGATACTTAAGGAGTTCAACCGGATACAACATCATGTTTAGTAGACAACATAGGGATCTGTCAGTGGTTGGGTACGTGGACGTTGACTACGTAGGAGACTTGGATGAAAAGAGGTTTACCATAAGGTACTATTTACCCTTGTGGGAGGACCTATTAGTTGGAGGTTTATGGTGCAGTTGCTCATAGCTTTACTTACTACTGAGTCGGAGTACATGGCAGTGATTGATGAGGCTGCCAAGGAAGCATTGTGGCTTACCGTTTGCTTAAGGAGTTGGGTGCCCAGCAAGGTAAACTTTGGCACCAGTGTGATAGTCAGAGTGTCATCTACTTAGCAAAGAATCAAGTGTACCATGCAAGGATAAGGACAAAGCACATTGATGTGCGGTATCACAAGGTCAAGGAACTTATTGCTTCGGGAGAACTTCTACTTATTAAAGTTTATATGTTTGATAATGTGGCTGATATACTGAAGAAGTCAGTCACAATAAACAAGTTCAAACATTGCTTAGACTTGATCAATGTCTCCAAGTGCTAGAAAGGAGACGACCCCAATCTATTGTCCTTGGTGAAGCAGCGGTTATGCTTTATTTTTTTTCCTAAGTGATGAATATTCACCAAGGTAGAGATTGTTATGGATGTGGCTCGTATTTTGAGTGGAACCCATACACTGGGAAAGCATCGTGAAGCGCAGAACAAAAGAGAAGTATGCAAGATGAAAACTGGTGATGGTGTGCTTGATGATTTCAGAACTATGGGGTAACCATCGATGGTTTGAACTATAACCATTGCGGTTTCAGCCAATGTGCAAAAAGATTCTTCCCGACTTTAAACCATTGACAATTTGGCCTAAACCGTCGACTGTTTCGTTCGGCGCAAGTTATGATTTTTGAATTTGGAGATCAGTAAAATGGGGGGATTGGAGAATTTTCCTCTAGGGATGGCTACAGGGATGATTTAGATAGGTTCTAAGGTTCCTGTACTCATAGGGTTTGTATATAATCATATTTTGTTACCCTACTTGTAAGCATGACATTATTGATAGTGAAAATTCAGTTGCTGCTTCCATGGAGATAGGCATATTGTCAAACCATGTAAATATTGCGTCTTTGATTATCGTTTTCATCGTTCTCAATTTTGAGTGATTGCATTGCTTGTTCTGTGATTGTTTCATGAGTTTGTGTAAGGCCTCAGCTGCATATTTGTGAACAACAAATTTCATTTTGTTTTTATATTCACTTAAGGTAGAGCAGTTGCAAAATCCATACAAATGGTACTTTCCTTAATTTTTGAGTGCTTCTATGGTAGGGAAAATACAAGATCCCCAGAGATGATTCAATCCTTATTTTTCTTTGAATCCATCTAACACAGAAGCAAGACCCCTACAGATGATACTTAATTTGTGACTGTATATATGGTAGGGCGAATAAAAAACCCCTTTGGATTATTCAATTCTCATTTTTGGAATCTATCTAAGGTAGGATGAATACAAGACCCTTGAAAAAGATTCAATTTCTTATTTTTTGAATCTATATAAAGCAAGGTGAATACAAGACCCCTTGCAAATGATTCAAGTCTTGTTTTTCAAATCCATCTAAGGTAAGGCAAATACAAAACCCATATGGATGATTCTTTTTTTCTTTTTCTTTTTTTTTTTCTTTTTTTTTGAGAAAATGGAAGACCCCTATGAATGATTTGATTCATGTAATTTCCAAATGCGTCTAAGGTAAGGCAAATACAAGATCCCTACAAATGATTCTTTTAATCTTTCAGCATCTTCCTCAATAGGATGTGAAATCCTTATAGGCAATCTATGTCATTACTATCAATTTCGTCTAAGCTAGGGCGAAAGAAAAACCCTTACGGATGTTTCAATTTTTATCATCATGTTTTTTTCTTCGATATCATTCTTGGTAGGGTGTGAAATCCCTAGGGATGAGTTGTGTTTGTTTTCATTCTAGCTTTATCCACGATAGGGTACCAAACCCCAATAGATGATCTAGTGCTCCTTAATTGATTGTTGTATTTTGGTCAAAATGGACATCTTTATCTTTGTCAAATGCCTTCAAACAAGATATTATCCAAAGAGGGGTAGCTATTGATGCTTGTTTTTTACCGAGTCTTATTTTACTGTTGCTTAGGGTGCTCGTAGGGGACCTAGAACCCCTTTTGAAATCTATTTTGGCTTTAATTGCATTATTGGCTATTTATTTTTAGGACACTAATTGTATTTATTGGGCACTTATCCTTGATTTATTGGGTTTTTCCTTGTTTAGATTAGCCTTATTTGAGTTTCCAAGTACCCTATAGAGCAAGGAAGCAATTTTCCTTGCTTCCAAGGACACTCTTGGAAACCCTTGGTCATTTGCTAAACCCTAGCCCCTTGTTTTATTAATAAGGAAATTAGAGGAGAGAGAGGATAATTATTGAGAGGGAAGAGATTTACATTTGCAAGAGAGAGAGAGAGCGAGAGAGAGCGAGAGAGAGAGAGAGAGAGAGAGAGAGAGAGAGAGAGAGAGAGAGAGAGAGAGAGAGAGAGGGAGAAAAAAAAACGGAGGCTACATTTAAAGCTTTGAGGAATCAAACTTGGCTTTTGGCTCCGACCTTGGAATCAAGTTCGGTTATTATCTTGACTTATTCAAGTGAAGATCATTTTCTTTTGCAGTTGGAGATTGGTTTTTGCATACTACTCTTAGAATCAGATATTTGAATTTCTCTTTGCTCCTACATAAATAAGTATTCTTGCAAGGTATGTGTGGAATCTTTGTAAGTTTTGTTTGGCCTCTAGAAAGGATTTTATAATATCACAAGGCATGCTTTGTTTTGAAATCATTGATGTCATTGACAAGTTGAAATTTTTAAGTATGTGTTGTGCATGATATTACATTGAAAAGATTGTGTTGTTGTTTGTTTAAGAATGTTTTATTGGGTATGAAATTCAGTTGCATGGGGACTTGGGGTTAAGGTTCTTATCAATAAAAAGGGAGTTTGGTACTAGTTCTATGGTTTGATTTGAAGCTTTGGTCGGGATTTTGTTTTAAAAATCTTGAATGCTTGGGTTTTAATCTAAACCAGTGAATAAATTAGTTTGGGCGTTTGGGATTTTTGAAAAAAAAAACTTGAAGCTTTCAAAAATAAATAGGATTATCATTTTCCTAGGTTCGTGTTCAATATTTGGATGTTTTATCCAGGAGAAATTAAAAGAAAGGTCCGAGAGAGAAGGTTTAGGAGCCCCAAAGCTCCCCAAGGCAGCCCAGGTTGATAGAGGGAAGCGCACGGCCAAGGAAGGTTGTGGTTGGTTGGGTATCCTACGTCTGCGTGCATGAATGTAGAAAGGAGGGAGTAAAGTCTTAAGTTCTCCGCCTCCAGAATGATCATCGACAGTGTTGACAGACCAAAGGGGTGGAATGCTTTCACCAATGAGATTGAAGAATGAAGTGCAAACATGAAATTCCTTTTTTGTCTTCAAAACCCTAATTTTTAAAAATGATTTCAAATTCATTCTTTTCTTGGCCAATGATGAAACCCTAGTTGCATTTCTCAAAAAAAAAAAAAAAAAAAATTCCTTCTTCAATGATTCTCATTTTCAAACTTTTGCATTTTTCAGCAGCTTTCAAATCTTATCAAGCTTGTTTTCAAAATTACTTTATAACGACTTGAAATTTTATTCCATTTTTTTCATAAATATACTCCAAAATAAAATACTCTGATACCCCTAATAATACCTGCTATAACATCTCAGGCCCTAGGTTGGCACTGAGGAAATTCCCGCTTACAGAGTAACATACCTATATAGCGAAAAACATAAAGTCATACATCCATATTTACAATACCAAAATCCAGTATTTTCTCAAAATATACATACATAATTACTCATCATCTGAGAATCTACTACCCAAAACTCCTGAATGCTACACGAAAATACAACCCCCTGATAACACTTGCCCTACAGACAGGGTAGTGTTGACAACTTCTCTACCTACGAGCTTGATCTGCTTGTATAGTTGGATTACCTGAAAAATGTTAAGTCATTGGGATGAGACAATGTTCAATAAGACGAAATATGCTATTACTAGTGTGTTGCAAATGAGTTTACATAAATAATCTACTAAAATACCATGTAAAATATAGTCATGTGTAACGCACACCTACGTGACTTAAAATACACTTGCAATATCTGAGTTTTCCATTTAATCATACTGCTAGTATTATAATATATCTGCTGATATTCTGTAAATCTATATATATATATATATATATATAACTAAGACCCCTGCAAATCTGGATGTCATGATTTAACCCCTCAAGGGTTGTGTGACCCGTAGGCTGGACTTAACTCTAGTTGGCTTACCAGGATAAGTCACCTGAATACTCTATCAATCCTCAGTTCGGCCTTACTGCAATCCCTCCAAAGGCTCGATACTAGCATCTACCTCGTCAAACTGGCCTCCTCAACCCAGAATACTGGGGAGACTGCAATCCCTCCCTAGACATGGTTGACAGTAATCCATACACTATCTGAGATATGTGGTTGCACTCTGATCTGAAATAGCAATGGTACCGTGCTCTACTGACTAAATCTAAATGAAATAATTAATCTAACTGAAATAGTTAATTTGACTGAAATTTTTCATCAGGGATCTGATACAACATAATACTAATATAAATATATAATTATCTTATAGTTTCATCATGATTCCAAAATAACCATAACATTATAAATTTGATCTGAAATTCTGTAATATCTAACTGAATAATCTGTAATATCTAACTAAGATAATCTATAATATCTTACTGAAATAATCAGTAACATGTGATTGAATAATCTACAATATATGAGTGTTATGGTTTTGAAAATCATGGTGTTTTGTGAATACTATAAAATATCTATCTGTAAAATATTTCTGTCTTTATAATATCCGAATTTCATAATTCTGTAAAATCTGGTAAAGCATATTTCTTTGCAAAAATACTATAAATCATGATATTCTAAAAAATTGTACAAACTCTATACTGAACAAATATCTACTTAAGTCGCACAATTAATAAAACTCATGTTCTGGAATTTGTAAAACTATATAACTTATACTCTATATCTTAATAAACAAATACTATAATTTACTAATAAAATTTTTGAATTTACTTGCATAGCATATTTCCCTTACCTTGACTAACTGAACTCGCCGGCTAATTTTCTAACTCATGCCCACGGCGTCCATAGTACCAAAATCCTGAAATTACACATATATAGATTTCCCTATCAATCAACTATATTTCCCAGAATAATTTTATACTCACATTTTCTGAATTATAAATTATTCATCATTTTGCTTGGGTTATTGGGAACACCCTCTAAGTTCCCCAACCTGCCTGCAGTAAAAACTCCAAAACCCTGAATTCACAACACCCACATAAATCATCCCAAAACACCAGTATAATAACATCTACTACTAAATCTAGGTTTAGAAAAACCGACAAACCAAATAACCATTAAATACCTACTTACCCTGATTTTGGGATGGTTCCCAGACTTCTCAAATCGAAATTCTGCTCTGGTTCGGTTGTGAAGAATCTCCCTGGGATCATCATGGTAGCTTCTGATTGTCAAACCGGGGAGAAACAGAGCCAAAAATCTAGAGAGAAGTGAGAGAAACCAAAACCTAGTGTGTGTGTGTGTGTGTGTTTGTGTGTGTGTGTGTGAGAGAGAGAGAGAGAGAGATTTAGCTAAATTTTTCGTCAAAAATCTGATTTTTGCACTTATATAGATGGCTGGCCACGTGGCCTTGTCCACGAGCCACATCGCCTCATTGATGAGACCAAAAAGGAGGTTCGTTGACGAACACATAACCCTCATCGACGAATCTCAGGCACTAAAATTAACCCCCTCAGTAAGTTCTCATCAACAAGACACATATCCCCATCGACGTGCCAAAGATGACTGCTCGTCAACGAACGCACTACGCTCGTCAATGAGACCCTGCTAAGTCCCCCCTTTGAAATTCCTTTTTCTCTCCTTCCTTTTATTATTTAATTTCTATAATTATCTGGGTTACTACATATTCCATCTTTAAAGAGTTTCAAATCAAATCTTTCTTTATTTTAATCTTTCCGAAACATGATGGTTTTCAAATATGATTGTCTTTAAATTCATCATTTCAGTTAAATCAAATCTTATATCTCTATCTTTAAATTTTCAAATTTAGGATTTCTTGATGCTACTCTTTTTCTAACAAGAGCATATTAGTGTTTCTAACCCTATTATTTGAACTCTTTCACAATTATCTTTCATTGGAGAATTGAAACTTCTTCTTTGTGTTTAAGCCACACACACACACACACACACACACACATATATATACTTAGTGGTAACCATTCTTAGAGCAGGTGTTGATAGGGGTGTTAGTTGATTGATTTCTCTTAGAACGGTTAGTCAACCACCTTCTCTACACTCGTGTACTCCAAAGTTCATTTCTCTAATTCGTAGATCCTTAGGGTTTTTCTTTATTTTGCCTTCAAAAAAAAAAAAGCGGCGACTTCTCCTTCCTATCATTCATGTATTCTTTAGTTAGAGTTTTCATTTTCTTTCTGTTTTGTTATTTTCAAATCACCATACAACTTCCTTTGTCAGCACCCCCAAACAGAATCCGGTGTCGACCTGTATATGTGTGAGTTGGTATGTGCGTGTGGATGTGTTGGTCTATAGATGAGCTTACACATGTGTGGTACATAATATTTCTACCACTGTTGTGCCTTGTTATTGATGCTATTGTTATTATAAAGAAAACAAAAAAAGGTATTTTCATTATCCTTATTGTTTTGATGTCATTTTAACAAAAACCTAAAAAAATGTTCAAAACTAGTTTCTACGTGATATTATTGTCTTTGCATGCTTCTAAATCTCTCTAATGATGGAGAACTAGAGATGGGGCATTTTAAAGCTCACATATTTATGCTCCAAGGGGACATTTTGTATAATTCAATCACTTTGAGAGATCTTGGTGATTGTGTACTCTCGCATGATTCGCATGCTTTTTTTTTTGTTACATCTTCTATGTTATTTCTCTATGTTTTGGATAATTATTTATGTCTTATTATTTTAAATTGTTAATTGTTAATCAATCTAATGATGGACCTTGAAATTGAGGCAATAGTGTCCTTTTAAAACTCTCAAGGTGAGAGTAGTCTCCGCAATAATAAGGTTTGTTGACCCTATGGGTCATTCCTAGTTTTGATAATGACAAATACTCTGATATTTAATGGTTGTCAAGTTTGTGTGCAGGTTCTCATTGGTAAGTTCATATAATGGCATGTGGCAACCAAAAGAAAAGTGAAGACCCAACATATTTATTGTTGTATTTTTTATCATTGGGTTTGTAATAATAATCATCCAAGTTTTGTAATAATCTACATATCATGCATGTAGGACTATAAGCTCAAGACCTTAGAGAGACCTTAGGGATCACCCTTCAATTGACCAACGACAGATTTTTTTGGTAGGATAGAAAGACCTTAGGTCCCTAAACAAATGCACAAACAATCCCCATATCACTTACATAATCAGTGGATTTAATTGGTTTAAAATTGAACATAATAGGCATAAAATGAGAGATGTCGGGCGACCCAACCCCAAGTGTTCAAAAGACCTCGGGCGCCCGAACCACTGGGAAGTCGGCCGTTTGACCAAGCTTCGGGCCATCGAACCTAAAATGACCCTATCTTCCCCGGGCAACCAAACCCTTAGAAAGTGACTTTTCACCAACTTGGGCTGCTGAATTTTTCAATTCAGAATAGTCCTCGAGCAACTGAATCCCTCAGTTCGGTCAACCAAACTTCAGACTGGGCACCCAAACCGTAGTTTTCGGAGAATCGCCTGGTTCAGCAACCCGAATATAAATTTAGGCACCCAAACATGGAAACCTCGCTTTTTCCATTGTGTTTGGGCAACCAAACCTTGGGCTCAGTCGACCAAAACGCTCAGGTTGCAAAATTTTTTCCACGGGTAATTGCGGTTAATTAAGGTTAAAATGGTTTTAAAAGTCATTAAACAAATTTAATAATACCCTTTGTGTCCTAGCAGTTATATTTTTGAGTGAGGCTATATATATGTGATCATTTGCAAAAATTAAGACAAGATTAGGGATTTAGATTTGGGAAATTTCCTCTGAAATTTTGAGAGCTCTATCTCCTCATACTAAGCCAAATACTCATCCTTTGCTCATTCATTTGAAAACTCTTATTGCATGAGAGTATTCTTGAGTGATTCTACAATATTCCTACTTGCTAAAAACTCTCTTTGATTTATTGGTTGATTGATTTTTATTAAGAGTTTTAGCATATAGTTTTTCCCCCTGGTTTATTTAATAACTTCATTGTGTGGCGAAAACTTTGAAGCTTGTGAGACTTGGCATTTGCATTGCAAGACTCCAAGGCTTGTATTTTGATTGTGATAAAATTATTTTTTACTAGCCTATATTTCAAATATCTCTTTATGCTAGATTCTTGAGAAAATATTTTTAAAGATATTTTGATTACTATTGTTGGAAATCTTTGAAACCCTAATTTGTGTTTGAGATATACTTTGGTTTATAGTTTTAAAGATTAGGTTATTGATACACTATTGTGCTTGATTATATAAAGTCATTATTCTGAGTGTTGATTGCACACATAGAGCACTGAGCTTGTAGTTCTTACATGTTTGGTGTCAATTGATTATACTGTGTTGTATTGTAGTACATAGTCTACTTAGTTGAGAAGCACATTTTCGTGTATGTAAATTTATATTTGTTGTATTCCAGGCGTGGGCCTGAAGAGGGACATCAGCCCTGTGGAATAGTCCCAGATTGGCTTTGACTCGGCTAGGAAAGTTAGGTGCACCATCCTGGTAAGGTGTAGGTTAAGGTCAACCCTGCTAATTGACCTGGTTATAATGGGTGCCGCTCCACCCGTTAAGTGAGTTTTAGTGGAATCATCGAACTTGCAAGCTAGTGGCGGGGATGTAAGTAGTATTGGCCGAACCCCGATAACATATCGTGTGTCTGTTTATATTTCCACACTTTATATTTACCACTCGTGTATGTTATAGTGTGAATGATGCGCATGATTCAAATTTCCACATGTTATATCTATTTGCACATTTGGGATTGCATAGAAAGACCCTAAGTTGTGTTATTCTGCTAACATCTGGTTTAACCTATGAATAAGTTTTAAAATTCCAATTCACCCCCCCTCTTGGGAATACACCAAAGCTAACAAGGTTATCCAATATCAAAAGGTCAACATTAACAAAATAAATATAGAAAAGCTGTAAGGCTTAACTAATTATGCTCAAAATGGGTAATCATTAGTTAATTATATTTTGTTCATGTAACTAGTGCATAGAGCGCTTGTAACGACCTGCTTAATTTTCATGTTTTTTTATACTATGACATTTAACATACTCTGATACCAAACTGAGGTCAACCCAACCATAAACCTAAGCAGCAAGAAGCAGAAATCAAATAAACATATCCATATATATAATTATATATAATACAATACCATACAATACCAGAGTACTACATGTTTCCCAAAATATACACATAGATCTGTTTCCCCAAAATACCCTCATCTATGCTGGGATATACAAAAACCCTCCACAATACTCACTTCACTGACCGCGCACTACTGAAGCCCTTCTATCTGCGAGCCTGATCTGCTCGCCTACCTAGATCACCTGAAAAATAATTCAACACTGGGATGAGCCAACGCTCAGTAAGATGAAATATGCTATTACTAGTGTGTGGCAAATGAGCTACAGTATTATGAAAATCTGTTTTCATATAATCATGTATAACTGGATACGTAAGTACAGTACAAGTAATAAAATACACCACTTTTTCCATGTTGCTTAACATAACAATATTGTAGGTTACTATTCAAAATACTTCTAATATATATAAGTATGTTCCCTATTTCTGTAAATCTGTACATATGTAATAGTAACTGAAAACTTTCCCTGTGGATAACTGTGTGTCATGATTTAACCCCTCATGACAGGGTTGTGCGGCTCGCAGGCGGGATCTATACTGGCTGGCCGACTAAGGTGAATCACTATACTCCATCGGTCTAATCTGCCCACCTCAACTCAAATCTGATGGGGAGCCTGTCCACGTCAAGGGCCTAGGTGATCAACCTACTGCCACGTATTATCTAAATCGGTGGTTGCACTTATAACATAACATAATATCTGTAGCAACGGTATCATGTTCTATAACTGCATAGTCCAATAGGGTCTAATACTATATAATATATCTCTATATACAACTATCTGATTTACCATGATTCTGAAATAACCGTAATAACCATGATGCTGCATAAACTTTACTGTAATTCATACGTCATAATACTGAGAACTGTATAATCATAATACTGAAATTCATATAATCATGGTATTGAGATTCGTATAATCATGGTACTAGAATTCGTATAATCATGGTACTGAAATTCATAAAATCATGATACTGAAATTCGTAAAACATATCCCCGTACTATATTCATATTCTCAAGCCACACCATACTTTAATACATAATTTTCATAATTTAATAAACTGTATAATATTTTAAAAAATACCTAGCATAGCATATTTCTCTTACCTGACTACTGAAAAGCCCCTATGGTATACTGGCCTAACCCCCACAGGGCCTCCTACATAACACCCTGAAAACAATGTTTTCTAGAACAAAATATCAGTATTTCTTCACCTACATCATTTCCTATAACTATCATAAGGCCAAAAATGGACTAAAAAGTCTTACCCTGAATTTGGGATGAAATCCAACTTCGTTTTACGAACGATCCGCTCAGGCAGACTTGCAGAGAACTTCACCAGGAACGTCGTGGTGGCTTCGGATAGTCAATTCAGTGACTGGAGGGGCCGAAATCAAAGAGAGAAGTGAGAGGGGCCATAGGAGAGAGAGAGAGGAGCGCTAAAAGTGAATAAAAATATGATTTTTCATCACTTATAGGGCCAAATTCGTCGACGATACACGTCACCTCATCGACGAGTCCTTCAGTAAATTCATCGACGAACCGCTCTATTCGTCGACGAAATTCAGAGCAGCCCAGAACCTTCGCTCGATATTTTCTCGTCGATGAGACGTAGCTTCGTCGATGAATTTCCTTATGCGCTCATCGATGAACCCCTGTATTCGTTGACGAGTTTCCTTACGCGCTCATCGACTTACCCCTATATTTGTCGATGAGTCCTGGAAATTCCTTTAAATTATTATTATTATTATTATTATTATTATTATTATTATTATTATTATTATTATTATTATTATCTCCAAAATGTGATGTCGTCGACCAACGCGGAGCGTTCGTTGATGAACTTTATGGCCTACTTCTGTTCATGTTTCCATTTTTCTCCCTCTTTATTATTATAATACTATTATTCTTTGGTTCACTACATTCTCCCCTCCTTATAAAATTTCGTCCTCGAAATTTACTATTTTCATCTTTATCTATACTCTCCATCATCTAGTAAAAGAAAATGGTCTACTTATTTTATTATCTGCCCTCACTTATGGCGAAGGAATACCGTGGTTAGATGGGTAGTTGTGGGAGATTACAACCATAAAAGAAAATTTCCCCCAAAACCAAAATACTACCTAACCTATACTCTACATTACAATTACACTAGACTCAACAAAATAAAATTACCATTTTATCATATACATCAATACTATAATTCATCAAATAAATAGGGTTATTTCCGTCTGATTTCATCTTCAAGCTCCCATGTGGCTTCTTCAATCGCATGGTTTCTCCATAGAACTTTCACTAGTGGTATCCTTTTGCTGCGTAATTCTTGTTCTTTTCTATCTAAAATATGTACAGGTGCTTCTTTATATGCTAAAGTCTCACTGACTTTCAATTCCGCATGGCTGATGATATAGGAAGGATCTGGGACATATTTCCTTAACATAGAAACATGAAATACGTCATGAACTCGAAATAGAGATGGCGATAAAGCCAGCCGATAGGCTACTGACCCAATCTTCTCAAGTATCTCAAATGGGCCAATGAACCTAGGGCTCAACTTATCCTTCTTCCCAAATCTCAAGATCCCCTTCAGTGGAGTTATTCTCAGAAATACATGATCACCCACTTCAAATTCCAGTTCTCAGCGGTGAGTATCCGCATAGCTTTTCTGCCGACTCTGCGCTGCACTGATCCTATCTTGAATAAGTCAGACTTTATCATATGCTTGCTAAACTATTTCTAGACCCAAAACTCACCTTTCACCTACTTCATCCTAGAAAAGAAGAGTTCGGCATCTCCTACCATATAATGCCTCGTAAGGTGTCATGCCAATGCTAGTCTGATAACTGTTATTATAAGCAAATTCAATTAGCGAAAAAAAACTGAATCCAGCTACCTCCAAAGTCTAGTACACAGGCATGAAGCATATCTTCTAATACCTGAATTGTTCTCTCAGTCTGACCGTTGGTCTAAGGGTGGAAAGCGGTGCTAAATGCTAGCTGAGTCCCCAATGCCACCTGCAAACTTCTCCAAAACCGTGATGTAAAACGTGGATCACAGTCCGAGACTATAGATACCGGCACTCCATGGGGTCGAACAATCTCTTGTATATATATATATATATATATATATCTACTAACTGGTTCATAGGGTAGCTGACTTTAATGGGCAGAAAATGTGTTGTCTTCGTCAACCTATCAACTACTACCCAAATGGCATTCTAACCATGCGGCGCTGGTGGCAGTCCAGTGACAAAATCCATAGATACGTGGTCCCACTTCCATTCAAGAATGAAAAGTGGCTACAACTGACCAGCCCGCCTCTGGTGCTCAACCTTAATCTGCTAGCACGTCAAACACTACCGCACAAATTCTGCAATTTCTCTTTTCATGCCACTCCACCAGAAATAATCTCGTAGATCCCTATACATTTTCGTACTGTCAGGATGAACAGTGTATAGAGATCTACGTGCCTCCTTTAAAATCGCCCTCATGATGCTATCATCTGTAGGCACACACAATTTGGTGCGAAATCTCAAAGCCCCATCATCAGAAATACTGAACTCTTCCCCCTGACCATTTTGTACTCTGGCAAACACCTCCACTAACTCTGGATCATCTCTTTGAGCAGCTTTAATCTTTTCATATAATGTGGGTTGTATAACCAAACTGGAAATAAACGCCTGAGGATCATCTTCCACTAATTCCACACCGAGTCTTTCTAAGTCCATCTGAATCGGATGCTGAACTATCGCTACTAACTGTGCTGTGTCTCCTAATTTATGGCTCAGAGCATCAGCCAACACATTTGCTTTACCTGGGTGGTAACTGATGGTACATTCGTAATCCTTAATGAGTTCTAACCACCTCCTCTGCCGCATATTCAACTCTTTCTGTGTAAAGAAATACTTGAGGCTCTTATGATCAGAGAATATCTCACACCTCACACCATAAAGGTAATGCCTCCAAATCTTCAGTGCATGTACAACCGCAGCCAATTCTAGATCCTGAGTAGGGTAGTTCTTTTCATATTCTTTCAACTATTTGGACGCATATGCTATCACCCTACCATGCTGCATCAGTACACAGCCAAGTTCTTTCAAAGACGCGTCACTATAAATAACATAACCATCGCCTCCCGATGGAATCGTCAGAACTGGTGCAATGACAAGCCCCTACTTTAATTCCTAGAAGCTCTGCTCACATTCTTAATCCCATACAAATCTGGCATTTTTCCTAGTCAACCGCGTGAGATGACCTGACAAAGCTAAAAACCCCTCAACAAAACGATGGTAATAACCTACCAATCCTAAGAAACTCCTCACTTCCTGCACATTCCTCGGCCTGGCCCAACTCATCACTGCATCAATCTTGCTAGGATCCACTGCTATACCGTCCCCTGAGATCACATGGCCTAAAAATGCCACCTTCTCAAGCCAGAACTCACACTTGCTAAACTTAGCATAAAGCTTCTCTTCCTTGAGAGTCTGCAGCACGTACCTTAAATGTACCTCATGCTCCTCAAAACTCCTCGAGTACACCAGTATATCATCAATGAAAACTACCACAAACTGATCCAGATACTGGTGAAAAACTCTGTTCATCAAGTCCATGAACACGGCCGGGGCATACGTTAGACCAAACGGTATAACGAGAAATTCATAGTGCCCGTACCTGGTCCTTAAGGCTGTCTTCGCGACGTTCTCCTCTTTTACTCTCACTTGATGATACCCGGATCTGAGGTCGATCTTGGAATATACTTATGTACCCTGGAGCTGATCAAACAAATCGTCTATACGGGGTAGAGGATATTTATTCTTAATAGTAACTTTGTTTATCTTCCTGTAATCAATACACATCCTCATAGACCCATCTTTCTTCTTTACGAACAACACTAGAGCTCCCCATGGTGATACACTGGGTCGTATAAACCCCTTGTTCAATAAGTTTTGCAACTGTTCCTTTGATTCTCCCAACTCAACTAGAGTCATACGATATGGGACCTTAGAGATCGACGCAGTCCCTGGAGGTAAATCTATAGGAAAATGTACCTCGAGCACAGGAGGCAACCCTAGTAGCTCCTCTAGAAAAACATCTAGAAATTCTCGTACTACTGGAGTGCTGTCAATCTTCAATTCATTTTCAGATGCTTCTTTCAAAAATGCTATAAACCCCTGACCTCCATCCAAGAGTAATCTGCTCATCTACACCGCTGATACTAACTGTGTTGGAGCACGTACCCGTGAACCAACGAATCTGAATTCCTGCTCTCTAGGAGGTCTGAAAATTACTTCTTTTTGGAAACAATCAATGCTAGCATGATTGGCAGCCAACCAATCCATACCCAGTATATATCGAACCCAAACATATCAAACACGATAAGATCTGCTGATAATACTTTTCCCTAAATTTCTATCAGATAGCCCCTAAGTACCCTCTGACATCTGATCACTGATCCTGATGGTGTAGCTACCGACAGCGCTATATCTAATGACTAAGTCTCCTTCTCAGATAATTTAACATAAGATGCAGAAATAAAATAATGAGTAACACCCGAGTCAAAGAGAACAATAACTGGATATGATGAAACAGTAAATGTACCTGTCACCACATCTATAGCAGCCTCTGCTTCTCCTGGCATCAGAGCGTATACTCGTGCTGGGCCCACATTCCTTAACTGGCCACCACGAGGCGCCTGGTATCCTCCCTGAGCTGCCTGATGTCATCCCTGATAGGGCTTGGGAGTTGGGACCTGGTCCTACTGACCTAGGCATTCACGTACCACGTGACCGGATCTCCCACAATGATAACATACACCTCTGCCTACCCGGCACTCCTCCAAATGATGTCTCCTACACGTCTGACACACCAGTAGGTCGGTGCACCCTGGTTCCCACGAGGTCTTGCCATCTACCTCTGATCTCCCCTATCACGACCTCCTCTCCATGGGCCCCTACTGGAGCCAGCCTAAAAACCCTAAGGCGCAGGCCTCTTCCTCTAACTCTGAGCTACTACACCCTTCTAAATACCACTCTCAATGATCGCAGCTCTATCTACAACCTCGATGAATGTCTGAGCCCTGAAACCAATCACCTGCTCAAACAAATTCTGTCTCAGTCCCTCTTCAAACTTCCTTGCCTTTTTCTCTTCATTAGGTGCTAGATGTAGAGCAAAACGCGACAACTCGACAAACCGAGCCGCATACTGGGATACAGTCATCTGCCCCTGTACCAAATGCAGAAACTCTGCTACCTTCGCACTCCGAACGATAGCAGGGAAATACCGCTCGAAGAACAGATCCTTGAATCGGTCCCACGTCACTGGAACTGGAACCGACCTCTGCTCCTCTATCAGACGCGCTGCTCTCCACCAGCGCTTCGCCTCCCCTGTCAACTTGAATGTTGCAAATGCTACCTGTCGCGACATCCCAGAGGGTGTGTGCCCCGGGCGGCGAAATAAAAAATGTGATTTAGATTTTCGAGAAAAAGTAAGGAATGTCGGAGTCGCTACTAACCTTTTAGTGTGGTTAGAACACATGATTACTACCCTGTTAAGGGTAAAATGGGTCTATGTTACCAGAGTTGGGGTCGGGAGTTTGATTATGCGAGGGGAAAGAACGAGCACCCCCTACGCGCCCATTCTTATGAATGGTACCTAATTAATTTGGAATTATCCCTAAGTTAATCTAATAAGTTTTTCAGATTACTCCTCTATTAGTGGATTTACAAATATACATGCAATATAAATAAATAAATAAATAATACAAGAATATACATAATATATAAATATATACATATTCCCTTAAAACTAAGAGTACGTGAAGCCCGAAAGCTCATACCCTAGCATTAAAATCATAGGGATAAAAAATCGAGAAAATAGTTAAGAAAATACACTCCTAAATTTTGGAAATCTCATAGGTTTTTCTTATAGGAAAATACTAATATGGGAGGTTTTAATATATGGTAATAGGGTAATAAGCAACACATACCTATTAAAATATTATGAATGTCAAAATAAGTAATAAAATAACATAATACTATAAAATTAAATACTAGATATAACCTATAATATAATAAGCATAACAATAAAGTATATAACCACCACAACACCATAATACTAAATACTAGATATAACATATAATACACTAAGCCTAAAGTATATAACTACAATAATACCAAAATACTAAATACATAGATATAACATATAATACCCTAAGCATAAAGTATATAACTACAATAATACCATAATACTAAATACTAGATATAACATATACTATAATAAGCACAATAATAAAGTATATAACCACAATAACACCATAATATTAAATACTTGATATAACCTATAATATGCTAAACATAAAGTATATAACTACAATAATACCATAATACTAAATACTAGATATAACCTATACTATAATAAGCACAATAATAAAGTATATAACCACAATAACACCATAATATTAAATACTAGATATAACATATAATATACTAAGCATAAAGTATATAACTACCATAATAATAAAGAGGATGAACATGAATATTTATTTATTATTTAATATAAACAAAAAAAATAAAAATTTAAATATGAACAAAAATCCTGCATCCAAGAAAAATAAATCAATTAGTATTTAATATGCATAAACAAAAACAATAAAAATTTAAATATGAACAAAAATACAGCACCCAAGAAAAATGAATCAGTTCGTATTTAAACCAAATAAAAAGTTAACCAGCAATAAAAATCTTTTTTTTTTAACATGAATATTAATAAAAAGGAAAACTACAACTCACACTTTTAATATAATAAACAAAGAAAAATTCAAACTTTACATGAGGTGTGTGTGTGTGTTGTTGTGTCTGTGTGCGTGTGTGCATGTATATACAGCAGAGGGACTTACCACAGGCCGTCGGAGTTGCAGATGATGGAGAATGGTTCGTGGCTGGCCGGAGCAGCTGCGGGGTCTGGGACTTGCGACAATAGTTGCAGAAGGGAGCGCGGTTGTGCTGGTGTTGCAGTGGCTGTGGGTGCGTGGACGTGGCTGGCTCACGTACGGTGGCTGTGGCCTGGCTCACGGTGGCTGGAGGCGGGGCAGAGCTCGGTGCTCTGGTGGTTCTTGGCCGCTGGTGGAGTGGTGGTTCACGGCGGCAGTCTCTTAGCTAAAGTTGGTTCACGGCGGCAGTCTCTCGGCTGAAGTTGGAACTGCTGGAGTGGTGGTCGGTGCTACTGGGTGGCCAAGAGGCAGGAGGTCGTGGCTGGCATGGCTGTAGAGGCTTGGTTGGAGAGAGGGACGGCGACGGCTGCGATCTGTTGCAGAGGAGCGTCCGGGGCTATGATGGCTGAGGAGATCGGGAGTGGGCAGCGAGGGGGTTGCTGCTGTGGCTGGAGTAGGGGTGATTACCTGCTGCGGGTTTGCAGGATTGCTAGCGGGAGGGTGAACGAGATGGAGGATGGAGATGGAAGAAGAATAAAGGAAGAAATTGAGAAGACTAGTGTGGTCTATGGCTGGGCAGCGAAGAAAATGATCAAAGGCCAGGTTTTTTTCTTGGTTTTGGCTCTGCCCGTGCGCCCCTCTAACGTTGTGAGAAAGAAGCCTTTATATAGGCATTCCCCAAAACCTTAATAATAATAATAATAATAATAAAATACTAAACATAATAATAATAATAATAATAATAATAATAATAATAATAATAATAAATATATCCACAATAATACTAGTAAAGTAATACTAATAATACTGCTAGTAATAAATAATAATAAATAATACAAATAATTATAAAATAATAATAATAAAATAAAGATAATAAAAATACTAATAATAATAAGAATAAATAATAATAATAATAATAATAATAATGTAATAAGGTAATAATAATAATAATAATAATAATGTAATGAGAAGGGACCCCTTGTTCTATTTGATTAGGACAAAAATAGGATGTCTACACTACCTTCTGCTCATCTGTACATGGAAGCACCGCTAACGTTTCTTCAGTATCTTGGACCCAATTCTCAGTTACAATCGGGTCATCTCCTTCAGCAAAGGATGGGGGCTTCATCCGTGTAAACTGCTCAATCGAACAGTCCCACTCCCCAGAGCTCCTGGTCATCTCAGTCATCACCTGCTGAGTAACGCTATGTAATACAGCATCTGTATCTCCTCCACCTATGCTGGAAGGTCCTGGCCTATCCTCCTCAGCATTCGTGCCACTACTTCCTAGGTCCATCCTGAAAACAAGAAGTACACTTAAACACTTTATCTCTTATACGGACCTATCCTATACCAACTCAAAATTAATTACCTTCCCTAAACTTAAGTCAATATCTAGTTCTGTCACCTAGACACACGACCCAACAATGGTTTACTATGGTTTTCCTGAAATCGTCACCCCAGGAAAAACACAAAAACCACCATGGAAATCTTGTACCCAGACACAGAACAAACCCCAAATCCTTTTCCTATACTCTGGTATTGCTTCTGCTCC
Organism: Malania oleifera; assembly: GCF_029873635.1. NCBI lineage: Eukaryota > Viridiplantae > Streptophyta > Magnoliopsida > Santalales > Ximeniaceae > Malania > Malania oleifera. The sequence goes on along the minus strand of NC_080422.1, from coordinate 82,994,220 downwards.
ACTCTAAAGTCTACAGAACCTAACAACCTAGGCTCTGATACCAAACTACAACGACCTGCTTAATTTCCATGTTTTTTTTTTATACTATGACATTTAACATGCTCTAATACCATACTGGGGTCAACACAACCATAAACCTAAGCAGTAAGAAGCAGAAATCAAATAAACATATCCATATATATAATTATATACAATACAATACCATACAATACCAGAGTACTACATGTTTCCCAAAATATACACATATATATATGTTTTCCCAAAATACCCTCAACTATGCTGGGATATACAAAAATATTCCACAATACTCACTTCACTGACGAGGCACTACTGAAGCCCCTCTATCTGCAAGTCTGGTCTGCTCGCCTACCTGGATCACCTGAAAAATGATTCAACACTGGGATAAGCCAACGTTCAGTAAAACGAAATATGCAATTACTAGTATGTGGTAAATGAGCAGTATTATGAAAATTTGTTTTCATATAATCATGTATAACTGGATACGTAAGTACGGTACAAGTAATAAAATACACCACCCTTTCCATTTTGCTTAACATAACAGTATTGTAGGTTACTATTCAAAATACTTCTAGTGTACATAAGTATGTTCCCTGTTTTGGTAAATCTGTACGTACATAATAGTAACTGAAAATTTTCCCTGTGGATGTGTCATGATTTAACCCCTCATGACAGGGTTGTGTGGCCCATAGGCGCGATCTACACTGGCTGGCCAACCAGGGTAAATCACTATACTCCATCGGTCTGACCAGCCCACCTCAACCCATATTTGATGGGGAGCCTGTCCACGTCAAGGGCCTGGGTGATCGACCTACTACCACGTATTATCTAAATAGGTGGTTACACTCATAACATAACATAATATCTGTAGCAACGGTACCGTGCTGTGTAACTGCATAGTCCAACAAGGTCTGATACTATATAATATATCTCTATATACAACTATCTGATTTACCATGATTTTGAAATAACCGTAATAACCATGATGCTGCATAAACTGTACTGCAATACATACGTCATAATACTGAGAATTGTATAATCATAACACTGAAACTGCATAATCATAATACTGAAATTCATATAATCATGGTACTGAGATTCGTATAATCATGGTACTAGAATTCGTATAATCATGGTACTGAAATTCATAAAATCATGATACTGAAATTCATAAAATCATGATACTGAAATTCATAAAACATATCCCCATACTATATTCATATTCTCAAGCCACACCATACTTTAATACATAATTTTCATAATTTGATAAACTGTATAATATTTTAAAAAATATCTAGCATAGCATATTTCCCTTACCTGACTACTAAAAAGCTCCTATGGTATACTGGCCTAACCCCCGCAGGGCCTCCTACATAACACCCTGCAAACAACGTTTTTCAGAATAAAATATCAGTATTTCTTCGCTTACATCATTTCCTATAACTGTCATAAGGCCAAAAATGGACTAAAAGGCCTTACCCTGAATTTGGGATGAAATCTAACTTCGTTTTACCAACGATCTACTCCGGCAGACTTGCAGAGAACTTTACCAGGAGCTTCATGGTGGCTTCAGATAGTCAATTCGGTGACTGGCGGGGTCGAAATCGAAGAGAGAAATGAGAGGGGTCGTAGGAGAGAGAGAGAGAGGAAAGAGAGAGGAGCGCTGAAAGTGAATAAAAATCTGATTTTTCACTACTTATAGGGCCAGATTTGTCAATGAGACACGTCACCTCGTCGACGAGTCCTTCAGTAAATTCATCGACGAACCACTGTATTCGTCGACGAAATTCAGAGCAGCCCAGAACCTTCGCTCGGTATTTTCTTGTCGACGAGACGTAGCTTCGTCAAAGAATTTCCTTAGGCGCTCATCGACAAACCCCTGTTTTCGTCGACGAGTTTCCTTAAGCGCTCATTGACGAACCCCTGTATTCATCGACGAGTCCTAGCAATTCCTTGAAATATTATTATTATTATTATCTCCAAAATGCGATGTCGTCGACGAACGCTTTACGGCCTCCTTCTGTTCATGTTTCCATTTTCCTCCCTTTTTATTATTATAATATTATTATTCTTTGGTTCACTACAGTGCTACTACCTCTCTCTCACATAACCATACTTACGAAGATTATAACTATTATTTTATGGACCTAAGTTTAACTTAGAGACCGAATTGGCAAAAATTTAGGTGATATAACCAAATCTAGGGGAATAAAATTTTAGTGACAACTCCATAGAGCTCATAATATCGATTATCCTACAGACACTTCTCAATAACCTGCTCAATTACCATCCAGATCAATGAGATTCCTCCTCTGAGATGAGTCAACATTATCAAGTCACTCTTATCCCAGCACATAAACTATGGCTACTCAAATACCGTCCACCTCACCCTATCCACCCAAACCAAATTGACTCAACCTAAAGAAAGGCTTCAAGCTACATATGCCATTTTTCAAGGTGGCACATGTTGTTGGGGATGTGGCTTATATTCAGAGCAGATCACATGTACTCAAGAGAGCTACATGAAGTGAGGGGACAATTGCATGAGAAAAGGTTTTAGGCAGTACGTAGGTGGACCTTTGCTCAGCACAAAATCATCGGCGGTTTGGCTAAATCATTGATGGTTTCTATTGGCGCAGATTACATAATTTGAATTCAGGGGTTTGTGGATTGGGTGTATCTAGAGGATTTTTGTCTAGGGGATAACTATAGATGTAGTTTAGGTTTACTATAACTCTTCTATATACATTAGATGGTTATATAAATATCATTATGTAACCTTAGATTAAGCTTCAAGTTTAAAAGATTGTAACTTTGACATTTATCATAGTGAGACCAAGGTTGCTACTCCCGTGGAAGTTAGCTATTTCTAAACCATGTAATTCTTGTGCATTCTAGTTATGTTTTATATTCTTTTTGTTATTGTTTGCTTCCTTCTTCAATATATTTCATCATCAAGTAATTGCACTAGTGATTGTTGGTGTTCGTGTTTGATTATGTGCTTCGCTGCTCATATTCAAGTTAACTGAAACTTCAACAAGTGGTATCACAGCTATTGCCACAATGGCTGAGTCCCCTCAATTAAGTTTGATGTGAACAATTTCTATGGAACTAGTAAATTCAGGCTTTGGCAGCGAGGGGCGAAGAACTTGCTAATGTAGTAGGGATGGTGAAGACGTTATACGAAAAGAAGCCAGACAACGTGAATGACACAAATTGGAAGGAGCTTGAAGCAAAATCCATTTCCACAATTAGGTTATGTCTAGCCAATCACGTGTTGTATCACGTCATGGATAAGGACTTGTCGATGGCGGTTTGGCTGAAACTAAAGCGCCAATACATGTCCAAGTCAATTTTGAACAAGTTGTATCTTAAGAAAAAGCTTTATTGGCATAAGATGGCGAAGGTTTCGGACTTGATTCAGCACATCAACACATTTAATTAGATCATTAGTGATATGGGGCAAGTTGATGTGAAGTTCGAGGAGGAGGAAAAAGTGTTGATGTTGCTAAATTCCCTATCTATGTCACATCAAGAATCTGGTTATGACGCTGACTTGGGGGAAAGAAACCCTAGAGTTGGAGGACATCACAAGTGTATTGTTGGTCCATAAAAGGAAGAAGGCCAGCGATGAGGGTTCACATGGTGAAAGGCTCCTAGTGAAGGGTAATCAAGATCGTGGGAGAGGCAAATCCTCGAGTGGATCAAGTGGTATTAAAATTCAGTCTATAAGGAAGAAGGATGTTCGCTGTTTTAAGCACGAAAAACCAGGGCACATAAAACCGAAATGTTTAAAGTGGGAGAAGGGAAAGGCAAAAGCTCAAGAGGGTTCATCAAAATCCTTGAATGTAGTTGAAAGAGGTGACTCGGAGAGTAGTGATGGTGAGATTCTTACTATTTCATCAGGTTCATAATGCCTCATGGGTTCTTGGATCTTAGACTCAAGATATTCTTTTCATATGACGCCCAACGAAGCCTGGTTCAACACATACAGATTGGTGAGTCCTAGTTCCATTGTGATGGAAAATGGTGCGATTTTCAAAGTTATCAGAATGGGGGAGATTAGGATTAAGATGTATAATGGTGTTGTAAGGACGTTATGTAGGGTAAGGCATGTACCCAATCTATGAAAGAACGTGATATAATTGGGTGCTTAGGATTATGACGGGTATAGTTACAAGTCCAAAGGTAAGACGATGATGGTGTGTGATAGCGTATTGATGGTGATGAAGGGATAGAGGATAGCAATGAAACTCTATGCACTGCAAGGTAACATAGTTGTAGGTGGAGCTACAATTAAGAGTTCTGAGTCAGGAAATACTGTTTTGTGTAATGTAACCACACACAAAACAGTGGGTATTTTTAACTACATTGGTGTGGATTTTTGAGGACCAATGAGGGCAGCATCACGAAAGGTTTGGGGGTATCTCATGTGGCACAAGTTGGAGCTTTTTGCCAGGTGTAACTTGTGGTAGAGATGAAGTACTAGATCAAAAGAGAGTTCCTCAACTCAGATATTGTAGCTAAGTACACTGGTGTTCAAGAAGTTTAGCAAGCAGGGCATGGTGTATGCAAGGCTTCCTAGGGACTTCTTGGTGAAGTCAGCGAGTATGGGGTGTTTCTCCATTAATCGATCGCCAAAGGAATCACTAGATGGGAGAGTTGCAAGAGAGGCTTGAACTGATTATGTAGTAGATTTTGGAGGTCCGGCCATGCACATTTCTAGTGAGGTGGGATCTAGGCTTGGTGTGATGTCTATACGATGCATTTTTTGGTATATAAGAAAGATGGGTTCAACTAGGGTGATCTAATGGCAAACAAGGTGGCAATTGATGAAGACATTACTTTAGGTGTTAAAGCCATGGGACAGCGTACTCAGGTAGATAAAGAGGAATGGGTGTCAGAAAGCTGCAATAGCAGCAATAAGCATGTTATGTAGGTGGAGTTGGAGACTCGGAGCAGGAGTGCAGGGAGTTCTAATTCAGAAGACTTGCAGTATCACAAGATAAATGGGAGTAGAAAGGAAATTGTGATGTAGGTGGAGTTTCAGACTTAGAGTAGAAATATAAGGAGTTCAAACTTGAAAGACCACTAAAATCACAATGGGCTCATAGGCACTATCATGTCATCGCCCAGGTGTGATTAGATTTCTTATGCAACCATTACTATTAAGAAGGATCCTATTACCTTTCCAGAGGTAGTGCATGACTAGGAGAAGGGTAGGTGGACAGGTGTCATAGTGGAGGAGATGGAGGTACAATATAAGAATCAGATAGGGAGGTTGGCGGTGCTCTCAGTGGGGGAGAAGGAGATAGGTTGCGAGTGGGCAAGCATTGTAAGAACCCGAACCGTGAAATATAGGTTTATTATGTTAAAGAGGGGTAAAAAGGGAATTGTACAGACTTCGTCGACGAGGCCATAATTCGTCGACAAAGGTTGAAGGTTTCTCGTCGACGAAATTCAGAGGCTCGTTGACGAGTAAATGCCGAGAGGGTTAGGAAAAATGGAAATATCTGGTTCGTCGGCGAGGCCACCAATTCATCGACAAAACTAGTGAAGAATTCATCGACGAGGGCACCAATTTGTTGATGAAGTCCCTCGGGTCAGAGCTACTATATATGATATTTTTGGTTGCTTTAGGGCTAAGTTTCCCTAAACACTCTCTCTCTCTTTCTAGAACTCTCTCTCTCTCTCTCTCTCTCTCTCTCTCTCTCTCTCTCTCTCTCTCTCCTCGATTCCTTCGTCATTTGTCACCTGATTCGTAAATCCAAAGTTATGCAAGGATCAGTGAAGGATTTTCTATGTTTCTAGCGGATCAGAATCTCGTTTTCAACGATTTCAAGTTTCGGGCTAAAATCGAGGTAAGGCTCAGTTTTCATTTCTGATTCAGTATATGTGTAGTAGTACGGATTGTAAGCATGTACTATATTGTGGTTTATAGGTTTTGGAGTCTTGGTTCTTAGTTTTGGGGACCGTAAAGTTCATAGTTGGAATTCGGGTTAAGGTAAGAGGATTCTGTTTATATCAGTTTATTTTCGAAATCAGGATTGGTAAGCTTGTATGGTACGATCGTATGTATGTTATGGCTACTTATTTGGGGAAATTTATCGGGTAAAAAAATAGGATTTTTGAGTTACAGTTTTTAGGAAAATTGGGGATTTCGGGTATCATCTCTACTTAGTTTAGAAAACTATTAGTTACGTTGAAGCTGTATTATTGAGGTGACTGTTATCCATATTTGCATAAATTGTATACTTGAATTTGTAAACAATATGATTTGCAGTAAACCAAATAAGTGTGGTATGGTTGTATGTATTTGTTCCAAGTATTTGTAAAACAGCTATATGGCAGCTAATTACCGTACGCTGAAATGTATAGGAACGTGAGTTCCAAAATGATTCCAGGGATTTGTAAAACAGGCATGTATCGGTTAATTACCGTGGGTGAGAGTGGCTGGCTCTATATCCAGGGTGTGAAATATCACCAGTATGTTCCGGCTGGTCACCGAAGGGTCTATTCTACACCGTATGTTGCAATGTAATCACTATTGGCCTGAGTCGTCGCATCGTAGTTGTGTATGTAGCAATGTAATCGATGTGAAACTAGGTGACCTTGTGTAGTTGCGTATGTAGCAATGTAATCACTATTGGGCCTAAGTCGTCGCATCGTAGTTGCGTATGTAGCAATGTAATCGATGTGAGACTAGGTGACCTTGTGTAGTTGTGTATGTAGCAATGTAATCACTATTGGGCTTGAGTCATAGCATCGTAGTTGCGTATGTAGCAATGTAATCGATGTGAGACTAGGTGACCTTGTGTAGTTGCGTATGGAGCAATGTAATCACTGTGAGCCTCGGTCGTCGCAGCATAGTTGCGTACGTAGCAATGTAATCGCTGTGAGACGAGGTGACCTTGTGTAGTTGCGAATTAGTGTGACGACACTAACTGTATGTTTTGGGTATCGTATGTACTGGAATGGTTTTTGTGAAAATACTGGAACTGTATGGAACTGTATGTAACTGTATGAAACTATATGTAAATGTTTCGAACTGTATCGTATTTATTGGTGTTATGAAGTATGTAAAATAACACTGGTATGCCACACACTGATATAACCTGCTTTCTCCCTTACTAAGAGGTGTCTCACCCCGAATATATATCAATGTTTTTCAGGTCCTTTAGGTAGCCGTAATTAGCATCCTAGCACCTGGGAGCAGGGGTGTCGTTAGCTACTGCTAGTACCTACTAGGTATGGGTTTTTGTACCCAAGTTGTCGGGATGCTTTTTATAGAAACCTGGGGTATGTTTTGTATTAGGAAAATGTATATCCTAGCTTGTATAGACTCTGGTATGATACTGGTTATGTATAAGAGACTGTATTCTGCTGCGTACTTTGGATAAGTATGGATAGTTATGTGTATGTATGTGGGCATCCGTTCACCCCACGGGGTCGAACCCTATTTTGTATCGTATCATGTATGTTTTAAATTGATACAGAGACAGGTTAGGTTACATTTTCACCCCTGGATCCCATTTCGGGGTTTGGGGCGTGACAAGCATTCTATTGTTTTATGTAAGTGACATGTTGATTGCTGGAAAGGTTTTGATTGAGGTAAATTGGTCGAGGACTCTGTTGAAAAAGGAAGTTGACATGAAGGTCTTGAGTTCTACCAAGAGTGTTCTTGGGTTGGAGATTCGCAAGGTTAAAGTTATAGGGGGACTAAAATTATCTCAATGTAATTTTGTAGCTGCAGGGAGATTGGTGTTATCTCAGGGTAGCTGTATAGACAAAACTACATGGAGATTGTGGTTATCTCAAGGAGGTTTTGGGGATCAAGAGTTAGTAAGGTTTAGCATGGTTGATGTTAAACCAGTCATCAGTACACCGTTGGTGAATCTAAGTAAACAGTATACCGCTCCATACTCGGGGATGAACAATGATGTTCAGGTCGTATCAAAGGTTTCCTACGCAAGTACAGTTGAGTACATCTATGGGTAACAGAGGGTTCCATCAGTTGTGAGGTTTGCAGATGGAGACTACACAGGGGCGCTTGGATGATAGGAAGCTTGCAACAGGGTACGTTGTGGGAAGGCCTAATTGTCGAAAATACAGGGTACAGTCTTAGGGTGCACTGATTACAACTGGATCAGGGTTCTTGACAGAGGCTGAGGCTTCCAAGGTAGTATTTTGGTTCAGAGGATCGTTCAAAAAGCTCGGTGTTTAGCTAGGTGACATTCCTATTACCACGGTTAAGTTCAAGCATGGCTTGGACTTGGTTTACGTGTCCAAGTGTTAGAGGGGAGGCAGGCCCCAATCTATGGGCTTGGGTGGAGCAGCAGTTATGCTTTCAGATTTCCAAGGTGGTGAATATTCGCCAAGGTGAAGATTGTTGGGTATATGGCTCATATTCAGAGCGAATCACATGTACTGGAGAGAACTACATGAAGCAAGGGACAATTGCATGAGATAAGGTTTCAGGCAATACGAAGGAGGTCCTTTGCTTAGTATAAAATCATCGACGGTTTGGATAAATCATCAACAGTTTTTGTTGGCGCAGATTACGTAATTTGAATTCGGGGGCTTGTAGATTGGACTTATCTGGAGGATTTTCCTCTGGGGGATAACTATAGATGTAGTTTAGGTTTACTATAACTCTTCTATAGACATTAGATGGTTACATAAACATCATTAATTATGTAACCTTAGATAAGATTAAGCTTCAAGTAAGCTTCAAAGATTGTAGCTCTAACATTGATCATAGTGAAACTGAGGCTGCTGCTCCTGTGGACCTAGGCTATTTCCAAACCACGTAAATCTTGTGTGTTCTAGTTATGTTTTTTATTCTTCTTATTACTATTGGCTTGCTTCTTTAGTATATCTCATCATCAAGTGATTGTACTAGTGATTGTTGGTGTTCGTGTTTGATTAGGTGCTTCTGCTGCACGTGTTCAAGTTAAGCGAAACATCAACACATATAATTTTAATTTATTTTACAAATTTTTAATGTCAAATATTCCACTATGTTAATTTTTCTTATTCGTCTTCTTCAAAAAAAAAAAAATAAACTACTGACTAGATCGAACTCATCTTATAATCAATTTAAACCAATCCATATAATTAATGGTTTGACTTAGCATTAAATTTTCACTAAATTGGTGAGATTGGGAAGATTGGAGTTTTGAGCTCAATTCAACTCAATCCGACTCATGAATGCCCCTAATATAAGCATATAAGACTCGCCTTTTCAACAAGATGAAAATAATAATTCTCACATATCTACATATTAAAAGACGAGTAGTTTCACGGGTTTGTAATCACCAAAATCCAAAAGAAACCCAAAAATAAACCCCAAATATATACATGTGAAAATACACATATGATTTATAGGATGCTTTCTCCTACAAACCTATTTACTAAAGCTTCTTTATGTTAAGATTACATTAACTTAATTTTAGAAATTGAGAGATATTTAGGTGATTTGTTATCCCTTCAATTAAGGGAATTAGTTTCCTATATATATTTAGGCGAATTGTTAGGATCTTGATTTACTCTTGTAACCTTATATATAGCAGTCCATTTTGACTATAAAAAATCAATGGGAAGACTTTTTTTTTTTTTTTTTTTTGAAAACTTATTTTTATCATGGCATCAAAGCAATGATCTTGTTGCTTTATAAATCATTTTCGCCTACTCTAATCACTTTATGTCTACATCTACAATTGATTCTGAGGATCCTTTTTTTTTTTTTTTTTCCCTCCATCCTTCTAATCATCCTAGCATGATTCTTGTTCCAAAAGTCTTAGATGGAACCAATTATGCTATGTGGAAGATATCCATACTAGTGATTCTCAGTGCTAAAAACAAATTGGGGTTCATCAAAGGAATAATTGCCGCCCCAGATGAAAACAATCCAAAATACTCTTTATGGCATTGCTACAATGATATGGTGCTTTCCTGGATATTTAACTCTCCAAGTCAAGAGCTTACAAATAGCATACTTTATGCTGAAACACCTTCAGAGATCTAGATAGATCTTCAAGAACGATTCTCTTAAGGTGATTTTTCCCATCATTATCAAACTCAACGATCTATTAATGTTGAATTGAAAAAAAATCAAGAATCAATTTTTTTCTTACTATACAAAGATGAAGCTTTTTTGGGATGAGCTAACTACTTGTAGTCCTTCAATCACATGTACTTGTGGAGGACAAAAAGATCTAAAAGAAAAAAAAAGGAAAGGATTCGGCTGGGACAATTCCTTTGAAGAATTCTATGAATTGTTCAATTCACTTCTTTCCTACTTTTTTCTATTGCATGACCTAACTTTGAAGAATATGATTGGTTTGGGGAAGCAGCTTAATGTCTTGTATTAATTTAATCCTCCAGTGAAGTCTACACCACCTTTCTTCTCTGTCACCTATCATGTTGATTCTACTACAAACCTTCCATGGCACAAGCGGTTAGGGCATCCCTCCAAGGCACCTTCACAATTTTTGAGCCATGTTATTCCCTTATTTGTGTTTGATTCTAAACATTCTAGTGAAACTTGCCATTTGGGTAAGCAAACACGGCTACCATTTTCTCCATGCTCTATTCAAGCTTTACATTCATCTGATCTTATTCATTGTGATATTTGGGGACCGCTTTGTACTGCAACTTATACAGGGGCACATTATTTTTTAACCATTGTTGATGATTATACTTGATTCACATGGATGTTCTTAATGAAATTCAAATATGAAACGCAAGGATTACTAAAATTTTCATCTCTTTTATCAACACTCAGCTTAATTGCCAAGTTAAATGCATTTAAAGTGATAATGGCTCAAAATTTATCGCCATGAAATCTTATTTTTCACAACATTAGCATGTTATTTCAAAGCTCTTGCCTATCTACACCTCAAAAAAATCATGTAGTTGAACGAAAACATCGACATCTTTTAAACGTTGGTAGGGCCTTAAGAATTGATGCTAATCTTCCTTGCGTTTTTGGGGGGAAGAGTTTACTTACCGTTGCCTATCTTATAAATCGTCTTCTCACCCCTATGTTGCAACATAAATCCCCATATGAAATGTTGTATAACAAACCACTTATCTACTCTCACTTGCAAGTTTTTTTATGCCTTTTTTATGCAACCAATCTGCAACCATCTCACAAATTTGACTCTCTTGCTAGAAAATGCATCTTTGTCGGTTATATAGTAAGCCAAAAAGCCTATCGCTTATACAATCTCAACACTCAACCATTTTTTTCAAGTCGTGATGTCATTTTTCATGAATCATTTTTTCCCTTTTCTTGCTCTAGAAAAATCACCAGAAAACATTGTTTCCCTACCTGTGATATCTAAATATATCATTGATTCACCTACACTTGCAACTCTTCTTATTTCTTCATCATACGAAATCACTCCTACATCATCCCCTTCTTCTCCTTCTTCCTCTATATCTCTTGCTGCACCTCCTCTTCATAAAAGTGAACATGTCAGACAGGCATCCATCCTCCTTCAAAATTTTCATTATGGACAAGTAAGTATAACTCCATCAACTGCAACTTCAAAACAAGCATCTTTGACTAAGTCAGGTACTCAATATCCTTTAAGTACCTATCTTTCCTATGATTCTTTGTCTTCTTCTCATTAACACTTTGTTAATACCATTTCAAGTGTACTAGAACTCACCTCATATATATGATCAGGTTGTCTTAGATCCCAAATGGCAAGAGGCAATGCAATGAGAACTTGATGCTCTTACTACCCAAAAGACATGGTCCTTGGTTCCCTTTCCTGCTCGCCCTATTGGCGGAAAATGTCTATGGTATCAAATACAATTCTAATGGCACGATTGAACGCTACAAAGCTCGATTAGTCACTAAAGGATTTTCTCAACAAAAAGGCTTGGATTACACCAAAACATTTGCTCATGTCGCCAAGTTAACCAATATTTGATGTGTTCTTGCTGTTTCTACTCCAAGACATTGGCCATTGTATCAAATGGATGTGACCAATGCCTTTTTCCATGGTGATTTAGAGCAAGAGGTGTGCATGACTCCACCACTGGGTCTTCGTCGACAAGGGGATAAACTCGTATGTCAACTGCATAAGTCACTTTATGGGCTTAAACAAGCCCCTCAAAATTGGTCTGCAAAATTCTCTCATGCTATCAAAAAGGCTAGCTTTGTTTAATCACATTCAGATTATTCTTTGTTTTTGAAAACTAAAGGCTCATCTACGACTATGGTGCTTATCTATGTAAATGACATTGTAATAACTAAAAATGATGCAACTACTATACAAAGTCTAAAAAAATTTCTTCATCAACAATTTCATATTAAAGATCTTGGTCTTCTTAAGTATTTTCTTAGGTTGAAAGTTGCAAGGTCCAAAGTAGGTATTGTTATCTCTCAACAAAAATATACTTTAGAGATCATGGATGATATTGGATACTTGGGTGCTTAACCATCAAACTTTCCCATGAAAATAAATCTGAAGCTCACAGATTGTCAAGGTGATCTGCTACATGATCCAACTCGTTACAGGAGGATAGTTGGACAACTAATCTATCTCACAATTACAAGACCAGACATCACATACTCAGTTAATATTATTAAAATCTTGATTTACCCTTCTAAACTTATACAAAGTAGTCCATTTTTATTTAAAAAAAATCAATGACAATACTGTTTTTTTTTTTTTTTTTTTTTTTTTGAAAACTTATTTTTATCACTTTATGAGTCTTTAGTTTCCATCGTGTGCTTTTTTCATAATATTCATCATAATTACTGCATATTTCATATAATAATAATAATAATAATAATAATAATAATAAAATCTAATGGAAGCCACGTTGGAGCAAATCTTTAAAAATAAGTTAGGATCCCCAAATAATATGAAGGCACCATTGTCAACCTACCATCCAATGAACAAGAAACGTAGGGTGAATCAAAATTAAATGAGGACAGTCCTGCAATATTTGCCAATGGGCTCCATGAATCTCCATATCCTCAAAATTAAATGAGGACAGTCCTGCAATATTTGCCAATGGGCTCCATGAATCTCCATATCCATCAAAATAAACGTATGGGCGAGAGAGAGAGAGAGAATCCAAAGAAGACGTGCTTGTGGAGTTGATACCAATGTATCAATATATCGGAGTGGGCAGAAGTTGGCCGCAGCGCCCCAAAACACAAAAGACAAAACAAAAAAGTGGAAATTGAACCAAGGCTCTGCCTTTGCTCGCCTCTGTTCTCTGCCGTGCCTTTGATTTGATTGGATTGGATTGGATTGATTGATTGATGTATCTTTTTTATCATAAGAAGATCATAAACTGGCAACACAATCCCCATACTTTTATTTCCTTACGTATGTACATCCATCCATCCATCCGCACGTCTATTTTACTTCAGACGCACTTTGGCTGGCTTAAAGCGCGTGAAAGTGACCTCCTCCGTCCTCCCTCCTCTCTTATTTCTTCCCCCTAGCATACCCGTCTACCTTCGTATCATAAATTACATCCTGTACCTCCCATCTATGCAACAGATCCTCCGGGGCCGCTTTAATTAACGGTTTGTTTTTACTTTTTTATAACCCAAAAATTCTACTCACTATTGCGTTGCTTCGAACACTATAATGCGACACTAGACCTATTGAGGTGAAAGTCATCCGTCAATTGACGCACCTCTGATAATTCATCGAGATAAACTCTTAAGGAAAAATCAAACTCGTGACCTTAAAGTCACTAAGGTAACAAGTTATTCTTATCATTTGAGCCAATTCGATTGGGTTTTCGAATACAGTTTGTTTTTATGCAAAAATGAAAACTACACAAAATATACAATTATTTTATCAATAAAAATAATAATAATAATAATGCTATTAATTTATTAATAAATTGCCACTCGTATCCATCTTAACTAAAATGTAATTTCATTATTTTCATTCTCATATGCAATTTTGTGAACTACTAATTATATGCATCTCTTATTTTTATTTTCTTTAAAAATAATTTTGAAAATTTGTTTTTGAAAACTTGATAATTTAGCTTGGAAAACTTTAGGGAAAAAATATGAAGAAAAATAAAAATTATTTTGTCATGTTCAATTATCAAGAAAAGACAAAAAACATTTTAAAAAAAATACCCAATCAATTAAAAAAACTATTATTTTACACATTATTAACATTTACTTTTTAATCGTGTTAGAATAAATTTTCATTTCTAATAAATCGATTAGAGAGAAAACATAATAGAAGATTTTTTTTTTTTTTCATATTTTCCTTTCCTTCCCTTTTCCAAACAAAACCTATGATTCAAACGCACCCTTAAATTTTGGACAATTGTAATATTTGAGTGAACAAGGATAGGGGACAAGTCCATTATTTGAATATTCTTTGTATGAATGTGAGTTTTGGTCATGAGGTAGTCATTCTAAAAAAGTATTGCACTTATTAGAAGTTTCATATTCGAGACAAGTCTCTAGAGAGTATTTAAGAGGCATTTTCATTTATTTAATTATTATTAAGAAATTAGTCATTTAATTTGGAACTAACTTGATATATCGATGTTTAATTAGTGATAAACCTTAATGTTCTCTTATTAACTTTAAGTTGACATAGTCATAAGTCGAACACTTTGCACCATGTGAATGGTTGTGCCGCACTAATTGTGACAAAGAAGTTTTAACTAAATAGTCAAAAGTTAACTAGTCAACATAAAAGATAAATCTTACATTATATTTTACGAGATAGTTGCTCGATGAATGAACACAAAATAAGCAGAGTAGGAAAGGACAAAGCCCTAGATTTTTTTTTATTTTATGTTTTTGCTTATTGCCACTCATTTTCATTTAAAGAACAAATCACAAGTTAAGAACTTGATTTAATGATTACCGCTCAAAAACTAAATTATTGAAAATTTGCTTAAGGTACCTTATTAAGGAAGAAAAATGAAAGAATGATGAAAAGGTATGAACGTAATTTTAAATTGAGGGAAATAGAAAATTGCATTTTGGTGGTGTTTGATAAGAAAAATCTGAAAGGGAAAAAGAAAGCGAATAAGCTAGTGATTTTTTATTTGGATTCATACTAACTAATATCTCCAATCAAGATATATTAGGTAAAACGATGATATAATTAATAAAGTTATCTTTTAATCATTTTTTCTCGTAAGTTCTTCCTAAATTGTTTGAAGGTTTAATGATAAAATAACATAATTTTCTCTTCTTTTCTCTAAACCTTCTCCACTAAAAAGTTTTTTAAATATATATATATATATATATATATATATATATATATTTGCTTTCCTTCCATTTTTCAATCTTCTATCTATTTGTCTCCCCAATTTGTTTTCTCTTCACATGTTTCTCATTATGCATGTGGAATGAACATTGTATGTACAAGATAGAAAGAAAGATAAAATATGAAAAGAAGTGGGTAAACAATTTTTTTTTTTTTTTAAAGTAAATGTTGCTTGCATTTGGTTGTAGAGGAAAAAGATAAAACGAAAAAAAAAAAAAAAAAAGGAGGGAATTGAATAATGTAATGGTTATGACAAGTAATATTTAAAAAAAAAATGAAATCAAAATTTATTTGTTTGAACCAAATTATTTTGGAAGAAAAATGATACTCTTAAGTCAAAAACAGAGGGAATTGAATATTGTAATGGTGATGGTAAGTAAATAATATTTTTAAATGTTGTATATATATTATATACACATACAAAGTATCCCTTCAAATATAGATGTTGTTTGCTGCCACTCACCCACACCCACATACACACCTATAAATGGGAGACTCTTCATTCTCACAATCTCATTTACGAGAAAATTTCCAGATGAAGAAAAGGAAAAGCAAGTGAAGAAATTAGAGGTAGAAAGAAAATTTCTATACACTTAAAATTCTCATTCCTCCACTCTTTCCAATCTCATTTTAAGAGTTAAAAATTCGTCATGACTGTTTCACAATGTTAAATAAGGGTAAGTAAGTTTGATTATGTTAGTTCTTTTTAATAAAATATATCTGAGTTTATAAGTAAGTTAAATTATGTTTGTTAGACATCCTAGGATAGTCTAAGTTCATGGACACCATTTGGTCAAATCTTTGGATTATGTACTTCACTCAGGTCCTAAATGGTTAAACATCACGTTATAGCCTAAATCGTTGACGATTTGCCCTCTTCCTGGCTACCTTCTCTCTTGCTCTTGCTCATCGCTTCATGTAGCTTCCCGGTACATGCAATTTGCTCAGAATATGAGCCACATCACCAAAAATCTCCACCTCGGCGAATATTCACCACTTAGGAAATCTAAAAGCATAACCGCTACTCCACCCAAGACAGTAGATTGGGCCCGTCTCCCATTTAGCACTTGGAGACATTGATCAAGTCCAAGCAATGCTTGAACTTGTCTGTTGTGACTAGCTTCATCAGCATATCAGCCACATTATCAGATGTATGAACCTTCTTAAGTAGAAGTTCTCCTGAAGCAATCAGTTCCCTAACCCTGTGATACCGCATATCAATGTGCTTTGTCCTCGCATGGTACACCTAATTCTTTTCCAAGTAGATGGTACTCTAGCTATCACACTACAACCGAACTCCACCTTACTAGACACCTAAATCTTTGACCAATCCTGTAAGCCACGATGCGTCCTTGGAAACTTTAGCCACTGCTATGTACTCCAACAAATAGGTTCTCCCACAAGGGTAAATACGTATGCTGTGGTAGACCTCCTATCATCCAAGTCTCCAACGTAGTTATCATCCACATATCCTACCACTGACGAATCACTATGTTGTGCGCTGAACATGATGCCATATCCAATCGTCCCCCTTAAGAACCTGATAATCCACTTGACAACATCCCAGTTCTGTCGACCCAGATTCGAGAAGAACTTGCTCACCACGCTGACAGCATGTGCCAAGTCTAGCCTCGTACACACCATGGCATATATTAGACACCCCACTGCACTAGCATAGGAGACCATCGGCATATCACGAACCTCATCGTCCTTCTTTCGGCATTGGGAGGTAGACAACCTGAAATGACTCACCAAAGATGTGCTCACCAGCTTAGCATTAGCTATGCTAAACCACTCCAGCACCTTCTCCACATAGCCGCCCTGAGATAACCATAGTCTCCCTGCAGTTCGGTCCCTGTGAATCCCCATGCCAAGTATCCTCTTAGCTGCATGTAGCACTCCAGCCTTCTAGGTGGGCTCGGAGTGCCACTAAACATACATAACATATATCTCTCTAATACCATAGATATACAACCCATCCAAACAAGGGAAAACGGGTGTTCCATATTGATCTGCATAAAACATACGCAGCGGAAAACATACATCCTCTAAAAAGTTACCAGAGTATCTAACTGTTTCCCATATACATCCATACATAACTAAAAACATAATCTGCTATTACAATTCCCAAAAAAGACAAAACACTATCTAACATCTCACCAGCTCTGGCAAGGACTGTCTACTATTTAAACTCAGCCCGGCAAAATGCTAGGCTCGATCCTTCGGAGGACCTGAAACAACATTTGTATGCTAGGGTGAGACACCTCGCAATAAGATGGATTATAT
The DNA here is from genome assembly GCF_029873635.1 of Malania oleifera. Taxonomy (NCBI): domain Eukaryota; kingdom Viridiplantae; phylum Streptophyta; class Magnoliopsida; order Santalales; family Ximeniaceae; genus Malania; species Malania oleifera. The sequence goes on along the minus strand of NC_080422.1, from coordinate 82,976,626 downwards.
TATCATCAGTATGTGGCTAGCATAAGATTTCGTGTGTACATATACAACTAACATTTAAATACATTTAATTGACATTTTAGAATCTGTATTGCTCTGTAAATCTAAAATTACATACTTCTTGCTCAATATAGCCCTTTCTATAGTAACTATGCCTATATATGCCGAGAAAATACAACTTGGTCTATAGGACTAGCGTCGTCATGCCATCACATACACGTGCGACATGCTCCCCCCCCCCCCCCCAATGATGGGTTGTGCAGCTCAGAGGCTGGACCTAGCATATAGTCGGCCGACTATAGCCAAGTCAAATATAATAGTAGTATGATGGTGCCTACCCTGTGCCCGAAGGCAAAGTCATCTGAAATTACAGCATCGGATGAAGCCCCAGAATTTCTGCATCGAGGAGCACTTTACCTGACCAGACCACCAATAGCCTTTCCCATATCCACTCTCTATCTAAGACGTGTGGTTGCACCCCTACATACATATAGCTACAGTACCATGCTTTTACCATGAGATCATAACAACTAGGCTCTACTATCATGTATGGCAATTTACATCATATAAAACTGCATTCATAATTCATTTCATAAAACTGTAATCATGATTCATTTCATAAAACTATATAGGACATAAGCTATACATAATTCTGTGAAAATATCTGCTAGATACTAATTCGGTAAAAATTGGCGCATCATATCTGCCATAAACTGGCTCGGTAAAAACTAGCATCTCATAAACTCGGCATTTAGTCGTCATATCTCATCTCTCAACATATAGCCATCATATCTCATATCTCAGCATATAGCCATTACATTTCAGTATTACACAAAACCTGCCCATTTAATGCCAATTAAAACTATACTTATGCCACACAATTTTTCATCTAGTAACTCATAAATAAATCATCTGCTTGAAAAAGTAAATACTACTACTAAAACTGAGGTATGAATATCTCCAGGTTGGTATTTTACTATGTTGATTCAGGTGTAATCCCAAGAGGGGGGTGAATAGGGTATTTAAAAAATTCTTTGACAATTATTTACCTCTTAAACCCTTCTTATATATTTACCAATGACTTCTTGTTACTCAATTACTAACGTGTAGAGCTATCCAACCTATACATGCAATATACACAATTTAAATGCAGTGCTGAAAATAAAGAGTAACGGGAAAAAAGAAGACAAACACAATTTTACGAGGTTCAGCCGACTTGACCTACGTCCTCGCCTTGAGCAACCACTCAAGGATTCACTAAATCCCTGCTCCTTAAATTGGGACGGAGCTTCCCTTACAATCCGCTGCTTACAAGAGGCACAGCTCCCTCCTACTCCGTAGCTTACAAGAGATACAGCTCTCTCCTCACACACTGGTTCACACACCGAACCATGTATACAATAAGATCTGAAAAATAACACTCAGAACAATGCTTCTAACAAAAGCTTATGAGTACAATTCAATTTCCTAATACATTAACATATGATATAACTTGAAGCTCATGAATGCATGAAAACGATACAATCGTTTTATGTATGATATGCTTCAACACAAAAAACCCTATTTAACCAAAACTCCCAAGTAAAGATATATTTAAAATGTTTTGGAGTATACTAGGGTTCTTGGTTCACTTTGCAAAAATGCACAAATATATTTGAAGTGAACTTGTTAACAAAAACTTTGTCTTGAAATATTAAATCAATCAAAATCACAAAGTTTTATATCAAGTATTTAATCACAAACTGAGTATATTATTTTTCAGAAAAATATCCCTTAATAGAATATACAGTTATAAGTACCAAGGATATTTAATCAAACGTTAATATATCTAAAATATAATTCCTTTAAAAAATACACACTTAAATCAAACCTTTCAATCAATCACACAACTTAAATCAAGTAGTGATCTTGTTTAGAATGACTATATATATGTATAGACACTTTCAAGATCAACCTTTTAATCAAACTAGGTATTTCAATAATAAGCTCAATGAATGATATATATATATATATATATATATATATATATATATATATATATATATATATACATGTATATTTATATACTCTTGAATCAAAAATCAATCAACCAAGTTAAATAAACTTTCTCAAGTAATGACCTTTTCAAAAATCAATTTTTACATGAATATGCTGACTCAAGATCAAAACTTTTCTAATGATAGTAAAGAGCACGTAATGGGATGAGATGAGAAGTTCTTAAGAATAGTAACTTGAAGGATCAAACCTCAATGCTAGATTGAAGTACAGTTGAGTGAATGAATGCCCTTTGATTTTCGAAATGGATTTGCCCAAAGACAATGAAAGTAGAATGAAGTGCAGACATTTAGCTCAAGTTTCTTTACAATCTTGCAATACGATGTGTTCTTCTCTTGTTGTGTGTCTTAGCCTAGTTCTAGGGTTTAGATATTCAGTATATATAGTGTCTTACCCTTAGAATTGATCTCATCCGTTGGATCAATGAAATAGCTCGCAAGTTCTTTTTATAAAAAAAACAAGTTTTTTAAGTTTCCCGCAAGTTCAGGCGCCTGAGGTCGAAAGCCCAGGCGACCGAAGTTCCTTAAGCCTTTGAAAAATCAAGTTGGAATACAGGGTCAAGCGCCTAAGGAGGTAAGTTCAGGCTCTTGAAGTGGGTTCAGGCGCCTGAGGTTCCAAGGTCAGGCGACCGAAGAGCTTCTACCAGGTTTTGTGTTTCCCATTAATTCTTCAGGCTACCGAACTTAATCTTCAGGTTCCTGAAGAAATCCTTGAGGCGATTGAGGTTGAGTTCAGGCTACCGAAGTCCCTTTTTCTTAATTTTTCTTTTCTAGTTTAAAATTTTTGCTTTGCTCCTTTTCTTAGGTCTTTTATTAAACAACTTTTCCATGATTTTAAAACCATTTCTAAGTCCATGGAAGTTCCCTAATGATGTACATGAAATGCATGAATCCTAAAATCATTCTAAGTTATGTTGAGCCTCAAATTAAATCATATGACAATGTAAGTACATAAGTTCTAAATACCCATTCCCAAGATATTCTTGAACTTTGCCGCTTGCACCTTGATTCTCATACTCTTTGAGTTCCATGGATCTTGCCAAGATTTGTAAGCTTTACTTGAAGGCTCCATGACTCGTCATCTTTCCATGCATGCTTAATATAGTTCATGTTCACAAACTGCATGCACAGATCAAATACCAAGTGATTTGTCATTATCAAAAACGGATTGGACTCGTAGAGTCAACATACTAAATATAGATTAATAGCTAAATACGAGAAAAATGAAGATAATCAACCCTATCGTCTTTGGTTGATTTTAAAACAAGACTATGGTTTGAAATAACAATTTCCAGCCAGTGAAAATGTTCAGAAAGTCCAATACTATACTTTAAAAATATCATATTTAAATTTACACAGTTTGTTGATTTTTTGAGTCTTATCTCGTTTTTGATAATGACAAATACAAGGTATTTAATGTCTGTCGAGTATGTGTGCAGGATCAAATTAACAAAATCATATGGCGGCACATAGTGGCTTGAGGAAAAATGGAGACCCAAAGTGTTTTAATTCTTGTAATTTATATTTAATTCATTGGGTTCGTAATAATCATTTCAAGGTCTCTAATAATTTATGTGCATCATGCATGTATGGATTATAAGCTTAAAACCATAGAGTGACCTTAGGGATCACCCTTCGGTCGACCGACGCCAGGTTTTTTGGACTAACTCAAAGACCGTAGAAAAGAGCCTAGGTCCTTTCACTTACATATAAGATGGTCCCCAATATCACATATATTATCAAAGGAATTAATTGGTTTAAGACTGGACTTATAGGGTAAAATCAGTAAGGCTTCAGGTGACCAAACCATTGTGTCCAAAAACACTTTGGGCAACCGAACCTTTGACTAGTCAGAATGATGACTTGGTTTCGAGCGACCGAACCAAAATGGTCGTAGCGTCCCCGATCATCCGAACCATAATTCTGACTTTTCCCACCAACTCGGCAGCCCAAACTTCATGTTCAAAAATGCCTCAGGCTACGGAACACATGAATTCGGTAAATCGAACACAAAACCAAGCAACCGAACTTCGAAAAGAATGGAAATCGCCTTTGGTCAGCAAACCAAACCATGACCCAGGCACCCAAACTTCAAAATTAACTTTTTTCTATTAAGAGAGCTTAAACAGGGTTAATTTTCTTAAATGGTGTTAAAACAAATTTAATACTACCCTACATATCCCTAACGGTCATAATTCTTCCCATTTCTATGCATAGGGCCTCGTTTGCAAGATTAAGTAGAGATTAGGGATTTTGATTAGCTAAATTTCCTCTCAATTTTTAAAAGCTATTTTTTCACATCCAAACCCAAGTACTCCTTTTTTTACTATTCATTTACAAAATCTTTTTGAGTGAGTATATCTTGAGAGATCCTACAAAGCTGTGACTCTCATTGTGTGTTAGTTGTGTGATTGATTTTTGATTTAGAGTTAGCATAAAGTTTTTCCCCTCAGTTTAATTAATAATCTTTGTGTGGTGAAAAATTGGTAGCTTGTGAGTCTTAGAATTTGTATTACAAGACTCCTAAGCTTGTATTTTGATTTGTGAAGCAAAATATTTTTACAAGCTTTCACTACAAATATCTCTTATGCTAGATTGTTGAGAAAATTATTTTATGAGATATTTTTAATTACACTTGTTGGAGATCTTTGAAACTATACTTTTGATTGATATACTTTGGTTTATTGTTTCAAAGATTGCTTGATTGTACACTCTTATGATTGATTGAATATTGACATAAGATTGAGTGTTTGGCACACATTGCACAGAGCTTATAGTTCCTATCTATTTTAGGTGCATTGATTAGTGCTTGTGTGTAGTGGTATATATCTTCTTATTGAGAAGCATATTTTCATGTACGAAAAATTTATATTGAATATTTGTTGTATTCCAGACGTGGGCCTAAAGAGGGAGACTAGCCCTGTTGAATAGTCCTAGATTAGCTTAGACTCAATTAGGAAAGTTAGGTGCACTATCCTGGTAAGGTGTAGTTATAGGTTGAGGTCAGCCCCATTAATTGACCTGGTTGTATTAGGTGCTGCTCCACCCTTGAAGTGAGTCTTATAGTAGAATCCTTGTGCTGATGAGCCAAGGCAGGGACGTAGGCAGTATTGGCTGAACCCTGATAACATATCGTGTGTGCAATTTATATTTTCACAATTTATTTACTGCACGTGTATGTTTTATTGTGAATGATTGGGTTTATAATTGCATAGACAGCCCCTACGTTGCGTAATACTTATGATCTGGTTTAACCTAGGAGGAAAAAGTTTTAAATACCCAATTCACCCCCCCCCCCACTTGGGAATACACCAAAGTCAACACGACTGGTTTCGTAAATAAAGTCATTTAATCGAACTCTAGGCTCAGAAACCCTAGAAAATCTTTAATTGTATATATAAAAACCATTTTAACATTCCATTCAGTTAGAACTTATAAACATAGCTGACATAATATAATCCCTTTACTTGTTTTCCTAAAAAATGCCCCAAAAGGCCGAAACCCTAGCTTTTGGGAGTGGGGCGCGAAATGCCCGGATCAATAATCCCCTCCACTAGATACGTAGAGAAATGCTCCTAGACCTTAGTGGTAACTTTTGATTGTTGAATCTAGCGATGGTCGGCTAGAAAATCAAGAAAAGAGAGTCTGGTTCATGGTTCTAGAGAGAGAGAGAGAGAGAGAATATTTATTTTTCAAAAAAAAATCAAACCTTGCTTCACCTTTAAGTATTTGACCCAGCCACATTCGTCAATGAAATGATGTCTTCGTCGACGAACTACAGAAGGGTGTTTGTCGATGACCACCTAGCTTCGTTGATGAACCTGAAACTTGAATTTATTCCAAACTCTTAGGATCTCTTCGTCGATGAGGACCTATACTTCGTTGACAATCCCTAGAAGGGCGCTCATCGATGAAATTGGGATTCGTCAACAAGGCAATGCTGCTCTTCTTCCTTAAATTTTCCATCCCTCTCTTTTATTAATTTATTCCTTTATCTCCTGGTTCAGGTTACTACAATCTCCCCTCCTTATAAAAATTTCATCCTCGAAATTTGCTAACTGTTTTCTTTCACATCATTTGAACTATCACTGCTCTGACTCTAGGAAGAGCCGGTGGCCACCCACATAATAGCCACGTCCCAAATTTATTACCTGCCCTCACTTATGAAGAAGGAATACCGTGGTTACACATAATGTTTCGGGAGATTATAATATCCAAACAAAACTCTCCTGAAGACCAAAAATATGCTAAATCATAACCAAACCTACTATAACCACTATACATACATAAAATCCATTTACCTACTAATCTACTTACCTGACTAGCTCTGAGCGTCTTTGAAAAGATGGGGATACTTCTAACGTATCTCTGTCTCTAACTCCCATGAAGCTTCCTCCACCACGTGATTACACCACAACACCTTTACTAACGGAATCCTCTTCGTACGTAGCTCTTGCTCTCTATGATCTAGGATCTGAACTGGTATTTCCTCATATGCTAAAATTTCCACGAGCTCCAATGACTCGTAACTCATCACATGCGAAGGATTTGGAATATACCTCCTAATCATGGATATGTGGAACATGTCATGAGTCCTAGACAATGCGGGAGGTAATGCTATCCTGTACACCACCGACCGACTCTCTCTAGAACTTCAAACGGTCCAACATACTTAGGGCTTAGCTTTCCCTTCCTACCAAACCTCGTCACTCCTTTCATTAGAGCAATCCTAAAAAATATAGCATCACCTACGTCAAACTCTAGCTCCCGTTGGCATGTATCTGCATAGCTCTTCTGCCGACTCTGAGCTACTTTAATCTGTTCCCTAATGAGCTTGACCTTCTTTGAGGTCTGCTAGACCAGCTATGACACCAAAATCTATCACTCACCAACCTCATCCCAGTACAATGGATATTGACATCTCTGACCATACAGTGCCTTGTACGGTGCTATCCCGATACTGGCCTGGTATCTATTGTTGAACGAAAACTCAACCAATGGCAGATATCCTATCCAACTGCCTCTGAAATCCAGCACACGCGCCCGCAACATATCCTATAGGATTTGGATGGTCCTCTCTGACTGACCATCAGTCTGTGCGTGAAACGCAGTACTAAATGTAAGTTGAGATCCCAAAGCTTATTGAAGACTCTTCCAAAACCTGGAAGTAAACTGTGGAATACAATCGACACCAGCACCCCATGCAATCTGATTATCTCTTGAACATAAAGGTCTGTTAGCTTATCCATGGAATAACTGACTTTAACTAGGATGAAATGGGTAGTCTTCGTTAATCTGTCAACCACTACCAAAATTGCATTCTATTTGTGAAGTGTTGATGGTAACCCCATGACAAAATCTATGGAAATGTGTTCCCACTTCCATTTAGGAATAAGAAGTGGTTGCAACGGTCCTGCTTACCCCTAGTGCTCGGCCTTCACCTGTTGACATGTCAGGCATCGCTCTACGAAACGGGCGATCTCTCTTTTCATGTTAGACCACGAGAAAGATTCCCTCAAATCCATGTACATCTTCATACTCCCTGGACGTACTGTGTAGAGTGAATGATGTGCCTCCTCTAGAATGATCTGCTTAATATGGGAGTCATTCGGTACGAAAACTAGGATTTGTCGACGAGGCCATGCTGCCCCTTTTTCTTAAATTTTCCATCCCTCTATTTTATTAATTTATTGCTTTATCTCCTAGTTTGAGTTACTACACTGCACCCAAGTCCTTCATGTCGAACTCTTTTCTCAACAAAGTCTTCAACTAATTCACATTGGTCATGTCTTTAGTAGCAATCAGCATGTTGACTTTGGTGTAATCCCAAGAGGAGGGTGAATCGGAAATTTAAAAAATTTCTCCCCTAGGTTCAACTAATCCAGCAACAGTATTATACAACCTAGGGTCTTTCTAAAACTAGACTAAATTCCCTAAGCAAGTATGTATGCAAATATTTAAAGCAATTAAAACATTCACAACAATTCAAGTAATAGCATACATGTGCATAATTGAAAGTGAGAAAATTAAACCGAGAGCCGACACAAAATATGTTATCGGGGTTCATCCAATATTGCCTACATCCTCGCCTTGGCTCACAAGCATAAGGATTCCACTGCGGCTTACTTAACGGGTGGAGCAACACCAAATACAACTAGGTCAAAATAAAGTAGGGTTGACCTCAACCTTTACAACTAATCCTTCCAGGTTGGATCAACACCCCCTCAAGCCATGCCTAGAATACAACCAATTCAACATACAAGGTGTGTACAAAATGAGTGCTTTTCCAACAAGCATATTTGTACCAATATTAATCAATGCACATCAACAAGATAGGATATATAAGCTCCGTGCAATATGTGTGATGACACTTAATCTAATGTTAATATGAAATCAAGTTCAAGACTATATAATCAATCTATCTTTGAAACTATGTATCAATATCAATCACTCACAACTAGGGTTTCAAAGAGTTCCAACTAGAGTATTCAAAATATCTCAAAAAATGATTATCTCAAAATATTAGCTTAAAATATATTTGAAGTATAAGCTTGTCAAAAATAATTTTATCACAATCAAAATACAAGCCTCGGAGTCTTGCAAGACAAATGTCAAGACTCACAAGCTTCAAAGTTTTCCCCACACAATGAAGTTATTAAATAAATTGGGGGAAAAAAACTTTGGCTAAAACTCTCAATACAAAATCAATCAAGAAATAAATCAATGAGAGTTTAAGCTAGTATAGACAATGTAAAATCCCTCAAGGTACTCTCACCAAGCTAGATTTTGCAAGGGAATAACAAAAGGTGAGTGTATAGGCATTGTTTTTGGAAGAGCGAGCTTTGGAAATTTCAAAGAATTTTCACTTAATCAAAAATGCTAACCACCACTTAATTTGAGCAAATGAGCATATATTTATAGGCATGCTCAAAAAAATAACTTTTTGGGACATAAAGGTAATTTTTGAAAAAGTTTAAGTAAGGTTAATAAAAAATAACCCCGTTTTAACCTCGGTAAAAATTAAGCAACCTGAGAGTTTCAAGAAACCATATTTGAGGTTCAGTCATCCTTATCATTGATTTCGATCGACCAGAGCATTTTTGAATTGAGGTTTTGGTCGACTGTATTAAGGTGATTTTGAACCTTCCGAGGTTCAGTCGACCAAGGCAGGTTCAGTTGACCAAATTGAAAGGTTCGGTCGACCAGGTTAGATTTTAACTTAGTGGTTCGGTCGACCAGGTTGTTGGGAATCACCCACGTGTCAATTCGGTCAACCAAGTAGTACAAGTTCATTTCAAAAATGGTCGACCGAATAGTCAACCTGTTGTCCCTGGAATTTTCGATCGACTGAGGCTTCTACGTTGGTTCAGGTTCAGTCGACTGAACACACTTAAAGTGTGCATTTTAAGTCTTGATTTTTATCAGAAGTCACCCCTATTTATATGGATATAACTTTTATGTTATGGAGGACTTGTTAAGAGGTGCTTGGGGACCTAAGGTCAATCTATGGCCTAGGCTTTTAAATTAAGCCCAAAAAATTTGGCGTTGGTCAACCGAAGGTGATCCCTAAGGTCATTCTATGATCTTTAAGCTTATCCATCCTGTCATACATGCAATGCATTAATTATTACAGACCATAATTAATATTATAAACCCAAAATAAAATGAAATATAAAGTACAACAATAAACACTTTGGGTCTTCATTTTCTTAGAATCACCATATTACTTTGCCAATTTTATCCTGCACAATAACTCGGCAACCATTACATACTAAAAGTATTTTTCATAATCAAAACGGGATATGATGTAATAACCTAAGGAATTAATCAGGGCCTCGTCGACGAACACAAGGGATTCGTCGACGAGGATACATGAGGACCTCGTCGACAAAGACATGTCTCGTGGACGAGAAGATACCGAGAGAGGGTTTAAGGCAAACTGAAACTCGTCGACGAGGGTGCAAGGTCATCGACGAATTTTCTACAAGACTCGTCGAAAAAATGACATGTCTCGTCGACAAAGTCGGCCCTATAAATAGTTGGAACTCGAATTTTTCAGCAGGAAATCTCGCGACGACGTTCCTAACAAAGTTCTCTACAAGTCTACCGGAGCTTATCGTTGATGGAGATGGTTTGAAATTCATCCCAATCTCATCGTATGGTATTTTATCCAGTTTTTACCTTTCTTAGAGTTATAGGAAATGTTGTATGTAATGAAATACTAATATTTTGTTCTGGGGATGATGTTTTCAAGATGTTGAATAGGGAACCCTACGAATATAGGGACAGAGTACAGTAGGGGTTTTCCGGAGTTTAGGTAAGGGAAATATGCTATGCTAGAGATTTTTATATGTAAACAGAAAATTATGAAATACAAAAATAAAAAATATTATTATTAAAAAAATTAAATTAAATTGAAATTAAAACTAAATTAAAATAAAAATAAAAATTTAAAAATTGATTAATTAATTAATTTTTTAAAAATTATTATCATTAATTAAATAATTTAATATTATAATAAAATATATTATATATTTTATACTAAGTTATCCCAAAGGATCTTTGATCCTTTAAGAAGCCTCTCTGGCTTTTTTTTTTCATTCGGCCTGCGCACAGATCTTGCCGCTGATCTCCTCATCTCTTCTCTCCCACTCTCCTCCATCACGTCTCCATTATTCGGCCAAACAAAAATCCAAAAATACCGTTGGGCTCTGCTCGCCACCGCCGACACTTCTACTGGAGCGGATTTGTCGTGGGAGCGGCGTAGGCATATCTCTTGGGGTAAGGCCAAATCTCAAACTTACCTCAATTTCTTTTAAATCATAAGCTTAATTAATGAATGAAAATTACCTGAAGATTCGTGGGGAGATTCTCTACAATCTAGTCAGAACGAGTTTTTGAATAGGAGCTCCGGGGTACGAATCCTAAATCAGGGGTAAGTTTGATAATTTAGACTTTTATGGGGCTATTTAGGGTATTCAGAACTTAGGGAAATTTTAGGGAAAGTTACTCTAGGAATTGTGACAAATAATATAGTGAAATTTGAATTTTAGGGCTCAGGGATTTTTGAACGCCTGGGGCATAAGCCGGGGTATTAGCGGGTTTTTTTTTTTTCAGGAATCAGGTAAGGGGATTAAGTTAAGTCAGTAATTTTATGAAATTTGAATCAATTTAATTGTTATGTTTATATAAATATATATATATATTTATTTATTCATTTGGAAATTTAAAGGCTATTTTGAAAACCAACCGTTCGAAATGGATTTTACAAACCTAGGATATATTGTATGGTATTTGTGAATAAAATGAACGGGGGGAAGTTCGTTTATTTATATGGATATGTTAAAATGTGGAAAATTGTGTGGCAGATGATTTAATTTGCATGGGTTATTGTATATATGTATTTGGGATTTTGAAATACTGGAATTGTTGTGAAAAATACTGGAAATGCTTGTGAAAATACTGAAACTGTTTATGAAATGCAAGGGTTTGAACTAACGGCCAGTGGCCGGGTATTGTTTGATTGGCCAAGGGTCAGGATTATTATTTAACGGCCGAGGGCCGAGTTTTAATTGATGGCTATATATCGGATTGTATTTTTGGCTGGGGGCTAGGTTTTTGGAATAACAAGAAATATATGTGAAATAATGTTTTAAATTGTATTTTTTATTATCTAAATTGCATGATATGCTTTATGAACCCTGGTGACCAATGTAGTGTGAGCACGGTACCATTGTTAGAGATTTGTTATGTGGCCATGTGCGCCCACACCTATGCTGAGAGGTGTCGGGTGGCCTTGTCCAATTTGCCTACATGAGAAGAATACACCCTTGGGTGAGGGCAATCGGACTAGCAGTTGGAGCTGCGTGTACCCTCGGAGTGTGTTAGCGGAGAGTATAGATGACTACTATCTGGGTGGATCCCCTAGGACATTAGTCCAGCCTTCAGGCCGCACAACTCATGCCATGGGGATTTAAATGGCGTATTTGTCATAGAGAGTGTCTTATATACATATCTGTTAATTTATGTGAATATGATTAATTAATAAGATAACTTCAAGGGCTTACTGAGAAAGGTGAGTGCCCTAGTAGCAGTAATGGTACTAGAGCAGAGGGAAGCTACTTGTATGGGCGGGTAATCTTCCCTATTCTCAACTAATTGTTTGTGTGAGTGTAAAATAAGAATGTTTTCATAAATGTGTTTATCTGCTTAGTGAACTGGTTATTTTTTTTACACTAAATGCATGTTGGCCACACACTGACTTTAACTTAGTCTTTCCCTTACTGAACTGTGCCTCACCTCTACTTTACAAACTGTCTTTTCAAGGAATCCTAGAGATCGGGTCTAGTGGGCTAGATGTGTAAATTTATGTAGGTAGTGTGTAGATCTAGATTTTATTTTTGTTTAGTTTTATGGGATGTAATTATGTGAAAATGGATATATTTGTGTATAAAGATAGTTAGAACTCTGGAAATGTAATTTGAGGATTTTATATTTTATTTCCGCTGCGTATATGTGTTTTATATTTGATGAATAAGGTATCAGGTACACTGACATCACTAAAGTAGCACTGCGAGCCCACGTGGCGGGTCAGGGTTGTTACAAGTGGTATCAGAGCCTAGGTTTGATAGGTTCTGCAGACTTTGAGGACTGATAATTACCAGAGTATAGATTGAGATAAGATAGGGATAGGATTAGGTAGGTTAAGATGGGTTTTGGTCTGGAAGCTTGGAGGCAGAAATCTATTAACGGACTTCTGTGATTTTCTGAATCAGTCACGAGTTTTAGAAAACCAGGGTAAATCCATCGATGCTTTCATTTCTAGGTTGAGGGGCTTGAACTCAGGAAATTTAGGTTGGAATGTTAGGATGAGTGGGTATGTGTGTGAAGTTAATGTTAGGATGGAGATTTTTGCCTCAATGGTTTGTGATAGAATTAGAATATGAATTATTAAATTAGATTCTATATATTTTATCAATTACATTATTCCATATTTGTATTAATTATGTTAAATGTGAAATTTCTAAGTCGGGTTATATCCTATTTACATACTGTCAGATAGTGTCATTGTATTATTTGATTCAAGTGCAACCCACTCATTTGTGTCTTAGGGATTTGTTAAATTATTTGGGTTAGAAGCTCAACTATTAGGAACCGATTAGTAGTGGGTACACCGACAGGGTCAGTGTTAATATGCAGCAAGGTGATCAGGGATTAGCTGATAGAGATTCAGGGGAGAGTGTTGTCTGCTAGTTTGATAGTCCTTGATATGCATGGTTTTGACATTATTCTGGGCATGGACTGGCTAGCATCCAGCTACGCGAGCATTGACTATGGCAAGAAGGAGATGACATTCAAACCTCATGGGGAGTAGGAGTTTGAATTTGTTGGGACGTGTGTGCGTTCGGTGCCACGGATCCTTTCTGCTATTTCAGGCGAAGAGGTTACTTTTGGGGGGATGCTAGGGTTACCTTGCAATGGTGAAGAAGTGCCAAAGGAGGAACTCAAGTTGGAAGATATCCCAGTGATAAGGGAGTTCTCTGATGTTTTTCCAGAGGATTTACTGGGATTGCCTCCTGATCGTAAGGTGGAATTTGCAATTGATCTGATCCCAAGTACAGCACCAATCTCCAAAGCCCCATACAGAATGGCTTCAACTAAATTAAAGGAGTTAAAGGAGCAACTATAGGAGCTTCTAGATAGGGGGTTTATCAGACCAAGTGTATCACCCTGGGGTGCGCCGGTGTTGTTTGTGATTAAGAAGGACAGGTCAATGAGGATGTGCATTGACTACCGAGAGATTAATAAGGTAACAGTGAAGAACAAGTATCCATTACCTCAAATTGACGACCTGTTTGATCAACTTCAGGGTACGCAAATTTTCTCTAAAATCGATCTGCGATCTGGATATCATCAGGTGAAGGTTAGATCAAATGATGTATCGAAGACTGCTTTTCGGACTTGGTACGGCCATTACGAGTTCTTGGTTATGCCGTTTGGGTTGATAAAGGCTCCAGCAGTATTTATGGATTTGATGAATAGGGTATTCCATAAGTACTTAGACCAGTTTGTTATTGTGTTCATAGATGATATTTTGGTTTACTCAATGAGCCTTGAGGAGCATGAAGCTCATCTGAGACTAGAACTTCAGGTGCTTAGGAAAAGAAGTTATTTGCTAAACTTAAGAATTGTGAATTCTGGCTAGAGCAGGTTGCATTTCTGGGTCGTGTGGTAATCGAGGAAGGGATTTCAATGGATCCGAGCAAAGTGGAGGCTGTAATTGACTGGGCAAGGCTGAAGAACGTGCAGAAAGTTAGAAGTTTTCTAGGTCTTGCCGGATACTACTACCGATTCGTCAAGGGGTTCTCCAGATTATCAGGGTCTTTAACACGACTCACGAGAAAGAATGTGAAGTTTGACTGGATTGACGACTGCGAGCAGAGCTTCCAGGTGATGAAGCAGCGTCTAGTCACTGCCCCAGTGTTGACCATTCCATCAAGTAAGGGTGAATTTGTAATTTATAGTGATGCAGTGCAGAAGGGACTTGGTTGTGTTCTAATGCAACAGGGGAAAGTCATTGCATATGCATCTTGTTAGTTGAAAGGGTACGAAAAGAACTATCCTACGCACTACTTGGAGCCAGAAGCAGTTGTGTTTGCATTGAAGATCTGACGACATTACCTTTATAGTGTAAGGTACGAGATCTTTACTGACCACAAGAGTCTCAAGTACTTCTTCACCCAAAAAGAAGTTGAATATGAGGCAGTGCAGATGGCTCAAGTTGATAAAGGATTATGATTGCACCATTAGTTATCACCCAGGAAAGGCGAACGTGGTAGCCGATGCATTGAGCCGAAATTCTAGAGGTACGTTAACCTCAGCAGCTATGGTTTCTCATCATATCATGATGGGTCTGGAGAGGTTAGGTGCAGAATTGGTAGAAGGGAATCATCAGGCGTTCATTTCTAGTCTGGTGGTTCAACCGACTTTACTGGAAAGAATCAGAACAGCTTAGTTGAAAGATGTAGAGTTGGTGGAGATTGTAGAGAAGATTCAAGATGAGCAGCACACAGACTTTAATGTTGTTGAGGATGGAGTTCTCAAATTTCACACTCGATTATGTGTGTCAGATGATGTAGAGATAAAGAGGATGATTCTGGGGGAAGCTTACCGCTCTCTCTATACTGTTCACCTAGGTAGCATGAAGATGTATAGAGACTTGCGAGAAACATTCTGGTGGAGTAACATGAAGAGGGAAATTACTAAATTTGTGGGTCGATGCTTTACATGTTAGCAGGTGAAGCCAGAACACCAAAGGCCAGCGGGACCACTTCAACCACTGGACATCCCTACGTGGAAGTGGGAGCATATCTCGATGGACTTTGTATCGAGATTGCCTTCAGGGTTGCATGGGCAGAATGCCATATGGGTAGTGGTTGACAAATTGATGAAGACTGCCCATTTCATTTCAGTTAGAACCAATTATTCCAAGGATAAGCTGGCAGAACTCTATGTTCAAGAGATAGTCAGAATACATGGCGTGGTCGTGTCCATCATTTCATATCGGGATTCGTAGTTCACTTCCCATTTCTGGAAGAGTTTGTAGGGAGCGTTGGGTTTTCAACTCACTTTTAGTACTGCATTTCACCCTCAGATGGATGGACAATCCGAACGAACCATTCAGATTCTCGAGGATATGCTACGGGCATGTATATTAAATTTTTGGGACAGTTGGATCCGATATCTGTCATTGGTTGAGTTTGCATACAATAACAATCACCAGGCCAACATTGGAATGGCACCATATGAGAATTTGTATGGTCGCCGGTGCATATCTCTGTTGTACTGGGATGAAGTAGGCGAGCGGCAGATTTTGAGACTAGAACTTGTTCAGCAAGCATCTACAAAGGTTGAACTTATTAGAGAAAGGATTAAAGTAGCCCAGAGTCAGCAGACGAGTTATGCGGATACTCGCCGACTGGAGCTAGAATTCAAAATAGGGGATATGATATTCTTGAGGATTTCTCCGATGAAGGGAGTGATGAGGTATGGAAAGAAGGGCAAGCTGAGCCCTAGATACATTGGACCGTTCAAGATTTTGGAGAGGATTGGTTCGGCGGTGTACAGGATAGCACTACCCCAGCACTTTCTAGGATACACGACGTGTTTCACATGTCCATGTTGATGAGGTATGTTCCAGACCCCTCGCATGTGATCAGTTATGAATTTTTGAAAATCGGGGATACTCTGGCATACGAAGAGGTACCAGTTCGGATTTTGGATCGAAAAATACAGGAACTGAGTACTAAGGATATACCATTAGTGAAGGTTCTATGGCAAAATCATGTAGTTGAGGAGGCTTCTTGGGAGTTAGAAATGGAAATACGTCATAAGTACCCACAGCTGTTCAGCGAGGGCTAGTGCCAGACGGGTAAGGGTATAGTTGTATGTAAAGTGATTATAATAGGTTGTGTAGTTAGTTGTGTGTAGTTTTTATTATGGATAGTCTTTGGGAAAATTTATTATAAATATTGTAATTTTCCAAAGGTAGTATTCTAACCACGGTATTCCTCCGCCATAAGTGAGGGTAGTTAATAAACTTTGGATGGGGCCGCTATGTGGGTGGCTACTGACTCTTCTGTAGATAGGAATCGTGAGTTAAGAATGTGATTGGTAATAGTTAACAGATTTTCAAGACGAAATTTTTGTAAGAAGGGGAGAATGTAGTGATCGTAAAAAAAAATAAAAAATATTATTATTAAAAAAAATTAAATTAAATTAAATTAAAACTAAATTAAAATTAAAAATAAAATTTAAAAATTAATTAATTAATTAATTTTTTTAAAATTATTATTATTAATTAAATAACATAATATTATAATAAAATATATTATATATTTTATACTAAGTTATCCTGAAGGATCTTTGATCCTTTAAGAAGCCTCTCTAGTTTTTTTTTTTTCATTCAGCCTGCGCACAGATCTTGCCTCTGATCTCCTTGTCTCTTCTCTCCCACTCTCCTCCATCACGTCTCCGTTATTCGGCCGAACAAAAATCCAAAAATACCATTGGGCTCTGCTCGCCGCTACCGACACTTCTACTGGAGCAGATTTGTCGTGGGAGCGGCGTAGGCATATCTCCTAGGATAAGGCCAAATCTCAAACTTACCTCAATTTCTTTTAAACCATAAGCTTAATTAACGAATGAAAATTACCAGGAGATTCGTGGGGAGATTCTCTACAATCTAGCCGGAACGAGTTTTCGAATGGGAGCTCCGGGGTACGAATCCTAAATCGGGGGTAAGTTTGATAATTTAGACTTTTATTGGGCTATTTAGGATATTCAGAACTTAGGGAAATTGTAGAGAAATTTACTCTAGGAATTGTGACAAATAATATGGTGAAATTTGAATTTCAGGGCTCAGGAATTTTTTAACGCCTGGGGCGTAGGCCGAGGTATTAGCGGGTATTTTTTTTTAGGAATCAGGTAAGGGGATTAAGTTAAGTTAGTAATTTTATGAAAATTAAATCAATTTAATTGTTATGTTTATATAAATATATATATATATATATTTATTTATTCATTTGGAAATTTAAAGGCTATTTTGAAAACCAACCGTTCAAAATGGATTTTACAAACCTAGGATATATGGTATGGTACTCTTGAATAAAATGAACGGTGGGAAGATTGTTTATTTATATGGATATGTTAAAATATGGAAAGTTGTGTGGCAGATGATTTAATTTGTATGGGTTATTCTATATTTGTATTTGGGATTTTGAAATACTGGAATTGTTGTGAAAAATACTGGAAATGCTTGTGAAAATACTGGAACTGTTAATGAAATGCAAGGGTTTGAACTAACGGTCAGTGGCCAGGTATTGTTTGATTGGCCAAGAGCCAGGATTATTAGGCAGAGGGCCGAGTTTTAATTGATGGCTATATACCGGATTGTATTTTTGGCTGGGGGCCGAGTTTTTGGAATAACAAGAAATATGTGAAATGATGTTTTAAATTGTATTTTCTATTATCTAAATTGCATGATATACTTTAGGAACCCTGGTGACCAATGTAGTGTGAGCATGGTACCGTTGTTAGAGATTTGTTATGTGGCCATGTGCGCCCACACCTATGCTGAGAGGTGTCAGGTGGCCTTGTCCAAATTGCCTACATGAGGAGAATGCACCCTTGGGTGAGGACAATTGGACCAGCAGTTGGAGCTGCGTGTACCCGCGGAGCATGTTAGTAGAGAGTATAGATGACTACTATCTGGGTGGATCCCCTAGGACATTAGTCCAGCTTTTGAGCCGCACAACCCATGCCATGGGGATGTAAATGGCGTGTTTGTCATAGGAAGTATCTTATATGCATATCTATTAATTTATGTGAATATGGTTAATTAATAAGATAACTTCGAGGGCTTACTGTAAAAGGTGAGTGCCCTGGTAGCAGTAATGGTATTAGAGTAAAGGGAAGCTACTTGTATGGGCGGGTACTCTTCCCTATTCTCAGCTAATTGTGTGTGTGAGTGTAAAATAAGAATGTTTTCATAAATATGTTTATCTTCTTAGTGAACTGGTTATTTTCTGTACACTAAATGCATGTTGGCCACACACTGACATTAACTTAGTCTTTTCCTTACTGAGCTGTGCCTCACCCCTACTTTACAAACTGTTTTTTCAGGGAATCCTATAGATCGGGTCTAGCAGGCTAGAGGTGTAAATTTATGTAGGTAGTGTGTAGATAGAGATTTTATTTTTGTGTAGTTTTATGGGATGTAATTATATGAAAATGGATATATTTGTGTATAAATATAGTTAGAACTCTGGTAATGTAATTTGAGGATTTTATATTTTATTTTCGCTGCGTATATGTGTTTTATATTTGATGAATAAGGTATCAGATACACTGACGTCACTAAAGTAGCACTCGGGGCCCACGTGGTGGGTTGGGGTTGTTACATCATATGTGAACTCTAACTTATTGCATATCTCCTTAGCAGATGAATATGCCATAACTCTATTAAATTCATTCACATCAAGACCACAATACAAATTATTCATGGCAGCGGCATTCAAACTAACAGCTTTCATATCATCATCATTATATTCCTTTTCAGTCTTAGGAACTCTAGTTGTACCTTCAGTTTTCATAGGAACAGAATTTCCCCTAGAGACAACTCTCCACACCTTCTAATCAATGTTCTAAAGATAGATGTGCATCCTCTATTTCTAGAAGGTGTAATTAACAGCACTGAAAATTGGAGGGCATGTGGAAGAGGGTCCCTCAGGGAAACGGGTTACAGTGCTATGAGCCATTTTAGATATTTTGCAAAATAACTATTAAGTCTATGCTACGTGGCTCTCATACCAACTGTTAGCTTTACTGTAATCCCAAGAGGGTGGTGAATTGGTATTTTAAAAATTTGTTTCCTAGGTTAATCCACTAACAGCAGTATTACACAAGCCTAAGGTCAATCTAGTGCATATAGAATAAATCAATATAAATAATCAATGAAAATTAAATTAAACAATTGATTTAACTAAGTATGCACAATAAAGCGGTAAATGAAGACGACACCCAAAAATGTTATCAAGGTTCAGCAAACTGCCTACGTCCCCGCCTTGGCTCACAAGCACAAGGATTACACTATAAGCTCACTTAACGGGTGGAGCAGCACCTAAAACAATCAGGTCAATTAGCACAAGGCTGGCCTCAACCGTTGCATACAATCCTTCTCGGGCTGGATTACCGTCCTCTCAAGCCACGCCTGGAATACAAGAGTATTTCACAATACAAACTGGGTATAGTGATTATGCTTCTCAATCGAGCAGAAATGTACCAAATGTAATCAATCAACCACACATCAACAGTATAGGAAATTATAAGCTCAGTCATGTGATTTTGAGTAAGCAAACACTCAGCAATGTATAATCACAAATATGCTCAAGAGTATTCTTACAAGCTATTTCTTTGAAACAAGATATAACAAATCTCAATAATAGATTAGGGTTTCAAAAATGCTGATCAAATATTCAAACTCAAAATATTTTCCTCAATGAAATAAGCACAAGATTTGTTTGAAAAATATAGCTTGTAAAATATTTTGCACACCAAAAATATAAGCCTAATGAATCTTGCAATCCAAATGCAAAGACCCACTAAGCTGTAGGAATTTTTCCCAACCCAAGATTTATTGATAAAATCAAAGTGAAAAACTCTTTGCTCAACCCTCCATTAAAAATCACATGCACAAAGCAAGTGAGGGTTTCTAGCAATTTAGAATGATGAATAAAACTCACAATGTAAGATTTCTTAAAAGAATAAAGGTATTTGAGTGTTATAGACTTAGTAAAAGAGAATAGGATTAGGAAATTTTCAGAGGATTTCTCACTAATCTATTTTCTAATTCTTACTAATCCTTGCAAATGAAGCCCTATATATAGAAATAGGCTAAATTATGACCGTTAGGGACATAGAGGTCTTTATTAAAATTGTTTTAAAACCATTTAATGAAATTAACCTCGTTTAATCATCTTTAATCTTGGTAAAAATAAAACAACCTAAGAGTTTTCGGGTGCCTAATCCAAGGTTCGGTCACCTGAACAAAGATAATGAAAAAAGTCAGTTTTTGAAGTTCAGTTGCCTAAGCATGGGTTCGATTTGCCAAACCAAGGCAATTTCCACACTGTCTGAGATTCGGGTGCCTAGTGTAGAGTTCGGTCACCCTAGACTATTTTGAACGTATAAGTTCAGGCTACCTAGTTGTTGGGAAAGGTCAGATCAGTGGTTCGGTCGACCAAGGACGATACGTGTATTTTAGTTCAATTTTCCAAACTTAGGTCAACATGTTGATCGGTCCACGGTTCGGGCGCCTGAGGTGTTTTGAACACCAAGGGTTCGGTCACCCGACCTCTCACAATTTTTACCTATTAAGTCCAATTCATTTCAATTGATTGCCATGATAATGTAAGTGATTATGGGGACTATTTTGTGCATTTGTGTAGGGACCTAAGTGCCTTCTAAGGTCTTTGAGCTTTACAATATCCTACATGCATGACATGCAGAGATTATTACAGACCTTTTTCCTATAATTACTATTACAAACCCAAATAGAATAATAATATAAATTACAAAAAAAGAATATCTTTAGGGTCTTTAGACTTTACTTCATGTGCCATCAATTGATCTACTAATATATACCTACAAATAAACTAGATAGCCATCAAATACTTGAGTATTTGTCATTGCCCAAGGAGATAGTATACCAACTAAAGTCATTGATTGTGTTGATGTTCCCAAGTCTGAAATTGAATTGAATGATAATGACAAGGACGTAATGCAAATAAATTTTGATGTCATGAACAACTTGCTGCATGCTTTAGATTCTAACATTCTCTGTAAAGTTATGGCATGTAATAGTGCTAAAGAGATATGGGAGGAACTTGAAAAGAAATATGGAGCATCTAAGCAAGAAAAAGTGATCACTCCTTGTGACTCAAGTTTAAAGGATCTTAAAAGAGAAAAACGGTGCTTTATAGTTTTAACCGATGATGAGGTAAATTCTTCTTCTTCTACCCTATCAAATAATCCTGGTAATGATTCATGCGATAATTCTAATGATGCATCTGATACTGAATCATGTGATAGTTCTGGTAGTGAAACCATGCCTACTTATGAAGAATTGCAAATTGAATATGTTAGAATTCACAAGTTACTTGTTAAAGCTAATAAAAGATATACTGCCTTGAAAAACAAGTATAAGACATCTTTGAAAGAATGTGAGTCAAAAGTTCTTGTTGAAAGTGAAAATGATTTAAAAATCGAACAGTTAGTTAACAAGAATGAAAAGTTGGAAAAAGAGTTGAATGTAGTAAGATCTCAAACTTCAAGTGATAATGATAAAGATCTTCTCATTTCAGAACTTGAATGTAAAGCAAACAACATGACTAAAGAATTTTTGAAATTACAGGATGTTTGCAAAGGTCTAAAGAATTTAAAAATTCAAGATCTTGAAAGAAAATTAGAATACAAACCTAAGATCATCTACACTTTTACTAGAGGCAAAAACAACTTTGATAAGTTGTTAGGTTCACAAAAGATGACCTTAGATAAAGAAGGTATAGGTTATAATGGAATTGAAAATAAGAAAAGAAAGAACCTATATATAGGGTACTTTGTAAGAGAATATAAACATTGTGCTAGTACCTCCTCTGGTCCATATACTCACACCACATGTGTCTTGTGTAAAAAGAAGAGGCACATAAAATTTGATTGCCCATTTAAAAGAAAAGGTGTGAAACCCAAACGAGTATGGAAAGTCAAAGAATCATAGACTCCTAACCCATCGAGAATGAAAGACAGAAAAATGGTATGGGTTGTTAAGAAAGCAAACCCCTTAAAATTCAATGAAGAATTTACTCAAATAGAAATTACATGATCACACAATTCTTCCTTAGCATTTAGGATTAGCTATAGGGGGTAGTGATGACTATAGGCTTGGGAAGTAGTTTGGGCTTCAAATGTCAAATCTTAATATATGCACTCACTACTATTATTATACTAAGAACCATAAAGAAGCAAGCCAATACGAAAATTTAAGTGTTTTTTATCCAATCTAAATTTAATTCATATATATCATAATGATGGAGTAAAACATAAAAATATATTAGCTATAGTTAGCTAAAATAAACTCCACTTCCAAATGGACAAAGCATATCTGCCAAGTAATCAATTCTAAATGCTTAACTCATGATTAAAATAAAACATCTTAAGTTAAGCAATTATTGTCCATTGCACAGATATGAGCTTTAGGGATCCGTCCTATTCTATATATCTTTAACCCTAATTTCATTAATCAAAATCCGGTCATCATTCTAGGTATAAGCACCAATGAAAATAAATTTCATATCTACTAGTGCTAATTAACAAGACATTCCTCATAATCAAAATTAGAGGCAACCACTAAAGGGATTCTAGTTTCACAGATTAATCAAAATGTTCCCTTTGATCTTAAATATGAAAGTCCTCTAATCTTGGTTCACCATCTCCTCCATAGGAACTCCTTGCCAAACCACAATCACATCTGGTAAAGTTCCATCCATCCATCAGCTCGTATCCTGACAGAAATCATGATCATATCCAAAGGGTACTTGCCATTCTCCTAAGAGCATTGTTCAAAAATATTCATATTCTCCTTAATGCTCTTTTCTCAAGCTTGGACATGATCACTAGCACGAAATTATTTCGAAAAATTTCTTGCTTCAGCGGAATACTCCTTTGAACAAAATAGAAATTTAATCTTTAAAGAGTATTTATCCTATACTTCTTTCACAAGCTCTCAAACCTCAAGACAAATCATTTAGAGCTTCATATCTTAAATGAAGTTGAATGGCTAAATTAATTGCACTAGGTTTCAAATTTAAATAAAATTCATATTCCAAAAGAAAACTACATACGAGCAGTTATATTTGAAAGCCATTTGAACTTGGGCCACTATCACATAATGAAATTCATAAGAAAAGAGGCATACGTTGGCTTATGACCCTGAAGAAGTATTGCATGTGAATTTTTGGTCCTCTAAGCCAAAGCACTCTTAACCAAGTTTGAATCATTGAAAATTTTTTATACTTGGCTAAAAATTTTACTTTAAAGGAAAAAGGCATAAAACGATAAAAATGCATAACTCATGGGGAGCATTTATTGTTCATGTCTATTAAATTGAAATGCTCTCATAATCTTATATCATATTGTGCCTATATGTTCATATGTGTACAACACTACAACACACTATCCTTATTACTTTAGATGATGATATATATATTTGTTGGATAGTTTTATTATATATGGATCAATGCTCTTGCCTACTAAAAGCATGCTTGTGCTGAAAGCCTCCTGCATGGCGGATGCAGTGTATTGAGTATTGCATTATGGTAGTGTTTATAGGTTCTCGCATGCTTGAATTGGATGATATCTGCATGATGCAGATTATTTAGTGTTGACTTCTGGAATCTATCAGGTTTTTTGTGCATGTCTATATGAGAAAATGTTCAATTTACAGACGACATAGTGTCGAAATTTCGTAAAATTTTCCCAAAAAAAAAACCATGTACCAAATTGACCATGATTTAATGCATATGAAAAATTGAAAGGATGAGTGAATTAAAAGAATAGATTACTGTATCTCATCGTTGATCAGAAATGGCATGCATGAAAATATACATAGGGGAGCTGAGATCCATACTTAGAAAAAGCACGAAGGACTCATATGCATCTTACGGATTTATTTCCTATATATTGAGGCTCTTCTGTAACCCTAAACATCATATCTAGCTTTTATGGCTTTGTATTTAGATATGAATTGTTCTTAGTTATGTGTTATATAGTACGCCTTAATATCTATTTATGATGCATTTGTGGCCTTTTGGGTTGACTATATTAATCAAGTGATAAATATATAAACATTCAGTATAGTTGGTCCAAGGAATCTAAAAATAACTCCTTATACTGCTTGGCAAATTTATTTATGGTTAGTATATGCAGTTCATCTCATTTTGGCTTGTACACAAATTGAAAGGGGAAGTTACTTGTTCTAAAAATCTACGGCTCTGAAAAGATTAAATCTATCTTTGCTTTATACTTTGTGAGTTTGTTTGTGTTGTGCTACATGACTATTATATATCTTGAATGTTGAGAGTTATACTTATGTTTATTATCTTGATCATACTGGACTGTTTGAGTTGATTGTTATGGATAATTGAAATTTTGAACTCAATCAGGTTATTCCTATACACATATTTTTAACAAATGCTCTATTTTCAAATGGCATGCTGCCAAATTTTCTAAAAATCTTCACAATCATATCTTGTATTTAAATAATTCATACTCAATGTCTTGCCTATATACTTCCACTTTATTATAACCCTTTTTGTTGTTGCCAAAAGGGGGAGAAGTTAGGCAAAATTGGGTACCTTAGAAAATGTCTGATCGTTTAAAATCTTTACATTTCTCTTACGCATGGTTTCAGGGGGAGCCTTTTTTGACTATACCTACTTTTGCATAAGGTATTTATCATCATAAAAAAGGGGAGATTGTTGACCTTATAGGTCATACCATGTTTTTATAATGACAAATGTTGTGTCATTTAATGTTTGATGAGTGTGTGCATGATCGATTGGAAGGGCTCATTTTGGTGCACATGGACTTGAAGAAGACAAAGACCCAGATCTGTTATTTATTGTAATTTAATTAAGTTTTATTTCGGTTTGTAATAATTTAAGTTCAGTGGTTTGTAAATATTAATGTCTTACCTGCATGGTAGGATAGATGAGCTCAAAAGGCCTTAGACTGACCTTAGGACACACAACTCTTCATAAAAAAGTTCTCTATTGACTTAAAACTGCTTATCATGTGATTAAGGACATTGTATAAGAGGAAAAGGATCGAAATGCCCAAATTGGCATGTTCGATTGACCGAACCCTAATACTCAGGGCCCTTCGGTCGACCAAATCACCCTAGGGTCAACAGTTCGACCTTTTGGTCGACCAACCATAAATGTAAAACAACGCCCTAGTCAACCGAATGGACACGTGGGAAGTCCTAACTCCCTGGTCAATCGAACCACCAAGTTCAAAAGGACTTGGTCCACTGAAGATCATAAATTTCGGTCAACTGAACTTAGTCTAGTCGACCGAACCTCGGAGGGTTCAAAATTGCCTTTGGACAGTCGACCGAACCTATAGTTCAAAAATCCGCTAGTTGACGGAACTTGGCAACCCAGTCAACCGAACCATAAAAATGGTTGACCGACCCTCTCAGGTTGCTCGGATTTTACCGAGGTTAAAATACTGTTATTTTTTTTATTAACCTCATTTAAACTTTTCCAAAAATGTTGAATAAGTCCCAAACGGTTATAATTTTAGGGGTGTCTATATATACCCCCTCATTTGCATGAATTAGGGTAGAATTAGCAAATACAATTAGCAAAAAACTCTTTGAAATTCAAAAAACCCTACCCTTGTATTCAAGATCCCTACATTCATTCTTACTCATTCCTATTGTTAAAATAATATAGTAAGAGTGTTCTTGAAACTTTGCACTAAGTTTACACTCTCATTTGTTCTTACTGATTGAGATATTTTTATTTGAAAGTAAGCTTTAAGTTTTTCTAGGAGACTTTGTTAATAATTCTTCCATACGAAAACTTCAAAGAGCTCATGAGTTCTGCATCTTCATTGCAATACCAACTCTTAATAATTTACAAATCGATTTTTAAATATCTTTTATGGTTTATTTTGAGAAAAATATTTGTTGAAGATATTTGAAGTGTGCTTGAGATCTTTGTTGCTACATTGTGATTGATACTATTATCTTGACACAAAGATCCTATCACATACACACTCTTACGTACTGTTTGTCATATTTGCATTAATCTTTGAGAGTAGATATTAAGACTACACTGAGCTTATCATATCTTATCATTCGATAGTGTGTTAATTATATTGGTGCAAATCTGCTTGATTGAGAAGTATATAGTTTGTACGCAAATTTTATTATAAATCTGTTGTATTTCAGGCATGGCCCCTAAGGGGGCAGTAATCCAGTCCGGAAGGATGGGTTGTGTAAGTTGAGGTCAGCCCTGTGCTAATTGACCTGGTTGTATTTAGGTGCTGCTCCACCTGTTAAGTGAGCCTATAGTGTAATCCTTGTGCTTATGTGTAACGACCTGCTTAATTAACTGATTTTTTTTTCCACTGTAATAATTATCATACTCTGATACCATAACATTATCCTAAGCAGCGAGAAGCATAATCATATAAACAAAACCTAGACTATTATATACAATACCATAACCAATACCAAAGTGCTGAAATGTTTTCCAAAATATACAAAGATAATTGTATCCCCAAAAATTACCCTCAACTAGCTAGGGTAATACAAAAATGCTCCCAAAAATGATACTCACTCTCTGTCAGGGCACTACTGAAGCCCTTCTATTTGCGAGCCTGAACTGCTCGCCTACCTGGATCACCTGAAAATATATCAACACTGGGATGAGCCAACGCTCAGTAAAAGAAAATGTGCTATTACTAATGTGTGGCAGATGAGCTACTACATATCATGAAATTTGTTTCATATAAACATGAATAACTGAGTACAAAAGTACAGTACAAATAATAAAACACACCACCCCTTTTCCCTATTGCTTAACATATTAGTATTATGGTTATAATTCAAAATACTTCTAGTGTATATAGTAGGATCCCTGTTTCTATAAATCAATACGTAAGTAATAGTAACTGAAACTGTTCCCTGTGGTTATCTGTGTCATGACATGCCCCTCATGACAAGGTTGTGCGGCCCGTAGGTTAGATTTACCCTAGTTGGCCAACCAGGAATAAATCACTGAACTCCGTCAGTCAACCTGCCCACCTCAACCCATATCTAGATGGGGAAACTAACCTCTTCAAGGGCCTAGGTGGTCAACCGTACCACGTATATCTGAATAGGTGGTTGCACTCATATAGTAACATAGTATTTGTAGCAACGGTACCGTGCTCTGTAACTGCAAGTCCAACAGGGTCTGATATCGTATAATATATTTCTGTATATATATGTCTAACTGATTTACCATGATTCTAAAGTACTGAAATAATCATGATACTGCATAACGTACTAAAATCTAAATAATCATCACATGAAACTGCATATTCGTAATACTGGAATTCATATAATCATGGTTCTGAGATTCATAAAATCATGGTACGTAAATCTGTAAAATTATGGTGTACTGATATTCATAAAAATCATGAGACTAGCATTCGTAAAACATATCCCCGTACTACATACATAATCATAAGCCACACCCTACTAAAATACATAATTTTCATAAATAAATAAACTGTGTAATATTTAGAAATATCCTAGCATAGCATATTTCCCTTACCTTATCTCTGAAAAGCCCCTACTGTACTCTTTCCTGATACCCGCAGGGCCTCCTATAAAACACCTTGAAACCAATATTTGCCAGAACTAAACATCAGTATTTTTCCATCTATAACATTTTCTTTAACTGCCACAAGACTAAAAGGAGACTAAAAGGTCTTACCCTGAATTTGGGATGATTTCCAACTCTGATTTCCCGACGATCCGCTCCGTTAGATGCGTAGAGAACTCCGTTAGAAGAATCGTGGTAGCCTCGGATCGTCGATCCAGCGACCAGTGGGGCTGGAAATGAAGAGAGAAGGGAGAGGGAGTCGTAGAAGAAAGAGAGAGAGAGGAGAGAGAAAGAGCGGCGAGTAAATGACAAAAATCCCAGGTTTCCATTATTTATAGGACTGGGTTCGTCGACACGTCACTTCGTCGACGAGCCCTTCACAAAATTCGTCGACGAAGCCCTATGTTCGTCGACGAAATTCAGAAAAACCCGAACCGTCTCTCAGTATTTTCTCGTCGACGAAGCCCTATGTTCGTCGACGAAATTTTGAAGACCTTCATCGACGAAACCCTGTGTTCGTCGACGAAGCCTGGCAAAATTCTGAAATTTTGATTATTTAATATTATTTCCAAAATGCAATGTCGTCGACGAACGCTCCATCTACAGCCTCCTTCTGTTTCTGTATCTATTTTATCTCCCTCTTATTATTAAAAAGCTATTATTCTTCGGGTCACTACATTATGAGACCAAGCGGGGACGTAGGTAGTTTGTTGAACTTTGATAACATATTCGGTGTCACTTTTACATTTCCTGCTTTATATTCTGCGTGGTGCTTGATTTAATTTCCTTGCTGGATATACTACTTATCTTATTGACACTTTATCATATTTGGTTGAGAGATACTGAAATTGTGTTGCATGTACTAAAAATTGATTAATATTTCATAGCTGCAATTTCATACATACTTAGACTGCCCTTAGGCTGCGTAATACTGTTTCTAGACTAGTTAACCTAGGAAGAAATTTGTAAATCTCCAATTCAACCCCCCCCCCCCCCCTTCCCAATCTTGGAATTGCACCAAAGTCAACAAATTTTATATTGAGTTAGTTACAGTGGGGGGCAGTAGAAGGGGTAGGGATAGACCTAAAATAACTTGGGAGGAGATAGTGAGTAAGGATTTAATATCCTTAAATATGTTAAAAAAAATGGTCCATGATCATATAAATTGATGGAAATGGATTCTTATAACCAACCCAACCTAGTGGGACTAATGGCTTGGTTTTGTTGTTTTTGTTGTTGTTGTATTATATCTTGTTCAAATCAAAAAGTACTCCAAAACCTCTCCAAATATAGAGGTATACTAGCTAAAACCTACACAGATACCATGAATTATATATGTGATAATAAGTCCTATTATAGTTGACATGATTTCAACTCATTTTATTTTGTCATTCGTGTTTAAATTTATCAACATGATAAAGTCAAAGTCAAGTTATTTAACCGAATTTCAATTCTTGACTATTTGAAATTTTTAGTTAATTCAATAGAACATTTCAATTTAAAATGATCGCTTCAATTAAATAAAAAAAAATAACTAACCAAACTATTTCAATGAATTATGCCTTTTAATTAAATTACTTTATTTAATATTTCAAAAGATTATTAATTTTATTTATGTAACTTTTAAAAAAGACCAGATGATGTAGTAAAAGCATGGAAAAGGGAAGGAGAGTGTTATATTCCTTAAAGAATCGTTGGCTCCCTCACCTATGTTGCTCGGGGGGGTGGGGGTGGTGGGTTTGTCCTCTTCTCTTGCCCCACAAAGTTAGGAAAAGGATTTCCCTCCTTCTCATCTCCGCTTATTCTAAAATCAAATATATTCTTTGCTTTCAAGTCCTTTTATTGAGGTCCATGCCCTTTATTATTATTATTATTATTATTATTATTATGTATTTAGCTCTGAAAGTTGTTGGGTGAGCTACTAATTAGTTGAATATTTTAAATAATTGAAATTTAATTAGAGCTGTCAATTAGTTAAATTAACTTAAATGATTGAGGAAAGAGATTTAATTGGATGAGTTATGTTAAGATTTTTTATTTTTTTTTTTTGTCAATTCTAAATTACTATCAAATTATTTATACAAACCAAATATTCAACATTATCCACCAACCTAAAAAAATTATTTACTTGATTTTTGGTATCATTTCTTCTGTTGGGGAAGAGCGGGGTTATGAAGGTGATGTCCAAAACGCAATGGTCTTAAAAATAAATAAATAAATAAATAAATAAATAAAACCTTCCCTTAGTCCAATCAACACTAAGTAGAATAATTAATTATTCCAAAACAAAAATACATAGCAACTAAACACACAAAATCAACCATATAAACACAAAGAGAACACCAAGATTTATGTGAAAAACCTTTCGGTGTGAAGGGAAAAACCATGGGATCGAAGTCTACTTCCAATCTTCCACTATTTCAAAGTAGCAGGTTACAATAGGTCTTCCCTAGTTAAAACTAAAGGCATACATAAAAAACAATCATAAAGAATCACAAATTCTTGGAATAGAAAATAATATGAGTTATCACCATCAAGGTGGAATCAAACTTGAATGAAAAATAGAGAGGTCTTGTCCAAAACAGGGGTTTCTGTCAAAGCCACGAAACCAAAGCTACAAAGTTGCAAATAACAATCAGACCGACCAGTAAGAAGAAGGATGAGTCACAAACAACTTGTCAACATGATAGCTCAATCAGACGAAAAATCATCATCAGATCATCAAGATCAAACTGACTATGCAGGTACCTTAAAAGTAGGAATAGCTTCCCAAGAGGGGGGTGAATTGGCTTTTTAAAACTTTCTCTTTAGTTCTTTTAAAGTCCTTAACTTCTTTTTAATATTTAACCAATTCTTTGACTTGTTTATTTATTTTGTCAATCAAACAAGAACTTGATTTCTTTTGAACAATCACAATTAAACATTCAATCTTCAACCACACTTTAAAAGTAAAAACAATCAAACAATTAATCACAATTTCCAAACCAACACAACCACAATTTATTTACCAAATATAAGTTCACTGCAACACTATTAGATTAATGAAATCATTCAAGATTTAAGACTCTTGGAATATAAAACAAATCTTTTTCTCATTTGTTATCATCAAAACAAGAGGTGAAAGCCTTGTTAGGCTAACAATCTCCCCCTTTTTGAGGATGACAAATAAGGAGCGAAAATTTAGAAAAAAAACTTGTAGAATGCTCCCCCTTACAATAAGCATAGATTCAAGTAATATTTCCCAATATTTGCATTTGCATAGTTTATTTATATAGTCAATTTTCATATTCCATTTTTCAACATTCAGCATAGTATTTCTCTAAAACGTTTCATATATTCAGTTCAGCATTTTATATAGTCAACATATAATGTTTTCAATCATTCAGTTCTGCATTTTATATAGTCAACATATAATGTTTTCAACACTCAATTTCGTGCATATTCAATTCAGCTCAATATTCCATTCAGCTCAAATATTCAATTCATATTTTTGCTCTCTCTAAACCATCTCCCCATTTGACATCATACAAAAAGGGTTACACAATTTCAATACAAAGAGCAAAGAACCATATAGATATGCATCTAGAGAACCATAAGTAGTACAACTCAAAAACACATCTTTAAGATGTAACCTAGAGCAATACAATGCATCACAAAAAAAGCTGTTTTTAAGTTTACGTCTTAAAGCTAAGAAATGTCAATCATCATGTCCTTCCAATTTTAAAATATAATGCATGATATCAATTGATTAATAGAAAAATATTATACACAAGTGATAAATCATAACACTCCCCCCGACAATTGGTATGCTCAATAATTTCTTTTCAGTCATAAGTTCAGAAGGTTCAAAGTTTTAGATTTAATATTAACATTAGAACTTACAGTACATCAAACTTATAACAAAACATTTCATAGGTTCAGAGTTTCAGAGCTAGAAACAAATACATGTAAAGACTCATAGACTTTGCCCACACATACTCCCCCTTTTTACATAAAAAAAAAAAAGGCAAAATAAATTCCGAATTTGAGCATGTGTAGCATACAAAGTAGTAAAAACACCATCAAAAGTCTATGTATCAAAGTTACTGTTACTATCTTCAACAATTCCTTTTCCTTTGGATTGTTGTGAGCCTTCTTCTTCTTCTTCTTCTTCTTCTTCTTCATCATCTTCCTCTTCCTCGTCATTGCCAGCTTCCTCTTCTTCTTCTTCATCTCCTTCTTTCTCTTCTTCAGATTCTTCAGCTGATGAATCATCACTGCGGGGTATGGAGCTAGTGTCCATAGGATCACTGTGTGAGAAACTACCCTGAATCTTCTCTATGCGCATAAGACGCTGATCTAAGGAGGAATAGTTATCTTGTAGAGTTTTAAGACCCTCGCGCATATCTCAGCTAAAGGGGGTGAATTCATTATAGAACGGTGTGAACCATGAGGGAGCTTCAGTGGTTAAACCTTCTAGCTGATCCTAAGGTCAAGGAGGAGGTGCAGCAGCTCCCCTCCGTTGTCTCCCTCCTTTAAGAACCACTCTTAATTTCGTTTTTCATATCCCATCTGTTTGAGAGTGGTTGAGGTAAAGAGTTCAAATCTGGTCCTTTTTATGAAAAAGTATGATGAAGATGTGATATTCTGATTTGCAAAGATCATATTAAGAGCTCCCCCGTATGGAAGAGTGACTCGTTTTGCATCCATCTATGCCCACATCCATTTCATAATGAGACTAGCCAAATCAAGTTTCTTCCCTTTTAATAGACACCACAACACAACAATCGATATACGAGAGATGATCATATGATCCAGCTTGTGGCAAAATGTTATTTGTGATGATCTTTTGAAGGATTTGGGCTCTCAAGTTTAGTTTCTTATAAAGTGGCGGATGTCCAAACTAGATAGGTTCATTCTCCACTATTAGTGGCAAAAACTCTTCTGGTGTAAACTCTTGTTGAAGTATCCAAGATTGGGCAAATGCAGGACATTCAAACTCTCCTAGAGTTATTTGAAGAATGGGAGCCAACGATTGAGGAGTGAGAATTACTTTCCTACCCTTGACTTCAATTGATAAGTTATTCTCTCCTTGAACTAAATTAGCATAAAATATTTTGATAAGATTTTGAAAAAGTCCTTTAGCTTGATAAACAATGAAGTTCTCCCATCCTATGATTTGAAACAATGGCAGAATATCCAGAAACTCTATGTTGAAGAATTGAACATCAAGAATCTTACCAAATATAGAATCTATGAACTGAAGACGGGTTTGATAAACATGCTTTGCATGAGAGGATACCAGCCATCGATCGATATTAGGATCATCTCTACCAGAAGATGAGCCACGATTTTCCATTTGCTTAGTTCGAGGCATTGTGAGCTTTTCTTGGAGCAACAGATGCCTTCTTTGAAACCCTAGAATACGTATGATTGAATTGAGAAGCTTGGAATCGAAAGTTTTAGCGCCGAAGATTGAAGGAGGTTTGATGTTTGGAACTTCGGGTGAGTGATAGAACTTGGTTCAGGAGCCTAGAGTTTACAAAATGTAGGGTTTCGCTCGTTTAAAATATAAGGACTCCGTGACTTCAGGCGCCTAAAGAATTTTCTGGGCTAAAATTCAACAGGCAATAGCCGTTCGGTCGCCTAAGGTATGGAGCTCAGGCGCGTGAGGTATGGAGCTCAGGCGCCTAAGGTACATGTAGGAGCTTGAGGTTATCTACTCAATCAACTGAAGTTCTTCAACTTCTAAAATTTCCTTGTTTCCTTGTTTTGAACCTTTCTAACTTATTTCCCTTATTGTATAATGGTTCAAGTTTCTCTTTTAATTGATGTATACCTATCTTGCAACAGCACTTATGTTATAAGCTTTTAGAGTTTCTTTTTTGTTTCATTTAATCATCCAACCTTTATGGATCCTTCTACTCTCTATTTTATTTTTGGTACCCAAATCTTCTTGGTTCCTTTTGATTTTTCAAGGGATGTTTCTTTTATTTTCCACACCTATTTAGTCTTCACACTTTTTCTCTTAAATGGACATTCAAATTTGATATGCCCCTTTTTTCTTACATTGATAGCATATTGTATTAGAGTAGGCATTGCTAGATGTGGTAGCATAGTCTTTTGATTCTTTTGAAAAATAACCCATATAAAGTTTCTTTTTCTTTGTATTTTCAACCCTGTTAAAACCAATTCCTTCTTTATTTAAAGTCATTCTTTGTAAGCCTGTCATTTTATCAAAATTAGCCTTCCCTTTAGTGAAGTTATGAATGATCTTCTCTTTATCTTCAATTTGATTCTTGAGATCATTTATTTCAATGTCTTTCTTACTATCAACCTTATTTTGTAATTTCTATAATTCTAAAGATAATTTTCTTACATTATCCTCTAATTTAGAAATATATATGTCTTTCTCATACATTGTAGTGGATAAGGATCGAAGGTCTTCTATCATTCTTTCATTCTTGCTTTCTAATTCTTTGATTTTCAAGTCTTTTTCCTTTTCAACAAGATTTTTGGATTCTAATTCTTTTGTCATAGATTCATTCTTACTTTCGATTTTCTTGATTCTAGAATCCTTTTCTCTTTTTGCAACCTTAAGGGTTTCTAACTCTTTTATTATACCTTCATTCATATTTTTCAATGAAGTGTTTTGTTTAGTTACTTTAATCAGCATCTTATGAACTTTGAATAAATCATTTTGAAGTTCTTCATATGATGGCATGCTCTCATTATCGGATTCATCACAACAAAAATTATTTGAAGATTTAGATGAGGAACTTTCCTCATTGTCCCAAGCCATAAAGCATGTATAAGCAACCTCTTGGTCACTTGATTCATTTTCTGAACTACTTGTACTCATCGTGTCCCAAGTAGTGGCTTTTATGGCCTTTTTCTTTTTCTTCTTAGGCTCTTTCTTTAGTAGTAGTGGACATTCTGGTTTTATATGTCCAACTTTATTGCAATTGTAGCACGTAGGAGTTTTATTCTTTAATTTCTTGCTAACTTCTTCATTTTATTCTTTAATTTCTTGCTAACTTCTTCATCTGATTCATCTGATTCAGATTTTTGATTTCTTCTTTTGAATTTGTTTCTTCTTCTTAGTATTCTTGCTAACTTTTTAGATATGAAGGCTACTTCATCTTCATCCATTTCTTCTTCACTACTTGAGTTGTCTTAAAGAACCTACAAGCTGATCTAAGGAAGTGGTTTTCAGATTTCTTCCTTTCGTTAGGGCAGTGACTTTTGGTTCCCATTTTGGTGGCAGCCCTCTAAGAATTTTCCTAATCATCTAATAAGTAGTGTAGGTTTTTCCTATAGCATTTAGGGAATTGATTATGTGAGTGAACCTTGTAAACATATTAGTTATGGATTCATCCAGGTTCATCTTAAAAGCTTCATATTCACTTGTAAGCATATCGATCCTATTATCCCTAACATCTATGGTGCCTTCGTAAGTGACTTCAAGCTTGTCCCATATTTCCTTAGCTGATTTACAAGCCATTACTCTATTAAATTCATTGGCATCTAAAGCACAATATAGTCTAAGTCTTTCATATCAATTTTCTCCTTAGGGATTTGTTTTCTATCAACTATCTTAGTGGGAATTTGGTCACCTTCCATAACAACCTCCCACGCTTTCCAATCCATAGTTTGGAGATATATTTGCATTCTCTTTTTTCAGAAAGTATAGTTGTGTCCACAAAAGATTGGAGGCCTAGTTGAAGATTGTCCCTCTCCAAAGGGAGCTACGCCTAAGTTAGCCATTTAGATTTTTTATAATTACCAATTAAGATTTTCTATAACCCGCTCTGATACCAATTGAAATTAGGAATAGCTTCCCAAGAAGGGGGGTGAATTGGCTTTTTAAAACTTTCTCTTTAGTTCCTTTAAAGTCCTTAACTTCTTTTTAATATTTAACCAATTCTTTGACTTGTTTATTTTATTTGTCAATCAAACAAGAACTTGATTTCTTTTGAACAATCACAATTAAACATTCAATCTTCAACCACACTTTGAAAGTAAAAACAATCAAACAATTAATCACAATTTCCAAACCAACACAACCACAATTTATTTACCAAATATAAGTTCACTACAGCTCTATTAGATTGATGAAATCATTCAAGATTTAAGACTCTTGGAATATAAAACAAATCTTTTCTTCATTTGTTATCATCAAAACAAGAGGTGAAAGCCTTGTTAGGCTAACATAGCTTCATTCCTGAAATTTCAGTAAACTATTTTCTTCTCTCCCTCACTCTTTTCTTGGTTGTCCCAAGGATACAAAAAGCTTCCTTTGTTGCAAAAATAGATTCCCAAATCAAGTGTTTTCACTTCTCCAAATATGACCCACCATCTTCCAAAGAAAGTCACAACCAACTAATTAATGAGCCACTCCATTCCAAGACAATAAGTGGGATACCACTAATCACAACATGGATTTCACTTGGGCACTAACCAAGACTTCCAAGAGGGTCATTTTATACATATAGATTATCCTCCACGTAGGAGGAAAACCCAACAAATCTCCCCCTCCTGACGATGTGAAGGAGTTCACCATACCAGCAATCATGCAACACGTTTTATGTTTTTCCCTTGATAGGAATTTTGTCATCATGTCTGAACCATTGCTATCAGTATGAATCTTTCCAATTTATAACAAGTCAGAATCCATTGCATCTCTAATCCAATGATATTTCACTTCAATATGCTTCGATCGAGAATGAAAAGTTTGATTCTTACAAAGATGAGTCGCACTTTGACTATCAATACAACACATACCTCTCTTGCTTGAACCCAAACTCCTACAAGAATATTTTCATCAAGAACACTTCCTTGCAAGCTTCAGTGGCTGCAATAAACTCAGCTTCAGTAGTAGAAATAGTAACACATTTCTATAACTTTGATTGCCAAGTCACAGCTCCTCCTATGAAAGTAATCAAGTACACCGATGTAGATTTTCTAGTATTAACGTCTTCAGTCATGTTTGCATCTATATAACTAACCAATAAATATTCTTCACTCCCAAAGTAAACACATAAGGAGGAAGTACCTCGAAGATACCTAAGAATCCATTTCACAACATTCCAATGCTCTTTACCAGGATTAGAGAGAAATCTACTAACAACACCAACTGAATAAGCTATGTCTAGCCTCGTGCAAACCATTACATACATCAAACTTCCAAATGTTGAAGCATATGGAACTCTTCTCATCTCTTCCTTTTCTTTCTCCGTGGAAGGACACTACTTGGACTCAACTTGGAGTGATTAGCAAGAGGAGAGCTAACAGCCTTAGCCCTCTCCATGTTAAATCTTTCAAGCACTTTCTCAATGTACTTTTCCTATGATAACACCACAGCTTCTTGGCTTTCCTATCATGAGTGATTTCCAAGTCAAAGATTTTCTTTGTTGGCCCTAAGTCTTTCATGGCAAAAGACTTACTCAAATCTTTCTTCAATATGCTAATCTTATACATTTCATGGCCGATAATTAGTATATCATCAATATAGAGCAATAAAATAAAAAAACCACTATCAAAAAATATTTTAATAAAAACACAATGATCGGAAGTAGTTTTTCCATAACCATGCTACTCCATAACTGATTCAAACTTCCTATACCTTTGCCTCGGTGCTTGCTTCAACCCATATAAGCTCTTCTTTAACCTGTAAACTAGATTTTATTTTCCTTTCACCTCAGAGCCCTCTGGTTGCTCCATGTAGATCTCTTCTTTCAAGTCACCATGGAAAAAAGCAGTCTTCACATCCATCTTCACTATCTCCAAATCCATAATAGCTACTAAACCAAGAACCACTCTGATAGATGAAGTCTTTATGTAGAACTAGAGAAAAAATATCATCAAATTCAATTCCCTATTTTTGGTTGAAGCCTTTCACAACCAACCTCGCCTTATACCTATGATGTGAACTATTTTCTTCAATCTTCAATATGTATACCCATTTATTCTTCAAAGCGCTCTTACCCATTGGCAACTTTACCAGCTCAAAAGTATCATTTTCATGTATGGATTTCAACTCTTCGTGCATAGCCTTCAACCGCTCTTCTTTGTGCTCATGTTCTACAGCCTCCTGATAACACTTTGGTTCTCCCCCATCTATGAGCAACATATATATTCATATGGGGAATACCTACTTAAGGGTTAATGGTCCCTCAATGATTTCCTCAATGGTATATCAGATGAAATTGGTGGCATTCTATCTTCTACAATCGGCTATTCACCTGGGTCAATTACCTCATCACTAACTGTAGGTGGATCTACATCACCCTAATCATCATGTGCATCATCTCCAACTTGATCAGAAATTATAGAAGGAGGAACTAGATCCAAATGAACCAAGTCATTGTTGTTTGTCTTTTCCTTTTCAACAAATTTTCCAATGTCCTTAACAGTTTGGTCTTCAACAAATACAACATCCCTGCTTCTAATCAATTTCTTCTCAAATGGATCATATAACCAATACCCAAAATTGTCATGTCCATGTCCCAAAAAGATACATGACTTCGTTTTTCCATCAAGTTTTGATCTCTCATTCTTAGGAATGTGTACAAAATATTTACATCCAAACACTTTAAGTGATGATAGGAAACATATTTCCCACTCCAAACTTTTTCTGGCATGTCACACTGCCAGGGAATACATGGAGAGAGATTTATCAAATGGACTATTGTACTCAATGCCTCACCTCAAAAGGATCTTGGCAACTTAGTATGTGATAACATGCATCTCACTCTCTCTATTAGAGTCATGTTCATCTTTTTTTGCCAAACCATTCAACTGAGGAGTTTTTGGAGGATTTTTCTGATGTCAAATGCCCTAAGTTATGTGATACTCATTAAATGGCCCTAAATATTTACCACCATTTGATGCACTTCAATTTTCTGCTGTTTCTCTTTCAACACTAGCCTGGAATTGTTTAAACACACCCAACATTTGATCTTTAGTCTTCAAGGTGTACACCCACGCTTTCTGAGAATGATCATCAATAAAAGTAACAAAGTACAATGAGCCACCAAGTATTCTAGTTTTCATAGGACCACACACATCTGAATGCACCAAATCTAAAACATTAAATTTTCTAGATAGAGGAGCACTTTTAAAGGATACTTTGTGTTACTTTCCAACTAAACAATGTTCACAAGGCTTTGAATGCATGCCTTTCATTTGAAGAAGAAGCTTTTTCTTGAATAGAAATTCAATTCCTTTCTGATTCATGTGTCCAAGTCTTTTGTGTCATAACTCTAAATTTGAAACATTCTCCACCGCATTGACCATGCCCTTGGAGAGCTTTGCCTACATCAAGTAAAGTGTAGAACATTTCTTTCCTCTGGAAACAACCATAGAACCTTTAGTGCACTTCCACTGTCCATCGCTAAAGGTGTTATTGTATCCCTTATCATCAAGCTTCCCTACAGAGACTAAATTCAATCTGATGTCTAGACTTTGTCTTACATCTCTAAGAATTAACTTGCTTCCATTGTGAGTTTGTAAGTATACATCTCCAATGCCAACAACTGTAGATAAGCCATTATTTCCCATCTTCACTCTGCCAATATCACCCAATGTATATGATTATAAGAAATCCCTTCTAGAGGTTGCATGAATGGAGGCACCACTGTCTATTACCCAACTAGTCTCCTAGGGGGTGAATTGGGTTTTAAAATTTTCTTTTAATTTTTTTCAAGAGTTATTAACCTGTTGTTGAATTAACAATCACACGACAAAGCTTTAGTTAATTACTCAATCCACAAACCAAAACTTAACACAAGTAATCAAAACTTAGACAATCAACCAACAATCAATCAACAACTTTAAATTAAACAACCAAAGATACCAACTTAAGATATAATATGCAGCTTCTTGGGAATTCTCAGCTTTTACAGGAATTCAAGATATTTGCTTGTTTGCAGCCCTGTGAATATATGTAAGCCCTATAATCCAACACTCTTTCCAAAAACTTAGACCTTAAATAAACTTTTAGTTAACAAGTCTTGAGTGTTGAACCAATCAACCTACTCCCTTATGGTTTCCACAATTTGTATTTCTCAACTAACGTACTTCCTTTCGGTTTCCAAAAATTCCCAAAAACAAATTAAGCTTTAGTTTATTTAACATCTAATCTACGCAGTGCATATGATCGGAAATTAAACCACAACCACGCAATTAATATATGCTGAAGATTAAAGAGAATAGAGAAAGAGAGTGACACCACATTTTTTAAGAGGTTCGGCTTATCCCCAGCCTACATCCTCGCCTTTGGCAAATACCACCAAAGGATTCCACTATGTTTTTCCTTTCCGGGTGGAACAAACCTTTTACAAGCGATACCCCTCACTCAAAAAGTCCTTAAGTAGGCTAGAGCAATGCCTCTCCAAGCAATACCCCACGCTCAGTCACTCCTTCAATAGGCTAGAGCAATGCCTCTCCAAGTGATATCTCACACTTGGTCAATGATCCAACAACCTGGAATCATCAAGAAACAAGAAACAATAGTTGCATACAAGAATACTCTCTCATAGAGCATATTAGTACAAATTCAATCACTATGTACTTCAATATTAAATATCAATATGAAATACAATGAAGCTCAAGAGAATTTATCACGGAGTTCCTTTTAAATGAGAATTAGCAACTTAGAACTCAAAAGTAGGATGGATCAGCACTTCAAAAATTCAGCACTTTAGTTGAGCAAAGATTTGAGCAGAGAGAGCAATAAGATAGCTTTCAGTTTACAAACAGATTTTTCAATTCTTTTGTTCTTGGATTTATTTTGATTTGCAAAACCATGTATTTATAGGCTTATAAAAGTAATGTTGTGATGCCCAAGATTACTTGGAGTATCTCCCAAGTTTTCATTAATTTTGGGGCACAAGAAACCTTTAATTGAAATTTAAAACATTTTAAATTTCTAGCCGTTAACAATGTTAAGACGACTGAAGTATCGGGTTCAGTCTTCTGATGTTCCTTAAAGCATTGAAAATTATAATCTAGACACAGGGTCAGATGACTGAACTAAGGGTTCAGCCTTCTAAAGTCCCATTTCTGACGACTGAAATGAGGCTTTAGTCTTCTGAGGGTGTACTACCTCTTTAGGATTTCTCCAGAAAATTCTTTAGTTGATTGATCTAATTCTTTAGTCTTCTGAAGTATTTCAGTCTTCTGAGGGTACTCCTCAGTCGTCTGGGCATACCAAATCCAGAATTTTCATTTTAGTTTTTCTTGATACATCTTAGCATTGTGAGAGTTCCTTGATTGTGATAGTGCTTATTAGAGATTGCTAATACTCCCATTGCTTACTTGATTAATTATTGTTGATTTTTGGGGAGTCAAGCAAAGAGTTTTCCCACAAATTTTTATTTGATAAATCTAGTGTTGGGATAAACTTAGTAGCTTATGGATCTTTGCATTGTCATTGCAAGAGTCCTATAGCTATATTTTTTATATGCAAATATTTTACAAGCCATATTATTTTTCAAGCAACTCTTGTGCCTATTTCATTGAAGAAAATATTTTTGAGTTGATTTGAATATTGCTGCAACATCTTTGAAACCCTAATTTATTATTGAGATTTGATATATCTTGTTTCAAAGAAATAGCTTGTTAGGACACTCTTAAGCACATTTGTGATTATACCTTGCTAAGTGTTGCTTGCACAAAAATCACATCACAGAGCTTACAATTCTTATATTGTTGATGTGCATTTTATTGATTGTCATTGGTACATATCTGCTTGATTGAGAAGCATAATCACTGTACCCGGTTTGTATTGAAAATCTGTTGTATTCTAAGTGTGGCCTGAGGGGGCGGTAATCCAGTCTGATAAAGATTGTTTGTAAAGGTTGAGGTCAGCCATGTGCTAATTGACCTAGTCGTTTAGGTGCCACTCACCCGTTAATTGAGCTCATAGTGGAATCCTTGTGCTTGTGAGCCAAGGCGGGGACGTAGGTAGGATTGGCCGAACCTCGATAACATATTTTGTGTCGACTCTCTGTTTAATTTCCACACTTTCAATTCCGCATATGTATGTTAGTACTTGAACTACTGTGAATGTTTTAATTACTTTGAATATTTGCATACATACTTGCTTGGGGAATTGAGTCTATTTTAGAAAGACCCTATAGGCTATGTAATATTGCTATTTAGTTTAACTTAGGAGATAAATTTTTAAATACCCAATTCACCTCCCTCCCTCTTAGGAATACACCAAAGTCAACAACTTTTGCAATAAGCTTAATTTGATTCAGATTTTCTTTCTTTTGATTTCATATGAATTCCCAAATCTTAATATTTTATTAAGTTAAGCCTTGTAAAAATCATCATATGATTTTGGCCAACAATGCCATTTTTGTTTGTATTTGTTATAATTATCAATAAACTCTTAAACTCATCTTTAAGATTTTCTATTTCAACTAATTCATTTGTTGAAAAATAAATTAAGTGATTTTTTAAATTTTTAAAGGGGGATGACTTAATTCATGGAGTCATTTGTTTATGAACTAGTCTTTCATCTTGGTACCCATACTTTCTTGGGTCCGGATGGTTTAACAAGAGATGTTTCTTTTACTTTCCAAACTTGTTTTACTTTCACATCTTTCCTCTTTAATGGACATTCAAACTTTATATGTCTCTTCTTGTTACATAAGTAGCATATAGTGTGAGTATAGGCATTAGAAGATGTGCTAGCATAGTTTTTGGATGCTTTCGTAAAGTACCCCATATAAAGGTCCTTTTTCTTTGTATTTTCAATTCCATTGAACCATATGTTTTCTTTATTCAAAGACATTCTTTGTGCACCTGTCATTCTATCAAAATTTTCTTTTCCTTTTGTGAAATTGTAAATTATTTTGGCTTGATCCTCATTTTTCTTCTTAAGATCACTAATTTCTAAGTTTTGTATATTTTTACCCTTTTCTTGCATCTTTACTTGGTTTTGAGACACCTTGGTAATTTTATTTTCTAATTTAGAAATATATATGTCTTTTTCTTTATCCATGGAAGTTTTGGACTTTAAATCTTCTAGCTCTTTTATTACCTTCTCATTCTTGCTTTCTAGTTTATTGATTTCGAACTTTTTTTCTCTTTCAGCAAGTTTTAAAGATTCTAACTCGTTCATAACACCTTCATTCTTGTTTTTCAATGATGTGTATCATTTAGTCACATTAACTAAGATCTTATGAACCTTAAATAATTCATTTTGA
Organism: Malania oleifera; assembly: GCF_029873635.1. NCBI lineage: Eukaryota > Viridiplantae > Streptophyta > Magnoliopsida > Santalales > Ximeniaceae > Malania > Malania oleifera. The sequence continues at coordinate 82,933,378 of NC_080422.1, read as the reverse complement.
AGTTTTTCATAAGAAGGCATACTCTCATCATTGGATTCACTAGATGAATCACTACTATAATCATTAAATGATTTAGATGAGGAGTTTTCCTCATCGTCCCATGTCATATAGCAACCAACCTCTTGGTCACTTGATTTATTATCAGAACTACTTGTACTCATATTGTCCCAAGTAGTGGCTTTCATTGCCTTTTTCTTTTTGGAATCTTTCTTAAGTTTTAGACAATCCGATTTTAGGTGTCCTACTTTCTTGCAATTATAGCATGTAGGTGGTTCTTTCTTTGTTTCTTTCTTATTAGTTTCTTCCTCATTTGATTTTGAATTCTAGATTTTTCTTTTGAATGTATTCTTCCTTCTTAGTATTCTTGCAAGTTTCTTAGATATGAAGACTATTTCATCTATATCCATCTCTTCTTCATCTTCATCGCTAGAGTTTTCGATTAAGGCTTTAAAAGCAATGGATTGTTGGGCTTTAGATTTTCCACTTCTTTCATTCATAGCCGTCTCATAGGTGAAAAGGGATCCTATGAGTTCATCTAGGGATGTATTTTTTAGATTTCTTCCTTTCGTTATAACTGTGGCTTTTGGTTCCCATATTGGAGGAAGTCCTCTAAGGATTTTCCGGATCATTTCATAGGTGGAGTATGTTCTTCCTAAAGCGTTAAGTGATTTTATTATGTGAGTGAACCTAGTGTACATATTAGTTATGGTTTCATTCTAGTTCATCTTGAAAGCTTCATACTCGCTTGTGAGCATGTCTATTCTACTATCTCTAACATCTATGGTGCCTTCATAGGTTACTTCTAATTTGTCCCAAATTTCTTTAGTTGATTTACATGCCTTGACCCTATTAAATTCATTAACATTTATGGCATAATATAGTGCATTCATAGCACTAGAGTTTACTTGCATCATCTTGTAATCAATCTCGGTTAAGTCCTTTTCTTCTTTAGGAATTTCTTTGCCATCTATGATTTTTTGTAGGAATGTAGTCACCATGTGTGACAACCTTCCATGCTTTCCAATCCATGGTTCGAATATAAATTCTCATCCTTTGTTTTCAAAATGTATAATTTAAACCACAAAAGATGGGAGGCCTAGTTGAGGATTGACGCTCTACTAGTTAGGATTTGCTACAACCCCGCTCTGATACCAATTGAAAGTTAAGGGGTTGTCCCAAGAGGGGGGTGAATTGGGTTTTAAAATTTTCTTTTAATTATTTTCAAGAATTCTTAACCTCTTGTTGAATTAACAATCACACAGCAAAGCTTTAGTTAATTACTCAATCCATAAACCAAAACTTAACACAAGTAATCAAAACCTAAATAATCAACCAACAATAAATCAACAACTTTAAATTAAACAACCAAAGATACCAACTTAAGAAACAATATGCAGCTTCTTAGGAATTCTTAGCTTTTACAAGAATTCAAGATATTTGCTTGTTTGCAGCCCTGTGAATATATGTAAACCCTGTAATCCAACACTCTTTCCAAAAACTTAGACCTTAAATAAACTTTTAGTTAATAAGTCTTAGGTGTTGAACCAATCAACGTACTCCCTTACGGTTTCCTCAATTTGTATTGATCAACTAACGTACTTTCTTTCAGTTTCCACAAATTCCCAAAAACAAATTAAGCTTTAGTTTATTTAAGATCTAATCTATGTAGTGCATATGATCATAAATTAAAAAACAACCACACAGTTAATATATGTTGAAGACTAAAGAGAATAGGGAAAGAGAGTGACACCACATTTTTTACGAAATTCAGCTAATCCCCAGCCTACATCCTCACCTTTGGCCAATACCACCAAAGGATTCCACTATGATGTTCCTTTCCAAATGGAGCAAACCTTTTACAAGTGATACACCGTGCTCAAACACCCCTTGAGTAGGCTAGAGTAACGCTTCTCCAAGCGATACCCCACGCTCGGTCACTCCTTCAATAGGCTAGAGCAACACCTCTCCAAGTGATACCCCACACTCAGTCAATGATCCAACAACCTGGAATCATCAAAAAACAAGAAACAATAGTTGCACACAAGAACACTCTCTCATAGAGCAGATTAGTACAAATTCAATCACTATGTACTTCAATATTAAATATCAATATGAAATACAATGAAGCTCAAGAGAATTAATCACCAAGTTCCTTCTAGATGAGAATTAGCAACTTAGAACTTAGAAGTAAGATGGTTTAGCACTTCAGAAATTTAGCACTTCAGTTAAGCAAATAATTGAGCAAGAGAGAGAAGCAAGATAGCTTTCAGCTTACAAACAGATTTTTCAATTCTTTTGTTCTTGGATTTATTTTGATTTGCAAAACCATGTATTTATAGGCTTAGAAAGTAATTTCTTGATGCCCAAGATTACTTGGAGTATCTCCCAAGTTTTCATTAATTTTGGGGCACAAGAAACCTTTAATTGAAATTTAAAACATTTAAAATTTTTAACCATTAATAGTGTTCAGACGACTGAAGTATCGAGTTCAGTCTTCTGATGTTCCTTAAAGTATTGAAAATTATAGTCTGGACACAAGGTCAGATGACTGAACTGAGGGTTCAGCCTTCTGAAGTCCCAGTTCAGACAACTGAGCTGAGGGTTCAGTCTTCTGAGGGTGTACTGCCTTTACAGGATTTCTCCAGAAAAATTCTTCAGTTTACCGAATTAATTCTTCAGCCTTCTGAGAGTACTCCTCAGTCGTCTAGGTATACCAAATCCAGAATTTTCATTTTAGTTTTCAAAAATCCTTTTTGCTCTCTTGCTTTGATTTCTTATAAAACATTTTATAGGGTTTTAAATAAGGTCTCTAAGTCAATGAATAACCCCTAGAAAAGCTTTCAACATATTTCACAAGATATTTAAATATGAAGTACTTACATAAAGACTTCCTTATGACGTTTGACATTCTAAACACTTAAGTTTTCATGCTTTTCTTTCTTTGAGTTCTCTTGCTTTGTCTTCCTTTGGCTCTATCTTGTCTTCAAGCTTTAATATACTTTAAGCTTTTAGCAAGTCCTCTTTAACATCCATGTTCTCATAATCTTCAAGCTTTATTAGATCATCTTTGAATCCATGTTTTGACTCTTTAAGCTTCATTTGATCATCTTTCTTTGGAACAATAATCCTTATGAGCATTTGACCTTGTGTTCACATATTTGAATCCTAAAATATCATCACTTAACAAAATAAATTAAGTTCATCTTGTTTGTTATCATCAAAACAAGATTTTAAGTCTTGTAAGGCCAACAGATTCTGACTGAGAGGATGAAGAACCTACAATTTTTTCTCCTTGTATCTTCATTCAACAAACTTCTTTTTACCAAACTCATAGATACAACTCCTTTAGGTGCTAAGTTTGTGATGGAAACTCTAAAAGTCTCCCAACTATCTAACAAAGAACCGAGAAGTCATAAAGCATGCGCCTCATCATTAAAAGAAATTTTCATAGATGTCAACTGATTTATAATCCCCTACATTTCATTCAAATGATCAGTAAAAGAAGTATCATCCCTGTATTTCAAACCCATAAGCTTCTTTATCATATATAATTTATTTCCCCCTATTTTTCCATAAAAAGCTCATCTAGCTTTGTCCAAAGTGAATGTGCATCAATTTCATTGGCCACATGGTTATGGACATTATCATATACTCATTGTCATATATAACCACATACTTTCCTATTTAACAATTACCAATAATCATCAATTCTAAAAACTATGAGACCAAAGTCCGCTTCCAATCTTCCACTATTTCAAAAAAGTAGGTTACAATAGGTCTTCCCGAGTTAAATCTAGAGGCATACATCGACAACAATCATCAAGAATCACAAATTCTTGGTATAGAAAATAATATGAGTTATCACCATCAATGTGGAATCAAAACTTGAATGAGAAATGGAGAGGTCGCACCTAAAATAAAAGTTGTTGTCCAAGCCACAAACCAAAGCTACAAATATCCAAATGGCAATCAGACTAACTAGAATGAACAAGGATGAGTCACGAATAAATTTCAAAATTTCGTCTCAATCGGACAAGAAATCTCCATCTGATTGTCAAGATCAAACTAACTGTGCAGGCACCTTCAATCTTGAAGTTTCAGCAAACTATTTTCTTCTCTCCCTCACACTTTCCTTAGTTGTCCCAAGGATACACGAAACTTCCTTTCTTGCAACAATAACTTCCTAAATTAAGCATTTTTGCTTCTCCAAAGATGACCCACCATCTTGCAAAGAAAGCCACAATCAACTAATTAACGAACCACTCCATTCCAAGACGACAAGTGGGATACCACTAATCACTTGGACATCGATTCCACTTGGACATTGACCAATACTTCTGAGAAGATCATTTTATACATGTAGATCATCCATCACTTGGAATGGAAACCCAACATCTTCTTTTTTTGGGTAAAGAAACATATTACAACAACACGTTTATTTACAATACTCATTTTTTGTTGCTATTGATCAGTTTTTGGTTAATTTTTTGTAGAAAACTAAAAATCAAATTTTATGATTTTTAATTATTTTGGCAACAATATTATCATTATATTTTGATAGCTAAAGTTCATTTTTGTCGATTAAATCTTTCATTTTATACATTAATTTTTTTATTAAATAAATGACCATGTAAATTTAAGATATAATAAATATCAATATTTAAAAGTTCTAATTAAAAAAATAATAAGCTATTCAAAAAATATTTTTATTATTTTTCAATTTAATTTACAATAGGGTTGTTCTTGGAGTACTAAAAAGTGAGTTTTAAAATATAATTATGAAGCATGTAAAAGAATTATAAATAATTTACATTTGTACTATAATGTAGCATAGTATTGTTTTAACAAAATCACTTTTTATGCAAAAAAAAAAAAAAAAAACAATTTTATTTATTTTATTTTATTTTTTTATTTAAAAATATTTACAAAATAGGTTGCTAATTTGGAGTTTTTAACTTTTATTTTTACTTTTTTATTTTTACATTTTTTTTTTTTTTTTGTAGTGATACCAAACAAAGGCCTTAATTTACAACCATAATAACAACCATGTTTTAAATTCTTTATATGAGGTTAGTTATAAGAAAAGTTTTTCAGCATTACTCACAATTTAGGACAATATATTTAGAAAGTTGAAATTCTACAACAATTTTTTTCTCTCAATATCTTATTTCATATCATAAGTTAAACTTGTTCAGGTCACATGTTTTTATCTATCATCGTTAGTCTCATGCTCATTGGACAGCTAACCATTATATAAATAATAGCATAAGATTTGTTCTTTTAAGTTGTGTGGTGTTAGGAAAAACAAGTATAATGCTTCATGCATATTAATGTTTCCTTATATAAGATTAAGAATTACATAAAAAGCTCATTAGAAGAGCGAGGGAGTTTATATAAAACTCATTATCTATTATAAATATGTGAGCCTACTAATGTCCTCTACAATCTACTTTAGGTGCACTCATCCTTGCATTTGATAACAATAAAATCATTCATGTTGAAACATTAGTCATTATAAATTATAAATTAATAAAAAAAAAATTTATTGATGTGTTTCTCTTTGTCTTATCTTCTAAATATGCTATAATTAACTCTTACCCTTTATGCTATTTGTTGGTGCATTATATTGATGTTTTTGTATTGTTAAATATTTGTTGCCTAATAGGAACTACAAGAACAACAATATGTGTCGTAGTATGTGGGACATCTATACAAAGAAAGTAGGCTGATGGGAAAAGTGGAGCAAAGTGAAGTGATGGCATTAGTTTTTGGGGCTTGTAATTTATTGTTTTATGGGTTGGGGGTGCGGGGGCAATGGCCCCACGGTACGGTACAATGGTATTTAAGGAATTTTTTTAATACTTATGTACGATTAAGGTTAGTATAAATATATATGATATAACCCTACTTTGAAATAGTGAAATTTAGTCGTCGCTTACTCCTATGGATGAGGCATACTACAGAACCAAGTTAAATCCATGTGTTTTTATTACTTTATCTATCTCTTTGTTTTTCATACTATTCATCATAATTGCCACACATTTCACAACAATATAAAATTAAGTTATATAAAGTAGTTGTAAATGAAATCTTTTAACTTTTTTCATGAAAACGTCCTATTAATGTTACATATTGAAAAACTCAAAAAGGAGTGAGCCAATTTGTGACACCCCGAACCCGAAACTGGGTCTGAAGTATTATTCTAAATAAATCTTTAATATTACATAAATGTTGACCTTATAGGTCACACCCGGTTTTGATAATAATGACAAATACTTAGGTATTTGATGGTTTTCAAGTGTTTGTGCAGGCTTAGATGAGTATCTCAAGGAATGACACTTGAAGCAAGATATGAAAACCCTGAAGATTTTAATTCATATTGTAAATTCAATAATGTAATATGGGTCAGTAATAGTAACTAGGGATATGGTCTGTATTAATTACCTGCATATCATGCATATAGGATATATGGTAAGTTCAGTAAGACCCTAGTATGACTCTAGGTCCCAACACTCATGCACATATATCATACAAAATACAGGAGTGTTAAAAATGCACTTAATTGAATATTATAAGGAATTTAAGAGAGCTCGGATGACCGACCAAACCCCAGGAGTTCAAAACTCCTCGGGCGCCCGAACTGTTGAGAAGTCAACAGTTTACTTAAACTCTCGGGCGACCAAACAAATTTGTGCATACCTTCTACGGACGCCCGAACCACCTAGAAAGGATATTTCACCAACTAGAGCTATCGAGCAATTTAGTTCAAATTAAGCCCGGGGCGACCGAACACATGAGTTCGGGCTACCGAACCTATGACCGGGCACCCGAAAATTTGAAGAAATTTTTCTGACTTTGATTCGGGCCACTAAACTGAAACTCGAGCTGCCAAACTAATTTAAAGTCCTTTTATTATTGTGTCTGTTTGGGCGACCGAACCACAGTTCAGCCACCCGAACGTCTCCGGGTTAAAAATATTTTAACTGTGGTAAATACGGGTTATTTTGGGTTAACTACATTTAAACACTTTGGAACTTTTCTAAGAATTCCCAACTAGTCCCAAATGGTTATAATATTTACCTTGCCTATAAATATAGGGTCATTTGTGAGAATTAGCAATTTCATTAGCCAAAAATCCTCTCTTTTGAAAATACTCTCTTTGTCCAAATACTCTCAAATTTCCATTCCCTTAATACATTTTGAGATTGTGAGAGCATATTTAGAATGCTTGTGATTGCTAGATTCTGAACTCCCATTTGCTTGTTTGATTGTGATATTCTTTTTGGGGAGTTTGGCTTAGTTTTATTCCACTGATTTCACATTATAAATCATTGTTGGGATAGACTAGCAAGCTTTGGGATCTTTGCATAATTGTTGCAAGACTTCTATAGTTTTTATTTTTGTTGTGCAAAAATATTTTCAACAAACAAAAATATTTTCAAACTAGTAGTGTGCTTATCTCACTGAAGAAAATCTTCTTGAACTAGTTTGAATATCTGATTGATATCTTTGGAATATTAATTTTCTATTGAAATGTGATTTACTTAAATTCCAAGATATTGCTTGTTTTGAACACTCTTGAGCATTTCATTAATAATACCATATTGAGTGTTGTTAGCAAAACTATTTGCATCACTGAGCTTACACTATATCCATATTATTGATGTGTATGTGATTACGCGTATTGGGTACATATTTGCTTTACATGAAAGCATAATCACGATACCAGTTGATTGAGAAAATATTGTTGTATTCTAGGTGTGGCTTGAGGGGGTGGTAATCTAACTCGGTAAGATTGTGTGTAAAGGTTGAGGTCAGCCCTGTGCTAATTGACTTGATTGTTTAGGTGCCGCTCCACCCATTTAAGTGTGCATTATAGTGGTAATCCTTATGCTTGTTAGCCAAGGCGGGGATGTAGGCAATTTTTCGAACCTTGATAACACTTCTGGGTGTCACTTCTTTTTATTATTTTCTGGTGCATGCTTAGTTAATTAAATTGTGCTATTTAATTTCTACTACATATTGCAATTGCTTTATTTTACTTGCACTAGATTGACTTTAGGGTTGTGAAAATACTGCTATTAGGATACTGACCTAGGTCATTAATTTTAAAAGTACCAATTCACGCCCCCTCTTGGGATATGGTAAAACTAACAATTAGTATTAGAACCACGTAGCATAGACTAATAATTATTTTGCAAAAGATCTTAGATGGCTCATAGCTTTGTGACCCCTTTCCCTGAGGGACCATCTTCCACACGACCTCCGATTTTCAGTGGTGTTGATTACACCTTCTAGAAACAAAGGGTGTGCATCTTCCTTCAAAATACAGATTGGAAGGTGTGGAGGATCGTCTCTAAGGGAAATTATGTTCCCATGAAAATAGAGGGTACAACTAGAGTTCCTAAAACTGAGGAAGAATATAATGATGATGATATGAAAGCTGTTAGTTTGAATGTCACTACTATGAATATTTTGTATTGTGGTCTTGATGTGAATGAGTTTAATAGAGTAATGGCATGTGCTACTACAAAAGAAATCTGGGATAAGTTAGAAGTCACATATGAAGGTATTAAGGATGTGAAAGATAGTAGGATAGATATGCTAACTAATGAATATGATGCCTTTAGGATGAATGTAAGTGAATCCATTCAGAGCATGTACACTTGATTCACACACATTATAAACTCACTGCATGCATTAGGTAAGACCTATCCTACATATGAGATGATTAGGAAGATCCTTAGAGGCTTGCCTCCTATTTGGGAAGCTAAGGCTATGGCCATTTTTAAGGGTAAAGACCTTAAGGCCATGACTCTAGATGAATTGATTGGTTCCCTGATTACCTATGAATTAGCCATAAATGAGAGACTCAATGAACATAAAATGGCGAAAAGGTGACTGCATTGAAAACCTCCACTAATACATCTAGTGAATGCAACAAACTTGACTCTGAGGATGACATGGCCATGCTAACTAGAAAATTCAACAGATTCTTCAGGAAGAATAGAAAGCTATACAAAAGATATAGGGAGCCTGCATCTGAAAAGGGAGAGTCTAGTAAAAGAAAAGAAAAATAAAATGCTCCCACGTGTGACAATTACAACAAAGTTGGGCACATCAAGCTGGACTGCCCACTACTGAAAAAGGAGGCTAAGAAAAAGAAGAAAGCCATGAAAGCAAGCACTTTGTGGGATAAATTAAGCAACAGTGACTCGGACTCAGACCGTAGCAACTCAGAGATTTCTAATCTATGCTTGATGGCACATGGTGATGAGGTATCGTCCTCTTGTTCTTTATCTTCATATTATTCGTCTTATGATTGTGATTCTGATTGCATGCCTACATTTAGAGAATTATAATTTGAATATATTCGTGTATCTAAACTGTTAAATAAAATGACCAAAGAAAATGATTATTTGAAAAAGAAATGTGAAAATTGGTCAAAATTGTTTGGAATTGCAAAAACTTCTCATGCTTCAATTTTGAAAGAAAAAGATGTGATGTTCAGCAACAACGCAAAGGGACGCATCATCGGCGTAGGTAAGGTTGGTAAGGATCCTTCCCTGATTATTGATAATGTTCTATTAGTAGATGGGTTGAAGAATAACTTATTGAGCATAAGTTAATTGTGTGATAAAGGATATAAGGTATCATTTGAAAATGATAAATGCATAGTTGAAAGTAAATCAGATCATAAAGTGCTTTTTACTACAGATCGCCATAAAAATGTATACATTACCACTTTTGATAACTTAGCTTCACAACAAGTAACTTGTTTTCCTGCAATAAATGAAGCTAGTTGGTTGTGGCATAGGTGCTTAGGACACGCTAGCATGGACTTATTGTCAAAACTAGTAAGAATTAGTAAAAGGCTTGCCTAAAACATCATTTTTAAAAGATAAAATTTGTGAGGCATGTCAAATTGGTAAGCAAACAAAATCTAGCTTTAAGAAAAAGCAATTTATATCTACCATTAGACCACTTGAAATGCTTCACTTGGATTTGTTTGGTCCTAATTCTACGCAAAGTCTTGGTGGTAAATCATATGCTTTTGTCATTGTTGATGACTTTTCTAGGTTCACAAGGGTGTTATTTCTCTCACATAAAAATGAATTATGTGAATAGTTTACTAAGCTTTGTAGGAGAATTCAAAATGAAAAGGGCTATAAGATAACCCATATTAAAAGTGATAGAGGCAATGAATTTAAAAATGAAAGCATAGAAAATTATTGTGACCTAGAGGGCATATCATATAACTTTTCTGCACCTAGGACCCCTCAACAAAATGGCGTAGTAGAAAGAAAGAAAAGGTCATTAAAAGAAATTGGTAGAACTATGCTGAATGAATATAACTTACCTAAATATTTTTGGACCGAGGCCATAAATACGGCTTATTATGTCATGAATAGGGTGTTGATTAGACTATCACTTAATAAAACGCCTTATGAATTGTGGAACAACCATAAACCTAATATTTCCTATTTTCATGTTTTTGATTGTAAATGTTTTGTGCTTAGGGATAATGAACATCTAGGGAAATTTGATTCTAAATCTAATGAAGGCATTTTCCTAGGCTATGCTCTTAATAGTAGAGCATATGGGGTTTTCAATAAAAGAACATTGACTGTCATTGAATCTATCCATGTCGTGTTTGATGAATCTAATTCATTTTCTAAGAAAGATGATGAAGAAAATATTGATATTAGAAAATGCTTAGACAAATTATCTATTGAAAACAATGTAAGTGAAAATTCAGAAGTAAATGATAAATCATCTAAAGTTTTGACAATGAAAATTAAGTTCAGGAGTTGCCTAGAGATTGGAAATTCATTAGGAACCATCCTATAGATCAAATCATAGGTGAACCATCCCGTGGTATAGCCACAAGATCTTCCTTGAAGAACCTAGTAAGTCATTCTACTTTATTATCCCAAGAAGAACCTAAAAATATTAAAGAAGCTATAGAGGATGAGTCTTGGGTGATGTCCATGTAAGAAGAACTTAATCAATTTGAAAGAAGCAGAGTGTGGACCCTAGTTCCTAGGCCTAATGATCATACAATTATTGGAACTAAATGGGTATATAAAAATAAGAAAGATAAGAACGGAATAGTAACTAGGAATAAGGCTAGACTAGTTGCCCAATGTTATAATTAGGAAGAGGGAATAGATTTTCATGAAACATATGCTCATGTTGTTAGGTTGGAAGTCATTCATATGCTACTTGCTTATGCCGCTTTTAAAAACTTTAAATTGTTTCAAATGGATGTTAAACGCGCTTTTCTAAATGGCTATATTAATGAGGAAGTATATGTAGAATAACTTCCACGTTTTGAAAATCATAAATATCCAGATCATGTTTACCGATTGTCTAAGGCCTTGTATGGATTGAAACAAACTCCTAGAGTTTGGTACGAGAGGCTTAGTGATTTTATGCTAGAAAATGGGTTTATCCATGGCAAGATTGACCCTACACTCTTTATCAAATCCAAAAATGATGATATGCTCCTAGTTCAAATTTATGTTGACGATATCATTTTTGGAGCAACTAATGATAAGTTCTGTAATGAGTTTGCCAAATGCATGCAAAGGGAATTTGAAATGAGCATGATGGGTGAGCTTAGTTTCTTTTTAGGGCTACAAATTAAACAAGCTGAATATGAAACTTTCATATGTCAATCTAAATATTTCAGGGACTTGCTAAAGAAATTTAATATGGAGGATTGTAAAATTCTTGGTACCCCTATGAGTTCTTCCATTAAACTTGATAAATATGAGTACGGGATCCCTGTTGATGTGAAATTGTATCATGACATGGTTGGGAGTCTTCTATATCTCACTGCTAGTAGGCCTGATATTATGTTTAGTGTGTGCATGTGTGCTAGGTTTCAGGCTGCTCCTAAGGAATCTCATTTAATAGCAGTTAAATGAATCCTTAGGTATCTAGTTGGAACTATAGAGTTAGGATTATGGTACCCTAAGCATACTACCTTTGAGATTGTAAGTTATACTGATGCTGACTTTGCCGGTAATAAGGTTGATAGAAAGAGTACCAACGGAACTTGTCACTATTTAGGACAATCTCTCGTTTCTTAGTTCTCCAACAAACAAAAATCAGTTACCTTATCCACAGCCGAAGCAGAATATATTGCGGCTGCAAGTTGTTGTGTTCAAACTCTTTATATGAAACAACAACTTATGGATTTTGGATTGCACTATGATATAGTACCGATTAAATGTGATAATACTAGCGCAATCAACATCTCTAAAAATCTTATCTCACAGTCACGAACTAAACACATTGAAATTAGACATCACTTCCTTCGTGATCATGTGTAGAAAGGGGATGTGGCTCTTGAGTTTGTCCGCACTAATGAGCAGTGGGTGGACATTTTCACTAAACCACTTCCAGAAGATAAGTTCATACAAATTAGACGTGAATTAGGTCTCATGCATAGTAGAGATGCCTCCTAGATATTTCATAGTTTGCATAAATTCAGGGGGACCTTTCAAATAATTTTAAAGTCTAACTACTAATATGACTATTGATATCTTTTATTGGCTTGGACTCTATGAAATTGATTATGTTTTGTAATGCATAATTCTCATATCTACTGCATGATGATGATTGCACTTATGTTTTATATCTTGATCATACTGGAACTATTTGAGTTGACTAGTTGTGGATAAACTATTAGGTCTTAAAACCTCCAAACAGATCATTTTTATACAAGAATTTTTTGGAAATGTCTTATTTTCAACGGGATGCTGCTGAAATTTTTAAAATTCCCAAACTTCTCGTGTATACAAATGATTCTTACCCAATGCCTAAGGCTATTAGTTTTATGGCCCTTTTTGCTGTTGCCAAAAGGGGGAGATAGATAAGAGGGCAAAAATTGGGTTGACTTGAAAATTTGATTGAATTGAACTTAAATGCAAAATTATTTTAAGTTTTACATAATGGTTTTACATAATGCACACTGTTAGAGGGAGCCTTCTAAGGCTATACCCATTTTTTGCATGATGTATTTGTCATCATCAAAAAAGGGGGAGAATGTTGACCTTATATGTAACGACCCAAGTAATAATGATATTTAAATAATAAAGAGGGAGGGAAATGGAATCAGTAGCAAAAGAAGACAGCCGACTTCGTCAACGAACACAGGGGTTTCGTCGACAAGGGTTTTTCAGGATCTCGTCAACGAGAAGATACTGCGAGAGGATTTTCGAGAAGTCTAAAATTCATCGACAAGGATGCAGGTTCGTCGATGAACTTTCTACAAGACTCGTCAATGAGCAACGTGGCTCGTCGACAAATCCCACATTATAAATAGTGCTTAAACTTAGTTTTTACGCAGAATTTCAGCACAGACACTCTCTTTCTTCTCTCATATGGCCTCTCCCTCTTCTCTCTTTGATTTTGGCCCCATCGTTCGCCAGATTGACGATTTGAGGCCACCACGACGCTCCTGACGGAGTTCTCTACAAGTCTGCTGGGCAGATCGTCAATGGGATCAAGTCGAATTTCTTCCCAAAATTGGGGTAAGGCCTTTTAGTCAATTTTTGGTCTTCTGTTAGTTGTACGAAATGATGTAGGCAAAGAAATATTGATATTCTATTCTGGCGAATGTTGTTTTCAGGGTGTTGAGTGGAGAGCCCTGCGGGGCTAGGACCGGTATACTATAAGGGTTTTTAATAGTCAAGTAAGGAAAATGTGCTATGCTAGGCAAAGTTAGTATGATTTTCAATATAATAAATATATTTTTACCAAATTATTGTTCACAACAGAAATTTACACAGTTTATCAAGTATGTTAAATATGTTTCAAAATTACTGTGTGGCTTGAGAATATAGATATAGTACAGAAACATGTTTTACAATATTTTTTAGAGCTATGTTTTACAAATTATACAGACTGAATATATTTTATAGTAATTACTGAATACCATGATTATATAGTTGATACAGACACAGTTTACAGTACCATGACATACAGTTTTACAATTTATTTTAGAAAATACAGTTGATACAGATACAGTTTATCACAGCGTCATGGTTTATACAGTATTACAGAATCATGGTAAAACAGATAGTTGTATATAGTGATGTATTCTATAATATCAGACCCTATTGGACCATACAGTTTACAGAGCACGGTACCATAACTACATACAGTATATAGAGTGCAACCACCTATTCAGATAATACGTGATATAAAGGTCGATCACATAGAACCCACGAGTGGATAGGCTCCCCATAATATATGGGTTGAGGAGGGCTGATCAGACTGATGGAGTATAGTGATTTATTCCTGGTTGGCCAGTCAGGGTAGATCCCGTCTACGAGCTACACAACCTTGTCATGAGGGGTTAAATCATGACACAGTTATCCACAGGGAAGTTTTTAGTTATTATTATGTTTATACAGATTTACAGAGAAAGAAAATATATATATATATATATATATATATATTAGAAGTACTTTGAGTAGAAACATAAAGTACAGATGTGATAAGCAAATGGGAAAAGGTGATGGTTATATTACTGGTATTGTTTTTACAGATTCTATGATACATGATCATATAGTAATAGATTTTCACAGTATTGTAACTCAATTGCCACACACTAGCAATAGCATATTTCGTCTTACTGAGCGTTGGCTCATCCCATTACTTTAACATTTTTCAGGTGATCCAAGTAGGCGAGCAGACCAGGCTCGCAGATAGAGGGGCCTCAGTATTGCCCTAATAATAGAGTGAGTATTTTTTGGGAATATTTTTGTATAGCCCTAGCCCGATTAAGGGTATTTTGGGGGAACAGTCATACATGTATACTTTGGGAACATTTTAGCACTCTGGTATTGTATATAATTATATATAGTTATGTTATTTGATTTCTGCTTCTCGCTACCTAGGTTGTTGGTTGGGTTTAATCCAGTTTGGTATCAAAGCATTATAAATGTTATAGTATAAAATTAAAAAAAAAAACTCAGTTAAATAGCAGGTCGTTATAATTTGGTATCAGAGCCTAGGTTGCTAGTATCAGACCTTGTTGGACCATACAGTTTACAAAGCATGGTACTGTAGCTACATACAGTATATAGAGTGCAACCACCTATTCAAATAATACGTGGTATAAAGGTCGATCACAAAAAGCCCACGAGTGGACAAGCTCCCCATCAGATATGGGTTAAGAAGGGCTGATCAGACTAATGGAGTATAGTGATTTATTCCTGGTTGGCCAGCCAAGGTAGATCCCACCTACGAGCCGCACAACCCTGTCATGAGGGGTTAAATCATAACACACAGTTATCCACAGGGAAGTTTTCAGTTATTATTATGTTTATACAAATTTACAGAGAAAGAAAAAAAAAAAAAATATATATATATATATATATATATATATTAGAAGTACTTTGAGTAGAAACATAAAGTACAGACATGATAAGCAAACGAGAAAAGGTGATGGGTTATATTACTGGTATTGTTTTTACAGATTCTTTGATACATTACCATATAGTAATAGATTTTCACAGTATTGTAACTCAATTGTCACACACTAGCAATAGTATATTTCATTTTACTGAGCATTGGCTCATCCAATTACTTTAACATTTTTTAGGTGATCCAGGTAGGCGAGCAGACCAGGCTCGCAGATAGAGTGGCCTCAGTATTGCCCTGATAATAGAGTGAGTATTTTTGGGGAATATTTTTGTATAGTTCTAGCCCGGTTGAGGGTATTTTGGGGGAACAGCCGTACATGTATACTTTGGGAACATTTTAGCACTCTGATATTGTATATAATTATATATGGTTATGTTATTTGACTTCTGCTTCTCGCTGCCTAGGTTGTTGGTTGGGTTTAATCTTGTTTCGTATCAGAACATTATAAATGTTATAGTATAAAAAATAAAAAATAAAAACCCTAGTTAAATAGCAAGTCGTTACAATTTGGTATCAGAGCCTAGGTTCTGTAGATTTATCTCATTGAAGAAAATCTTCTTGAATTAGTTTGAATATCTGATTGATATCTTTAGAATATTAATTTGGTATTGAAATGTGCTTTGCTTAAATTCCAAGATATTGTTTGTTCTGAACACTCTTGAGCATTTCATTGATAATACCATATTGAGTGTTGTTAACACAACTATTTGCATCACTGAGCTAACACTATATCCATATTATTGATGTGTATGTGATTACGCGTATTGGGTACATATCTATTTTACATGAAAGCATAATCATTGTACCATTTGATTAAGAAAATATTGTTGCATTCCAGGCATGGCCTAAGGGAGCGGTAATCCAGCTCGATAAGGATTGTGTGTAAAGGTTGAGGTTAGCCCTGTGCTAATTGACCTGGTTGTTTAGGTGTCGCTCCACCCATTTAAGTGAGTATTATAGTGGTAATCCTTATGCTTGTTAGTCAAGGCGGGGACGTAAGCAATTTTTCGAACCTCAATAACACTTATGGGTGTCACTTCTTTTTACTGCTTTCTGGTGCATACTTAGTTGATTAAATTGCACTATTTATTTTTTGCTACATTTTGCAATTGCTTTATTTTACTTGCACTAGATTGACTTTAGGGTTGTGAAAATACTGTTATTAGGATACTGACCTAGGGCATTAATTTTAAAAATACCAATTCATCCCCCCCCCCCTCCCCGAGGGGTTGGGATCACGGTAAAGCTAATAATAAATACACAACGGAAGATCTAGATCTTCATAACAATTACCAGAGTAACTAAAATATCCCAATATAACAATAAATCCATCCCAGTATCACAATGAAGTTCTAAACTTATCAAAAATATAAATAAAACAACAACAATATCTCCAATATCAATTTAATACATCCTTAGGAATTTCAAGATAACCCAGAATAAAAGGATTAACAATTAACTAAACCTCTCTATCTAATCCCACTCACGCTTTCACTACACTACTTTGACTTCGACTAATCTTCTCATAGCATCTGAAAAATGTTATGTAATCATGGGGTGAGACACCTCTCAGTAAGAAGGAATAAATTAATACCAATGTATGGCAAATGAGTTTCTATGTAAACAAATATATACATTAATATAACTTTAAATGAAACTACATTTTATAACTGTAACTCACAATCATAATTGAAAATACATGATTCCCATTACATCTGCAAATATGAGTAAAAGAACCTCCCTGCATGGATAACCGACATGTATAACCCCCATGATGGGTTGTGCAGGCCGAAGGTTGGACTTAGCTTGGTACACCAATGCTAAGTTAAAGTAACTCATTTGTTAGTCCGATTTGCCTACCAAACCTGGCCGATATACCAGGAACATACTCAACCCCTCTCGCGGGCCAAACCGACTTTCCATACCAACATTGTTTTGAATAGTGTGGTTGCACTAATACTGATCTAATCCATCAAGGTTCTTAAACCATATAATGCATTCTTTTTGACATTTCTCGAAATCCAATTTATTACCATAATGTAATCCCCATAGATATATAATAAAATACCACTTCATAAAATCTTACTATAACAGTACCATACCGTGAAAATCCCAATAGGTTTAATTTATACAATAAACTAAATTAATCTCATGCCACACATTTTAAACAATAATTCATACTTTAATTCATAATTTAATTAATTTCATATACTCAGATTAAAATCAACATAATATCCATATAATTATATTCTTCAATTTAAGCAGTTAATTTTTTAAAACAGTTGACATAATTTATTCCCGTTACCTTAGCCTTGGAGTGGTGTCTACGACGTCCAAATGACAAATCCGCTCCGGTTAAAATGTTTAGGAGCGAACCTGAGACCTGGATATGGTGTTTTTTTTTCAATCCGGGCAAGAAATGAATAGAAATTGAAGAGAGAGGAAAAGAGACAGTGAGGAGAGAGAGAGGGAGAGTGGCGAGAAGCACCGGGGGTCTCTGTAATTCAATTGGAAATTGAATCCTAAAGCTTCTAGCTTCAAGATTCCTTTATATATATTATAATAATATTATAATATTATATTACATTATATTAATATATTAATATGTTATATTATATTATTTAATTAATAATTATTATTAATTAATTAATTTCAAATTTTAATTTTTTTTTATTTTTTATTTTTTATTTTTTTAGGATCATTTTACTAATTTTGTATAACTATTTTTGGGGTCGTTACATTCTCCCCTCCTTAGAGAAATTATGTCCTCAGAATTTGATAAATACAACTCCGAATAAATTCTCTCGTGACCCGAATGAATTTAAGTTAATTTCAAATAACAACAATCAGGAACCCCACAAACTTAAGCTAGACTCGCAAACAATCCTATCCTCCTCCTCACGCAAACCTAAACTCTGGTAACATCTTTTCTAGAGTTTACAGAATCTGTATCCTAAGTTCTGATACTAAATGTGACGCCCCGAACCCAAAACTAGGGCCCGGAATGTTATTCTAAATAAATCTCTAATACCACATAAATACACAATAGAATATCTTCATAACAATTGCCAAAGTAACTAAAATATCCCAATATAACAATAAATTCATCCCAGTATCATAATGAAGTTTTGAACTTATCAAAAACATGAATAAAATATCAACAATATCTCCAATATCAATTTAATACATCCTTGGGAATTTTAAGATAACCTAGAATAACAAGATTAACAATTAATCTAAACCGCTCTATCTAGTCTCACTCACGCTTTCACTACGCTACTCTGACTTCAGCTAATCTTCTCATGGCATCTGAAAAATGTTATATAATCATGGGATGAGACATCTTTCAGTAAGAAGGAATAATTTAATATCAGTGTGGCAAATGAGTTTCTGTGTAAACAAATATATCCATTAATATAACTTTAAATGAAACTACATTTTATAACTATAACTCCACTCATAATTGAAAATACATGTTTCCCATTACATCTGCAAATATGAGTAAAAGAACCTCTCTGCATGGATAACCGTCATGTATAACCCCTATGATGGGTTGTGCGGCCCGTAGGCTGGACTTAGTTTGGTACACCAACACTAAGTCAAAGTAACTCATTTGTTAGTCCGATTTGCCTACCGAACGTGGCATGTATACCAGGAACGTACTCAACCCGTCTCGTTAGCCAAACCAACTTTCCATACCAACACTATTTTGAATTGTGTGGCTGCACTAATACTGATCTGATCCATCAGGATTCTTAAACCATATAATGAATTATTTTCGACATTTCCCGAAATCCAGTTTATCACCATAATGTAATTCCCATAGATATATAATAAAATACCACTTCATAAAATTTTACTATAACCAGTACCATACCGTGAAAATCTCAGAAGGTTTAATTTATACAATAAATTGAATTAACCTCATGCCACACATTTTAAACAATAATTCGTACTTTAATTCATACTTTAATTAATCTCATATATTCAGATTAAAATCAACATAATATCCATATAATTATATTCTTTAATTTAAACGGTTAATCTTTAAAAACAGCTGACATAATTTATTCCCCTTACCTTAACCTTAGAGTAGTGCCTACGATGTCCCAAGGACAAATTCACTCTGGTTAAAATGTTAAGGAGCAAACCTAGGACCCCAAATATGGTGTTTGTTTTTCAATCCAGCCAAGGAATTAAGAGAAATTGAAGAGAGATGAAGAGAGACGATGAGGAGAGAGAGACAGAGAGAGAGAGTGGCGAGAAGCACAGGGAGGGTCTTTGTAAGTCAATTGGAAATTGACTCCGGATTCCTTTATATATATTATAATAATATTATATTATTATATTATATTAATATATTATAATATTATATTATATTACTTAATTAATAATTTTTATTTATTTATTTATTTTAAATTTTAATTTTTATTTATTTATTTTTTAGGATCATTTCACTAATCTTGTATAACTACAATGAAATTAGTTTGTCCCATAAACAAACAAAATATAATAGAATGAAAGATATATACTGATGCATAAAAGAATAAAATTTAAATATAATCATTTTTTTAAATGACACTCCACCCCATACATTTTTACTAACTACATAAACCTCTTGAAATGATTTGTGAGAAAAGAAATATTACACAGAAAAAAAAAATTATTTTGTCAATAAAATTTTTATCTCTGATAATTCTTTGTTAATATTGTCGAAAATTCAGTCAATTCTATAGTTATATATAATTCTCAAAAACCTAAAGGTATAGTATGTTATTTAAAATTTTCGAAGATAAATCTTAAATTTAAGTTTGTCTTATGTTTGGAGAATCTTGAATTTGGATTTGTATTGAATTTAAATAAGATATAATATAAAATTCAATTAAATTTAACTTTTATAATTTTATATATACATACCGTGCATTCAATGACACGCGCTTTGGAGGCGAGTGTAACTGTGTCTGAGACCAGATCGGTCTGCTTCACTGGCATCCGCGGAGCTCCCCATTGTACAGACAGGATCAACGTTGGAAAGCTTGCCCTTGTGTGGGTCAGGTCGCTTTTATCCTCTACTCATGCGCACCGTGGGCGCGTGGAAGCTACATTTGGGCCTGAGCTTCCCTTCCTGGCCCACCAGCCCCAGTCCAAATTCTCAAACTAAAGCTTCGAATCAATCTCGATACAGACAAAGGTCATTTCAAGCATTCAAAAGAAAGGGGCAACTTGAAATTTATGTGCTCATTTTCAACGGTCAACATTGCTCTTTCTACGGTCAAATTCATCTACTCAGTCATGAGGTTAAATTAATTAGGATTAATTATCTGTTTAAGTTAAATTAATTGAACTAGCTAGGTCAAGATATGAATTTGATCAATGGTCATTGAGTTTTTTTGGGGTTCAATGCTTTATTTCATTAATTATTTTCTATCAAATTCAATTTTGTGAATATTCACCTATGAAATTGAATAGGTTAGCTAGCATCATCTTCTTCAATTAAAATTAGTTGACGAAAACTAGTCCAAATAATTGAATCGATCATTAAGTTTGGTATTCAATAATTTAATTAAATTCATTTACGTGATCTCATGTAATAGTATCGAATTGAATTCTATCACTAGTACATACCCAAATTTGATTTCTCGAAACATTAAAAAATTTGGACCATGAAGCTCCAAGCTAGATTCACTGGACCTCAACCAATTACGAAGTTTGATTCATTTAAGTTTTGACTACAAAGTCAATGGTAGAAAATTCACCTATATGCATGAATCCATAATAGCAATTGATGAATTACCCAAAATGTACGAAAAAATCTAGACTACTAAGTTTTAATTTTTATTCTACTTCAAAACTAAGTCTATGGTTCATCCGCTAGTAAAGATTTTCCTGCCTCGTGCAAAGAATTAGTATCCTTTTATTTTAGTAATTACATGCTAAACATTTCTTTGAATATAGGGTCAAACCATGGGTAATGTTTACTTTGAGAGTGTGTCCGTGGGTCTCTATGTATATGGGGCCCATTCGGGCCCATGCGTCATCCTCCCAATGGATCCTACTTATTTTCTATAAACCACTTGAAACCCTATTTTTGAGTGGTGTGTCTCATGCACGTGTGGGAAGGATATGATTTTTCACCTGGGTATATGGGATAATAATAATAATAATAATAATAATAATAATAATAACAATGATTTAGGGATTTGGCCATGAGAATAATGTTGTTTAGGCCCACGTGATCTAACATGGGCTCGCTCATATTCCCGTAAAGATATTCAACATCTTGTAATAGTTACTACATACTTACTATTATATGTCCTAGCCCATGTTTTCTCGCACGGGTACTTGATTCTTTAGAAAATTAATAAAGAGTTAGTTTTCAAATTTTACAAAACTATAGTTAGTCCAAAATAAATTCAATGTATGCATCAGCCTTCTTGTTCCCAAATATAATAATGAGACAATAGAGAATTCAATTTCCCTCTCCTTTTTCTTACTTGTGTTTTTGTATATCATAAATCAGATTTTAGTGGAAAAACTTCCCATTGTGTATCTTTGATCTTTTCAACATGTTTGATTTGAATAAGGAAATTGCCAAATGGTTGTTTTCAGGTGGGATTTGTTTGGATAGGTTTCTTTTTCCGATGAGCTTCTTCTAGATATGCTTCTTTAAGTATCTCCCAAAGAATATTAATACTACAAGACTGGACAACCTCTCTACATTTATATATATATTTTAGCCTCTTCTATTGTTAGGTGGAAAACCAGCCTACCACTATTTAGACACACACGTGATAAGTTTTTTCCCCCTTTATCTTTTTTTTTTTTAAAATATATTAAATAATACCTTTCTCGAGAAAATATTTCCCAGAATAACCCTGACGTAATCTCGCTACTTGGAGTAGCAAGATTTGTTTCTACTTCAAGTAGCGAGATTTGCCACGTGTCATTTCCATAAAAAATATATTATTTAATATTTTTTTTTAAATATGATAAATTGGAAAATAAATTATTCTGCGTAGTAAATTATTTCCCGATTTATTACGCAGAAAAATTTATTACGCAGAATAATTTTTTTAAAATATATATTTTTATATTAAATATAAAGATAAATATATATATTTTTGAACAAATCTCAAAATTTTAAAATATATATTTTTATATTTTTCACTAAATCTCAAAAATACTATCTTCTATTTAAAATTTTAAATTAAAGTGATTCACATATTATTTTGGATACCACAATTTAATTTTTAAAAGTTGGTAACAAATGATCCTAATTTGAATGTCTTGTTGATAATTAGGCAGAATTATATTTAATAAATAATAAATTAACAAAATGTAAAGAGAATTATTTAGAGTTTGAAATGGTTTTTATTTATCGTCCCGCGACAAATCCCCAAAATCGTCATCGGTTTTCTCTCCTCTCCAGAAAATCGTCGCCGATTTTTCTCCTTTCTCAGCCGAAAATCTATTTTTTCCAATTTCTTTTATTTATTATATTTTCTGGGTATTTACACCCAATTTTATACCTTTTTTATATGTATATTCAAAATATTTTTTAAAAAAAGCTAAATTTTTATAACTTTTTAAAATTTTAAATATTAGAAAATAAAAAATATCTTCCACAACTAAGCAAGTCTTTAACATTTTTTTTTTCTCATCTCTTATAATATAGATAATCCATCTTTACTTTGAATAATAAATGTATACATAATTATCATATCTTAATCTTCTCTCATTTTTTTTTATTAATTGAACAAAACAATAAGTAGAAACACCTAAGAATTAGTCTTAGAAAGAGTATCCCACATAATTAGAATCCATAAATAAATTAATTAATTACACAAATCTTTGACTTAAGAATATTTAACCTCAAAAAAGCCAACATACTTTTTTTTCTTTTTTTGTCTCTTAAAAAGAATCAACTTTTTACTTTTATTTTTTCTATTCATCGATCATAAAAAATCAGTTAATAATTAAAATAAAAAATTATATTTGGGAATTTGAATTCAAGAGTCAAATTTAAATTTGGGTAATATTATAAAAAAATATTTATTTTTTGTACAAATACATAAAAATCATATTCATAATTTAAATTTCAAACTCTAAATATATATTATTATTTTTAAACATTTTTTAAAAATAAATAATATTTTTGAACGTTATATTTTCTGTCCCTTTAACAAATTGTCAGTGCATATATATATATATATATATATATATATATATATATATATATTTGGTGTCAAAAATATTTGTTGTGTCAAACTCTAAATAATATTTGTTGTGTCAATATATATATTAATTTTAGGTACAATTAAAATTGGTAATTTAAAATAAAGTTCAAATTTTTAATTTATTATACAATAAATTCTTTTAATATATTTTTTTTAAATGATAAATCGGGAAATAAATTATTCTGCGTAATAAATTATTTCCCAATTTATTATGCAGAATAATTTATTTCCTGATTTATTATTTTTTAAAAAAATATATTAAATAATCTTTTTTTATGGAAATGATACGTGGCAAATCTCACTACTCCAAGTAGCGAGATTACATTAGGGTTATTCCAAGAAATATTTTTCTAGAAAAGGTATTATTTAATATATTTTAAAAAAAATTGATAAAAGAGGAAAAAACTCCACATGTGATGGCATGGATCTAGCTAGTAGTTTTTAGGAATTTAATTAATTTCTCCATCTTAGTCTTCATATATTTTTTTAAAAAAAAATTAAAGTGGGGATTTGTTAGAATTTATTGGAAGATATCTACCTCAGTATTTTTTTATTTTTTTTCCACAAACTTCTGCTGAAAAAAATTTTGATCATCAAAGAATCAATAGATAAAAGCTTCATTTGGAACTCGGAAAATACTAAAGAAATGAAAAGAAAATATTAAAGAATTCATATTGATTCTACAGTATATCATTAATATTCTGCTTTTTCATATTTTTAGTCATATTAAAGTATGCTTTCATTTTCAATAATATTTTAATATAGAATGAAAATATAATGGAAAATGAGTTTCCTCCTCCTTTTCGTTTTCTTTCCTTTACCCAAGTAAAATTTTTCATCCAAACAGACCCAAAATGTTCAAATTAAGAACTCATGCTTACTGCTCCAAAAAATCCTATGAGGGATTATAGAAAATATGAAAACTTGATTTTATGTATTAAATGAGACCATGTGATTAGATACCGGTCTTGAAATTTTGGCAATATTTTATATATATTTTAAACATTTTCCTTAAATTCAACTTTGTTTTGAAGTTCCATTTTGAACTTGAAAGCATTAGAGAAAATATGAATTATCAAATTTTTCATATTTACTTGTAAAATAAAAGTGAATGAGAAAGAAAACAAAAAAATAAATATATACCAAATTAATAAACAATTTTTTTTATTTTAAGCATAACTAACATTTGTCCCCCCCCCCCCACCCCCTGTTTTTAATCATATTAGACAAAATTTTTATTTTTAGTAATATTTGGTGTACGAGAAAATGTTGACTTTGGTATATTCCAAAAGGGGGGTGAATTGGAATTTTAAACTTATTCCTAAATTAAACCAAATGTTAGCAGTATTTCACAACATATGATCTTTCTATGCAATCTCAATCAAATATTTAAACAATTAAACACAAACATTCAAGTGCTGAAATTTAAAGTGCGGAAATTAAAAGCATGCACAAGAAATGTTATCGGGGTTCGGCTAATACTGCTTACGTCCCCGCCTTGGCTCACAAGTATAAGGATTCCACTAAGGGCTCACTTCACGGGTGGAGCGACACCGATTACAACCAAGTCAATTAACGGGACTGATATTAACCTACAACTACACCTTACCAAAATGATGCACCTAACTTTTCTAACCGAGTCAAAGTCAATCTAGAACTTTTGACAGGACAAGTCTCCCTCTTCCGAACACACGTCGGGTATACAATTAAATCACAATACAGGATGTGTACAAATTATATGCTTCTCAAATAAGCAAATTTGCACCAGTATCAATCAAAGCACATCAATAATATAAGAACTATAAGTTCAGTGTTATATGTGTGCAATCAACACTCAATATAATGTCTATATTCAATCAAACATAAAAAGTGTATCAACAAGCTAATCTTTGAAACTATGTATAGATGTAAATCTCAATCACAGTTTAGAGTTTCAAAGATTTGTACCAAGAGTATTCTAAATATCTCTAAAAAATATTTTTTTTAATATTCAAGCACAAGAGATATTTGAAAAAATGAGCTTGTGAAAAGATTTTTGTACACTCAAAAATATAAGCTCAATAGATCTTGCAATGAAAATGTAAAGACTCACTAACTACAAGATTTTTCCCACATACAGATTTATTAAATAAAATTGAGGGGAAAATCTATGTTTGACTCTCAATCCAAAATCAAACAACCAATGTATATGAGAGTTTCTAGCAAATGAGAATGACAAATAACCACTCAAAGTAGTCTCACAAAATTTGGTTTAGCAAAGGAATGATAGTATGTGAGGATATAGGGTTTATATTTGGAAAAATCTCTCTCAAAAATATAGAGGATATTTTACTAATCAAAAGTGTTAATCACCTCCTAATCAGAGCAAATGAACTTCTATATATAGACTTGCCGATTTTATAACCGTTGGGGATACATAGGGTATTATTAAATTTATTTTAAAAATGTTTAAGAAAATTAACCCTGTTTAACCCCTCTTAACCACGGTAAAAATTTGTACAACCCGGGAGTTTCGGGCGCCTGACCTGTGGTTCGATCGCCCGAACAGACACATGAGAAAAAGTATGTTCTTCATGTTTAGGTGCCCTAGAAAGAGAATGATTTGCTGAATCGAGGCGATTTTCTAAAAGTCTACAATTTGGTCGCCCGGTATCAAGTTCGATTTACCAAACTTGCATGTTAGGTAGCCTGAGGCAGTTTTGAAGGTGAAAGTTTGGGCTTCCGAGTTGGTGGAAAAATCAGGCGTGCGAGTTCGGCTGACCGAGGACGGTGAAGTCTTTTTTGATTCGGTCGCCTGAAGTCAGGTCAACTATTTGACCTTTCAACGGTTCGGTCGACCGAGGTGTTTTAAACATCAAGGTTCGATCGCCCAAAACCTCACTTTCTTTATACCTTAAATCCTGTTTTAATTCAAAAAGAACCCCTAATAGCATATGTGATTTTAGGGACTAACCTAAATGTAAGTGCAAGGACCTAGGGTCTTTTCTAAGGTCTAGGCATTTTAACTTAGCCTAAAAATTTGGCATTAATATAAATTACTTTTAAGGTCTTTGAACTTGTAGTTTTTACATGCATGATGCACATTAATTATTACATACCATTCTTACTTAACTATTACAAACCCAAATTAAACATAATATAAATTACAATAAATGACTATTTTGGGTCTTTATTCTTCAAGTCACTTCATACTATTATACGATCTTGCTAATATGAACCTGCACACAAACTTGATAGACATTAAATATTAGAGTATTTGTCATAATCAAAATCGGGTATAACCTATAAGGTCAAGAAAAAATATAATAAAAAAATAGATTTATAAATGAACAAAATTAATTTTGAGCATCACCAACATTCATTTTTTTTATTTTTTAATTATATTAGAATAATTTTTTATTTTTAGAAATATTTTGTTATGAAGAGAAAATGTAATAGAAAATAAGTTTTCTTCTTATTTTCCATTCTTTTCCTAATCAAATCCTTGATCTAAGACCCTAAATGTTGAGTTATTTTTTTTTAAATTATTTTAAATTTTTCAGTAAAATTTTTTATTTAATAATTATAATTAGATCTTAGCCTTAATAATATTTGTTATATAGAGAAAATATTATGAAAAATATGTTTCCTTCTTATACTCCATTACTTTGCATAATCAAAAGCCTTGATCTAAACGGACCCTATGTATTGGGTTTTTTATTTTCAAATTGTTTTTAAAAATTTGAAATTACTCAATAAAATTATTTTTTAATAAGGTAATTATTATTTCAACCTGACTCAAAAAAAAATTTATAAAATTTTGAAATTTTAAGATAAATTTATAATTTAACTTTTTTAGCAACTAATAATAAATCAATCCAAAATTTATATAGCTAAATCATAATTGGCTTAAATCCAAGCAAATTTAGGACTTTATTAATCATAACATGAGCTTATAAGGTGCATATGTAGGTCAAATTTTGAGTTGCTATTATAATAATTTGAGGATGAAAATCTAATTAGTTTCAACCATAAAAACACTTATTCAAAATAGGATTTTAAAATGGAAACTTTCCAATAAATTATAATTAATAAGTTGATTAATATTTTGAAACTGAACCATAAATAAAATTTTTAATATTTTGAAACCACAACATAAATTTGAAATTTAATTTTTGTAACAATTAATGATAATTAAATTATAATTTTATATAACTGCTATTCATAATTGAATTTAAATTTTTATAACTGATAATATAAATTGATCTCAATTGTCCTATATTTTTTTATTCTTTTAATTATTTGAAGCACAAGTATTTTCATAATTATTATCTTGAAACCGCCTTGGTACCTCAAATTAAATGGATTTATTTCAAAACAGTCTTATGAATTTATAATTTAATTTTTGAAATAGTTGACTCTCTCTTAAGTGTTTCACTGTAAATATATGTCATCAAAAGCATAAAGAACACATAGTCCACAATGTATCTCTCGCCCTAATCCATGAAATCTCATGTATATAATAACTCTCTTCTTTTTAACATTTTTTATTTTATGAATGTAATTTTCTTCTCCTTCATTTTATCATTTTCATGATTTTTTTTTTTTAGCTAAAGGATGGTGGCACCTCTAATTATTTATTGATATAACCTCACTTTTGGCAAAGGAATACCGTGGTTACAAGACAAGCATTGGGAGATTATAGATAAAAAATATTAAAGGTCTCCCAAAAACAACACCAACAACTAATCAAAAAGGACTACAAATCCAAACAAAACTAAATAAAAAAAAATATATCTAAGCAAGCCTATCAAAGCAAAAATAAGAAATAAATTAAAATCTAAACCAACCAAAAAAACATCGAGAAGATAAACTAATGATGAAAAGAAGTGAGACCCAACCTATCCATCCAATGGATACTTTTCAGAGAACGTGATAAAAGATGTTGTTCTTCATAGATGACATTATTTCTCATTTCTCCTTCTCTAACGAGAAAATCAGCCGCACTATTACCTTCCCTATATTGATGGATCACCATGAAATTCACTCCTTCTAGCTCCGCCACGAGGTATTCCCAAAAATCCCAAAGATACTACAAGTTACATCTACCTTTCCGAAACCAATCAACAATAATTCGTGAGTCACTTTCAATAATCACATTAAAATAATAAAGTCGTTTGCATAAACGAATTCCTTCCAGAATTGCTTTTAATTCCGCACTATTGTTCGTACCATTGCCAAAATAGCTTGAAAAAAAACGCTTTCACCATGCCATGGCAATCCCAAATGATTCCTCCACCTCTTGAAGTACCCAGATTGCCCCTACCAGCTCCCACCACAATTAAGTTTTATCCACCCTGCTAAGGGTATAACCCACGAAATAATTTTTCCAAGTCTGGCACAAATTCCCCAATACCGAATTTGAAATTCTTTCAAAATCGTAATGTCTAATATCTTCAATTTTCGAAAAGAATTAGAGCTCTCAACTAAAGAACTAACCCAGTATTGAACACTTCTCCACGTCTGATCCACACTTTGACAAACTCCTTCCATTCTCGCTTTGCATATTCGATTCTAAAGGCACCACGTAATCAAACACGAAATCAAACCGATTAAAATACCTTTAATAGATGATTTTCGATCATAGTGAAACCAATTTGCAATTCTATTTTTTCAGGAAATTAACCATTGGAAAGGAATCCCCAACACCACACTAGCCCGACGCCAAATCTCTGAAGCCACCTCGCCTAAAGAAAAAATGTGATCAATGTTTTCTTGACTTCTCTGCAAGCAACAATCACAAGTTGAAGTTATCGATATTCCTTTGGCCTGAATTTTATTATCTACTACCAAGCATCTAAATCAGGTTTTCCATAAACACATTGAGATTCTTCTAGGCAATAGAGAATGCCAAAACCAGTCATTCCACTCCAAATTATCACTTCTACTCCTCACTGCCTCCCATGCCGTTTTTGTTGAGAAATTGCCATCAAGGGCAGGCTTCCATATGAATATATACTGACCACTTTTACTAGCTGGCACATTATGCAAGATTTCCATTGTTCTGTCGATCTAAACCAATTCCATTAATAAATCATAGTTCCAATTGTTATTCAGCCAGTAATCCTTAATACACAGCTTCTTATTCGAAATATCCTTAATACGCACCGCTAATGGTCCTAATGTAAGCCACTTATCGAACCAAAAAGAAGAGTTCCCACCTCTCACCAAAATTTTAACATTATCCATAACTTCCAGAATAACGGTCATCACTGATTTCCAGAACCGAGAGTCATTTGGTCTCCCCTTCCTTATTAATAAATTATCATTTCTACAATATTCAACCCTAAAAAAACTTGACCATAGATTGTTAGAAGTGAGCAATCTGAAGGCAAATTTCATGAAAAGCTATTTTTGGACCTCTTTAAGATCTCTCAAGCCCATACCCCCTTCCGAGGTGGGTTCACAAATTTTCGTCCAATAGCGCCAATGAATCTTCCTTTTACCATTCACCTCTCCCCATAAGAAATTGGCAAGAAGAGAGTTGATGCGAGAAAATGTGACCTGTGAAACATTAATAACCGACATCAAATGTATCGGCATACTAGACAACACGTCTTAATATATCATTTTCATGATTTTTTGTTCTTCTGGTGTAACTATTATAAATCAACTCCCCAAAGAGGAGTTTTTCTTGTGATTTCCCTTCATGTGTGTTTTTTTTAAATCAATTTTTAGATTTTGATAAGAAATTCATAATCTTTATAGACACCCCATATTTGCCTGGAAATTATATAGCAAAAATTTATTTTATTAAAGTTTCATTGTGAAAATTTGCACAAAAAAATAACTTATTTTTTTCTTCTGTTTTCATTTGAAAATTTCATAGGATGTCATCTAAGGTCTTCACCTATTCCGATAGCCCTCAATTAGGACTCTATTCCACTCATCCTTCCCCCGCGTTGGAATAAAATATACATATTTCCACTTTGCAAAAAGATATACAATGTTCAAAGTACACCAAAAATAGTTATTTTCTTTAAATCACAATCTTCAAAAACCAGAGCACCCTCTATTGAATCCATATCTACATCCACAAAAACACTAGTGTAGTAAGCCCGAGTTTATTTGAATATTTCAAATTAAGGTCCAATGCACTCAGCCCACTATTATGTATCGCAACTAAACAAAATGGGGCAATCTAATATTCCAGTATTAAAAAAAAAATAAAGCATAACCATCCACATTGCAAAGCATCCTTGTGAAACTTTCAAAAAAAATTTGTGCAACTGCCAACCAGCAATTAGTTCATGTGAGAATATAAATAAGAAGATTGCTCATATGCACTACATTGATCCCATATGAAACAAACACACAAATCTAATTGTTGAGGAAGAAGATGAAAAAAAAATAAAAATTGGGAAGAGAAACCCGAAGGTGATGGAATTGAGAGTATAGAGATTGAGGAATAATGGGGAGAGGTGGTGAAGGTTTTTAAAAGTAAAAAAGACTAAAAGTTAGGCAAAATTGACGTTGTCGAGAGTTGAAAGAGGTAGTAAGAGTGTGTATAAGCAGGTTATAAAGGTTGCATAATAAATGTTGAATAGATAGGAGAGGAGAAGTTGACTTTTAATTATTTTTTAATATATTTTAAAAATGCACCAACCAATAAAATTGAAAATTCTAATGAGATATTAGTTAGAAATTAAAATTTTTCAAAATTCTAAGAAATTTAGGATTGGAATTTGGAGATATTTTTAGGCACAACGATCTCCTTTAATATATTAGTATAGATTAGAGGCATGTGGATTTTGACTACCTCGGCAATAACATTTTAACTATGAAAATGTCATTACTCAATTAATTTAATATTATTTATTAAAATTAATTTTTTTTAAAACAAAAACTATTCTTAGGTCTAAGCTAACGATTTAAGCATTTCGATAAATTAAAGTTCAAGATTTATATTGGAGGTTGTTGAAGATTAAACTTAAACAGTGGGACGGTGGCAGCAAAAATTTGACTGCAGCAGCTTCATCAACTGGCAACCCACCACCATTGAAGTTGAGCAAGATTCGGCCACCAACCTTACCAAACTAGCCACAATTGTTGAAATCTAATTCCCACCATTGTTGATTATATTGTTGTATGTTTTACTATAAATAGGTGTGTGTATGTGTTGTGATAGTGTGGTGTGTTGAGAGTGGAAAGCCAGTGAGTGAGCGAGAGATTTTGTTTTTGAATTCCTTTGTATTATTTTCCAGATTGAAATATATTTGTTTGGTATTTATCCTCACTGAGTTTCAGTCACATCCAGTGACTGAGTATTCCTCTCCACCCATCAGTGGTATCAGAGCGTCCAGGTACGCCGGAATTCGCCAAACAGAGTCAAACAGAGGAGAAATTCAATTTTCTTCCCAGTTTTGAAGTTGTTCCAAATCTTAAATTGATCCTGCCATTGTGCAATTCGCTTCGAGACGATTCTAACGGTGAAAACCACGTTTCAAAAGGACACCGCGAGACTCCGCACGTGCTCCCACGCGCCTCCTACGAAGACAGCGCTCCTCCCACGCGCCGTACGCGCCGACGAAGACTCCGGCAGACTGCCGCATGCGCCCGCACGTGTCTTCTTCGCCCGATTGGCGACCCAGATCCGCAACCCACAAGCCGAATCCGTACCCGAGCTTTGACCCGCGTCCGACCCGCCTCCAAGCAGCGGACATGTGGCACGCATAGAGAACGCCACGTGGCGTAATGGGATCATTAACGCCGTTAAGTTAAACCGGTTAGTTTAAAAATTCACCAGAATTTCCTATAGCCAGTTCATTGATTTTTAGACCGGTTCTTTGCAAACCAAAACCGGTTCCTAAGGTTTTTCAATCTTCTGAATTTATTGGTGGCATTAGATTTACCAAAATCAGCTCCTATCTCTCTGTTTTTATATATTGAATTCGATGGCTAACGGTACTACCCAATCGGTCATTCCAAAATTGACCCGAGAAAATTATGACAACTGGTCGATTCAAATAAGAGCCCTTCTAGGTACTCAGGATGTCATGGACATCGTTGAACATGGGTACAGAGAAAGCCCATCAAAAGAAGTCGAAGCAGCTATGCCCGATGCTCAAAGAACGACCTTGCGAGCCAATCGAAAGAAAGATTGCAAGGCAAAATCCATAATCTACCAAGGCCTTGATGAGGCCACGTTCAAAATCATCGCCTCCGCGAAGACATCCAAAGAAGTCTGGGACTCTCTCCATCGAACACACAAAGGTGCAGATAAAGTAAAAAAGATTCGTCTTCAGATATTGCGAGGTGAGTTCGAATCTCTAAAAATGAAGTTTACTGAATCCATTGCAGACTACTATACACGAGTAATGGTAGTATCAAATCAAATGAGAAGAAATTGAGAGATTCTCAATGACGAGAGAATTTGTGAAAAAATTTTGTGATCTTTAGATCCAAAATATGATTATATAGCTGTGACCCTAGAAGAAACAAAAGACTTGGAAACAATGTCTGTAGAAGAACTTGTGGGCTCACTCCAAGCCCATGAGCAAAAAGTCAATAGAAGAAGTGATGATAAAGCACTGGAGCAAGCTCTCCAAACGAAGTTGTCCCACTACAGATAGATACGACAAAGGGGGGACGTCACAACAAGGAAGAGGACGAGACCGAGGATCTCGTGGAAGAAATTCTAGAAATTTTAACTCCAGAGAAGGTGCAAGAGGCAGAAGAGGTCCCACTAGAGGAGGACGAAATCAACAGAACTATGTCCCACGAGGCAGAGGACAAGGAAGAAGAGGAGGATACAATAACCGCTCGAATGTAGACAAAAGAAACATTCAATGCTACAATTGTCATAAGTATGGACACTATAACAATGAGTGTTGGGGGCGACAACAAGAAAAGGTTAGCGAGGAGGCCAACCTTACCGAAACTGATCATGCAGATGAAGAGTCGTTGATGCTGTTGGCACACAATGCAACTCCTCAGGACCAGAGAGTTTGGTACCTTGATTCTAGAGCCAGCAACCATATGACCAGCAGAAAGAACCTATTCTTTGAACTTGATGAGAAAGTTCAGGGGGAGATATCTTTCGGCGATAATTCTAAAATCCCAGTCCAAGGGAGAGGAGATGTTTTGATCAAACAGAAGTCTGGAGATCATGCTTACATCTCCAACGTCTACTATGTGTCAGCCATGAAGACTAATATACTTAGTCTCAAACAGCTCGTGGAGAGAGGCTATCGAATTAGCCTCAGTGATAAGCAGATGGTGATAATAGATGCTCGAGGAAAGCTTGTTACTCGAGTTCAAATGGCAAAGAATCGAATGTTTCTGCTCGCCATCCAACATGATACGCCAAGGTGTTTGAGCGCTATCATTAGCGACAAAGACTGGCTATGACATCTAAGGTATGGGCATCTAAACTTTGAAAGTTTGAAACAATTGGGAAGCAAGAAGATGGTGAAGGGCTTACCCAATATCCATTATCCAAATGTGATATGTGAAAGCTGTATTTTGAACAAGCAACATAGAAACAGCTTTAGAAAGCAAGCCGACTGGAGATCAACCATGCCGCTCCAGGTAATACACACAGATGTGTGTGGTCCACTAAGACCATTTTCGAATGAACAGAATCGATACTTCCTCACCTTCATCGACGACTACAGCAGGAAGACCTGGGTCTACTTCCTGAAAAGGAAGTCAGAGGTGTTCGACAAGTTCAAAGAGTTCAAAACTCTTGTGGAGAAACAGAGTGGCTTCCGCATCAAGTCACTCTAGTCAGATCAAGGAGGAGAGTACAAAGATGAAGCTTTCTTGGAATTCCTTAGACAATAAGGGATTCAGAAACAGTTCACACCATCATACACTCCCCAGTTGAATGGTGTAGCTGAAATGAAGAACCGCACAATCCTTAACATGGCCAGAAGCATGTTAAAGGATAAAAATATGCCCAAGAGTTTTTGGGCAAAAGCAGTGTTATGTGCAGTCTATCTGCTCAATAGGTGTCCTACGAAGAGCCTTGACACAAAGACACCATATGAAGTCTGGAGTACTCACAAGCCCAGTGTGAGTCATCTTAGGATGTTTGGCTCCATAACCTATGCCAAGATCCCAAAAGCAAGAAGGACAAAGCTAGAAGATAAAGGAGAGAAGTGTATCCTTGTTGGATACGGTGATAGCACCATGGGATATCGACTCTATAATCCCATCAATAAGAAAGTCTTTCACAGCCGGGATGTCATCTTTGAAGAAAATGAATCCTGGAAATGGGACCAAGCTGAATGTTCCAAAGATGTAGAATTGACACTTGAAGGAGAAGAACCTACACAGACAAGAGAAGTGGCTATCGAACCACAAGTTCTCGAGCTGCAGACACCTCCACAAGTTTCATCACAGAGGAATGAAGCTCTATCACCAATAAAGCGTGAAATCTCAGACATGAGACCTAGAGGAGTTCGAAATCTAGCCGATCTGTATGAAAATACAGAACCAATTGAAGAGTATGTTACTCTTTACTATCTATTGTTAACCAATGACCCAGTTAGCTTTGAGGAAGCTAACGAAGAAGACAAATGGAGAAAAGCGATGGATGAGGAGATTCAATCCATCGAGAAGAACAAAACTTAGGAGTTGACAAATCTCCCGAAGGGCCACAAAACCATTGGTGTGAAATGGGTCTATAAGACCAAAAAGAATGCTCAAGGAGAAGTTCAGAGATACAAAGTAAAACATGTCGCCAAGGGTTACAAGAAGAAAGAAGTGGAATTAATATCTTGCAGAACGTATGATCGGATGACTAATATTTTCACAAAGCCACTCAGACATGATATTTTTGTAAGACTGAAGACAATGCTCAAAATGACAAAGTTAGGAGAGTCAAGTTTAAGGGGGGATGTTGAAAATTAAACTTGAACAGTGGGACGGTGGCAGCAAAAATTTGACTGCAGCAGTTTCATCAACTGGCAACCCACCACCATTGAAATTGAGCAAGATTTGACCACCAACCTTACCAAACTAGTCACAATTGTTGAAATCTAATTCCCACCATTGTTGATTATATTGTTGTATGTTTTACTATAAATAGGTGTGTGTATGTGTTGTGATAGTGTGGTGTGTTGAGAGTGGAAAGCCAGTGAGTGAGCGAGAGATTATGTTTTTGAATTCCTCTGTATTATTTTCCAAATTGAAATATATTTGTTTGGTATTTATCCTCACTGAGTTTCAGTCACATCCAATGACTGAGTGTTCCTCTCCACCCATCAGAGGTCTCATGTTTGAATCTAAGAATTAGAAGGGGAACATATACAATAGGATATAGACTATATATCTCGTTGTGTAGTTCAAGTGCAGTATGTGACTCCAGTTAACCAAAAAAATATCTTAACGTTTTGACCGAAAGATACAAAGTTCTATTCTCATTGTCTTATACTGATGGCCTATTTGGAACTTAGAAAATATTAGGGAAAGGAAAAGGAAATAAGAAGGATTCCACTTTTTCATGTTTGATTATCAAGTAAAGTAAGAAAGAAGATACAAAATATACCAAATCAATAAAAAAAAATTAATTTTACACATCCTTAACATTTGGTTTTTCTTAATTTTTAATTATATTAGAACAATTTTTTATTTTAAATGGTATTTGATATAGAGAGAACATATAGTCGAAAATGAATTTCCTTCCTATTTTCTTTTCATTTTCTCAAGTAAAATCCTTAATCCGACCCTAATTGAAATAAGAATTCAGTATAAAATACAGTAACACCTGCTTTCTCCATAACTTATGAGCTAGCTTTCGCATGTATAATCATCTACACATGCTATTAATTAAAAATAGTAAAAAATGATTTTTGTTGTTACACCTAAGATTTTGCAAAAAAAAAAAAATTAAGTGAATTTATTCTCTAACATTAAAAATAAAATCATACATTGACCTTATTGTAAAATGGTATGCATATGTGTGTATGTGTGCGCACACTACTTAATTGATCGAGTCTCCTATGAGACATCTCAATACTAAAAACTTGACACATTCTTGTCGGAGTTCTCGGCCTTGGATTTGACTTTTTGAAGGGTAGGAATGATATGGGAAATAGGCTACCTTCCTCTTGTGTAACACAAGTCCAATATTGGCTTTCAATTGACCCAAAAAAATAAAAAATAAATAAATAAATTACTGAGCATGTTACCCATGGTACAGGACATATGTATGGTACTGATTGATCATGTTATGCATGGTTCATGCATGGCGCAGGACCACCCAATGCCAATCAAAATCTTATGTACCTGTGAAATCTTATGGTCAAATATGACTTGTTGACCAGAAGATTTTTTTTTCCCTTAAAAGAGAAGGACCTGAGAATAGATGTGTTAGCTTAACTTGTATATTAATTAAAAAAAAATCAAACAATTAATATATAACCCATAATTCATCTACTACATAATTATTTACAGTAGCAACCCATTTTATATTCTTTTAAATGAATATATTTTTATCAAAAGCATTCTATAGGTAATTAATTATTAAAAGACGATTACTAGTGTGCCTCTCTCTCTCTCTCTCAAAAAAAAAAAAAAAAAAAAAAAAACAAAGATCTCAAATATTTTCCCTCTTTTTTTGTCTTTCTCTTCTCATGAGTATGAATATAAACACAAGAAACACATTAGGAATGCTTATTTTATATTTGGTATGGTAATTGCCTAATAAAAGTTGCATGCTAGAGAGCAAATCAAATACTGCAATTACTATATACAAAGTGGAAAGAATAAGGGGGAGGGATTATGTATGTATATATTAATTAAAGAGGAAATTTTAAAAGGGTGGGTTCATAAGACAAGAAGGACAAGAGCAATTATGGGTTCAGCTAGCTTGACTTTACAGCTAGATTTACATGTAGGCATGGATTGGTACACACAAAATCTTGCAATGAAGAAAAAATCCGGTTGATGTCTCCACCTTGCATCCTTCCTTCTCATTTCCAATTAAAAGCAATTCCTAGCTAGCTTCATCCAAACAAGAGAATCCTCCCCACGCCTCAACGCCCCTCTTAATTAAGAAAAGCCCATTCAAATAACTAAAGATACTTTTACACATATATTCCCATTTCTGTCCAAAGCCACCCTCAAAAATCCAAAAAAAAGACAATTACAAAAAGACAAAAAGGATGACCATTTATACTATTGAGTAAAAGGAAATAACCAAAACATTTTCATCATGATCACGATCAGTGGTAAAGTTAATCCATGTAGTTTGGTTAAGTTTTTCTTTGAGAGTGTTTTCAATAGTACTACTGATAAAGCTTGACACTTTCATGTTGAAGATCTCAATTGAGTTCGAATATGAAAGGGTGTATATATATATTTCAAGTTTGAATGTGGTATGAAATGGGAGATAAACTATACCAACTATACCTTCAAGTTCGAATATGGAAGGGTGAGGAGAGATATGAAATAGGAGATAAACTATTCAAACTATATCTTGGTCTCGTATACCCTTTTTTTTGTATAATACAACCTATGACTTTCAATAAACAAAAAAGCACATTCACTAATAAGACTGGAAGAGTGGAGACTCCTCTACATAGGGTTTGAAACCTATGAATTATAAAATATGATGTCAATATTTTGGCCAATACAAAAGAGAGCCCATAAATTATAAAATATGATTCTAGCGCTTTAACCAATAATATAAGTATGTTTCATACGCGGTCCTATGACACGGGTCCATGCTTTGATATTTGACTTTCAATGAGGTGGATCTCACATCATTTTAAAGAGTTTAAGTATAAATAAACCTCAAACAATTAATTGTGACATCCAAATGTTATGTGGAGGGACTATTGTTCCTTGTGATTAAGCATTTCTCCCCCATAAGCTTGAAAGGATATTTTGAAAAATTTAATGGAATATGAGAAAATCACCCAAACATGATTAAAAAATTTTATGAAGTCCATCTAAAATTTTTACAGCCGCAGGCCCACAAGAATGAACAAAACTGTGGGTGGCTAGAGTTGAGAGCTGGAATCTCATCCAATATATGCAAACAGGGAGAGCAACTCCGATCCCTGCAGAGACAAATAATAAAACAAGCAATATATAATGAGATGATGGAGTTGATGATGAAATCCTATATATATACAAACATCCATCCATACGCATATATGTACGTATTTGGACACACCGAAGCTAGCTAGTCTTTGAAAATCCAGATGCCCAAGATTTCTCCACTCCAGACCAAGATCTCTTCCTCGTTTTCATGAATATCATTCCTCCCCATAAAAAAAATTATCCAAAAAAAAAACTATTATCAGAAGAACTTCAACTTTCATTTCCTTTTCTCAATTTCTTTTCTTTCTTTCTTTCCTTTCCACTATATAAGTACCCCCCGTCCCCCTTCTACGAGCCCCCACCACCATTTGCTTCTTCCCTTCAAATTCCCACCTCCCAAACACCTTCTCTATCTCCCATGGCCAAGTCTCCTCCCTCAATTCCCACGCATTTCTTCTGGGTGTTCATTTTGAGCCGTCTGATGGTGATCATACAGAATCTACGGCCCAAATCCACCAGCCTCCTCCCACAAGGCCTTCTCCCCCTTGATGTTGCCACCAAGCTCACTTCAGATATTGATGCCATTGCACTGGCTTCCAGTGACTTTGGCAAGCTGGTTCGAATGATCCCGGCCGCCGTCCTCTCCCCGGTCACCGTAGAGGACCTCATCTTCCTCATGAAGTCCTCATACAACTCCCCGGTCCAGGTCGGGGTGGCCGCGCGAGGCCACGGCCACTCCGTCCGGGGCCAGGCCATGGCCAAAAATGGGGTTGTGGTGGACATGAGGGCCTTGAATTATAACAGTGGCAATGGGACTAGAATTAAGGTTTCGCGAAACCCTTCTTCGTCCTCTGGCGGGTTTCACGCCGACGTCGGCGGGGAGCAGCTCTGGATCGACGTGTTGTACGCCGCGCTCAAGCACGGACTTGCACCGGTCTCGTGGACTGATTACTTGTACCTCACCGTCGGCGGCACGCTCTCAAACGCCGGAATCAGCGGCCAAACTTTCCGTTATGGTCCTCAGATCAGCAATGTTCAAGAACTCGACGTTGTTACTGGTATATTTAGTTAACTTATCTACACAGCTCTCTCTCTCTTTTATGATCAGTAGGGTTTAGGGTTTAATATATAACTGCTGCAGGCTAGGTAGGCCGGTGATCTTGAAGACATAAAAGCTGTGATATATAGAGAAATGTGTGTGTGTGTGTGTGTGTGTGTGTGTTACTTTCAATTCAGCACATAGATTAATTAATGTTGGGAGCCTGATATGTAATATTGCTCCCACATGTTGCTCTATGATCCAGTATAGGACATAGTATGTTCTACTGTTTGTAACGCGCACACTGACACACTGGAATATGGTTGAAGAGCAGGTTTTGAACTGACATGGGGAGATTATTGGGATATATGGCAGTGTTACAGAGCTCAGTGCAAATATATATATATATATATATATATATATATATATATATTGGGGTTGCAATGCTTCAGAGCTCAGATCATTTATATATATGTCGGCTTTGTTTTTTAATTAATTACTATGGAATAAGGTTATGGACGGATCACGTGCTAAGTTTTTGGCTTGTTATGGGGTTAATGCGATATTATATATTTCTCTATTTCAAATTTTTTGAGATATGACATTATATATATTACTTATATATGAGAGTGTTTCTTATGGAGTGGTACCTTACTCATACAGGGAAAGGAGAGTTTGTGACTTGCTCCTCACACATGAACTCTGAGCTGTTCTATGCTGTTCTGGGAGGCTTAGGTCAGTTTGGGATTATTACCAGAGCCAGAGTTGCCTTACAGCCTGCCCCAACCAGGGTATGTCTCATCAATTTAAAGCATATAAACATATGCACATTAATTCCATCATCTGGGTTTCCTTTTTTTCTCACTCTTTTCTTTTTATTGACCAGTAAAACTGTTTTCTCTGATGATATATATCAATGGAGTTTAGTACTGTACTAATTGATTTTGTTATTATTAATGTATTGCAGGTGAAGTGGGTGAGAATGATTTATGATGATTTCAGTGCATTTACCAGAGATCAAGAGCATCTGATCTCAATCAATAATGGTGGAAAAGGAAGCAATAATAACAGAGGACTGGATTACTTGGAAGGCTCCCTCATTTCACACCACAGCCCCATTAATAACTGGAGATCCTCCTTTTTCTCCCACTCTGACCTCTCCACCATTCACTCCCTTGTCAATACCCATGGTCTCCTCTATACCCTAGAAGTAGCCAAGTATTATGATGATTTCACTGCCCATACCATTGATCAGGTACTACTACCACACCTAATATATATATATATATATACTTTTTAGAGGGCAGGGTTGATCAACATTAAAATTACTCCCTTATGACTTATTAGTCATGAAATCTTTTATCATCAATTGAATTCAAGAAAATAACTTCTATGTGAAAGGTTGCATATATATAACTCTGACAACCCTCTTCAACTATTACAAAGCATGGAATCTTGAGGTCCAAGGATATTATTTGGCTATATATATATATATTATCTATTGCTAATAAAATAAAATAAAAAGTAAATTTGTTTTTGCGTATCTTGATAATTGCAGGAACTCCAGCAATTGCTTGAAGGATTAAGCTATCTACCTGGCTTAAAGTTCACAAAGGATGTGACCTATGTCAATTTTTTGAATAGGGTAAGAAAGGGAGAGCTAGAGCTTCAATCAAAAGGGTTGTGGGATGTTCCTCATCCATGGCTCAATCTCTTTGTTCCAAAATCTCACATTTCAGATTTCAACTCGGGAGTTTTCAAGGATATTATGCTTAATCAAAACCAGATTGTTCTTGGACCCACTCTCATTTATCCCATGAACCGAAATAAGTAAGTACATGTTAATAATTTTTATTTAATTGTTGACCTACCCCTAAAAAGAATCTGAGTGGTATCTCGTTAGACGCAAGAGTGAATGGCATCCATGTGACCTTGAAACCCATCTTTTTTCTAGTTGGGATAACACTCCATATGTTTTTTTGGGTTTATTAAAGATTTATCTTATTATGCATTATATTTATTTTTATTTTCTTTTTAAGTACTTTAATTGATTAATTAATTATACATAACCTTGATGAAAAATGTAATAAAATTGCAGATGGGATGATAGAATGTCTGCAGTTATACCAGACGAAGATGTTTTTTACACCATAGGGTTCTTGCATTCGGCAGGTTCAAATAATTGGGAAGTATTTGATGAGAAAAATAAGCAAATTTTGAGGTTTTGTGACGAAGCTGGCATTGAGTTCAAGCAATATCTCCCCCACTACACCAGAAAGGAAGATTGGGTGAATCATTTTGGATCGAAATGGACTACTTTTCAAGAAAGAAAAGCTAAATTTGATCCCAAAATGATATTATCACCCGGCCAAAGGATTTTCAATTCAATTAAGTGAACGACAAGATGGATGTGGAATTAATTGAGCTGATGAAAATCCAAAAAAATAAATCATATATAGTTATTTATGTGTATTTCATACTAATTATCAATAAAATCACAGTATACTATATTATTTAAATGTACACGATATATTTTATTACAAGTCGGTACGAAATGCACCTAAAAACTTTGTTCAAATTATGTTTTTCTTTAGTATTATTCTAACTCATTTAGTCTTGAATCACCTTTACTATATATTTAGGATTTGTTATTAAATGTTCAGCTAGGTAGGTATGCAAGTTGATATTAATGATGTGGAATTTATAAGCCTCGTGGTTTTTGCGCTTTGCGCTTTTTTTTTTTTTTTTTTTTTTTTTTTTGGTTTGTTAACATCCAAATAGGGATTTGAGTTTGGTATAAAAATCTAAGAAAATCTGACATTTACATATATATATATATATATATATATATATATATATATATGTGTGTGTGTAGTAGGTATCATGATTTTTGTGTTATTCGGATCATAATGAATGTGATTGGCAACATCATGATCGTTCACGTGATCCAAGAGCTATAGCCGGCAAAGGGCACATGATTTGATAGGACAATCTATAATAGTAATTGGGTTGTACTCTTGTGCCCTAATTTTTTATCCTTTTTATTTTTGAAAAGTCCCTAATTAGACCTTTATTGCCTTCATTAATTGTAAAGCCATGAAAGACGAAAAATAAAAGTTTATATGTATAAAAGGGAACCTATGTTTGGGCAGCTAAAAATTAATGGAAAATTCAGATGGTGCCCATATCCCAATTGAAATGCCCCAGCTGTCCCCTAGCCCGATGCCAAATGCCCTATGTCATAAAAAGCTAATGGCAATATTTTTTAGGACTTCTGATTTTGTAGAGCCAAAACCTAGTTCACTGTGCTAATTAATGCGTGGACCGAAGGTCAAAGCTAGCTCGGCTTCCTTGAAAATTTAATTATGCATAATTAATTGAGCTAAGCTCAATTAATTATG
The DNA here is from genome assembly GCF_029873635.1 of Malania oleifera. Taxonomy (NCBI): domain Eukaryota; kingdom Viridiplantae; phylum Streptophyta; class Magnoliopsida; order Santalales; family Ximeniaceae; genus Malania; species Malania oleifera. The sequence goes on along the minus strand of NC_080422.1, from coordinate 82,890,224 downwards.
CATAAAAAATCATGAAATTTTTTAAGTTAATTTTAACAACGCATAGCTACGAAATTTAAATTATTATTATTTTAAATTTTAAATAAAAATTTATTAGATTCTTCAAAATGATCAATCCTTTAGCATTGTTCCGAAAGGGCTGTCAATTATTAAAAGAAATCTTTATAGATGTAAAAATGAAATATTAAAAAGCATAATCATTAAGATGCATATAAAACTTGTAATCACCAATTTTTGCATGCATTCACTTAAATGAAATCGAGGTTTGTTTTTTGTGTAGAAATTTAAATGGAAGTTTTTTTAAAAAAAAAATTTTGCCTTATGTAATAGATAAATTGATGGAGCAAATAGCCAAATACTTGCTTAAATGATAGAGGTTTTAGTCAAACTGAAATATGATTTTTTTTTTTTAAGTGTATTGAAACTAAATTGCACAATAGTCATCTCCTATTTTGTAATCATTTATATCTCTTCCATAATATTTAGTACTTGAAACATCTAATATGAAACTTTCATGTGATTGTATTTCATGGGATACAAATGATTTAGCAAAATGATCCCACCTTTCAATTATTCATTTAGTTTGGATATCAAAAAATAAAGGGAAAAAAAAAAAAGAAAATGAAAGAAACAGCTAGTTAAAATGCAATTGTTACATGAATGGAATCCTAGCCCGTAGGTAGGGCTAAGATATTATATTGGAAATAACAAAAAGTTAATTTTAAATTTAGAAATTCAAAGCGTGGTTATTGAAGGCTCAACTTTTTCTTATGCAAGTTAGGTTTGTCGGTTTGATTACTCAAAATAGGGAATAATTAACTTGGATAAAGTATCCAGCCTTGTTTCTTTAATTACATTATCAAGATGGTAAGCATCACATAAAATTAAAAAAAAAAAAACAAAAACAATTAAATGGGCATCGGAATATGTATTTTACGTGTGTGTGGGTGAGCACACATGTGTGCCTATATATATATATATATATATATATATATATATATATATATTGCCATATAAAATAAGGATAAATGGTTTTGAAAGTAGAACCTTTCAAAGATAGATATATAGCTAGCTAGGTAAACAAAAATGAGGACTGGTACTGTTGAGCAGTCGTCATGTTGACGTAGGGAGAAATAATATGAACTGGGGTGTTAATTATATATATATATAAAGACAAGGCTTTGAGTTAGTCCATAATGACCGGAAGGAAGTAGCCAAGCCAGCTCCCATATTCCATGTTATTTATATACATACGTAGCCGAGAGGATGTAGCCATCTTGCGGTTCTTTAATTTAACTTGGTCATCCTCGCCCATGAAGTGGGAAACCCTGCCTGCCCTTCACCTTCATCCACCCTACCCTACCCTACCCAGCTAGCTACCTCTTTGCTGACTGCTCCCACATATACAAAGCGTGCATATCCTATTCGACCTAAAGTTGGTTGCATGTATGCATGGAGAGGTTCAATGGTTCATATAAATGTAAATACATTTGGACAAAATCAAAGGAAGAAACAGTCCAAAACTAATGAATAGCTTAGCTTGCCAGTGATTTTTTATATGTTTTGATAAAACTGGCTATGGAAGTGTTTTTTCTTTTTTTCTTTTTTTAAAAATCAATTTGTATGCAAATTTTTTTTGCAATTACCTACAATTAGTATTTACAGGATTTACTTGTTTATATTACATTACATACACACATTTCCCTCTTTGATGCTCTCAATTTTTGCCTTAAAACATCAATACAGAAAGTGGTTAATTACGCATGCTATAATTTTAGGTAATTCCTTCTTAATTATGTCCAACGCAAATGTTCATAACTCATTATTAGACGCACCTCATCTACTTCATAATTGCACACTTACACTGTTATACCTCCCATGCTAGAACTTTTTTACATTTTTATTTGATGTATGAAGACGATGCATTACAATTGTTCCATTCTTAGAAATAAACCATTCTGCAAAACCAAATACGACAGAAAATTTAAATTCAGAGGATTTCAAAAGTGGCCTCTAATTTTGCAAGCCAGCCTCACATCAAGCAAGCATCTTATACTTCCTCTCTAGCTTTCCTTTTTCTAGTTTGCTACCAAAAACCAGCAGATTGCTCCAAATATTTGATTAATTTTTAATTTAAAAATTTACAAAGAGAAATTGACACTAGGGATAATACATTTTCAAGACTTGGAAACGACTCATAAAAAAATATTAAATAAAAAAACTATCTTTTGTTATATGGATCCCACAGCAGAAAAATAAAAGGGAAAACACATACATACACATCATATTTAATAGCGGTAAGCATGAATTAAGTTCCAGAAAACAATGGATCCCATATGAAATAAAATAATAATAATTCACTGAACACATTTGAAAATTCAGTCAAGGCCAGACCTCCATTGGTTACATCACTTATTTGACTAGAAAATGAACCCCAAAATAAACCCTCAAAAGACAAAAAAAGGAATAAAAAAAACTAATAGGTCCAGACGAGCAGAACCAGTCCAAGTATGTAACAAGTTAAGCATTTAAAATTTTAGTTGAATTCCAGTGCAATAACCGAGAGTCCAGTTTCCAAGCAGCTTCCATCATTCACCCATAGCATCGGTTCCTGCACCACATTGACGTAAGAGACACAGGTAACACGAACCACATCTATTCCACTAGTGCTGAAATCCATATAATACAACTATCGGTTCTGCTGGGCAGAATTATCTATCGGCCTTGGCTGGATGCCGTTTCAGTTTCCAACCCCTACGGTGCAAGTTACTAATGTGAGGTGTACTCATGCTTGAGTCGCTCTATAATTCGACTAAGCTTGAATCTAACTCTATAATTTGACTAAGCTTGAATCTAAAGTTGAAGTCGAGCACAAACTAGTGGAGTAGCTTCACTGACTCAAGTTGAATTTTCTAATACTCCTCACAAATGCAATTGAGATTATAGAGCATTTTATTTATATATATATATATATAATAGTATATATTATATCTTAGGACAAAAAACATAGATCTCAATTAGGTTTCACAAAAAGGCATAAAGCCATTTCCCTACCCGTCCCCAAGGTTTCAAAATCTTACAAACTTCTGAGATTCGGCAAAAAGACAGACCTCCCATAAGGTTTCAAAATTCTCCTAAACCTCCCATGAAATTTGATTTTTTGGACACTTATATCCCTCCATGTGCAGGTCATTTTCCGACTGTAAGTTGAAGTATGCATCTTCATAGAAAACCTCAAGGGAGGTCTACGAAATTTTTGAAACCTCCTAGAAGGTATGTCTTTTCATGAACTTCAAGGAAATCCCTAGATCCTCAGGAGAGATCCATGTCTTTTCCTCAAACTTCAATAAAAATCAATATCTTTTATCCTCCTATATTTTATGTACATACATCTAATATTATTTTATAATTAGATCAAACTTAATATAATCAAGCTCAAGTTCAACAATTTCACGATTAATCAAGTTCGAATCAAGCTTCAAAGCTTAAACTTATCGAGTTGAATCTAATTTGAGTATCTCATTGTATTGATTCAACTCAAGACTCTAATACACCTTATATGCCAACCTGCATGGCACCATCTGAACCAAAGTTTTTCCCAGATAGGTGTATTTAAGTAGGTTATGTGTGATTAAGTAGAGCTATAAAATTTGGGGTTGAAGCATAGTATTTATGCGACTGATAAACATGTAGTCAGATGCCCACCATGAATAAAAAACAAAAAAAAAATCAAAATTTCTAGAAACGGTGTAAAAATTGTACGGAAATCACTTACTGAATGCAAACCCCTTGTTTGCTTCACCTCAAAACACCAAAACAAATGTGCACATTTGAAACATCTGTGATACATGTGGATGCAGTAACTGCAAAGCCTTCAAAAGCAAGACTAATTTGCAGACATAAAAAATGCACCATTGCATCCAAAGCCAGAATAAAATTCATGCAGATATAAAACCAGAATAAGAAGCCAGAAAGCTAACACAATTCAATTGTACAGTGTCTGTGTGCATGTTTTGCAACCAATCAGCAGACCCACATGTAATTTGTGTATTTTTCACATCAATTTTTGTGGTCATCAAATCAGCCGCTAAGAGTTGGTGCAATTGCACGAGGATTGAAAGAGAGCGATTCAAGAATGATCCATTGACTAACAGACAACTAGGAAGCCACTAATGTTTCATAAAGGGTACAATGCTCAGCTTTCTTCTCATCAATCAGGAGTTGAAAAAACACACATATAATATAGATCCATTGGGAACCAAGAAATTATATGCAAAGCTAACATGATCTTTACCAACCTTTAGTCAGAGATTGATTCTCAATGTTGGCCATGGCTTCTGCTCACAGAATGGTGTTGCAGAAGTTTTCTGCCCGGAGTCTGATGATCAACCTGCCATGAGGATTCCTATGCATTAGAAGACAAAGTACACATGAACTGCCAAAAGATCAATGAAGAGAATAGACTGACCCCTCATTTTTATCCCCATCACTGGGGTAAAAAAGGTCCCTGCTAATTCCTATATTTGCACAGCGAGTTGCTAGTTAATCTAGAAGACTATTGAATCACCTCTTTTGGTCACAAACAAATTATAATAAATATATCAATGACAAGTTTCAATAAATATATCTAGCATAGCAGAGCCTTTTTCTTAGCTTTAATTTTAACACAGCCACAATGATAAATGAGCAACATATAATGTGGATAAGTGGATTGAACTAAAAATCAGCACTCTTTCAATTTGCATCACCTAGCAGCATCAACCAAAGTCATTTTCTATTATTTTTAACTATAATATAACACTGTTTGTTGTAAAAGAAAATCTATAGGCTATGGCAGTAAGAACTAAAAGAAAGAGAAAAAAAAGAAGGGTGCAGGCGGGTCAGGGAAAAGTCAAATTTCAGTAACAAGCAATCATAGGTGTCAAGCCACAAGATAATAACTGTATGAAAAGGAGAAGGAAAATATAATGGGAAAAAAAAAAATCCATTCATATTAGTTTAAAAGTTGACCACCTAAGGAACTGCAAAGGAAATGTTTTGCTTAACTAGAGCCCATGAACGAAGCCACTAAATGTTAGGGTGCAAATAGACAAGAGAATGACCACATAAAAGAAAAATGCATTGAAATGGGAATTGATATTTCAATAACTGCTATGGAAGTTGTTGCCTGTATAACTTGCATGAAACACTTCATTTGGTTAGGCCCCTAGAGACCATTTCAGGCACCACTAGTGATGGATTTGTCACCTATGCTCACCAAAGGTTCATAACAAAGTACAACAATGAAATTGCTCAACAGAATTCTTTTTTTTTTTTTTTTTTTTTTATAACAAAAGAAGATATCCTTAATGGAAAGAGAATTTACAAGAGGGAGAATGAGAAATCTCCCAAGACTAAGACTCTCCAAGACTAAATAAAAAAATTAAAAAATGCCCAAGAAAAAATCATCCAGCTAACGTGTTCCTTCAATCTTTTTGCAGCTTCTGAAAACTTGCCTCTTTAAAAAATCCATACCCAATGCACCACAAAGAGGCCGAATACCTTATTTTTTCCCAAACCAACATCTGATTTAATTTTTTCCAAGAAAATATCCGAGTATTACATTCCATCCATAAACCCCATAATACTGAGAAAAAGCCACACTTCCATTAAGTTGCCCTGTTCTTTCTTCTACCAAAACCTGTGAAGGATATTACTAAAAGGTCTTCCACCAAGTGAGGGCAAATCCAGCTTTTGCCCATAATACCAAAAAAGCATATTACTTTAATTCACATTGCAAAAGAAGGTGAGAAGTTGTCTCAGACTTCTTGTAACAAAGCACACATAATCGAGTGAGAGAAAGCCTTTATAGGTCTTCTAATTTGCAACAAGCTATTGGTAAAAGCACAACCAAGTCAAAGCCTTTGTTTTAGGTGGAATCTTAGCCTTCCAAATAGTGGAGTATAACTCAAAATAAGCCACCAAATGGAAATATTGATAGGTAGTAAACAATGGTTACCCATAAAAACTAAACTATGCTAAAAATGTTCTTGCTTTTGTCTCATTACAACAACAACAACAACAAAACCACTTGGGGTCGGCTATATGAATCCTTTTCCGCCAATTTATGCGATCATGGATCATTTCTTTTGATAGATTCAAGGATATTAAATCCTTACTATCTCCTCCCAAGTTTTTTAGGTCTACCCCTACTCCTTCTACTGCCCCCCACAGTAACTAAATCACTCTTCCTCACAGGTGCACTATAAGGCCTACGTTAACCATATAATTCCATTATCACCCAAGCATTTCCAAACTTCAATTGGGATGTTATCCAGTCCCATAGCTTTCCCATTTTTCATCTTTTTTAGAGCAAACTTAATTTCGTTAACTCTAATTTTACGAATAAATCTTATATTTTTAGTCTTTTCCTCATTTGACAACTCTAAGTTTAAGTCTTCTATTTGGTTTTCGTTAAACAACTTACTAAAGTAACTTCACCATCTTTCTTTAATATCGTCGTCCTTAACCAAGACAATATAGTAAAATCAAAGGTAGATTGAATTTGAATAATTTCTTTATTTTTCTGGAGATTCTGTGCCTGAGAGACCCACAAGTCCACTCGAGGAAAGCTTGAATAGTCACATGCTATAATCAACACTAGCTACCTTTATCGTAACATTAGTATATGAATTTAATATTATTAAAAGCATGCAAAATCCTACTAATCAAACAAATTAAACCTCTAGCTCTTCTTCCTAGCATCATATCATCGTCATAAAAAAAAGTGAGTGACGAGGTGAAGTTAAAATACACTTTATTATGATTGTTTCTCATGCAGGATATAGGCTTCACATTGCTGTCAAATTGCTACCATCCACTTAATAGCTTCACCCTGAGAAGCAAGTAGGGCAGAAAAAAATACCAACTTGAATCACCTCAGAGAAAAGTGAGTGCAAAACCAATTGTGAATGACTTCAGAATAACACCTATTTCTTGCATAATCTATGCTCAGTAAATGAGAAATCAGACACCAAATTTTTGTTATCTAGCTGAAGCGAGTGCCACTGCAATTACCCATTTCACTTAATACCTAATCCAAAATTGAAAACTTCATTAAAAATATGCTAATTATACAAGATATTCACTTCATGCAACAAACCAGGTAAACAGCAGTAAGTCTTGACATTTAAAATCCAATTAAAATGAATATGTTGATATCTATGTAAAATAAAAATAAAAAAATGTCATGATAGCTGAGACTGATTAACCTTGTGCAAAGATGCAGCTGATTCCGACTGCACTGTTTGGCTTGGCAAATGCCCCAATGATCGTAAGGCATCCAATGCATCTAATGTCAGCTGCCATCCACACAGTGCAATTGCATCAGCACTGGTGCCAGAGCCACAACTATTAGAGCCCGCAGCAGCAACGTTTCCATTAACCCAGGGACAGAACTTGTTGTGATAAATTATGGGATCAAATTCTGTAGGTTCTTCATAATTGCTCTCCCCTTTTGGGGGACCTGTAGATGCAACAATCAGGCAGTTGCCATCACGTCTCATGAACAAAACTAGACTTGAGTAAAAATGTGTCGCACCTTCATCAATATAAAAAGTAATAATAATTTCTTTAAAAAAACATCCCACAGAAATCAGCTGTTCTCACGCTACTCAACTTCATCAGAGAGAGAGAGAGAGAGAAAACAACGAGATGCAAAAAAATTGGGTTCACCAGTGTAAGGGGGAGGGAAATTCAAAGAAACAATACTGTAGAACATCACACCAGAACATGCATATCATGCCTATATAAAAATGGAGATGCTGTACAAGAACTAAACTGCCATAGTTCAGTCCTTCCTCCACACCACCAAACAGATAAGATGTTCAAAAATCATGGAAAGAAGAACCAAATAGATCAGAAACAAGGTAAACAGAGTTCCCGTGTCTGTGCAGACGCCAATTTGTAATGGTCAACCTACTACTACCATCCACCATAAAGTATCTGTTTTTAATAGCTAACTAAACAAAATCATTTTGCAAGGAGCACACATAATGCTCTACTGCCATCTTTTGTGCCAAAAGCCAAGTGCCAAGAAAAAAAAAATTTAAGAATAATAACAATAATCATAATAATAATAATTAAAAAATAAATTAAAATATTGTCTTTGAACTCTGTCCGAGTCAATGTTTTAAAAAGCAAAAGTGTGAGGCCATTTACCTCTGATGAGGTGAGACATAAGCCTTTTGGAAATTTAATTTCTATTTAAAATATATAAAATAAATTTTATGTATTATAAATATAAAATTTTATTAAATAAATTATGAAATTATTTAAATAAAATTCTAATAATTTCATATAACTCCAGCTGTCTTTGCCCATAAATGGCAAAGCGACAGCCACATGCCTTTCCAAGGAAATAACATTGCTAATGGGTTATCTTCCAGCCAATAAGAATAAAGCATGTTACTTGAGAGACTCAAAGAGGTCCAAATAAATTTCTCATGACTCAAATTCCAGCAGTTCAGCCCTTCCCTCTACTCTCTTTTGCGCTTCTTACATACATCATCAAGAAGAAAATCAAATACAAAGGAAATTTTGAGAACAGATACAGTCGAGGGCAATCGTCGATTGGAGAAGCTTGTCTGAGTGAAAAGGCTGAGAGAGTTTGTCAAAGCTGCCTGCACGCAACCATCAATCAAAAGAGTAAAGAAAGTGGGTAAAAACAAATTTGGGTCAAAAAAGCAAGAGAGATCAGACCCTTCACATTCTGCTGCAGAACAAATGATTTAAGTCCCTTCAAATCCTAATCCATTTTCCTCCTATATTTCTGATAAGAAAATATAAAAATGTGTTCTCATTATGTGTATGCCTTCATTGGCAAGGTGTCAAAGGTGTGCCATTTTCTCTTGAGCGTGCGCCTACCCTAAAAAGGCATTCACCTTTTAGGGCTCGCACCTTTAGAAATGCGCCTCAATATGTTTTGGCCCCAAAACGCCTTTTATAACACTGGTTTGAGTTTCCATTTAAAGGCCCCATTTAGAACTACTTAAAAAATAAGTACTAATTGCAGAAAGTACTTAAAATAAGTACTTGTGTAAAAAAGTACTGTTTGGCTTACACTAGGATAAATACTTACTGCAAAAAATACTTTTTCACAACTCCTTTTCTTGAGCAAAAATAAGTGCTCTTTGACAAGTAACAAGGGATTACTTCTAGCTACTCATAAGTAGTTACTGTTCATAGACAGTGGCAAACTTGTACATCTAAAAACAGTTTACGGCATCATATTTATTTATTAATTAATAATTAATGACAAATTGTAAAAATATATTATTAAACTAAAGATATTATAAACGCATATCAATAATAAGATGTTAAAAATGATAATTAAAAAGTGTTAAATTAACATAAATATTAATTAATTTTTTAATTAGAAAATACTTAAAATGTAAATTAAAGATATTCATATTAATTATAAATTCTACTTAAAAATATTTAATTAATTTTTCAATTAGATAATATTTAAATTTTAATTAATAAGTTAATTAGATGATATCAAAAGGGTAACAAATTAATTTGTTAATTAGAAAATACTAAAAATTGAAGAATTCCTGCAATTTCTCGTCGCTTCAATATTCTTTGATTTTTTGTTAACAGCATCAAATTTTTGGCTCCAAAGGGTACTTATTACAGTATTTTCAATTGGTGTCATTACCTTTTAGTTTCAACCACCAGTGAGATCTTCTCCTCTCTTGTATTTCTTTTTTTATAACTATTTTTTTTTTAATAGTTGTGTTATGTAGTTGTTAGCCAACGTAAAACTTTGTCAAATCTTATTATCATGAATTCTTACCAAATTCACTTAATTCAAGGGAATAGACTAGGCCAGTATAGAAGTGAGGGGTTAAAAAGTTAGAACAAGAAACTAAGATTAGATTAACTTGGAATATAGGAACTCTTACAGGCAAAAGTATGGAAATAGTGGAAATAATGTTTAGGAAATTAAACTTAATCTGCCTTCAAGAGATGAAATGGGTGGGAGAGAGCTAGTGAAATTTAAAAAATCAAGATTTAAACTTTGGTACACTGAAAAGAGAAACATAAAAATGAGCTCGAAATTATTGTAGACAAGGACCTAAAAGATAATGCAGTAGATGTTAAAAGAATAGGGGATAGGATCATCAAAATCAAGATAACCCTAGGCCTGGAAACAGTGAACATCATTAGTGTGTATGCTCTCCAAATAGGCTTAGAAGAAAATCTTAAAAGGCAATTTTGGGAAGATATGGATAGTTTTACAAGAGATACCAACGCCTGAAAAGACATTCATAGGAGCTTATTTGAATGGATACATTGGAAAGGATAATATAGGCTATGGGTGGATACATGGAGGCCATCGATATGGAGATAAAAATGAGGTCCGTGATACAATCTTAGATTTTACCATGTCTTATGATTTGGTTTTTTGAACGCTTGCTTTATAAAATGAGAAGAACACTTAATAACTTTCAAGAGTAGATATAATAAAAGTCATAGATTTCTTCTTAACTAAGAGCGGAGATCGTCTATCTTGTAAGGATTATAAAGTTATCTCAGGTGAAAGTTTGGCTACACAACACAAAGTCCTAGTATTAGATATACATATTAAAACATGGAAGAAAAACGGTACTATAAATCAACACAAAAGGATTAGATGGCGGAGCTTGAAGGGAGATAATATAGTAAAATTCGAAGATAAAATGATTAAAGACTGTGATTGGATTGTAGGGGATAAGGTAGGTGCAAATACTGTTTGAAATAAAATGGTTAATTCTATCGTAAGGATAGCAAAGAGGTTTTAAGTGAGTCCAAAGAAAGATACTCAGGTAATAAAGAAAGTTGGTGATGGGATCAAAAAGTCCAAAAACCCGTTAAGACAAAAAAGAAATTGGTATAAAATATGAAAAATTGTAGAAAAAGAGAAAATCTTGAAAAATATAAAGAGATGAAAAAAATAAACTATTAGTGAAGCTAAACATAGAACTTATTATGCTTATATACTAGACTAGATACAAAAGAAGGAGAAAAAAATATTTATAAACTTGTTAGAGTTAGAGAAAGAAAATGCAAAGATTTAGGTGATGTAAAATGTATAAAGGACGAGAATGGTAATGTCTTAACTAGAGAAGAAGACATGAAAGAGAATTGACGAAGATACTTTGATAATTTGTTGAATGAAATCTCAAAATGAACGATTGAACTTAGTAGTGACAATTGGGGAGAAAACTAAAAATAGTATACTTATTCGCAAAAATTTAAGTTCTTGAAGTTAAGATAACATTAAAAAAGATGAAAAGCAGGAAATCTATAAGACTAGATAAAATACCAATTGAAGTTTGGAAATATTTAAGAGATAAAGAAAATATTTGATTAACTAATTTATTCAAAATTATTATAAAAACCAAGAAAATGCCAAAAAAATGGAGGAAAAGTACATTAATACCTTTATACAAAAACAAAGGCGATATTCAAAACTATAATAACTATCGTAGAATTAAGATTACGAGTCATACAATGAGATTATGGGAAAGGGTAATTGAACATAGAATAAGACTAGAAACAAGAATTTCAGAAAATCAATTTAGTATTATGCCTAGAAGATCAACAACAGAAGCTATTTATCTTTTAAGAAGCTTAATGAAAAAGTTTAGGGAAAAGAAAAGGGACTTACATATGGTTTTTATTGACCTAGAGAAAACTTAAGATAAAGTATCTAGGGAAGTTTTTTGGTGAGTCTTAGAAAAGAAGGGAGTTTGGAGTAGATATATTAAGGTCATTAAGGATATGTATGATAGAGTAGTGACTAGCATTACGATTATAGAAGGGGAATCTAGAGATTTTCCAATCACAATAGGTGTACGTCAAGTGTCTGCTTTCAGTCCTTATTTTTTTTACTTGAGTGATTGATGAACTTACTAGGAATATTCAAAATGAGATCCCTTGGTGTATGTTATTTGCAAATGATATCGTGTTGATTGATGATAGTAAAAGCATAATAGAATCTAAGTTAGAATTTTGAAGAGCCGCACATTAGAGTCTAAAGGGTTTGGAATAAGTAGGAATAAGACAAAATATATGAAATATAATTTCAATCATGTAAAGAGTAGTAGCAGAGAGAAGGTTAAACTTGATAATCAAGAGATTAATTGCACAAATAGATTTAGATATCTAGGATCTATTATGCAAGCGGAAAAGGAAATTAAAGAAGATGTAGTACATAGAATTAAAACAAATGGTAAAATGGAGGAGTGCACCAGGGGTGTTGTATGACCGTAGAATGCCCTTAAAATTAAAAGGAAAGTTTTGTAAAGCATCTACAAGGCCAGCTATGTTTTATAGTTCAGAATGTTGGACAACTAAGAAACAATAGGTACAAAAAGTAAAAGTTGCTAAAATGCAAATGTTAAGGTAGATGAGTGGTATAACATTAAAAGATAAAGTACAAATGAGCATATACGCAATAATTTAGCCATAGAACCGATTGAAGGCAAGATAAGAAAGAGACAACTTAGATGGTTTGAGCATTTGAGACACAGAACTAGTAGAGCACCTATAAGGAGGAGTTAAGGGGTTAAGGGTAGGATATTAATTAATTTTTTACTTAGAAAATATTTAAATTATTACTTAAAAATATTAATTGAATTGTTACACAATTCAATAACCATAATGTATTTAAAATTTTAATTAAATTTGTAGAGTAAAAATGTTACTGAAAATGCCAATTACTTTGTTAATTAAACATGTCAATTAAAAATGTAATTAACAAAATATAAATTAATTTTTTAATTTAAAAAATTAAAATTTATAATTAAAAATGTTAACATAATTTAATAATTATATTACATTTATGTATTATAATATATTAATTTTTTGTTGAAATAATAATATTATTCACATAATAATATCTATTCACACAATACATAAAATAAAAAAGTGAGTATCCAAATAGTGCTTATAATCAGCACTTTTGTATACACAACCTGACAACCACAATACTTGTGACTTTCAGCACTTTCCTAATTCTATGGTTTTTCTCAATACTTTTCCAAATAAGTAATTTTTACCCCAAAAAAAAAAAAAAATAGAAGAATTTGATTGTTTGCACAAAAACTGTTTGTCATACTGCAAATGACAACGTAAAATTTTTATGAATCAATAAAAAGAAAAATAGACAAGGAATAACTGTTCCCAAATTTTACCATAAACATTCCATGTTGTGAATAAACATAAGTATTTGCAACAGTGACTTCTTTCTAAATTATTACATCCTAATACAATTATTCTTATATTCTCATTTTAGTTCATCTTATTCCTAGGGAACTAGATGTTACCATGACCTAGATGTAACCTAAAAACCCACTTAAGCACTGTTCATCACTGTCATATCTTAATCCTATGTCCCAACACCCCCCCCCCCCCCCAAAAAACAAAAAAAAGAAGAAAACAGAGGAACTAAAAATGAAGAATAATTTAACCAGAAGAAGCCAAACTATACTGATTTTTATATCTACCTACTTACAAAAAAGCAAATTCATAAAAAGAATAAAGGCCTTTTGCCCAATCAAGAGGTCATAATGGTCAAATATACATAAAATTTGAAACAAATAATCAGAGACATTTCTAATTCAGATATAATATGTCTGCTAAGAGGTCATACAACAAACCACCACCATCACGAAACCTTAGATTCCGCCGAGCGCAGTCAGCGACGTGAATCCTTTTTCCTCTCTGCACAATCTAGGGCAATATCCTCCAAAAGTTAATAGTGCTACTAAATCCTTACTGTCTCGGAACAAGCTATTCTAGGTCTACCCCTCCCCCTCTTAATACTACTAACAACAACAAACTCACCCCTTCTCACTGGTACGTCTTTTGGCCTATGTTGCAAACGCCAAAACCATCTTAACTGCCTTTCCCTTACCATAAGGGTAGAAAATTGAAAAGATGAGTAAATAAATAATGAGGCTAATAGCATCAGTCACCAGTCACCACATGCTTACCCAAATACTTCTCACGCCATTCTACATATAAAGGTTTTAGGGGATGCAAATAGAAAATATCTGAAAGATTTGAAAGATATAAATGAAATGTTCAGATTTACCTATCCCATATGCAACGACATACTCAGACTCCAAGCATGCACTATGTTTCACGGATGATGCTTTTCCAGCCCCAGTAACCTCTTTGGATGTTGCATAACCAGAGTATACAATAGCATTGCATGAAAGGGAAGGATGGTCACCAGTCCCTTGTACTATCTTGTGGCTTTGACTTATCTTCTCGCCACTTTCAAGAGATTCAGCCTTCGTGGAACCATCAATTTTTGAGCCACTATCAGCCCTACCTACAGATTGAGACATCTCCTGGCTATCACCGCGAGCATCTGCCCTAACTATTTCCTCAGGTACTATCTCATCCATTAGTCCAGGATCAGGGGCTGATTCACCAGTCAGACCCTGATTTTCAGCATCTTCAATTCTTGGTTCCACATCACCAACAACACTGTCCGCTCTATGGACAGAAGCATCATTCCCATGAATTTCAGCTTCATGACTAGCACACATTCCAACACTCCCTCCACTGATTCCAAAACTAAACCCATCCCTTGGATGAGGAGTTGCAGTTTCTGCATTGAAGATTTCTTCACCATCATTTGTACTGCTCACTCCCATCTCTCCAGGAGCTACTTCAGCACTTGGTTGAAAACAGATGCTCTGCTGTGCTTGGTTACTATAATTCAACTCTGATGTATCATTCATGTCCAGATTGCCATATATGCTAGAAGAAGGAAAATGAATGTCATCAACATCTCCAGGATAATTTTCAACACTTTCCATAGAGTCGTCATCAGCACCATGACAGACCGTATCCATTGCAATAACAGATGATGCCCGTGCTGAATCTCTGGTGAATGCAGCTCCTACATACTGATCATTTTCTTGCCTATATGACGAAACTCTGTTGGCATCTGCATAAATTTCAAGACCCTTCGAATGGCTAGGACCTGCACCAAATGGCTCTTTCTGATATGATGAACAATACGTATCAAACATATCCAGGTCCCGGGCACGTTTTGAAGGTCCAGCAGAATATTGCCTTTCATCTGTGACTTCATCATTATCACGATCAATAACAGTTCCTTCAAAACTATCAGCCTGTTGCATCCTTAAGTGAAACCTCTCATCTGAGCTGCCACCCTTTTCCAAGCTCCTTTTGCGAGAACTAGGGCCTCGTGATTCATACGAAGCTGCACGATCACCAACCTCACTGCCTGCAGGTTGCCCAATCATCAGATCCCTTCCAATACTTGCCTCCCGAACACTGCCAGACATCCCAGTTCTACCCAACTGAGTATAAGATGAACCCCCAGCCATTGTTAGGTTTAAATCTACATCTGCATGTGGCAAAAATATTCTCTCATTTGTTGTTGCAACTTCATCACGGTCTTCAGTCTGCTCTTTATCAATGTCATCAGCCCAACCATTTATTCCACTAGCTGCACTAGCCCCACGAGTCAATGCCATCTTTTTGCCAGCATCAGGAATATCAAGGTTGGAAGGCGTAAAAGGAGCAGGCCGAGGAACAGTGAGAAAGTCCCATATTCTAACAGTAGCACCACAAAGGCCACAATCCAACAAAGGTGACCTAGATTCATATCTAGACTCCACAACCAATAATTTATTCTTTCCAGCGTCTTTTTTGGCTGAAGCAGAGAACCCGTTCTTGCTTGGTCCAGGATCCTGGAAAGTATGACCCTGCATACGGGTAGGACCAAAGGAACATCCATTTCTTGCAGATTGAGCAGAATGTTCTTCGCAGTCTTGAACATTGGGGAGCCACCTTGGTTCCCATCCACACAAGCTTATTAACTTCTGAGCCTGCCAAAGACATATGAAATGGAAGAATATAAAAAAAACACAAGGATATATTTTAGTAACAAACAATGAACTAATAAGCAAATAACCAGCAGGAAAACAAGCATACAAATATCTTACACGAGAGTATAAGCAAATAGCACTGTCTCGTGAGTTTTCAAGCTCTTGTGTACTCTCTGTCTTAAAATCTATCTCGCCTGCTGTAAAGTTTGGTGGTTGGGAAAGAAAGCGCTCAAGCTGCACACCCCGAGAAACATGCATATGCTCAACTGCAGATGCAGCTACAATAGGAAGAGATTGGAACTGCAAAAGCCCATCACATCTATCTTTGTAACCCCCCACAAGGGCAGACTGAGGAGTAGGAGGGAACTGCACCAAGCTTTCCGGGCAACTATTCCCTCTCCAAGGACAGGCCATTTTGTGCCCGGCATCTAGCTGATTGGAAAAGGCTTCACCAGCATGTTCAACTTCATCCAAGAAGATAAAGAGATTAGTATCAGCAACAGGCAAGCTAATGTAATTGTGAAAAAGAAATACCATGTAAATTTAAATCACAAAAAATTGGAAGGGAACATGCGCAAAAATTGTATCAAAAAGTGTAGCTTCAAATTACGAGAAAGAAATGTGAACAATTTAGCAAACTATTGATTTTGTCTCAATACACATAGCATACAACAACAACAATAATAAACCAAGCCTCAAGTCCCACTAGGTGGGGTCGACTACATGAATCCTTTTCCACCAATTTATGCAATCATGGATAATTTCCTTCGAAAAATTCAGGGCTATTAAATCCTTATTCACTATCTCATTCCAAGTCATCTTAGGTCTATCCCTATCCCTGCTAATGCCCCTCACAGTAACTCACTCTCTCTTCCTAACTGGTGCACTATGTGACCTACATTGCAAGTGCTCAAACCATCTGAGTCGTCCCTCCCTTATCTTATCTTTGGCAAGAGCTACAACTAACTTACTGCAAATATGTTCTTCTTTTAAATTATCTTTTAACGTAATACTACTCATCCATCTTAGCATTCTCATCTTGGCAACTTTTACATTTTGGATATGTTGTTTCTTGGTCACCCAACATTCTGATCCATATAGCATAGCTGGCCTTACAGTCGTCCTATAAAACTTCCCTTTTAATTTTAAAGGCATTCTACGATCACAAAGCACAATAAAAGCATTTCTCTATTTTACCCAACCAGCTTTAGCTCAATACATTCTTCAATTTCTCCTTTAGCTCGCATAATAGATCCAAGATATCGAAATCTACCAGTGATATTGATTTCTTCATCATCAAGTTTAATTTTGTCTCCAATATTCCTCCTACTATGACTGAAATTACATTTCACATATTCTGCCTTATTTCTACTTACCCTAAAAATTCTAGATTCTAAAGCTTCTCTCCGTAATTCTAATTTTAGATTCCACTCCAACCCTAGTTTCATCAATCAAGACAACATCATCTACAAACAACATACACCATGGAACCTCATTTTGGATACTCACAGTCAATTCATCTATCACTAAAGCAAAATGATAAGGGTTCTGAGCATATACTTGATGCACACTTATTGTGATTGGAAATTCTCTAGTCGCTACAACTATAGTCCTAACACTAGTCATTACTCCATTATACATATCCTTAATGACATTTGTGTACTACTACATACACATTTTTTTTCTAAAACCCACCATAGAACTTCCCTAAGTACCTTGTCATATGCTTTCTCTAAGTCGATAAATACCATATGCAATTCCCTCTTCTTTTTCCTAAACTTCTCCATTAATCTTCTTAAATGATATATAGCTTATGTGGTGGATCTCCATGTCATAAAACCAAATTGATTTTCTAAAACCTTTATTTCTAACATTAATCTTTGTTCAACTACCCTTTCCCACAGTTTCATAGTATGACTCACAAGTTTAATTCCACAATAGTTATTACAATTTTGAATAACCCCTTTATTTTTGTATATAGGTATTAAAATGTTTTTCCTCCATCTCTCTGGAATTTTCTTAGTTTTTATAATTGTGTTAGATAACTTAGTTAACCATATAATTCCATTATCACCTATGCATTTCCAAACTTCAATTGGGATGTTATCTAGTCCTATAGCTTTTCCCATTTTTAGTGCAAACTTAACTTCTTTAACTCTAATTTTACAAACAAATCTCATATTTTTAGTCTTTTCCTTATTTGTCAATTATAAGGTTAAGTCTTCCACTTGGTTTTCATTAAATAGCTTACTAAAGTAATTTCACCATCTTTATTTTATATCTTCTTCCTTAAGTAAGACAATATCATCCTCACTTTTTATACATTTTACATTTACGCAAGTCTTTACTCTTCCTTTCTCTAACTCTAGCAAGTTTAACTATGTCTCTTTCCCCTTCTATTCTATCTAATCTAGCATAATAATTATTAAATAATCTATGTTTAGCTTCACTAGCGGCCTTCTTTGCATCTTTTCTCACCTATTTTAAATTTTTCAAAGTTTCCCATGATCCTACATTTTTGTCATGTTTTACACTAAATTCTTTTTGGACATCTTGATCCTACCACTAGCTTTCTTTTCTATTCGAGAATCTTTCTCTCGACTCACCTAAAATCTCTTCAACCACCTTTTTAATAGAGCTAGCTATCCTTCTCCAAAGAGTGTTTGTGTTTACACCATCCTCTATAGTCCAATCCTCATCTTTGGTCATTTTATCGTTAAATTTTATTATATTCTCTCCTTTTAGGTTCTACCAGCTAGTTCTCTTGCACTGATTTATTTTATCCTTTCTTTTCTATTTTTTAATACATATATATCTAACACTAAAACTATATGTTGTGTGGTTAAGCAGCTTTCACTAGGGATAACTTTAAAATCCTTACACGATAAATGATCTACCCTCCTAGTAAAGAAAAAATCCAAGTGACTTTTATTTTAACCACTTTTGAAGGTTACTAAGTGTTCTCTATTCTTAAAGCAAGTATTCATTGCAATAAAATCATATTACATGGTGAAGCCTAAGATCATCTCCCCAAATTCATTTTCGTGTATGTATCCATATGCTCCATGTGTCCTCTCATAACCTTTATTATCCCTTCCAATGTGTCCATTTAAATCTACTCCTATAAATATTTTTTCAGTCCCTGATATCCCTTGTATAATACTATCCATATCTTCCCAAAATTGTATTTAAAGGTTTTCTGTTAAGCCTACTTAAGGAGCATAAGCACTAATGACATTCATTATCTCTTGGCCTAAGACCATCTAGATTTTTATAATTCTATCCCTTACTCTTTTGACATTTACAACGCTATTTTTTAAGTTTTTGTTAACAATAATTCCTAACCCATTCTCACGTTTTTTCTTTTCCAATGTATCAAGGTTTGAATCCTGATTTTTAAATTTTTCTTGGTTTCTCCTCCCCCCCCCCCCCCCCCCCCCCCCCCACCCCAACTTAGCTTCTTGAAGGCAAATTAGATTAATTTTTGTTGTAATCACTGTATCCACAATTTCCATGCTTTTATCTATAAAAGTCCCTATATTCTAAGTTGCTAATCTAATCCAAATTTCTTGAACTAACTTCTTTACCCACCCACATCCAGAATGATGTGGAAACCGTCACATATTTAACACCGTATCCAAGCGCCAACATGGTGAATTGCTTAAGGGCGATGACCCCCTCACCCACTTTTCATTACACCCGGTTGATATAAGTGCAACTTGTCGCTCATAGAGGACACCTCATCAAATAATTGGTAAGGATTCATAACATAGTGACCTAAGAAGTTTTACACAAGCTGTCAGCTTCCTAACGCAACCCACCTCCTTTACTCGGACTTGGGACCAGCTCTACACACATAGCATGCATAATAAAATGAGTAGAAATTTCCATCATTAGAAACAACTTATTTAGAAAGGCAACCAAGGCATTGCTGAAGCATTTTGTGCTCGCTGTAAAATGTCAAATTGTAAGCAGCCAGCCTGAATTAGTAGGCATAGTTCAGTAAGACTCCATGAGAAACTATAACTAAACATGCGGCTTGTGGGTCAAGCCAATACAAGAGAACAAAGCAATCTTTTACTGAAGAATGTAATTTTCCTCTTCTTCCTCCTTTTTACCCCCTTCTGTTTGAAGGGGAAAAAGGGTCAACGTCGATAATTCTTGATGTGGTGAACACCATGAACATCAGTTTTTTAGCAATTGAACACCATCTTTTCTTGTCAAGATTGTTCTCAAGGCCCTCAAGTTATAGATAACATATCTACATAAAAGTAAAAAATTAATAGCATAAGACAAAATTTTAGAATAACAAAACTATGAAAAATCTTTATATTGCCTAATAAAAGGCAAAAAAAAAAAAAAAAACACACACACACACACACACAAAGAAAACATATAAGAAAATATATATATATACATGTGTGTGTTTGTATTGCACTTGCATTATTTATCCAACACCGTACAGATTTTTTTCTTTTGATTTATGTGACACAGAGAGAGAGAGAGAGAGAGAGATCAGGAGTAAGCCTGCGAGTATATGAGGATTTCAAACAGCAAAAATGCTTTAACGAGAACAAATACAACATCATCAATCATGTAACATCTATTTAAATGACGATCAAGTTGGTGGAGGACCATAATCTCATAAGTCAGAATGGTAGGAAAAAATCATTTCCAACAAGAAGGCCTATTTACTGGAGGCTAAAAAATAACTTTTTTGAACCAAAAACATCTGATTGTGTTCCATAAAAGTAACCTTAAATCCAAATCCAAAATCAATTAGGTAACCTAGGACAGGGAACAAGTAAACTTCAAGTCTGTATGAATCTATGCATGTATATTGCATGTGTGACAAATTATCAAGGGTTTTTCAATTTCTATGTATCTCAAGTTCTCGACTCTCAAGCATAGTGTTGTCCAACCCAACCATCTTAATATATAGAGAAAACACACAAAATCATTCTCTTTCTATTTCTTGAAAATATCCCTTAGATGAGAAAAATCTATTAGGTAACCTTGAACAGGAAACAAGTAAACTACAAGTGCATATGAATATATGCATGTCTATTGCTTGTGTGACAAATTATCAAGGGTTTTTCAATTTCTATGCATCTCAAGTTCTCAACTCTCAAGTATAGTGTGGACCAACTCGAACATCTTTATAATAGTGAACACAACACACACAATTGTTCTCTTTCTATTTCTTGAAAAATCCCTTTGGTGATAAAAATCTAAATCCAAAGCAATTAGGATACCTTGGACAAGAAACAAGTAAATTACGAGTGTGTATGAATCTATGCCTGACTATAGCCTGTGTGACAAATCATCAAGGGTCTTTCAATTTCTATGTATCTCAAATTCTCAACTCTCAAGTATAATGTGGACCAACTCAACCATCTTTATATATGGTGAACACACACAATCATTCTTTTTCTATTTCTTGAAAAGATCCCTTTGATCACAAAAATCATCTTCTCTCTATTCTAGCTCCTCGTTGTACTAGAATCATAACAAAAGTAGGTCATTTTCTACATTATCAATTCCCTCAAAACCTAAAACTCTTCCTAGACACTAGTTTAGACAACCATTTGCAATGAAGTTCTTAACTCTAAAATTCTAAGCCATATTAGTATCACCATTATTTTGAAATTTTAAAAGGAAATAAAAAGGTATGTCTTGTCCAAATAAATAAATAAGCATTTATATCATAAGCACTCACCTTCAGCAGGTGTCCAAGTTGGCAGCAAAACAAAACTAAGGTAAGCACCACATGATTCACAAGCAATTTTATCAACATCGACATTCATCCAACCTCTCAAAGCACAAGCCAAAGAACTAGTAACCTGCGAAAGATTACAAAAAGAACAAAGATCTTCAGACACCAGCCATCAAATTATATGAAAAAAATTGCAAATCATTAAGCAGCTTTGTTGAATATGAGCAATATATTTCAACAGGTAAGCCATTTGAAACTTCATTTTTCAGATAAAATATGTGATTACATAATAAAGAAAATTTTGAGAAAATTACAAGTAAAATTGAAAAATAAATATAATTTTGTAAACTACACGTTGGCCAATGTAAAATATTAACTTCGACTCATTAAGTAAACCAAGCTAAGAGTGATAAGATTACAAAGGTCAAATCATTGCATGACTTAAGATGCAACCCTTGAGTATTTTGGGAAGGTTGAGGTTCAAGAGTTTTACATATCAACTAATATTATGACATCCCATTCATATGAACACATGGTTCAAAATTTTTCTACCTAAATCTACTTTAAGATTCACATCCAAAATGTGCAAGCCTCATCTCATAGACACAAAAGGTGTGCCCTTTTGTATGAATGATAAGCATCAGAGTATCATGCATTGGCCTTTTTTGGAATTTGGCATTTTAGACTGTGCCTCAAGGCAAGCCTCAACTAAACCATTGAAAACATTGCTATAATTTCTTTGATTGTTGAACAAGACGTTAGGAAGGTGGGACGAAAGTTAAAACACAAAAAAACAACTATTTTGACAAAGTCATTCTTCGGAACCATGGATGAAGGAAATCATGAAGAAGAAACAAGGTTGTTCTTTTTTTTGGAATTTGGATGGCCATATGGAAGTTAATGGTCCCAAAAAGGTAGCTTATTTTCTTGGGAAGCTCGTGGGAACAATTTCTTGATGCTCAAGAAACTGCAAAAGAAGACATTTTTCAAGTGCTCTTTTGACCAGGTAGAATGAAGGCAGAAGCTTGCCTCTACGTGATAAAAGGGCAATTTCTCAATCACTATGTAGTTTAGGAAGCTCAAGGGTTAGAAGGAATGAAGTTCAATAGGTTATGAATGGTGCTTGGCTCTATTAGATAAAGTCATAGCCTCGTAAGACTTTCTTCTACAACACTCAATCAATAGTTTAAGGCAACCAACTAGAAATCAATCAAAGGAAATGGGACCTTTGGCTTGAAGTCCCCATTGTTAAAGTTTGCTAATTTCCCTTACTTCTTGTTGCAATCCCATTTTTACTCATAGTTGTACTTTTTGAAACATCTATTTTCATATTTCCACAAAATCTCCATTTGTTTCCTATTCCTCAGCTCAATACTACTGGTTACATATGTTTCTTGTGCAGAAACAAGGCGAGAATAGTGCATCATCTTCTATAGTTATGTGCACTTGGACAAGAAAACTATGGGCCCAGAAAAAAGGGGAGCAAGAAACAGCTTTGGGAAGAAATTGTTATTGGCTAAAGGACCCTAGGAATGTCCTTGGTTCTGAGGAGGTAATCCCAACCCTATCCTTTTACCTTTTCAAAGAAAAGGATGAGGAAGGAGACTGTTCAAATAAAGGAATCCAAAGACTAAGTGAATGAGAAAGCACTTACGAACTTGCCTCCATCGAGAGGGCATTCTATCTAGTCCAATTTCAAGGAGTCGCCTATCATATTCAAATTGGATCATTTCATGGTCTAGTGGAGGAGCACTTTCCTAACACCATGCAAAAACTTTTAGTAAATATAATCATAGTTATCAAAATCCCGATCTGAATCTTCTGATCCTATGATTCAGACTTACCTAATCAATTCAAATCTTAACAAGAATCTTAATCAATTAGAATCCCAGTAGGATCCTATATGGATCCTTAGGATCTTAGGATTGCAATCCTACTTCCGACTCTACTTGGGATCCTACCGATCCTACTTGTGCAATGAAATATGTATTTTACTTGTTTATGATTTCAAAGGAAAAGGTCCATTCTATATTTTTTACGGGCCCAAACACTTTGCTTTTGCAATAGACACAAAATTTGGTCTAGATGGCCCAAATGCATCAAAAATTGGGCAAAATAACTAGTATGTCTTGCAATTTGTTCATCCCAAGTCAAGAGGGCAGCTAAGCATCTCTTGAAAGCTTCTTCCTTAGAAATCGAAAAAAGCTCTCTAAGGGCTTAAGAGTTCTTGTAGGCAAGGCTAGGACTCTTCCTCCTTCCATCAACAGCAAAGAATGAGAACTTTGAGATCAGCAAAGAGTTCAACAAATATGGACTTGTACAATCAAATTACGAGCTTAAAGTGCAAGCTTGTGGCAGTTATACATTATCTTTGTAGCTTTTCACTTTCTTCCTCTTCTTTTCTCTTACTAACAAGCCCAAGACTTATCTTTTTTCCCAAAGCAGAGAGCATATAGCATTCTTTTTCTTCTAGTTTTCTTTTCGATTAACAAAAGTTCTTCTTCCTTCAAAAAAAAGCTTATCTTTTTCTTCTTTTCTTCCTCATCCTCCTCTCTTTCCTCTTCTCCTTCTTCCTCTTCTTCTTATGACCTAATGACAAAACCACAAAATCTAAGAAGTTTACATCAGTTCATTGAATTAAGATTAACAATTTCTTCTTCCTTTTCTCTTCATTCTTTTTGCTTTTCTTTGTAATTAAAATTATAGAATAAACAAGCTCGCGACAGTCTGCCCTTTGCGGAGCACTTAGCAATTTAGCCTGTTCAGACCTTTTTAAGGATCAATATTGTTGAAGGTAAAACCTGCTAGGTGCTAGCTACCAAGCTACATTCCTCAAATTTGTTTTAGTTTCTTAAACTTCCAAGATTTTAGGCTTATTTTATTGAAAGTATTCATAAAATTCCAAATACATAAATTTTTAATTTATTCTACATTGTAAGTAGACGCTTACATCCACGATTCGATCCAGCAGACCCCATCAACAATCCCATCTAAGATCCCAATACAACCTTGAATACAATGGGGTGTAATGTTGGAAAACTACCAATACTGTAATTGGGAATTCCTGTAGATAAAATATAAATAAAAATAATAAAAAATAAAAAAAGGATAAAGGTATTTTGGAACCGGGGAAGGAGATGTTGAGAAAAAGCCAGCATGTTGGAAGAGGAAGTTCTTGTCTATGGGAGGTGAGCAGTGGGCTTAACCTCATTACGAGCACTCTCTCCAATTTCCCTATGCACTTCAATATTTTTTCCCTTTACCCAGTTTGACCACTACGACCAGAGAACATCCAAAAAAGATTCTTTGGGGCAGCACAAAGAATATTTTCAAATTCCATTTGGGGAAAAGGGGAGCAGTGAAACAATCCCTCATCAAGGGGGTGGGAAGCAAAGAGCTTGCGAATGTCAATGAGGCTTTTCTAGGTAAGGGAGCTAGTGTTTCATGGTGGAGAAGCAATGCAATCAGGGCAAAGAAGCCAAAACTAAAAGGGAAAATTTATCAACCAAGAGAACTGATTTGGAAGCTTAATGGTGGAGGATTGATTTGGAAGTTAAACTGAGTATGGTGTTCAGTTACCCTTCAGTACAGTACCCAAGCACTGTTCACAAACACTGCATCAGCAAGTTCCGTAGTGCAAGCACTGTTCACGATTACTGTAGCAATGCTGCTTGCAGTTATTTTCACTATGGTCCAACTTTAAGTGTGTTTCGGGCATTTTTATTTTCAATTATCCCAGGAGTTCTACTTTATTCTATTGACTTCATTTGTACAGACAACATTAGTTTGATATCAACAATAAGGATAGATTATTGTTGGGGTATAGTTATAGAAAGGCACATATACTATATAATTAATGAAGGCTCACAGCCAAAGACTTACCACAATGAAGGCAAAGGGCATAAAGGAGCTCGTCGGTAGAGGAATGGGTTCATATTCACTAGGGAACCCGTAGGCTTCTTCTCCGCCTACTAAACAACCAAAGATGTTAAAGTGGGAGGAAAAAGACGACAGCCCAACTCGGCTACTGAGGAGGAGATCCTCATCCAACACTTGGATTCATACCCCTCTGGAAATGCAAGGGTTATCCAACCACAATTGTTGGTCTCCATAAGGGCAAGGTAGTTCCCAAATTTGTTCGACTTTAGTAGCAAAGTAAGGGTTCTATCCTTGTTCCTTGTCCGATGAAACCAAGAAGTTGCTTGGGGTATGGTTTTTCTCAAAGCCCATAATTCCTCCCAAGACTCAAGAAACCATTTGAACTCTTCCATCTCTAGGAAGTTGGAGATCCTTCTTCCCCTGCAATATTTAATGATTCCAAGGAAATGACAGAGGCATGCAATAGCTAGAGCCCTTGTGTTAAATCATGTTAAGGAAAATCATTTCCTAGAATGTGAGGGGTCTTAACGAAAAATCCAAGAAGAGTGTAATTAACTCCTTTCTTAAGGATTGGAGGGGAAATGTGGTGTGCTTGCGAGAAACTAAGGTGGAGATAGTGGAGCACCTCTTCATCAAAGACCTTTGGGGCTGAGATGCTTGTGATTAGATATCCCTTGGGGCAATAGGCAACACAAGGCGTATTCTTGTTTTATGGAAGCCTAGAGTGTTGTGGAATTGTTGGATCACTCCATTAATTCCTACTCAGTCTCCTATTTGTTCACAACCATGAATGATAACTTCTAGTGGATTTTCGCAAGGGTTTACGGCCTAGGTGAAGCACCCTCCAAGTCTTTTTTGAAATGAGCTCTTCGAGATTAGGAGTCGATGGGATGCTCCTTGGATCATTGGAGATGATTTCAACATGATTGCTTATCCGCATGAAAGAAGTGGGGCTTCTCAGTCTAGTGGATTTTCAAAAGTGTTTACAGCCTAGGTGATGGACCCGCCAAGTCTCTTTTTTGAAATGAGCTCTTCGAGATTAGGAGAAGATGGGATGCTCCTTGGGTCACTAGAGATGATTCAAACAAGATTGCTCATCCGCAAGAAAGAAGTGGGGCAGCCTTGAGGCCAGTAGCATGAGATAATTCCTTGACTTTATCAGCATGAATATTGATCTCCCTTGGTCTAACTCCGGGGAGCAGCCTTCCTTTTCAAGTATCGATTTTAATTTCTCAGACTTGTAGCTTCACTTTCTTCACGTGATTTAGAGTCTACTTCCCAAGCCCATCTCAAATCACTTCCTCATCAACCTTGACACGAAAGGAGTTAAAAGGGGGCCAACCCCCTTTCACTTCAAGAATATGTGGTTAAAGCATGATGGAGTTGAGGAGTTGGTGAAAACTTGGTGGTCCTCTATTCAAGTCACCGGGAAGGCTAGTTTTGATCTTATCTCAAAATTGAAAATAATAAAAGAAAGGCTAAAGATATGGAACAGAAACATCTTTGGGAATGTCCAAACGACGAAGACTATTATCCTTAATGGCATCAAAGAACTTGACTCAATAGGAGATAATCTAGGGTCTTGATGATGAACAAAGAGCCAAAAGAGCTATGTGTCACCGTCCCACATCATATGTGAACTAGGGAGACCTTGGGCTTATAAGGAGGGTATGGGCTCCAACTAAATAAGGCATCTTTTATAAGACAAATCCGTGAGGCCAATGGGCAAAAGCAGGCAATACATCACCAGCGTTGGGCCGAAGACCGTTACATTTGGTTTCAAAGCCACCCTAAGGGTAGTATCATGTGACGGATCTGCCCTAGGGTTACTATCATGTTAGTGGATCCTACACATTAAGGGTAAGCCACTTTGACGAGGACGTCAGAGATTGGACAGGAGAGCCTGTCGGGGTCTCACATCAGATGTGTACTAGGGATATCACACTGAAGAGAACGTCAGAAATTGGATAGGAGAGCTTGTCACGGTCTCATATTGGACGTGTACTAGGGAAATCACGTTGACAAGGGCATCAAAAATTGAACGAGAGAGTCTGTCACATCCCACATTGGATGTGTACTAGGGAGATCTTGGGCTTATAAGGAGGGTTTTGGCTCCAACAAAGTGAGGCGCCTCTTATAGGACAAACACGTGAGGCCAATGGGCCAACGTGGACAATACCTCATCGGAGTTGGGCCCAAGACTGCTACACTATGCTTAAGAAGGAATTGAAGGAGGTTATTAATCTTGAAGAAATATCTTGGAAGCAAAAAATCCAAGGCTTTACGGCTCAAGGAGGGACCATAATACAAAATTCTTTCATTGAACAACAAACGCTCATCATAGAGGTAACACCTACCAGCATTGAAATTGGGGAAATCAACTTGACTAGGAAAGTGGATATTTTAACAGGTATTTGTGATTTTTATAAAGACATTTACACTGAACCTGAGACTCGGAGACCTACAATGGATGACATCAATTTTAGATCTCTCAGTTCATTCATTGGAAGGAGGCTTGAGAGACCCTTTGATGAAGCAAAAGTCCTCCAAGCAATTGACAATTGCAATGGGAATAAAGCGCTCCCGTTTTGATAATGACAAACCAAGGCATCTACTTGTGCTATTAAGTGTGTATACAGGTATTAAAGTATTAAAACACAATAAAAGAAACAAAATGGAAAGTCATAAAGCATACAAGACGATGGCATTTTTCTATGATCATGGAACTCATGAAGTCCAAGCTTGAAGAATCTAAGTCCAAGCTTGAAGAATCAAGAAAATTTTTATAATGTATATTGAAATTAGGATTCATGTAAGTACACATTACTTGATCATTGTGACGAAGCTCTTAGGTGACTTAGTTGGACCATAGGTACTTTAAAATTCTTGGAAAATATTCTTACAAGTTCAAAAGTTATTTCAAAATGCTAAAATCATGTTTGGAATGAAAAATATAAAGGATTTTGTATTTCAGGATGTTCGGCAGTCTGAGGCAAAGTGCTCAGTCAACCGACTGTGAACCGTCTGAACACTGGTCTGGCATCAGGATGTTCGGGCGACCGAACCTCGACCGAGTGGCTACTGCCATTTTAATTTCCAAACGCAGTTGGTTTGGGAGACCGAACCTCAACATTCAGTCGACCGAATGGCTAATGCCAATTTAAATTTCCAGACTTAGTTGGTTTGGGCAATCGAACCTTAGAGTTCAGTCGACCAAGAGAGTACTGCCACTTTTGAAAATTCCTGATTTAATTGGTTCAGACGACCGAACACTCAGTCCAGTCGACCAAAGTTTTCGCGATACTTATCACAACGGCAATAAAATCTCTAAGATTCTAATTTATCAAGCAATCAAACATGCCAACGGCTAGAATTCATTCCTATAAATAAATACCTAACCCTAAACATGAAAAACACACAATATTAATTGAGATTAGCGCTGCTTGCTGCTGAAATTTTTTTGAGTTCATTCTTTCAAGCTTACTGCTTTTCAAAACTAGAAAAACCCTAGCTAACTCTTTGAGCTTCATTTCAATCTTCTCTTTGGGAGTGTATTAGAGCTTTAATTTGTGAACATATCTACTCTATTCAAAGAGTTATTCTTGTACAACTCTACTTTGATTACTTCTTGTATCTTGAAGATCCTGGGATTGAATCATTGACAAGCTAAGGGGTATTTTCGCTTGAGAGGCTTCTCCGCCTATTGAAGGAGAGAGGTTTCTCCACCTATTGAAGGAGGGAATAGTCGAATCCTTAAGAGGGTTGCTTGAGGCAAGCACGTAAGCACGGATCACCAAACCTTGTAAAAATGATGTCACTCTCTCTTGTTTAACTCTTTTATTTTTTAAGCACATTTATATTGGTATTTATCTGCTGTGAATGCTGTAAAGATTATATTCATTGTGTAGTTTGATTACTTGTTGGAATCATAGCAAAAACTCTTTTATAGTTAATCACACTTATATTGATATATTTATATGTTGTGAATACTATGAGTCTGTGATTATTTAGTTAGATCACTTATGAAAATCATAGTAAAAAATGATTAAGGTTTTGCAAAAATTTTAAATACCCAATTCACCCCCCTCTTGGGATCACACCTTAACTCACAACACCTGGATTGGATGGTTTCTCCTTGGCTTTCTTTCAGGCTAACTAGAGCCTTCTCAAGCATGACATTTTAAACGCATTCGAGGAATTTCATAGATCAAGAAAATTAGTCAGTTGCATCAATACCACCTTTGTCACTTTTATTCCGAAGAAAGTTGGGACTATAAACATCAAGCATGTCCGCCCTATTAGCTTGGTGGGAAACATTTATAAAATCATAGCCAAAGTCCTAGCCGAGAGGTTCAAAAGACCAATACTGGAAGCCATTGGTTAGTATCAGCATGCTTTTGTGGCTGGAAGACAGATTATGGATGCTGCCCTCATTGCACATGAGGTGTTGGATGCCTATATGGAGGGAAAAGGGGAATAGTGCGCAAATTGGATATGGAGAAAGCATTTGATCATGTCAACTGGAACTTCCTTTTTATCCTCAAGAAAATGGGCTTTGGGGAGCTATGTTGTAGGATTACTCAATGCATCAAAGCTTCAAGCTTCTCAACGATCATAAATGGCTGCCCTTCTGATTTTTTTTTTTTTTTTTTGCTCCTCAAGAGGCTTGAGACAAGGATATTCCTTGTCCCTTTTCTGTTTATTTTGGTTACGGAGGTGCTTAGCCTCATGCTGATGAAAGCTATTGAAGGAGGGATCTATAGAGATCAACAAGTGAGCAGAAATGGAAGGCTTACATAAGCTTCTCATCTCTTTTTCACATATGATACTACTATTTTTTGCTAAGATGGTCCCCTTCAGATCCTTAACCTCCGATGCATTCTATTAGGGTTTGAGGCTATCTCAGGCTTGAAAGTGAACCTTGGTAAAAGCAATCTTATTCTTCGAGACCTTCCTTACCAGTCTTCTGGGCTACAAGATGGGGTCCTTTCCCATTAATTACCTCGATCTCCCCCTCGGAGCCAAATTCAAAGACAAAGGAGTTTGGGACCCTACTTGTGAGAAGTTTGAAAGGATATGGGTAGGATGGAAAAGAAATTTCTTATCGAAAGGAGGTAGACTCACCCTCATCAAGAGCACTTTGACGAATCTTCCAGTCTATTTCATGTCCCTCCTTCCCTTACTAGCCTCAGTTACTAGGAGATTCGAGGGAATTCAAAGAAAATTTCTATGGGGAAGCTTAGGAGAGGAGTTTAAATATCACCTTGTTAGATGGGGAGTGGTTAAACAACCCAAATATTCGGGAGGTTTGGGACTGGAATCCCTTCTCACTTTCAATAAAGCCCTCCTCAAGACGTGTTTATGATGGTTCATTACTAGAAAATGAACTTGTGGAATATGGTTCTATCCTTGATTGGACAGCAGTGGGTTACGGCAAATTCAGCTGGAGGGGAGATTTGGGCTTGGAAAGGCATCAAAGCCACCAAGGAGAAGTGAAGGCTTTGAACCTCATCCCTCTTGCTATCTTTTGGTGTGCTTGGAAAGAAAGAAATAAGAGAGCCACCAAAGATACAACTACTCCGCTTCAGATTTCCTTGCAAAGAGCAGTGGATTGCTGTTATTTCTAGCTAGCTTAGTGGGCAAATTGTTAATGATCATAATGTAGTCCTTGATGTTTGCAACACTCTACAAAGTGATTGACATTTTGTACCATGGGATGGCATCCCATTGTTGTCTTGCTAACATATTTTTCTCTTTACTGATCAAAAAAAACACTAAATAATTAATGAACAATTTTCTATAATTGTAGCAAAACCTTAAAGCAGAAAATGCAGGATACTTACTTCTCCTAGGAGTGAGTCTTGGAACCCATGCAAATAGCTTTATGCTATTTTATCTCTGTTATTTATAATTAATAGCTTCCACCAGATTTGAATCCCTAATTTTTAGCATAATTTCGCTTACTTCCAACTTGTTCCACAAAACTTATTATAAATCAAATTCCCTAATTTTCTCATTGGAAAACTTGTCTTGCATCAAGAAGGATCAGGTTTGGATGAAGTTAACATGTAGAATATGTTTTCAAGCATAAAGGAGCAGAAAGGTGCACATGGGGTGGGTGCAGATGGAGTGGGGCAACGGAAGTGTGAAAAAACATTAGAGAAGGATGGGATTGCCTCTTCAATAACACTTATATTACGGCTAGAAGGGAACTGTGTTCTTTTCTGGCAGAATGGTGTGAGTTCCAGAAGGCCCGCCCCTCTCAAAGTGCAGTCTCCAGATCTGTTCAACTTGTCCAGGAACAAACAAGCTTTGGTTAGTTTAAATTGTTGTAGCTTGGGCAAAATTATTGCATGGAATATGATGTCCATTAGACATATCAAACTTCTTTGACTCATTGTATGAGAGACAGAATAACCAGTGCAGGGAAGATGCAGAAATGGAAAAGGTTCGGGCACTAGATTTGAGAAGTGAAACCTTCCTACCAGATCAGTATTTATGAGGATAGTGGGAAGGATGCGCCTTCCTCTGGAATGCAAGTTTAGAAGACTCACGCTCCTCTCAAAGTTGTCATCATGTGGTAGTACAGAAAAGGGGCATTACAGTCATTAAACAGCTGTTCTTTTGTGCAAAGAAGAAGCCAAATCAGTTCATCATGTACAGATTAACTGTCATTGGACCAGAAATTTGTGGGACTCTGTAGCAGCTATGCTGGGAATCAAATGGGCAGCCGCAGGCTGTATGAAGAGTGAATTGTGGGCTTGGAAATGTATAAATACAGATAGGTCAAAAAAGAGATTTGTACCGCTAATCCTTCGAACTATTATTGCACTGGTGTAGAGGGAAAGCAATAGAACCTTAAGTGGCACAGAATTGGTAGTCAGCAGAGTAAATGATAGCTGCATATGAACTTCGTATTCTTCGATCAGTCCGCAGTTTTTTGTATATACTCAAGCTGCCATTGTTTTCATTAATTCTTTCTACTTCAAATCTTTGTTGTTGTGTTCCCTACATGAATCTATTCTTTGTATAATACAAATAAAGGCAAAAAAAAATTCATCTCAAGCTCAGCAAAAAAGGTGAAGGACCCCCCTCCCCCCAAAGTTCCAAAATTTCGACAAATCCTTGACCTCCCGTTTGGCTTGCAGAATAGTTATTGCTATGAATTAGATAAAATACAATGATAAATTTGGAAATAGAGGTAACAGTAATTCCGTGTTTATGTCCACTCATTATTATTCTAATATACAATAGCGGAAGACTTCATTAGCAATGAAATTTGGGGAAAGTTATTCCTTGCCTATTCCTTGTTATGAGTTCATAAGAAATTTTTGACTGTTTGTAGCTTTATGACAATAAAATATTTTTTTTTAATACAATTTATCAAATTCTTCTATTATAACTATACTAGACCTAAGAATTGGCATATGAACCACCTAGACATCAAATTTCCAAGGCACTTATACCTCTTCCCTGGATTTGGGCTAATTTTTGCATTATTAAAATTTTCCATTAAAGACTTAAAACAAACAAGAGATGGAAGATAAGACATCCTCCACAAATTAAATAAATAAAATAATGCTACTTGCCAATCCCATTAGTCTTGTTTGACTCACAGCACGACATACATATACCTGGGCTGAGGGACGTATGACATCTCTTTATTTGAAACAAGTCATTCTTATTAATCCTATTGAAAGCTATAGTCCAAATGAAAGCCCAAATCTAAAAAGGAAGTGTCCCAAAAATTAATGAAGGATTCATAAGTGTACCAAAAATCAAGTATTCGAGGAGATCTTAAACCTCAAGGGGAAGGTCTGCATTTCTCACTATTGAAGGGAGGTTAGTGTCTTTTGCCCTAATAATAATAAATAATCATATTCACCATCACCATATCTAGGAATGCGTTTTGACTATGGGGATTCAATGGGTGGGAGCAAGTTGTCTTGGAGGAATTGTGGGCTTAGAAAGGAAAAAGACAATAAAGCTGATCCCTCACACTATTTTTTGGTAGGTATAGAGGGAGAGGATCATAGGGCTTTTGAAAGTGTGGATAGTTCTCTCCATGGTGATACCATAAAGCATACCTAGCTCAACCTTTTTTTTTTTTGGGTTTAGGCATCGTCTGGAACCACTTCTAGACTAGAAAAAGTACCAAATTTGATTAATGCACAAGTGCTGAAATGGATAAATTAGAGAAGTCATAAGTACTATTTGGCCGTTGCTGAAAATAATAACTACTACATATTTGTAAAACAAGTAAAATTTAGCTACTTACATTTGTAATAACTGGTGAATTTTCCAATAAATTTAAAAATATTTTATCCATGCAAATTTACTCATGTATGAGACTACTAACATTGTGGTAATCTTACACAAGCAGAAGAGAATTTCATTGATAAGAAGAGAATTTACAAGCAGGAGAAAAAAACTTCCATCAAAATTCTGGAAAAATACAGAAAAAACAAACTAATAAAACAAAAACTGGAAAAAAAAACATAAAATTCAGAGCAGAAGATTCCTCCCATCTCTCTGAATACCCAAAAACTAACTCCCTTAAAGCAGCTGAACCCAACACACCATAAAGAAGCAAGATAATGAATCTTCTCCCAAACCAGCTACCAATTCAATTTTCACCCTAAAAGAGATAACATTTACATACAAATTATTTTAAATTTTAATTTAGTTTATAATATTAATTTGATTAAAAATATATCAACTAGTTACCAAAATAATTTTTTTAAAAATCCTTGAATTGTTGAATCATTTTTCATTCATAGAACAAAATTTTTGAATCCTAATCCTCCACCTGGATGAAATTGTGTGGAAGGCTAAATTTCCTTTGAAGATTCAAGCTTTCATTTGGACTTTACAGTTATTAACCAGATTAATACAAATGACTTTCTTCAGGCTAGGAGACTTCAGAAGGTTCTTAGACCCAATGTATGTGTGATGTGCTATGAGGAGAATGAAACGAACTGTCATCTAGTTCTACATTGTGGGGTCGCAAGGTCTTTGAAGAACAATCTGTTCTCCGGTTTGGCGAGGATTGGGTGGCTCTGCAATCTTTTCACGAGTTCTTAGCTGCAAAATTTTGGGGTTTTGAGGAAAGGAGGAGAAATTTCTGGATCTGTGCAGTTTTTGCTACTTTGTGGGATACTCTAGCTTGAAAGGAATGCTAGGATTTTTTATAGACCAGAGGACTTCTCCAAACTTGATCTGGGAGAAAGTTACTTTTTTTCTGCTTCAGCACATTCTTTTGGCGTTTTTGAGGGTTATCACTGTTCAATATCTGTAGACTGGTTTGCAGCACTGATGCAATAACCCTTTGATATTCTTTATTCCCAATTTTTCTTCTTCTGTTTTTGTTTTTGTTTTTGGAGGATGCCTCATCCTCTTTCTCTGCAATCTCTTCTGTTTTTTATTCAATGAATTTTATGTTATCAAATAATATAATATTTTTCAATTTAAATTTACACAATTTATATATTTAGTTTAATAAAATAATTTAATATATTTATCTAAAAAAAATTTATCAGTAAAAGGAATTTAGTAAAAGGGCATCAAGGGGATACCAACCCAGCATACACAGAGTCAGCTCTTTTGTAGGACGTCGCAAAAAAAAAAAAAAAAATTCTTTTTTGGAAAAAGAGGATGTCACAAAAATCTAAAATTACATTATGGTCATTCACAGCAATCCCACTATGCCAGCTGGAAACCGCAGTAATCCACTGCTCTTTACCAGTCTGACATGGTGTGAGAGAGTTTTTGAACACACTACTATTTCTTTATATCCAAGCACACCAGAAAATAGAAAGGGATGAGAGACAAAGCCTTTCTCTTCTCCTTGGTAGCTCGAATCCCTTTCCATGCCCAGAGCGCCCCTCCCACTGAGCTAGCAGCCACCTTCATCTGATCATGTTTAGAGGCATATTACAAAGTTTCTTTGTCCAGGGGCATTGAAGGAGGATATGCTCAACTGATTCTGCATCAGCCATGCAAAGGGAGCAACCTACTAAAAACAGTCAGCCCCATTTTCTGTAAATTGTCCATAGTTAAGATCTTTCTATGTGTTGCCACCCAGGCAAGAAAAGCTACCTTTGTAGGAACAGCTGTTTCCCAAATGTGAATACAAGGGAGATTGTTGGGGTTCATTTCCATTGGTGAGAGATTCCTGTAGAAGGATCTGACTGAGAAGACCCCGTGTTTGTCTATGATCCACTTTGGTTGATTGGGTATGTTTTGGTGTTGAAAAGTGTAGATGTGGCTATAAAAGTTAATGAGATGGTGGACCTCCCAATCTTCCACGTTTCTGAATAAGGAAATGATCTAGAAGATCTCATGCTCTGAAATTTGAAGGTGATGACTGATTAGAACTTCCTTATCATGGGCCATTATATATTTAATATATTAAATTCTATTTATAAACTCTATATATATGAATCAAAATAAGTAGATTATAAAATATATGGATTATTATACTTAAATTATTAATATAATTTATAATTATTACAATTTAGTATATATATGTTATCTAGAAAATTGAATTATACAAGTATTTGCCAAAAGTGAACACTGTTGATCAAAATTTCAAATTTGCCATCATGCAGTAACAATTGCACTACCCTCATTGGTTTGCGGAATCAGGATCGAAATGCACTCAAATTTCAGGCCCTGATACCCATTCTAACATTTGGCTTCAGAACAGAATTCCAAATTCATTTCAAATGGAATCGTGATTCCTAAGAGCAGCAGAATCACAATTCTCGCCCACATGGGTGGGAATCCTTACTCCACAAATTCTCTCCCATTTCCCATAATACACCCACCCAAACCCACCACCCTCACCTATTGCAATGGAAGAACTAGTTAGTGTTTTCTTGAGCCTCAACCATCGGCACAAGTTCACAACCAACAAGGAGGACTCCTCAAGAATCACCATTGTCTCTCACCTTAACGCCATCTTCTCATGAGACATACATGCTCAGCTTCAGAGTCGCAAATGTCAGGGAGTGTCCCTAGGCTGGACAGAGGTTTGAGTGGTTTTGATTGATCAAAAAGAAGAATCCACTTCAACCAACGTGCCCTTAGGCACGACTATACAAAGCATGTCGCATTTTCATGAATTTCAACAGATTACAGGGGTGCTAACATTTGGAGATGGTGCTGTTCGACATCTCATAAAGAGAGACCCTTTGAGCAAATACTTTCAACCATGAACTATGAAGATGATATCTTTTGGAACTCAATTTCAATTGGGCTGTCTACCAAGGTGGATTGGGTGTAGGGTATTGATAGGGACTAGGATGTTAGCAAGCAGGGGTGATGGCTTGACTTGAGAAATGGGAGAGCCTAGCCTAGCCCCCTTGACTAGTGGGAAAATTCTCTTGGCTCTCTAATTTGTTTATGGGCTCGAGGCTTGAGTTCAAGAACATCGGCATAGCTATACGTTTTTTGAGAAATCTAACAGTACTACTTTGACGCCATCAGCAGTTGAGAACTGGTAGGCCTACAACCAGCTTCCTCTCTAATGACCTACATTATTTCAGCAACTAAACAGAACAAATAAGGTTCTCCAGCGGGGTTTCTTATGGAAAGATTCCTATAAACATGGTTTTGAAACCCGACCCGTGACCAACCAAGTGAAGCCACTGGGTCAGTTCAATCAGTCAAACTGGTGGTCTAACTGGTTAATATATATTTATGCATGTGGGGTGTATGTCTACAAATAAGGTTTTTACCCCCCATTTGGTTTGCGGAACCAAGAATGGAACCGAATTTTAGGACTGGAATCGCATTCCTGCATTTGGTTTGTGGAATCAAGGACGCAATCATATTCCGATAAGAATATGATTCCTGTGAATGGGGAAATCACAATTCCAATCTAGATAGGCCGGAATTGATCTTCATTCCATGGAATCAGACTCATTCTATGATAAAAAAAATTCTGAAAACAACAATAAATGCGAATACACTAATTATTATTACTATTATAACAAAAATAACAACTAATGATAATTGCAATAACAAGGTATAATATTTATTATTATAAAAATAATAATACAACAAGAACAATATTAACAATAAAAAAGACCAAAATAATAATAATTATTATAAATAATAATAACAACAGGAACAATATTAATAATTAAAAAGGCCAAAAATAATTATTATTATCATTTTAAGGATAACAGTTATTATAAAAATAATAATAAATAATAGCAACTAATAATAACTACAATAAAAATAATATTTACTATTGTAAAATAATAATAAGAAGAAGATCAACAATAATAAAAAAAGGTAATAATTATTTTTATTATTGTAAAATAATAATAACAACATCAATAATAATAAAAAAAGGCAATAACAATAATTATCATTTTCAGGATAATAATTATTATAAAAATAATAAAAATAGTAATAACAATAAAAAATAATAATTACACTAATAACAACAAGATCAATAATAATAATAATAATAATAAAGGCAATAAACAACAACAAGAAGGCTTAAGTCCCACTAGGTGGGGTCGATTACATGAATCCTTTTCCACCAATTCACCCGATTCAGAGCATTTTTCTCTATTAGATTAAGGGCTATTAAATCCTTCCTTACTACTTCATTCCAAGTTATTTTAGGTCTACCCCTACTCCTTTTCATGCCACAAACCATAACTAACTCACTCCTCCGCACAGGTGCTCTACTAGGTATGCATTTCAAATGCCCAAACCATCTAAGTTGCCCCTCCCTTATCTTGTTTTCAACTGGTGTTATGCCTAAATTATTCTATATATGTTCATTTCTTACTTTATCTTTTAATGTTAAACCGCTCATCCACCTCAACATACGCATCTCAGCAACTTCCATTTTTTGTACATGTTGTTTCTTAGTTGCCCAGCATTATGAACCATAAAGCATAGCTGGCCTTATAGTCTTCTTATAAAACTTTCCTTTTAATTTTAAGGGCATTCTACAATCACACAGCACACCTGAAGTACTCCTCCATTTTACAAAACCTGTCTTAATTCTATGTACTACATCTTCTTCAACTTCCCCTTCACCCTACATAATACATCCAAGATATCTAAATATATCAATGCTATTAATCTCTTGATCACCCAATTTCATCTTCTCTCTGTTGCTACTCCTTACCTTCCTAAAATTGCATTCCATATATTTTGTCTTATTCATACTTATCCTAAACCATTTAGACTCCAGTGTGGCTCTCCAAAGTTCTAGTTTAGACTCCACTCGCTCCTACTATCATCAATTAACAAAATATCATTTGCAAACAACATACATCAAGGGATCTCATTCTGAATATTCCTAGTAATTTCATCAATTACTAAAGTAAAAAGATAAGGATCCAAAGTCGAACCTTGATGAACGCCTATAGAGATTGGGAACTCTCTAAACTCTCCTCCCACGACCCTGACATTAGTCACTGCTCTATCATACATATCCTTAATGACCTCCGTATATCTACTACAAGCTTGCTTCTTCTCTAATACCCACCAAAGCACTTTCCTAGGTACTCTATCATAAGTTTTCTCTAGATCAATAAAAACCATATGCAAGCCCTTCTTCTTTTCCCTAAACTTTTTCATTAAACTTCTTAAAGGATAATTAGCTTCTATTGTTGATCTCCCACACATAAAACCAAACTGATCTTCTAAAATCTTCGTTTCTAATCTTATTCTATGTTCAATTATCCTTTCCCATAATTTCATCGTATGACTCATAATCTTAAGTCCACGATAGTTATTACAATTTTGAGTATCGCCTTTGTTTTCATACAAAGGTACTAACATATTTTTCCTCCATTCATCTAACATTGTCTTAGTTTTTATAATGTTATTGAATAGATTAGTTAACCAAATAATTCATTTATCCCCTAAACATTTCCAAACTTCAATTGGTATTTTATTTGGTCCTATAGATTTCCCACTTTTCATCTTTTTTAATTTCATAACTTCAAGGACTCTAATATTGTGAATAAATCTCCTATTTTTAATATTCTCTTCATTTGTCACTCCCAAGTTCAATCTTTCATTTTGGTGTTCATTAAACAACTTATCAAAGTATCTCTATCATCTCTCTTTTATGTCTTCATCTCTAATTAAGACATTATCATTCTTGTCCTTTATACATTTTACATCAGCTAAATCTTTGCATTTTCTTTTTCTAGCTTTACCAAGACTATAAATGTCTTTTTCTCCTCCTTTTGTATCTAGTTTAGTATATAAAGTGTCATAAGCTCTATGTTTAGCTTCATTGATAGTCTTCTTTGCATTTTCTCGCTTCTTTGCATTTTTCAAGATTTTCTATATTTCTACAATTTAGAATTTACCATTTTATTCCAAAAAGTATTTGCATCAATCTTATCCCCTACTATCCAATCACACTCTTTGTTCATTTTATCTTTGAATTTTATTATATTATCTCCCTTAAAGTTCCACCATCTAGTCCTCTTGTCTCGATTTATGCTACTCCTTCTCATCCATTTTCTCTCCTACCCATTTTGTCTCTTGAAGGCGGATTAAGTTTATTTTCCTTCTAAACATTATTTCCACTATTTCCATACTTTTTCCTATAAGAGTCCCTATATTTCAAGTTACTAATCTTATCTTAGTTTCTTGTGCTAACTTATTAACCCTCTCCCTTTATTATAATAATAATAATAATAATAATAATAATAATAATAACAAGATCAATAATAATTAAAAAAAGGCAATAATAATTATTATTATTTTAAGGATAATAATTATTATAAAAACAATAAAAATAGTAATAACAACAATAAAATAATAATAATTACACTAATAATAATCACTATTATGAAAATAATGAAAAAACAATAATCAAAAAAACAACAACAACAACAAATAATAATACTAATTGTTATTATTATTATACAAACAATAACAACTAAAAATAATTACAATAAAAATAATAACAATTAATAATAATATTTATTACTACTAAAAATAATAATCAAAATGATAATAACAAGAAGAATAATATTACAAATTAAAAAGCACAAAATAATTATTATTATTTTAAGGAAAATAATTATAATAAAAATAATAACTTATAATAACTACAATTAAAATAATATTTATTATTTTAAAATAATAATAACAAGAATAATAAAAAAGGCCAAAATAATTATTATTATTATTATTTTATGGATAATAATTATTATAAATTAATGAAAAATAGTAATAACATCAATAAAAAAATAGTAATTACACCAATAATAATCACTTATGAAAATAATAAAAAAAATAGTGATCAAACAAAAACAACAAATAATAATAATAATAATACTAATTGTTATTAATATTATAAAAACAATAACAACTAATAATAATTATAATAACAATAACAACAACTCATATTTATTATAATTAAAATAATAATAACAAGGAAAATAATAATAATAAATGCAAAAATAATAATTATTACTATTTTATGGACAATATATTACAAAAATAATAAAAAATAATAACAACAACTAATAATAATTAAAATAGCAATAATAATTATTACTATAAAATAATAATAACAACAAAAATAACAATAACAATAATTAAAAGGAAAAAATAATTATTATTATTTTAAGGATAATAATCAGTATAAAAATAAAAAATAATAATAACAATAAGAAACCAATAATAAAACTAATAAAAATCACTATTATAAAATTAAAAAAATAATATAAAATTAAATAATTATTTATTAGCAATTTTTAATTAAAAAAATGACTTATTTTTCATTCCACTATAGAAGCCTTTGAAGAAAACCAAATGTTGGAAAGAAACTGAATTCCTACAATCATTCCATGTTACTAACAAAACGTAGTACTTACATTCCAAAAGCAATTCCATTCCATTCCTACCTTGATTCTGTTCCTTCCTCGTTTCCTTTCCTACTTCAATTTCATTTCGCAAACCAAATGGTGGGTTAATGATAACTTTGATGTTGATAATTATTATTATCATTATAAGTTAATATATATTAAATAGAAGTGAGAGTGGATTAATTTAATGAATTTATTTAAAGAGTAAAAAATTTAGATTAATTAAGAAATATTAAATAATAGTAATTTAGAGTTTTATTTAGTAAAGATTTATTTACATTTTGTTTGGATCAAGAACTTTATTTAGACAAAGTATATGAAAAGAAAATAAGTAGGAAAATTATCTCCTATTATATTACCTTTCTATATTAAATACTGTTAAAAATAAAATTTGTTCTAGTATGATTCAAAATTAAGAAAAATTAAATGTTAATAATATACAAAATCAAAATTTTGTTAATTTATTTATAACATATTTTGTTTCCTTTTTCACTTTCTATAACCAATTATAAAAACTTTAATTTCTTTTTAAATATTTGATTTCTTCATTTGTTTATTTAATATTTTCAAGTTTCAAACAACAGTTAAGGTAGAAATTTGATAAATTTTGTATTTTTGATATATTTGGGGCATTTTAGATGCAGGTGATACACACACACACACACATATATTGTGGTCATTGTTTAAACAAAGCTAGTCTGCATGCTATGATAAAGGGGATCCTTGCACAAAAGACAGGTCCTGGGTACTATAATCTGCAGCATTATTTTTTTTTTTTTTAATGAAAAATGGCTCAATCCAGTCAACTCATCAAGTCTGGCCATGTTGGATTGAGTCACCCAAGTCTGACCAGGTTGATGACAGTTCACTAAATTCCCAGCTCAAGCCCTCTATCCGGACCAGTGAGTTGACCGGTTCCAGTCCAACCCGGTCAGACTAGGCAGTGCAGTCTGGTCCAATTTTTAAAACTATGTCTACAAAGAAATTTTAAAAGGGTATTTTTGGAAAATGACTTTTTTTTTATTCCATTCCAATCATCATTCTGTGTGAGTTATCGAACACAGTACTGGCATTCTGAGACTCTTACGTCTATTCCTTTCTTGATTACATTCCTGTCTTTTCATTCCATGAAACTCCCCCCTCAAAATAAGTCATACTTATATAAACCCACTCAAAATAAGTTAGTTTTTAAGCACTTTATATAAATTCTTATTTTTAGTTCTGCCAAGTTTAATGGCCCACATTTCGTCAATTGTCAGGCTTCCATTGATTTTGTTCATCTAATCTCACTGAAAATTCCTCATCTCTTTGGGTTACACTCCTTTGTGCCCTTAATGATTTTTTGGTTTTTTTCTTTTTATAAACAAAGAATTGTATTAGAAGAGAGAAGAATGTACATAAAAAATAAAAAAGATAAAAAAAGCAACAAAAGAAAAAGGAAAAATCAGGGACAGTAAGAAACCCCCCCCCCTTTACATCGAAAGAAACTAGTTGCAAAGATCACAGCATAAACTAAAAAACAACTCAATGTAGCAAGTGCTCCTAATGATTAACTTCTCTTTGATTATAAATAATAATATTTATTATTAGTGAAATAATATGAGCAAAAGATAGTTTACTATTTCCATCTGCAGCTCTACATCATAAGCTGTGAGCAAGAATCAGGTGCCTGCAGGCATACGAGGCATTTCTAAATACAAAATAATAATCGCTAGCAACTACTCAAATTTGGGATAGAATAATATCTAGATTACATCTATTTTCTTTAGAATGATATTTTTAAATAAAAAATCTACTATCATAATAGCTTTTTGAAAGCTTTAGAAACCTTAATTCTTTCCATTATTTTGGACTATCCTTTGACTCTTTCCATAGCCTACTTCCAAACTTTATTGAAAACTAAGACTAGGTTATGGCAACTATGGTTAATCCTTCACAAAATAAATAAATAAAATAAAATTCTATTACTTTGCAAGGACCTGTTGTTCTCAGACTCTGTCACAGACTCTCAAACAGCAAGGATTAATCATTTACAACAAAATAAAGCACATTTCTAGGACCCTAGAATCTTGGTGCTCAGGAATATAGGTTAGCAACAATAATCTAAAGTAAAATAAGCTCATTGAACTAAAGCAGATAAATTTCTAACCTTTGGTTTCCCAAACCAATTAGAAGGCTTAAAGGTAGATAAGCGCCTCAATAAATCCCCTCTCTCCCATGGCCTGCATGAAGGTCGAGATGATCCCAGAGCAGAACCACCAGCACTTGTGCTCAGGGAAGTCCATGGCTGCTGTGAACCAGCATAGGATAAAGACGCCGCTCTGGAACCATGTCCATGACTGGAACGGTCTACACTGCCAAAATTTGTCGGGATAGCAGGTGACGATGCACCAGCAGAACTGATAAAAACAACATCCAAAAGCACAATCAGCTGA
Source organism: Malania oleifera (assembly GCF_029873635.1). Taxonomy (NCBI): domain Eukaryota; kingdom Viridiplantae; phylum Streptophyta; class Magnoliopsida; order Santalales; family Ximeniaceae; genus Malania; species Malania oleifera. The sequence goes on along the minus strand of NC_080422.1, from coordinate 82,846,429 downwards.
ACTTGCTGAACAACAGGGTGTTACCATCACTTTATGAAATATTATAAAAATAACATTCCATGTAAAAATCAAATTAGCATAGAGAAGTAAAATATACCTGTAGCAATACCAGTATACACCAAATAAGCCCTAAGCCAGGCCGTTTATTAACTCGCCACATAGCCCCAAAAACCTTACCAAGTATGGAATGTCTAGTTTGGCTAAGGATTCAAAAATGAGTTTCTAAATTGTTATTTTTTGAAAATGAAAACAAAGGATAGCATCATATATTTTTTATACTCAAAAACGCGTCTGGTTAACAAATTTTTATATTATTCCCGGAAACAAAAACAGTAGAACAGCGTTTGGTTAAAATTGTCTAAGTGGCAATTGTTAAAATAAAAATAATAATAACAAAAATAGTAAATATTAATATTATTATTAGTGTTATTACCATCAATACTAAGAATGAGTTATATCCCGTAGCTAGTATTTTTTCATCGTAATCATAAAATAGTATCCGAAAACATGTGAAACATCTTAAATTCATTTCTTGAAAACCTTTTTTAGAGGTGTTTTCAAACACATTTTCAAAGATGATTTTTCTAAAAACAATTAACCAAACACAAATTTTGTGTAATTTTCTTTGTATCTCGCGTTTCCAAATAACAAAAAATCGTATTTGAAAACTTAACCTGGTGGCCCTTAGAAATCAAAGGCAATCTATCTTTCCTTTATCCTATATTAATTTTTTTTTTATTTTTTTTTAATTTCTAATCATTAAATTATGAATGGAAGGACCAAAAGGTTAAGTTCTAGAATGAAATTGATGCAATTAAAAGTATATAATATTTTAAAGGACTAAATTGAGGTGTGGCCTACATGAAAAGAATAATTACCTTGAAATTAAAAATAAAATAAAAAATAAAAAAGTGAACTTTCCTTCTAACATGTTAATTGTCTATTGACTTTGTTCTTTTTTAAGCAAGACATGTTTTGTTTTGAGAATTATTAAAAGCTGTTTATGACTGAAAATAAAAGATAGGGTAAGACAAGACCTTCCCTAAGGTTTAGTAAAGAGACACGGAACTCCCCTAAGGTTTGCCAAAAAGGCACGAACTTCCCTTATATTTAGCAAAAAGACACTTTATTAGGGATATAAGTGTCTCAAAAATCAGATGTTAGGGGAGCTTCATGGGATTTTTGAAACCTCAAGGGAGATCCATGTCTTTTTACCAAACCATAGGGATGGTCAATGCCTTTTTTCGCTAAAATATAATACTGTTTTCTAACGTGTGTGGCATGCATGTATCCAAAATACTTTAAAGTACCTCTTCCAACGTTTGGCCATCTCTCTCTCTCTCTCATGGTTTTAAATAAAGGCCACGACCGTTACGTAACGCCGTTACGTAAAGGTTTTTTGGGTTACCGATACCGTTACACACCGCGAAATCGGTGGGAAGAAAAATCACAGCCGTAGCGGCCGTTACGGACTGCGACTGTTACGTAAAGGCTGCTACGGCCGTTACGTAACCGCTACAGGACTGTTACACCAAAAAAATATTTTATTTTTTACTTTTTCTTCTCACTTTTTCTCTCTCTTTCATATATCATTCTCAATATACCAAGCGGCAAGAGGTGGAAAAGATTATAAAGAGGATGACAATTATACAAAATTTACTTTTTCTTTAAATACTCACAATAGATGCATTAATTAACAATTTCAAAATACTAACTTGTTAAGAATTTTTTTTTTTAATAATATTAGTAATGTGATTTTTATGTTCTTTATTTTTCAACTTCAACCTTCTTTCTTTTCTAGTTATTTTATATTTATATTATTCGTATGTCTTATGTGTCTAATAGATTAATGGAGTGTATAATGTATTTTATTTTATTAATTCATTTAGCACACATAAGAATTTCTCACAGATAAGAACAATGAGAAGTATAAATACGCGCACACACGTAATTTTCTATCAATGATGGTTTAAAACAAATGTAAACTTGTTGCCCTTACCAAATAACTTAGTTACTCGAACTAAAGGGGCCAAAATACACTAAAACCCTTTCTAAGAATGGCCAAAAGCTTAAAACATGCAAGTACGCTAATATGCACAAGGTTGTGCATGCTTAAAAAAAATTCACGGCCGTTACACCCGCTTCCCGTTATGTAACATCCGCTACTCCTGCTTCCCGTTACACCTGTTACCGTTACGTTACGCTACCCGCTACCGCGATTTAAAACCATGCAGTCTCTCTCTCTTCACTAGGGGTCAGTCATGGTTTTTAAATTTGAAAAAAACTGATACCAAATTGATGGTTCTCAGGAAAATTGACTTCCTGTTTATCAGTTCGGTTTAACTTTTTTTTTTCAGTTTTTGACCCAAAAAAAAACTTTTTTAGTGAAGGCCAGGGCCGAAAGGGTGAGGCCAATAGCATGACCTAAGAACCAAAGCCCAAACAGACTTCTTGACTAGGAGAGCTCATGGTTGAGGAAGGATCCAACTGAAAGAGGAATGGGAAGGGTAGAGCTATTATAGGAAGGCAGAGGAACCTCTCCACCTTCGCCGCTGTGTGCTACCGATGCCACATGTACATATGTGCTCAGCAGCACACAATAGCGAGCAAGGGGAAGTCCCCTCCCTTTGCTTTTCCCCCTCAGAGGGTGGATTCCCCTTTCTTATAAAATGGTTCCTTCCCCACTTCAATTTCCTGATTTTCTGTAATCCCTGCTGAGTATTGCAGAAAAATATATTATAAATTACAAAAATTAACTATAAATATATCATATATATATATATATATAAATATATAATTAACATAAATAACAAATAAAAATGATTAATATATAAATTGCAATTATCCAGTTTGGATTTCCTGCAAAGCCAAATTGAAACTGAAAACCAATCTCTTAAGAAATTGAAAGTCGAAAATGAAAAACCAAACTGAAATTTGACATAGTTCAGTTTTGGTACACTTTTTGGCTTTCTAATGTTTCTACAACCCTAATCTTCACTTAATCAGAAGATGATCTATCTAGAAGAATGCCAAATTCATGACCAGCCTTCATGTATTCATATTTGAGGTTTGAGTAATACCAATGAGAACTTCAAAAACTGTAATTATTAATTCAATTGATCCTATTAATTGTTTGGTCAAACAATAAATGGCATTATGGTGCAGCAGCTAAAAGGGACCTAGTGATGCCAGTAGGGAAAAAGAGAGAAGGAACCTGCAGTTGCCAGCAATGCAGCAAAAAAATATGGAATGATTCTCCATTGTTTTTTATTTTCTATTGTCAAATTATGGATAAATGGAACCAATAGAGAATTTATGTTAGATTAAAGGATGAAATGATGCATAAAACTTAAAAGCATAAGAACTAAATTGAGAAAAGGCATAACATGCAGGGAACCAATGGTGCTAAAAACACTAGAAACAAGCTTACATGTACAATATGAAAGATGACAGGGGGAACAAGCACAATTCATAAAACTTGAACCAAGGAGAAATAGGACAAGAAGTAAGACCTTGGGAAGATCCTTGCTAGAAAATAATTAAGAAGAGTTGGGTTAAGGAATTGTGGGGTTAAGTTTGTAGTTTATTATGTATGTTCAATATTAATTAGTATAGGATTATGTGTATTTTGGTTTTTTTTTTTTGGGGGGGGGGGGGGGGGGGGTTGTAATATTTGTGTAAAATGAGGGTATATTTGTAATGTAATGTAGTTTTAGGGGTTTATGTGCAACTTCATGTAAAGAGGCTTTCTTATAAATAGTGTGTGAAAGTCATGTTGTAGTTAGCTGTTGATGAATTTGAAATGAAGTGAACATGAGTTTTCCCCCTGGTATCTCCTCTCTCATCCCTTCCCCTTCCTTCCTCACTTCTAATTTCTCCATGGCTGCATAACCTTGATGCTGCCCCTGTATCATTTGGTATCAAAGCCCAACCACGATCTTTTTCTTCCATTTCAATTCCCCCATCTTTTCTCTTCAATCTTCTTCTTCCCCCCCCCCCTCCCCCGCTTCTTCTCTTCTTCCTTTCTCCCCACTGTTCTGCCACTTCTATCTCCCTCAGCTGTAACTTCTCCCTCGCTTCCTCCCTGCTGTTGCTTCTTCTCCTTGTTTTCTTCTTTCCTTCTCTCCTTTGTTCTGTAACTTCTGCTCCCTCTCTGCTGCTGCTGCTTCTTTCTTCTCCTCTTGTTCTCTGGTTTCCTGTTCTGAGCTCCTTCTCTGTCCCTAATCCTTTGCTGCCCAGGAGACTTCTGCCCTCTTGCTTCTTCTCTATTTCTCTTCTCCTTCTCTTCTTCCTCTTCTCTTTAATTCTCTCCCATAACTCTCTCAACCCACTTTCTCAGTTCTGAACTCTGTGGCTGTCTCTTGGCAATTTCTGGTAGTTTCCGTCCAGCAACTCCTCCAACCTCCCATCTTCTTCTTTTCTCTCCTTCAGTTTCTTAATTTTCTCTCTCTCTCTGAATTTCAGTATTAAAAAAAAAAATCCCACTGAAAGGCAGCTTCTGAACTTTTCAGAAATTCCAGTCGTGTCGCTGAATCTTGAACACCACTTACCAGCGACCATCCTGCAACACCACCAGACCACCAAAAACATTACCCCTTAAAACCCTTCCCTCAAAATTTCATCACTGTCCGACCACCAGAGGACCCCCACTCGCTGGCCAAAACTTCTCCAGCCGTCGGCACTTTGAAAACTCTCATCTCCTGTGCTTTTCTCATAACACCAACACCAACAATAAACTCCTCATCCCCTGATCTCCACTTGACCCAAGTTTCACCACCATAGGTGCCTCACTGGCAGCAAACGTGCCCCACACACTGGCGACTGAGACTGGGAAACTTTCACAGTTTTCTGCAATTTCCAGTTGCAAAAAAGTGCTTCAGCCATGATACTTTGGGTTTTCTCCACAAAATTTTGATTTGCAAGGAGATATTTTGCTTGTGGGCACAGAAAATTGCAAGCAAGCATGATCATTTTGGCATGAAACCCTAGAAATTATCGCTGCCAGCATCAAAAATCAGGTTTTGCTGCTGTAATTTGTGAGTTTTCTTTGTGAACTAGTTTCATTTCAGCAGGACAACCAAATTCAAGGTGAATTGAAGATAGTTTTTGAGAAATTGGGAGTAAGTCTTGCGGGAAATTTTGTTAGAAGGCTGTTGGGGATATAAAGCTGCAGCATACATATGTACATGCATAAATTCAGCAACATGGTGACAAATTATAGGACAAAGGAATGCCATTTATCATACCTTGGGCAAAATTTCAAGCTCTTCAACACCTTTCTCAAATGCAGAGAAAAGGTTTGAAAAATCATTATTGATGGAAGATGTCTAATGAATGTGGTTTCCATAAATGGAGTCACTTGAATGCAACTTCATCCAAAACCTCACCCAGAGCCTTATGAGATGTCTTGGGTTGATAACTCTATTGTACATGTTCATGAAAGATGTTTGGTTCCCATCCAAATGTGTAAATATTTGGCTAATGTTTGGTGTGATATCCTACCTATGAAGATTGGCCATGTACCCTCGGTTGAATGATTCGGGTGTGACTCAAGGGCTTAAGAATACATGTCTTTCACAATAATGGGAAGAAATCATTTTTAAGTCAACTCTACCAATGAACCAAGACAAAGTATCAGTCGTAATTACTCAGCTTAAAGACAATACAAGGAAGGAAATGAATGTGTTTGAAGACATCCAAAGCCCTTCAAACATTCCAATTGTTGAGGGTCTATTTGGTATCGTCGTTGTTTCCTTTTCTATTTCTATTTCCATAATGAAAAAACAGATTATAAAAACGCATTTGTTTCTATTGTCAATTTTCTATTTCTATTGTTGGTTTTCAGCTGTTCGCCAAAAAATTGAAAACAAGATTTTATGGTTTTCAGTTGTTTTGGCAACTTGTTGCCAAAAATTTTAATATCTAGAAATAGTTTTTTTTGGATTCAATTATTTATTTTATACACTTTTGAATTAAAATCAAAATTAAATGATCAAATAAATTTAAATATAATTAAAAGGAAAATATACATAAAGGTTAAAAAATAATAATAAAGCCAATTACAAAATACTTTAACTCTTTTTTCAATTGTCATATCTAATAAAATTTTTATTGTAAAGTAAATTTCGAAAGTAGAACAATTAAGTAAAATAATTACAATAAATTTTATTTTTTGTTATAATATTTTTTTTAATGTGTATTATTTGTAATTTTATTATTTTAATCATATTTTTTTAATATTTTGATTTAAAGATGAAAAAAGAGCATTTTTTAATAAAGTTTTTAATTTGTATTAATTTTATAAATGTTAACCAAACAGGTTATTGATTTTTAGTTTTTTATTTTTATTTTTGGATTTTGGCCCTTGTTTCTGATTTTCGTTTCTCTAATTTTTGACAGTAATACCAAACGGCCCCTGAATTTTTCATTCCCAATGTGCTTATTGATGCTAACTCTCAATTCAAGTCTATGATGCCGCCAAAGGATGGTGGTTTCTTGTATGACTCAAGCATTGGCTTTCAAAGAATCCAAGTATCCTTCTCCCTTCGGATTCTCCAACATTTCAAAATTCAAGGCCGAATTTTTTCTAACTAGGGGAAGGTTGATGTAGGACAAGAAATAAGACCTTGGGCAGATCCTTGCTGGAAAATAATTAAGAAGAGTTTCGGATAAGGAATTGTGGGGTTAAGGTAGTAGTTTATTATGTGTGCTCAGTATTAATTAGTATAGGATTATGTGTATTTAGAGATTGTTTGTAATATTTGTGTAAAATAGGGGCATATTTGTAATTAATGTAGTTTTAGGGGTTTATGTGTAATATCATGTAAAGAGACTTTCTAATAAATAGTGTGTGAAAGTCATGATGTAGTTAGTTGCCGATGAATTTGAATTGAAGTGAACGTGAGTGTTTTCCCCCCAAGTATCTCCTCTCTCCACCTTTCCCTCTCCTCCCTCTCTTCTAATTTCTCCATGGCTGCAGAACCTTAATGCTGCCCCTGCATCACAAGGACCTCCTCCTAAACAATAGCCCTAACATGTTTGATTACCAATTATCCCAAAAGCTAAAGTGTTAAGAATTAGATCCAATATACTATAATAGTTATTAAGTTATCCAACATACTTTGATCATTATATGGTTAGGATGGACTAAATGCCATTTATGGACGACAAAATGTGAGGAACAACAGAAGGCTATGACTAGGGATCTAAAGGAGATGAATCCAGAACAGAATATAGCCTAAATCCACCCAGCCTAGCACCTCAAGGCATGGTAGGTGCGATGTAGGGCCAGAAGCTGGCCATTGGATGTACTACTTTGATCCTATTTGGAAGCCAATTTCTTGTTGAGTCCTAACCACGTTTATTTTTCATAATTAGCAGGCTTATGTTTATATTAGTTTGTTTGCAAATAGGTGTGTTTTAGGAACTTGTTTGTAATTTCTTTGTGTTTAGTATGTAATTATAATGTAATTGTAGAGTAAAACGGACAGTTGGTGAATTTGAGTTTTAAAACTTTGTGATTCCTCATGTAGCTTCTTCTTCTCTCTTTGTATCTCTTCAATCTCCCACCTTGAATTTTTCATCAAGGCACTCCCTATCCCTGCCTAAGGAATCTGCTACCAAAGATCCCAATCCACCCTGCCATGTATTAAGAAAATGCACAAAATTAAAAAAAAAAAAAAAAAAAAATCCCTATGTCATTATATTGTTTGAGTAAATGATTTACTTTAAAATTACATAGTCAACAAACTAAGTTTAAAATTACATAGTCAACAAACTAAGTAGTAGAACAACAGAAAATGAAAATGACATGCATTAAGAAATTGAGGACATTTTAAAAAACACATACACATTTATTTATTTTTATTCAGGGCAACTTCATGGAAAGTATAAGCTCAGCAGAGCAATATTCGAGCCAAGGTGTTTATCGAGAAAAGACATTAAAGGAACAGTGTGTTCAGGGCATGAAGATAACTTGCCCACATTAGCTCTAGATTTGCTCAAATCACAAACCTATCCCTAACTATTTCCCCAAATACATTTATGGAACTCGCAGGATATTCTTTTTTTAATAGTATCTCTCTTTTACATTTTTTTTTGTTCCCATCAATTGACAAATTTTCGTAAAAGAGGAAAAACTCACGTACAACGAAATAGACAATAGGATCAACACTTCTTTTTTGTTTTTAAAAGAGAGAGAGGATGAACACCTTTCATATAGCCTGAAAAGGCAGAGAAAGAACTTCAATGACTCCTGAAAATATTAGAATAATATGAAGGAAGGAAACTGTGCACGATACAAGAGGGTCAAAACTTCTCATCGACACAAAAATCAACACAAGATTCACGATTTTTTTTTCAATTTCCTTCTTTTTTGGGGGCAAGAGCAGATATAGTCTATGACAAAAATATAAACAAAAAATAATTTTTGATCATGAAAAGATTTTTTAAAATTTTCAACATGATAGCTTATTAATTGCAGTAAGCATTTGTGTGGAGAGTTAATGAAGTTGCACCTGTCCAATGTTCCCACCATACTTGTTTGCTCAACTTCCTCAGCTATTAACTACCTCTCAACCAGCTATCCCCATCCAATGAATATACTCTCCACTTTGTCATTACATAGTCAATTAATTAATGTTTACTGTTACATTGAACCACAGTGGCATTCAAGGAGAAAAATAAACATAATTTTCTGAAAAGGAAAGGACACATGGTAGAATCTCAGTCCCCTAGATTTGAGATTCACATAATAAACCTTCCCGCACTTTCCCTGTCAAATCTTTGCTTTTAAAAAGAAAATACTCATACATGCAGAGAGAGAAAGCGAGGATAGTGAAAGTTTTTGGGTCTACAAAATGATGAAGAGGTGGAATGGTAGGGGAACATCTGACAAGTGACAATCTTCCAAAACAATTTTGGATATTGGGGAAATAGGTTAAAATTTATTAAAAACTCCTAAAAAATGTAACTATTTATTAAAGAGTACTGGTAGTGCCGCTGTGATGGGGCACCCTCATCGGTACCACTCGGAGGTTCTTTATTTTGTTTTTGATTTCCTCAAATTGTTCTAGAACCCCGATTATAACCCACGTGCATTGCAACGAGCTCAATAGAATTCTCACCGTCGTGCGCCTAAGCCACTATTTCTACATTCGAAGTTTGAATAATCAAATAATTCAGCTCATCCGAACCCCACATTACAATTTGAACGAATAAGATTTAAAAATTTTATCCACATCATGGAAAAAAACAAAAAGGAGAGATAGAGGAAGAGTTTTAAGTTAGCGTTCACTCGACACTCTTAGCAGCCAAACGGAGCTCACGGAAAATAATTCTACGCGCGGAGAACAAAAACCCTAAACATAACCCCCATCAAAACCACAATCAAACACCTCGAATTACCCAAAATCCAAACCCTAGATATCTGAACACACAAAATTACAGTGACTGAAACACAAACCAAGCAGTTACAGAGACTGAGAAGGAGAGAGGGAGGAAGGGAGGGTGAGATTGTACCTCGCAGCAGGAGTGGGATCCATGTTCCCGCCGGAGCTGATCACCTCTTCTCTCATCTCTCTCTCTCTCTCTCTCTCTCCACGGGAAACAAAAATGGGCTTCGAAAATGGAAGTATGTAACCGAGGTACAATGAATGAAAGTGCGCCCTTGGACCGGTCCCTTTATAGCGAGTGGACGCTGGGCTGCGGCCTCGCGCGTAACGGTCCCGCACTCATTTTTGGGACGCGTACACGAGTCGGGTCGGATCGGGTCGGGTTTTGGTTTGGGAAAACAGGGGAATACCGGTGTAGCTGCCCATATGTTATTCATGGTAGTTTGCAACTGGCATATTATTATTATATTAGGACTTAGGAGAGGGGAGGAAAAAAAACGAATATGGACATAATTAAGAGTTCCGTCAAAAAAAAAAAAAAAATTACGTTTTAATTTTTAAATAATTACAAAAATTTAACTTATTTTAAAACTTTTCAAAATTTATATTAAAAATAAAAAAAATCCAAATTTTTTTTAATGTATAAAATAATTTTTTACCATTTTTTATCTCTACATCTCAAAATAATCACAAAAAAAAACATTTACTTTCTAATTTTTAAAATTTTATATAAATTAATATTTAGAATTATAATTTTTTTATATTGAATTTGGATATGCATGAGCATGAATTTTAAATGAAAAAAAAAAAAAAAAAAACCTCTATACATAATCCACACAAATTAAAGTTTAACATATGAATTTTATGCTCCCACATGAAAATAAAGTTGTGTAACGACCTGAAATTCGTACCATTTTTTTCTTTTTTATAAAATATACTTTAAAATAAAATATTCTAATACCCCTATATTATCTGCTATAACATCTCATGCCCCAGGTGAGCACTGAGAAAATTCTTGTTCACAAAATAAGATATCTATGCAGTGGAAAACGTAAAGTCATACATCCATATTTACAATACCAAAATCCAATATTCTCACAAAACATACATACATGATCACATCATCCCAGCATCATTTACCTAAACACTCCTAAATGCTACTCAAAATACGATCCCCTGATAACACTTACCCTTCAAACAGGGTAATGTAGACATTCTCTCTACCTGTGAGCCTGATCTGCTCGCCTAGTTGGATCACCTGAAAAATGTTAAATCACTGTAATGAGACAACGTTCAGTAAGACGAAATATGCTATTACCAGTGTGTGAATTTACATAAATAATATGCTGATAAATAATTAAAATCGGAATATCATGTAAAATATAATACCATGTAACTCACACCTATGTGGTTTAAAATATAGTTGTAATATTTTAGCATTCTATTTATTCATACTTCTAGTATTATGGTATATCTGCTATTTTTCTATAAATCTATTTACATATAAATAATTGTGATAATTACCCTGAAAAACTGTGAGTCATGATTTAATCCCTCATGACAGGGTTGTGCGACTCGTAGGTAGAACTTAACACTGGTTGCCCTTCCAGGTAAGTCAACTGATACTCTATCAATCCTCAGACCAGCCTTACTGCAATCCCTCCAAAGGTTTGGTACTAGTATCTACCTCGTCAAATCGGCCTCCTTAACCCAGACTTCTAAGGAGCTTGCAATCCCTCCATAAGCACGGTTGATGGAAATCCATACATTATCTGAGATATGTGGTTGCACTCTGATCTGAAATAGTTACGGTACCATGCTCTGCTGATAACTGATATGATTCATTAGGGTCTGATAGTGTATAATACTATTATACATATTATCTTGTTGTTTCACCATGATTTTGATATATCTGAAATAACCATAACATTGTAATAACTGATTTGGATATGCTGTATAATATGAATAATTTGTAAAATCTGAATAACTTAATACTATATAACTAAATAATTGAATGTTATGATTTTGTAATTTGAATATCATGATATATCTAAAAGTACTGTAAAATATTTATCTGAATGTAAACTGTAAAAATATATGTCTGTATATATATTCTGTAAAACATGATATCTATAAGCTGAGTAAATTTCAAGCTGAATATGATAATTACTCATGCCACGTAATTAAATAAATATTAAATCCATTTACTGAAATATGGAGTTTCCTGATAATAAAAGTAATTTATATCCTGTAAAATTTTCCCTGTAACACACATATTTTCTAATAACATTTCTAAAATTACTAACATAGCATATTTCCCTTACCTGACAAAATAGGCTCGTCCACTAGTGTTCTAACTTACGCCCCTATCATTTGTAATTCCATAATCCTGAAAATATCATATATATACACACTCCTGTCAAATAACTGAATTCTCCAGAATAAATTTTCATACTCATATTTCTTGAATTATAAACTATTCATTATCTTACCTGAGTTCCTGGGAACACCCTCTAGGTCCCCTAACCTATCTGCAGTATAAGCACCAAAATCCTGAATTCACAACATCCACATAAATCATCCCAAACACAAAGTATAACAACATCTACTACTAAATTTGGGTTTAGAAAAACCTACAAATTAAACAACCCTTAAACAATCCCCTTACCTTGATTTTGGGATGGTTCCCAGACTTCTCAAATTGAAATTCTGCTTCGGTTAAGTTGTAGAGAATCTCCCCATGATCATCGTGGTAGCTTTTGATCATCGAACTGGGGCCGAAAACCTAGAGATAAGTGAGAGAAATTGAAATCTGGTGCGTGTGTGTGTGAGAGAGAGAGAGAAAAAGAGAGAATTAGCTGAGTTTTCGCCCAAAATCCGATTTTGCGTATATATATTGACTGCTGCCACATGGCTTCATCGACGAGACACGTGGACTCGTCAACGAGTCGAGGAAGGAAGTTCGTCGACAAGGATAATGAGTTCGTCGACGAACCAAAGGGTCTACATGTCCCCCTCTCGGCATCTCTTCGTCGACGAGGCACTGAACCTCTTCCACAAATCGTATAAGGAAGTTCATCAACAAAGTCAGGGCATTCGTCAACGAATCCTGCTTTACCTCCTATAAATTTTTCTTTTTCCTCTTTATTTAATTACTATCATTTTCCAGGTCATTACAAGTTGTGTTTGAGAACATGAATTTCTAGTCTTAGTTTTGAATTTGGGTAGATGTGGACAAAATTCAATACAATTATATTACATACTGTCCAAATTCACAAAAATTCAAATCCAAGTTCTTATCAAATATAAAGTAAGAGTTATAAATTTATAAAAGTAATGAAAATATGTTTTCCAACTTTTCTGTATAAATTTGGAAAATTAGAAATATATATATATATATATAGCATTTTATTATTTGAAAAACTAGAAATAAAAAAATAAATTATTTTCCCCAAAAAATAGTACCAAAATTATTTATTATCTATTTTATACAAATGTCGTAAAAATAAAAAATAAAAAATAAAAATTGCTACTTTTTGAAAAATTAAAGTGGAAAATAAAAATTTCCACAACCAAACAAGCTTTACTTTTTTATATTTAGTAACAAAAAAAATTAACAAGAATATATGAAATATACAAAGACAATAAATAAACTTTAATTTTGTATATCGTATGTTGGAATTAGCGTGATCCTAAGAGAGGGAGTGAATTGAGTTTTAAAAATATTTTGGCTAAATTAAACATTTACGCTGATTCACCACATATCATATCTCATTAAATATAATAACGTGTATGAAAAATTATTAAACTATATATTAGTTGTGGCTCTTATACTTCTATTTTGGTAAGCAAAGAAAAATATGAAAGGGGCAGCACAACAGGACTCGTCAACGAGAGCTCTGTATTCATCAGCGAGGGAACAACAGAGGTTCGTCAACAAAGCATCTGAAGCTCCTCGACAAATAATTACCGAAAACAGGAAATTTTAGGCTTCTGGTATTGTCGACGAGAGCCCCGTATTCTTCGACGAAGGTTTTTCTTGGGCTCGTCGATGAAACCCTGTATTCATCGATGAGAAGTGCCTGGGTTACAACAGTTTTTCTGAATTTTGAATTTTTGAACGTCAAGTGATCGAGCAATTAGGGTGGGGGGGACCTTCGAGAAACCTTTATATATGTCATCTAAGCATATTTTGAGAGAGAGAGAGAGAGAGAGAGAGTGATCATTATTGAAGTGTATTGTGTACATTTTGATTTCCTTAGTAAAATTTGTATGACATTGTTTCCGTGGATGTAGGCTTTGTCGAACCATGTAAATGTTTGTGTTGATCTTATTCTGGTTGTGTGTGTTATTTACACTCACTTGTTGTTGTTTATTCCACTGTGCATCTTCATTATACAATCCATTTCACAACACTATACGTGTGAACATACACATGCAACATATCTCATTTAAATAAAAGTGTGCATGCAAATAATATGAACAAGCATACACATGTTGAATTTAAAAGGTATAAATTAAATGAGATAAGGAGAGAGCGACACACGATATTTGTTATCGAGGTTCGGTCAAACTAGCCTACGTCCCCACTTTGGGCATACCTCCTAAGGATTCCACTAAATTTGCTCACTTAAACGAGTGAAGCAGAAGCCATTACAACCTCTCCTTACAGGGTGAGGTAAACCCCAACTCAATTACAAGGTTGAGCCCAACTTGTCTCACTTATGGGGCTAAGACTCCCCAGTTCAATTATGAGTTGAACCTAACCGATGCAATAGAAATCATTTTTATATATAATAGTTGTTGACTCAATGAGTCCAATCCTGTTTTGATAATGATAAATCACTTGGTATTTGATTAGTGCATTGAGATTCTGAACAAGAACTATATTAAGCATGCACGGAAAGATAACAAGTCATAGAAGCCATAAAGAATAAAGTATACACAACTTGGCAGATCCATAGAACTCAAGGAGTACAAAAATGAAGATACAAGCACCAGCTTCAAGAACGTCATGGGAATGGGTACTTAGAACTCAAATATTTACATTTTTCATATGATTTAATTTGAGACTCAGCATATACCCTATAATGACTTTAGGACTCATGCATTTCATGAACATCATTAGGGGACATTTATGGACTTAGAAATATTTTTAAAACCTTAGAAAATATTTTTATAAAGGAGTTAAGAAAGAGAGCAAAGCAGATTTTTAAACTAGAAAGAGAAAATTCAGAAAATGGGAACTTCAGTAGCCCAAAGTTAACCTCAGTCGCCAGAAGAATTTCTTTAGGAGACAGAAAATTAAGTTCAGTTGCCTGAAGAATTAATAGCGAAACACAAAATCTGGTCGAGGCACTTCGGTCGCCTAAACTTGGTACTTCAGACGCCTAAACTCGTCAATTCAAGAGCCTGAACCCTACTTTAGTTGCCTGACCCTGTGTCTAGGTTATTTTTTTTTTAAGTTTTAAGGAACTTCAATCGCATGGGCCTTCGACCTCAGTCATCTAGACTTGCGGGAAAACTTAAAAATTTAATTTTTATTAAGAGAACTCGCGATATATTTTTTAATCCAACAGTCAAGATTGATTCTAAGGGTAACACACCTATATATTGAACTTCTAAACCCTAGTGTGAAAGCATAAGACAAACGAGAAGAGAAGAGAACATCTTGTTGAAAAGAGAATTGAGAAACTTGAACGTTTTGATATACAATTGTCTGCACTCCAACTTACAATCATCAAGCTTGGGCAAATCAACTCAGAAAATCAAAGGGAATCTATTAACACATCTTGATTTCAACTTGGTATTGAGGTTTGTTAAATTCATTTAGTGTTTTTCAAGAGTTTCTTATATCATCATCTATTATTGAATATCATTAGAGAGTTTGATCTTGAGTGTTCCTAACCATACAAAGATTTTTCTTGACAAGTTTGTTACTTGAGAAAGTTTTATTTTGCCATTGATATATATTTTTCAAAGAACTTCTCATTTCAAAATCTATTGTTGAAATAGGTTGAATGATAGATAGTGAGTATACTTTATATATAGATTATTTAGATAATCTCCCTACTCGATAAAGGGATTCATCATTGGTTAAATAAATTTGATTCAAGTGTGTTTTGTTAAAGGATCTATATTTTAGATATTAAAACACTTGATTGAATATCCTTGGTGGTCATAAATATATATTTTAATTAGGGATATTTTCTGAAAGATATTACATTGTTTTTTGATCTTTGGAATACATATCGTGTGTGTGTGTGTGTGTGTGTGTGTGTGTGTGTGTATATATATATATATATATTTGCATATTACAAAGATCGTGGTGAAATTGAATAGTTGAAAGAAAGATTTTTTATTTAGATCTTTACAATATTCAAAACAAATTTTTTAACAAGATCATATTTGATATTTGTGCATCTTGTCTTCGAGGCTATTACTTATACAAATATTTTGGAGGATTTGATAAAAGAGATTTTGCATGTTGAAGCATGTCATTCATAAATGATTGTATCGTTTTTATACATTATGAGCTTCAAGTTTCATCATATGATTATGTATTAGGAATTTGAATTGTACTCACGAACTTTGTTAGAAGCAACTTTGAGCGTTTTACAGATTTCATTGTATTCACGATTCGGGTTGTGAATCGGGTTTGAGGAGAGAGTTGTATCTCTTGTAAGCAGCAGAGTAGGAGAAAGTTGTACCTCTTGTAAGCAGCGAATTGTAAGGGAAGTTCCGTCCCAATTTAAGGAGCAAGGATTATAGTGGAATCCTTGAGTGGGTTGCTCAAGGCGAAGATGTAGGCCGGGTTGGTTGAATCTCGTAAAAATTGTGTTTGCATTCTCTCTTCCCTTATCTCTTTACTTTTCGCGCTACATTTCGTTACTTTGCATGTATGTTTGTTGAATAATCTCACACAAACTTGATAAGTAATTGGTTAAATTTGGGACTAAGTGGTGAATAAGTTTAAAAGAATTTTTAAAATACCCAATTCACCCCCCCTCTTGGGATTACATCTAAATCAACAATAGTACTTCTGAAAATACAAGCAAAGATGTACACGTTTAAGCTCAAATATATGTACTCTCTTATGATATGATTTATGCTCAGTAGAGAAAGAGTGTTTTTCAAAATAAAAATTCTAATATTTGAATAATGATTTATATGATAAAATGCTTCAAAACTTTGAATCCTAATAAAATATTCTGCTAAAATTTTTTTTCAAATACACTGGAGAACCTAAGGTTTGCTCTAAAAATATTTTTGCAAAAACTAATATATAAGATCTTTGATGTTATATGAAACATGCAATGAAAGCTTCAAAGATCAAATGTAAAACAAATATTTTCTCCAACAAAGATTTGCAATAATATTGTTTGGAAAAGATAGGATTTATGCTAAATACGTTTTTGCAATAAACACACTCTAAAAATAAATACCCAATAAAAATACTCACTTAAAAAAAATGTTTTCAACGAAAGAATCATAGAGAGTTTGGAGAGTATAAAAAGATTTACCCAAAAGAAAATATTTTTGCAATAAAAATGGTTTGGGGAAACTTTGATTAACAAAGGGTTTAGAGATAATTTAGAGTTAATCAAAGTTACTAATATGGAGTTATAAGGAGGTATTTATAGATTTTCCGAAAATTATGACTGTTGGGGGCACACTCGGTATTTTGAAAAAGTTTAATTAAAAGTTAATGACGTTTTAGCCATTTAAAAAGTTTCTAACCCGAGAGGTTTGATCGACCATATTCAAGATTCGGTCGACCATATTAATAGGTTCGGTCGACAGTGTCAATTTTGAATTACAAATTTGGTCGATCATCTTAGGGCAATTTTGAACCCTTTGTAGGTTCGGTCGACCGTGACTTAGGTTCAGTTGACCACTCGTATGGTTTGGTCGACCGTGACCAAAATGAAGTACTATAAGTTCGGTCGACCGAGTAGTTGGAGTGTTAGACACGTGTTGGTTCAATCGACCGAGGGTAGTGTGTTCAAAACAGAATGGTCGACCGAGCGAAGTCAACATGTTGACTTCTAACTTGTTCGGTCAACCGAGGCATTTATACTACAAAGGATTTGGTCGAATCAGACTTTCAAATTAAGCCCAAAAATCCAACGTTGGTTGATCGAAGTCTGTCATAAGGTCTGTCTATGGCCTATTTGAGCATTAAGTCATATCATGCAGATGCATGCATTATGACATATCAAAATAATAAAAACTTAAATTCATTACAAATTAAATCAAATAAGTCTTCTTCTTTGCTCTTCTGACATCATGGAATGTACCTGAGAGTATAGTCTTTACGTCCTTCAAGGCTTCCATTGCCAGTCACCTTATGTGTGTTGAATTATAACCTCTTCAATCACTAAATACACACATAAGTAACTTGTGCTTTGTCAACATCAAAATAGGGATCAGACTCAAAAAGTCAATAATCTCTCTCTTTTTTATGATGACAAACGCACCATAACAAAATGGGTACAACCTAAAAAGGTTCCCTCAAGAATATGCATAATGTAAAACTAAATAATAAAGCTTAAGCATATTCACATAAGAAGACATTACAAAAGATCATGCATCTAAATTTTTGCATTAAAGAACATGCTCAGATAATTATCCCTATGATTTGCCCCAAAATTTTTTCCTTTCAGTCATTATCATTTTACTCAAAAACATTCTCCCTCTTTTCGCATCAACAAAAAGGGATAGGTTAAGTAAAAAAAAAAATTTCATTTGAAAATAGACTTAGTTTAAGAGAACTCCCCTCTTAAAAAATATTTACCCCCCTTTTAACGTTTAAGCACAACAAAAATTTTCCCCTTTTTATCATATAGTATTTTGGGCATTAAAACAATTTTAAAGATATAACATTTAGGCACATAAGTAAGAAAAAAAAAATATGTCACATGTAAAATTATTTATTGCCAAATAAAAAAAATATGTGTAAATAAATATATATGTATATATATTTTATATATCCCCCTTATGAAATTGTCAAGAAATACTGGGGGTGCTTGCTGAAAAAGAAACTTTAAAGATCATGCAAACAATATTTTTTTTTGGTTTTCCAAGAGAATTAACCAAGGCATGTCCAAGGAAGACATGGGAGTGACTTGGTCGACAACGACGATCTTCTACGCGAGATATGCTGCAGACTTTCCTAAATTGTGAAACAAACTTTGTAAACCCTAAAGCCTATAAGTAATCACTACGAACATAAGCTCTGGGTTCCCATTTGGCCTCTCTCAGGTTAGTGAGAGACTTAAGACATCATTGAGAGACAAGTTAGAGTAGGAGTAGAGTAGATTTCAATTCCTATTTCAGTGTGTGCACGAAGTGTCTGGCGGCCTGTGACAATCGGTGGCATTTGTGTAATCTCCGTGTATATTACATGATCATTCTATTATTCCTTACGGCATTGGTGATAGACGTAGTGAATACAAAGGATTGATCTTTTATTTACTTTCTCTTTACAGTTCTCTTTTACATGCTTTCCTTTACCGCTTTTGATTTACTACTTTGATGAATGATGAAAGGCTGCAGTAAGGAATAACACTACTATTGTTTCAATCAAGATAAGTAGTTGGCTATGGATACGTGGAGGTGTTTGTGATTGTCGAGATAGGTTATACTCTGGTTCCCAACTGTGCTCTAGACGGTTGGTGCATCCTTGCTACCCTGTGCCCTTCAGTGACCCTCTCCCGCTTTGGCCTGAGATGACTCAGGTTATCCCTCTTATGTATTCCTGGTTGAACGTAGTAAGAGGCAAGAAGTATAGCACCTGATTCATAATCTCAGCATTGCTTTGTAGGAGTAGGGTCATATAGTTTTTACCTGCTTTCCTGTAGTTGGTTAGATTTCACCCATTGCGAAATATCATCTTTTTATCTTTCTTTTTACACATGACATTAATAAATTGATTGAGAAAAGGTTTACAACTACACGGTTTAGTCCCTGTGGATCGACACCTGACTTACCCATTTTCTACTAAACTTGGGAATAATTAAATTTTATAAATATTATTTTTTGCAGTTAAGGACCCAAGCCTTGGTGAGCCTACCATTAGGTCATAAGTATCTTGATAATTTTTCTTAATTCATAGAATTCTAATAACGTTAAGAATATATTATATGAATTAAGACAAGTGCAAAGAGAAAAGAAACTATTGTATAAGGCACACACATAAAACATCCATATAGAATCTAATTGCATATTAATACAACATGCCAAGTGAATCCATAATTTCAAAATTCATATGATGATTTTTAATGCCACAATTAACGTGCTACTAATTTTTATGAAATGAAAATTATACAACTAAAACTTTAGAAGGAAGCAAACAACTTACAAAGTCTATTAATTGAAGGGAGAGATCTTGCATTCTCCTTCTTAAATACATCGTTAACCTTTTTGAAATTGGTTAAAACATGAGATAATAAAATCATACAAATCATTAGACTTTGATGAGATCATATGGTTCACAACATCTCACACCAATGGATACATGCCTGAGTTGATTTTCTAACCTATAGTAGAATGGGATCTAAGGCTAAGTGCCTTTCCAATATAGCATGATAAATAGGTACAATAATCTACAGCTCATTCCATGACTTCACCTCATATGCCAACAACTTTGCAAACTACTCCTCTGTAAGACCCATGACCAAATTTAGCTCTTGGATGTACATCTGTTATGATACCATGTCTTCTTGTTGCCCATGGATCTGCACCTTGGATTGCCAAATCTTGACTTTTAGTTCTTAGTTCATAGCTAGAAGCCTTTGTACCTAACCTTTTAAACTCTACACCTGTGCTTCCCTCTTAGCTAATTTCTCCTTTTTAGCTTCCAGCTTATTCCTCTACCTCTTCAACTTTTGGTTAGCCTTAATTAGCTCATCTACCTCACCTTGAAATATCCTTTTAGCTACTCTGTACTTCAATTTCTTCTCAACTGCTTCTTCTTAGTCTCGTTCAAAGCCATGATTGATCATATTTAGCTTAATAACTCTAGCTCTTAGGTTCTCCCCCTCATCCACTTCCTTCCTCGACAAACCATCCAACTTCCTCTTCAAATTGTTCAACTTAACTACCTTTTCTTTCCGCTTTTAACGATAGAACAACCACCTCGCCAAAATTTTTTATAGTAGTTCTCCAGTTCATTTGATAAGGCATAGGTCCATCTAGTCCCTGAGCTCATGGAATAGCCCTTTCCTATACTCAACTACAAGTATGATGCTCCAATGAAGTATAGGTGGTGCTTCCTTCCTTCTCCAAAATCTCTAAAGTCAACCATGCCATCTTAGCCTTCTCAATCATCTGTATAGCTATATCATCCTTATATCGACACTAAAATTGGTGTGGACCCACTATCCTTGGCATAAACTGGAAGTTGGCCAATTGACAGAGAGCTAAGCAAGTGCGTAGCTAATACATTCTCTAGCTCCAAAGAGTGGGATCCATGGTAAGTCACCGCGTCTTAGTAACATAGACTTGATTTCGCATTCACTTAACTAACCACCTGATCGTCTTGTTTTCCAAGCTCTCAAGTACCTTAATTGTGTTAATCCTTCGATGTGTTATAGCACAATCCAACAGTGATACATCATTCTTATTAATGTACTCTTGAACAAGTGAGTTGTTATGTGTCTAAGAAACTAAACATAGAGCAATTGAGTGCAACATAACTGTAAAATCTTTCTCTTCTCTTGGTAGAAATCGCAAAAACAAAATGTTTCAATTATAATGGTAGGTACTAGTGCTTGCCCATTATGCTCCATACTAGAAAATACCATGGCAACTCCATGGTGCACAATATGAGCATATGAAGTTACTAACACCAAGCCTTATATAGCTAATGCTAGCAACTGAAGTTTGAACTTAGGATCTGAATCATCAAGATGCCATCTGAAAATTCACTTTTACTCACTTTAGTACTAACTTTCAGTCTCCCTTTTCTTCTAAAATCTACTAGTTAGCCCCTTGGCCTTGCCTCCTATTGCGCTAATTAATGCTCATGTACAAATAACATTTAGATTAAAGGTAAAGATACGATATGAAGCTAATTTTAAGATCTGAAGTAGTTCCTTATATTCCTCAATGAGAGGAACCATATAAGTTGGCCCAAAAGTGAAGCACATGCATACTGGATCCCAATGCTATATCATGAAGTCAAGTACCCTCCAGTCAACATCCAACCTTAAAACATCCATGATACGACTATAATAAGTTGTGAATCTCCTCTAATCATCATCAGATAAACAATTCCAATAATTCAATACACCATTGATATCATGTTTTTTCACCTATAACTTCATCTTATCTGATAGTGAACTCTGATAACCTGCTGGAATGGCGTCCTTCTTATCAACTTAATACTTCTTCAAATAGTATGCTCTCTTTTGACTCTAACTTTCGTTACATGCATGTTGTATAGTTGTACAATTAAATTTTAAACAAATAAATACAAGATGCATGTAAGGTTAGCATGCTCCTAAGGATCATATTTATAGCTCCATGTGTCTTAATATGCCATTTATCTCTAAACATTGAGTAAGACTTTATCCTAGAGACATATGATTGAGATTTCTAGTGCATGGTTAGGCTTTATTCAACACACAACATCTAAAGGTTGTTGGATTGTCTTCAAAGAGAACACATTAAGTGAGGGAATTTTCATAAGACCTATTGAAGGACAAAGCCCTATGAAGGTCCACTACTTTTTCCCTCTCCTACATTCTAAAAAGTGAGAGCCTAGGTATAGGACTCATATAGTGTTGTGACATGTGTAAAGATCTAAAAAATGATAATAATAAAAATAATTAAGTAAAGGAGGAAAGTTCGTTTGGTGCAGGCCAAACCGTCGACGGTTTGGAGGAGCTCAGCGAAACCGTCGACGGTTTCAAGTAACCGACGAGTGGTAATAGTAAAATGGTAAAAACCAGTTTGGTTAAAGACCAAACCGTTGACGGTTTCAGGAAAACCATCAATGGTTTCATCAGGGTACAATACCGTCGACAGTTTCAGGAAAACCATCAATGGTTTCATCAGGGTACAGTCATCTATAAATAGCCCTAAGATTATTTCTTGTAAGAAAATTAAAACTCTCTCTCTCTCCCTTTCTTCATTTTCTCTCCCGTGTTAAGCCTGAATCGAAGGATAAACGGTATTTTGGAATCCCGACGTCGATTCTCTGCAGTTTAACCAAAGCGGTTTTGCAGTTTAGGCATTCTAGGCACCACTCAAAAGTTAAGGTTAGGAAGATGAATTATATCAGTTATTTTTAAAGTTTTACCAATTATGGGGAGTGTATGGGCCTAGGAAATGTTATATGGTTATCATCCCGGGGTTGAGCTGATTAAACTAGGGTATGTGAATACAGGGACTTGCGCAAAAGCCGCAGGCACAACTTTAGGATCCCTCCAGAAATTTCTCCAGGAATCAGGTAAGGGGATATATTATGTCAGGTATTTTTAAAATATGTATTGATTAAAATGTAGTATATGATTACAGAAATTATATGTATGATTTTTCTAGATATTCAGACATATGGGAATGAAATTTATGAAATAAAGTGTAACGACCTGCTTATCTTATCATATAATAAAACGTATTTAATAATAAGATCAACCTAATCCCATGGGTAACGGGGACATATCTGACATTCACAGCGGAAACCTAAGCAGCAGTAAATATAAATCACATTCTCATAAACATAAAATACGTAATACTAGAGACAACTACATTCTCAAAATACTGTATTTATATACAATCTCCAAAAATATAAAAATATTTACGTATTTAGGAACCCACAACATAAATTTTTTGTCCCTAGATCAAAACTTACCCTCCTAGCGGGGTAGTATCAACCTATCTCAATGGCGGCCTCGACTCGCCTGTCTTTCTAGGTTTCCTGAAAATTATTTAAGTTTGGGGGGTGAAACACTTCTTAGTAAGGGAAAATAAACTAAATACAGCTGTGTGGAAACATGAATATATACAGTGTTATAATACTTATACAGTACATTTCATATTCTAGAAAACATTCATCATAGCGTAACTGAATAAACATATACCTTCATAATTTCTAATAAATCATACTGTTCATGAAATGTCTGATATAACTGATAATACTAAAATTTACCCAGTATGTATAGCTAACTAATTTCATGATAAGTTATGCAGCCCAAAGGCGGGACCCGACAATGGCTGGCCCACCACTGCCGAGTCAAGAATATTTGTAAGTATGATGGGCCCGCTACACCCTAGTCCGTATTGCCAGGTGGACATCTATAACTTTACACTGAAAGCCACATCGACTATCCATCTCCCACCCCCTCTACTTGCAGGGGCGGTTAGCGCAAGTCTGAACATAATAATCTGATCCGTATAGCTATCGTACCGTGCTCTTGAAACTGAATTGAACTATCATTCGGGTTCTGATAACAAATAATACATGATAATATACTTGTCTAACATAAATATATTGATAGCATTTTCTATAATAACATATGTACATACATATGACCTTGCGCCAAATTCTTTTATATTTGCGGCCTTGCACCAAACATTCATAAATACGACCTTGCTTCGAAATCATACATAATACACGGCCTTGAGCCAGCTATCAATCACGGCCTTGCGCCGAACATTTCATACTTATCATTCTGAATAAATAATTCATTTATCATTTATTTTGAAATCATAATGTACTGCATTATTTCATAATCTCTGAAAACATACCTTATTCGTAAAATTGTCATAGCATAATACTTTCCAGGTAAAATAATATTCATGCCACACAATGCTGAATAAAACCATACATTCTATTCTAAAATCATATTTTCTGGCATTTCATAATATATATATACATTTCGACATAATAACAGTATTTTCCCAAATATGCATTTTTACCAGTCTACTCATATATATATATATATATAATACATGCTTCCTAAAAATTAATTTGCTAATAAATAATAATAATTTGCATGAAAAATGATGGCTCTAGTTTATTCCCTTACTTGATTACTGAAAAGAAAACCCCCCTAAAACTCATTGGTCCTGCACTTGCAGGGTTCCCCATTCAACACCCTGAAAACGACAACTCCCAAAACCAAACTTCAGTATTTTTCCATGAATAACATTTCCTATAACTATGGGAAGACAAAATTCTGAATAAATAGCCTTACTTTGAATCAGGGATGAATTTCAAACTAGCCCCACCGACGATCCACTCAGAGAACTTCCTCAAGAGTGTCGTGGTGGCTTCGGATCATTGATTCGGTAAAAGATCGGCTCGAAATTGTAGAGAGAAGGAGGGAGGGATGAAAACCTAGAGATAGAAAGAATTTCTCGCGTAATTTCTATTGAAAAATCCAGTTTTAGCGTACTTATACACTGGCCTTCGTCGATGAGCCACATCACCTCGTTGACGAGGTCTAGAAGGACGTTCGTCGATGAACATTTGCTTATCGTCAATGAAATTTAGAGATAGGTAGATAGTCTCTTAATATTTTCTCGTCGACAAAGCGTACCCTCATCGACGAGCCCAATATGACATGTCCTCGAAATACCATAATTCTTTGGGTCATTATATTCTCCCCTCTTTATAAAATTTCGTTCTCGAAATTTACTATTCATATAACTCATTATCCCTTAAAGGTAAAACGATTTACTTATTTTATTACTTACCCTCACTTATGGCGAAGGAATACCGTGGTTACATTTCAAGTCCTGGGAGATTACATAAGTAAAATAAAAATTCTCCCAAAATTAGAATATTACTTACTAACTAAATTATTACATGTACCTGCAAAAGAAACATTATACAATCACTTACATTTTATTTGATCATGACTGAACCCCGAGGAACAACTGCGGGTATTTTTGTTTTATCTGTTCATGGAGATCCCAAGAAGCCTCTTCTATCGCATGATTTCTTCATAGAACCTTTACTAGAGGAATCTTCTTATTATGTAGTTCTTGTTCTCTTCTATTAAGAATTTTCCCTGGTACCTCCTCATAGACTAGTGAATCACTGAGCTTTAATTCACCACAACTGATTATATAAGAAGGGTTTGAGATGTATTTTCTCAACATGGAAACATGGTATACGTCGTGCATCCTGGATTACACAGGTGGTAAAGCTAACCTGTAGGCAATCGGTCCCACTTTCTCTAAAATCTCAAATGGATCGATAAACCTAGGGCTAAGTTTATCCTTCCTTCCAAACCTCATAATCCCTTTTAATGGAGCTATCTTCAAAAATACATGATCACCAACATCAAATTCCAAATTCCTACGACGATTATCGGCATAACTCTTTTGTCGACTCTGAGCTGCACTGATTCTATTTCTGATGAGCTAAACCTTATCGTACACCTGTTGCACAAACTCTGGTCCCATAACTCGCCGCTCACCCATCTCATCCCAATATAATGGAGATCGACATCTCCTACTGTATAGAGCCTTAAACAGTGCCATACCAATGCTGGACTGATAACTGTTATTATATGCGAACTCCACTAACAGCATGAACTGAGTCCAACTACCTCCAAGGTCCAGTATGCTTGCTCGAAGCATATCTTCTAATATCTGTATCGTCCTCTTAGTTTGCCTGTTAGACTGAGGATTGAATGTCGTGCTAAAAGATAATTAAGACCCCAAAGCCTCCTATAAGCTTTGCCAGAAACGTGACATAAAACGCAGGTCTCGATCTGACAGTATAGATACTGGCACCCCGTGAGAACGAAATATCTCTTGAATGTAAATCTTCACTAAATGGTTAAAGGAGTAGCGGATCTTAATAGGGAGGAAATGGGGGGTCTTAGTCAATCGATCTACAATCACCCAAATCACATTCTGGCCATGCGACGTCGATGGAAGCCCTGCAACAAAGTCCATGGATATATGATCCCACTTCCACTCTGGGATAAATAGCGGCTGCAATTGACCCGCCGGCCTTTGGTGCTCACTGCTGGCATGTCAGAAACTGGGCTACATATTCGAAAATCTCTCTTTTCATACCACTCCAACAATAAAACTCTCGCAGATCCCTATACATTTTTGTATTGCCGGGATGAACTGTGTATAAAGATCTGTGAGCCTCCTCTAAGATAGTCTTCCTTATGTCAGCATCAGCAGGAACACACAATCTGGAATAGAACTGTAAAGCTTCGTCATCTGAAATGCAGAATTCCTCTCCTTGACCAGTCTGCACTCTCACCATCACCTTTGCTAATTATGGATCTTCCTTCTGAGTGACTTTAATCATTTTCTGCAGAGTAGGTTGCACTACTAAATTGGTGATACATACCTGAGGATCACTCTCGACCAATTCAATGCCGAGTCTCTCCAGATCCATCATGATCGGATACTGGATCTCCATAGCCGCCAACGCTGATTCTCTAGACTTCCTGCTCAATGCATCAACTACCATATTTGCTTTCCTTGGGTGGTAAATGATAGTACAATCAAAATCCTTAATTAATTCTAACCACCTTCTCTGCCTCATATTCAATTCTTTTTGAGTGAAAAAATACTTTAAACTCTTGTGGTCAGAGAAAATTTCACACCGCTCGCTATACAAGTAATGCCTCCAAATATTCAATGCATGTACCATTGCAGCTAATTCAAGATCATGGGTAGGGTAGTTCTTCTCATACTCTTTCAACTGTCTGGAAGCAATGGCCACCACCCTGCCATGCTGCACCAATACACAGCCAAGTCTGATAGTTATGGTGCAACCCCAAGAGGGGGGGTGAATTGGGTATTTAAAAATTTGTTGCCTAGGTCTACTGATTTTAACAACAATGCAATTTAGCCTAGGTTTAGTCTATGCAATCATCAAACACACATACACGTGTAGTAAATGTAAATTGCGGAAATGTAAAGAACACGCACGATATGTTATCGGGGTTCGATCAACTGTGCCTACGTCCCCGCCTTAGCCACACCAGCACAAGGATAACCACTAAACTGCTCTCTTAACCAGGTGGAGCAGCACCTATACAATCAAGTCAATTCAAGGGGCTGACCTCAACTGACACGCTTTAGCAGGATGGCGCACCTAACTTTCCTAATCAAGTCTAAGCCAATCCGGGACTATTCCACAGGGCTAGTCTCCCTCTTCAGGCCCGTGCTTGGAATACAACCAATGTGTATGAAAATGTTTGAACACGGAAATGTGTTTCAACACAAGTAGATGTGTGCACCAATATAGCTCAGTCAATAATGCAAGCATGTATGATATGTACGTATGCTCTGTGCTCTAATGTGTGCTAAACACTCAATCAAGTATATATTTTTAGTCCAGATCTAGAGTGTATATCTAAGCAAGATTTGAAACACACTATTTGAATATCACAAAATCACATCTGGGTTTCAAATATGCTAAGCAAGATAAATCAAACAAACTCAATAGGATATTTCAATGTATAAAGCATAATGGAGTTGTTTGAAAGACTAGCTTTTGTAAAGGATTTTTGCATACAAAGTCTAGGTTTAGGTAACTTGCAACAATGATGCAAGAACCAAAACCCTTAAAGTTTTTTCACACTAGATTTATCAAATGAAATCGGTGGAAAACTTTAGGCTATACTCTCAATGTAAAATCAATTAATCAATATATCAAGAGAGAGTATATGCTAGAGAGATTTAAGCACAATAGCCTTATAGAGATACTCACAATGCTTAGAGAAAGAGAATCTCACAATGCTTAGAGAAAGAGAATGAGGAGTATGTGAGTGTTTGCAAGAAATATTTGGCTAATATAGGGTTTCTGGGGTTTTAAGAGTTGAGAGAATTTTTCCCTAATCAAGTTTGCTAATCCTTTGCTAATTAAGACAAATGAACTTGTATATATGGGCAAGGAGGATTTTTTGACCGTTTGGGACACAATGGGTATAATTAGAATTGTCTAAAAGACCATTAAGAAAATTAACCCAGTTTACCCCATTTAAAAAATCAGTAAAATTATTTTAACCGGCAAGGTTTGGGTGCCTGAAAAGACACAGTTAAAAATTCAACTCTAGGACGTTTGGGTGCTCGAGTTGAGGAATGGTTGGCTGAATCAAAGTTAGTAGCCAAATGTCCGAGGTTCGGGTGCCCGAAGCTGAGTTCGGTTAACCGAACCAGGTTGTTCGGTCACCCGAGCCTTTATTTGAATGTAAGTAGACAGTCGCATGAGTAGTTGAAAAGTGCCCTGAAGAGCATTCGGGTGCTCGAGGAAGATACGTTCAAAAGAGGTTCGGTCGCCCGAAGCTAAGTCAATATGTTGACTTTGATCAGTCGCCCGAGTCGCTTTACACGGCATGGGTTTGGTCGCCCGAACCCTCTCAACCTTTTCAATTTAAGTTCATATT
The DNA here is from genome assembly GCF_029873635.1 of Malania oleifera. Taxonomy (NCBI): domain Eukaryota; kingdom Viridiplantae; phylum Streptophyta; class Magnoliopsida; order Santalales; family Ximeniaceae; genus Malania; species Malania oleifera. The sequence goes on along the minus strand of NC_080422.1, from coordinate 82,817,661 downwards.
TTGGCCAATTGTAATTCCCTTAATATGAAGATGATAATGGGAACTTTTTGTGCATTTAGAGACCTAAGGACTTTCTATTCTACCAAGAAAAATCCCTAAGGTTTGTGTAGGTACCTAAAGTCCAACTGTGATCATTTTGAGCATACCTACCTACCATGCATGATGCAAATTATTACAAGTCATACACGCGCACAATTCATAAAAAATTACATCCCAGAATGAAGAGGTAAATACATAAATACAAATACAGCACAAAAATCTTCATTCTTCGACACGAACACCGCATGCCATCATGATAAGTCTTTCAATCCAAATATACGTGCACGGTGAACCTGCATGCGATTCTCAGTACAATCATTAGTACCAAGAGTATTTGTCATAATCAAAATTGGGTGTGACTAATGTGGTCAACAATCTCCCCCTTTTTGATGATGACAAATACCCTATACAAAAGTGGGTTCAGCTAAGAAAGGCTCCCCTTGACTTTATGCATAAAGGTGATTAAAGTAATGAGTAATAAGAGATGTAAGTATAGTTAAGCACAATATTACCCACTTTTGCCTCTTCTCCCCCTTTTGGCAATAGCAAAAAGGGTTAAACAATAAAGTGCGAAGGCAAAGCACATCAATTAGATACAAGAAGTATATTGGGAAGATTAAAAATTTCGGCAGCATGCCGTTTGAAAGTAGACTATTCCCAATCATAATTTTGTACCTAAGTGACTTGTTTGGAGTTATAGTGAATAGTATATAGCATATTTTAATCAATTATGCCAAACAGAATATGCATCAAGGAAGCATAAGTAGCATGCAGTACATTAACAATTTTAATATTCTATACTCCCCTAATTGATGATTATGCAAGGATGAAGATTAATCTTTCATTTGGTTTTCAATCATCCTTTCAAAAAATATTTTAAAGTTAATTTTATCATAATCATCTTTGGTTTCCAAAACAAACATGTATGCCCCTACGTGTGAGTCTGATACAATCGTCATAACTACGTGATAGAGAAGATACTAATTGTTAGAACAATACCACTAGTTATAAGGACATATTGTTAGTTTTCAAATGAACATGATATCAAATATAAATTTACTAAGATGTGCACATTGATACCAGTTGATATTATATTTTCCAAAAGATATAGCGGTGAATATAGGATATATATATTTATATATTTATTTTCTCAGAGCCTAATGATTTTGAAATAAAGGACTCCCCCTAAGAATATGCATTTTCTTTATAAATCAACTTGAGCAAAATTCACAAATTTTCTTAGAAACGCACTCAAGTTTTAAGGAGTTTAGCATTAAGAAAATGATATTAAGTTAAATGCAAAGGTTTCAAAAATTTGGCAGCATTTTGTATAAAGATGTAAACAATCCATAAGAATCTGTCAATATTCTAAATAAATACGCACAACCAGCCTCAATGAGTTTAATCAAATAATGCCAATGAGACAAGTGTAAGAATTTAGATTTTATGTGTAGATCATATTTGTAAAGCACATTATCTCAATTAATTTGGGTAAATGTCTATAGAAAATTCGGCAGCATGCCGGCTGTAAACAGGACATTTCCCGAAATTAACCTGCACATAAATGGTTCTCAAACAGGTAGTATTTCAAGAGTAAGGCATGCGAGAACCTATAGACTACCAGCAGACAATTCTCAACCACTGCATCCGCAATATAGGAGGCATTCTATACTAAGCATGTATTTTAAAAGAGTAATCATTTAAACACAACTACATGCAAACCAAAGTATTGCATACATATATATATATATATATATATATCATGATCAAATAGCATAGTCACCATATCATAGTATCTGTGTGTGTGTGGTGAATGTGAAAGTCAAATAGGAATAGACATATAAGATGTTTTAAGTATAGGTATGGACCCAATAAAAGAAATGTATCTGGATAACATATATGATAAAATACAAAGCTATAGAATGACAAACTAGATCCTCATGAAGCACTCCTAGGTCTCTCCGTCGTCATGATCATCATCTCCCTCTTCCCCACTCAGCTCCATCTGATCGTCCTCACCAATATCCTCATCATTCATCTCTCGCAGTCTCTCACCATGGATGTGGAAGTTAGCCCGCACCTCGGACCGGAAATCAGTGAACTCGCTATAAAAGGAGTCAATTCTAGCCTGAGAAGAAGATGCCTGCTCAGTTATGGAGACTCGGAACTCTTGAAACGAGGCGGAGAGATTGGTGTTGGCTGCCATGATCTCGACGATAGATGGTACATAGGGCAGCTCCTGTGAGACCTTCTGCGCTCCTTGCTCTCTCTCATATGCAGTAGGTAACCACATGTTTCCAGTCAGCTCATATCCCATCAACTTCAAGGTTATGGAGTTGAAAACATCGAATGGTCGTACTTTCTTGATGGTGGCAAGTAGTGACCTATTCAATCTCTCACTAACAAATATCTTAGATAAAATCTCACTGTAGGTTAAAATGATCCTCTTTCCCATGATTTTGACAAACATCCACCGTAAGATCAATCTAGGTAGGTCTAGCTTCTTCTTGGTGAAGAGGCACCACATGACAAAGCAGTCCAAGTAGTATGTGAGTGTTTGCAAGAAATATTTGGCTAATATAGGGTTTCTAGGGTTTTGAGAGTTAAGAGAATTTTTTGTTAATCACTTTTTGCTAATCGTGTGCTAATCATGCAAATGAGAACATATTTATAGCCAGGTGAAAAAATATAACCGTTTGGGACAGGATTAGTATTATTAAAAAAATCCCAAAGGATTAAGATCCAATTTGTCTGAAAAAGGAGGTTAAGAAAAAGAAGAAAGCCATGAAGGCTGGGACTTCATGGGACCAATTCAGCAACAGCGACTCGGATTCAAATCATAGTGACACGGAGGTCGCTAATCTGTGCTTGATGGCACACGAGGATGAGGTATTGTCTTCTAGTTCATCATCTTCTTATTATTCATCTGATAATTGTGATTCTAACAACATGCCTACATTTAGAGAATTGCAATTTGAATATATTCGTGTTTCAAAATTGTTAGCAAAATGACCAAAGAGAATAATGATTTGAAAAAGAAATGTGAAAATTGGTCAAAATTATTTAATATGGAAAAAACCTCTCATGTCTCTATTTTAAAGGAAAAGGATGCTACTATTGTTGAGCTTGAGAGGAAATCGAGGGATAGCTGCAAAATCATTTTTTAATTTACTAAGTGTAAAGAAAATTTTGAAAAATTACTTGGTGCCCAAAGAAGCTCTTTAAGTAAAGAGGATCTTGGTTTTAATGGTATTGAAAATGTGAGATGACCTAATCTTTACTTAGGACACTTTACACGTGAGTCAAAAACTCATATTCCTCCTAAAGAACCTAAGTGTAGACTAAAATGTTTTAAATGTAAACAGATTGGTCACATTCAATTTGATTGTCCACTTAGGAATAAGCATGCAAGAATTAGGAAGGTATGGGTAGTTAAGAGAGATCCTGCTACTAACCCCCGTGGATCCAACAAAATTTGGGGACCAGCATAAGTCATTTAGCTTATTTTGCAAGTATGCTTGAGATCGTCCTCCTCCAAGGACAAATGGTACTTGGATAGTGGGTGCTCACGACACATGACTGGTGACAAGGGCAAATTCACATTAATTGTTCCCATGGATGGAGGTTATGTAACATTTGGGGACAATGCCAAATGATGTATCATCGGGGTAGGTAAGGTTGGTAAGGATTCTTCTCTTACTATTGATAATGTTTTGTTGGTTGATGGACTAAAACACAATCTACTTAGCATAAGTCAATTGTGTGACATAGGGTATAAAGTATCTTTTGAAAATGACAAATGCATAGTAGAAAATAAAACAGATCACAAAGTGTTTTTTATTGCTGATAGACATGAAAATATTTATACTACCTCTCTTGATAATCTAGCTTCACAACAAGTAACATGCTTTTCTGCTAAAAATGAAGCTAGTTGGTTATGGCATAGGCGTTTAGGACATGCTAGCATGGATTTACTATCTAAACTTGTTAGAAAAGAATTAGTTAAAGGCTTGCCTAAGATGTCTTTTGTAAAGGGTAAAATATGTGATGCATGTCAAATGGGTAAGCAAACTCCTCGGGCGACCGAACCCTTGGAATACAAAACTCCTCGGGCGCTCGAACTTTGAAAGTCAAAATGTTGACCAACCCTCGAGTGACTGAACCTCAAATGCACACATCTTCCCCGGGCGCTCAAACCCTTCGGAAGGGACTGTTCACCAACTCGGGTGCCCTATGGTTTTAGTTCAAATATATCCTTGGGTGACTGACCACCTGCCTTTGGGCCACCAAAAATTTGATCGGGCACCCGAAGTCACGGAGCTTAGCTACTGACTTTGATTCAGGCTGCCAAACCTTTATCCGGGTGACCGAATTTAATTGAAAAACTTTTTGAACTGTGTCTTATCGGGCGACCGAACCAAGGTTCAGCCACCTGAATCTCGCCCGATTAAAATTATTTTAACCATGGTAAAACAAGGTTATTTTAGGCAAATTGGATCTTAATCCTTTGGGACTTTTTTAATAATACCCATCCTGTCCCAAACGGTTATATTTTTTCACCTGACTATAAATATGTTCTCATTTGCATGATTAGCACACGATTAACAAAAAGTGATTAGCAAAAATTCTATCTCTCTTGAAAATCCAATTTTTGCCCTAATATTATCAAACTTGCATCCTCTTGATCAAATCCAAGATTGTGAGAGTTTCATTCGTGTTTATTTGATTGTTTCTTATAGCTAATACTCCCATTTTTGTGTGTGTGCTGAGATTTATTTTGTTGGGAGCATAACTTAGGTTTATCCCACGAATTTCTCATTTATAAATCTAGTGTGGGATTAAACCAAGGAAGCTTAGGATATTTGCACTTCATTGCAAGTATCCAATAGTTTTGCTTTTGGTATGCAAATTTTTTTTTAAACAAGCAAGCAACCTTTTCAAACTAGCTTTGTGTTCATTTCAATGAAGGAAATCATTTAGAAACTAGTTTGATTATTTGTATAGTATACTTGGAATATTGACGTGTTGTTAAAATATTTTGTTTAGATTCCAAGTCATTGCTTGTGTTGATTATTCTTGACCATCATACTGATTGTTTTGTGTTAAATACTCTTGAGCTTCATATTGCCTATATTGTGTTGAGTATTGATAGAACAAACCTTGCATCACTGAGCTTACACTATATCCTTGCTTTTGATGCGTAAGTGATTAAGCGTATTTTTTGGGTACAAATCTACTTTACGTGAAAACACTATTTCATTGTACCATTTGATTGTAAATCTCAGTGATTCCAAGTGTGGCTCGAGGGGGCTGTAATCTAGCTCGGTAAGGATTGGTGTAAAGGTTGAGGTTAGCCTTGTGCTAATTGACATGGTTTGTATAGGTGTCGCTCCACTCGATTAAGTGAGTAAGTTATAGTGGTAATCCTGTGCTTGTTAGCCAAGGTGGGGACGTAGACAATTGGCCGAACCTCGATAACATTTCTGCGTGTCACTTTTACTTTACTGCTTTCTGGTGCACGTGATTTTGATTAAAATTGCTTTACTTAATTTCTGGCATATTTACTTTACTTGCACTAGATTGTCCTTAAGGTTGTGATCATACTGGCGTTAGGTGATTGACCTAGAGTTTAAATTTAAAAAATACCAATTCACCCCCCCTCTTAGGATCACGGTAAAGCTAACAAAGTCTCTTTAAGGATGCATCACTGTATATGACATAATCCTCACCCCCTGACAGGATGATCAGTATTGGTGCCATGACAAGTCTCTATTTCAATTCCTAAAAACTTTGCTCAAAGCTATCGTCCCACTCAAATATGACATTCTTCCTAGTTAGTCGTGTCAGCGGCCCTGATAATGTTGAGAATCCCTCAATGAAACAACGGTAATACCCAGTTAACCCCAAGAAACTCCTAATCTCCTAGACATTCCTTGGTCTAGCCTAATTTACTACCGCATCAATTTTACTAAGATCCACAAAAAATCCATCACCTAAGATAACATGCCCTATAAACAGGACCTTCTCGAGCCAGAATTCGCATTTACTGAACTTGGCATACAACTTCTTTTCCTTGAGCGTCTACAAAACCTGCCTTAAATGCATCTCATGCTTCTCATAGCTCCTTGAATAGGCCAGTACATCATCAATAAAAACAACAACAAATTGGTCTAAAAATGGATGGAAAATCTTATTCATCAAATCCATAAATATCGCAGGAGCATTCGTCAGATCAAATGACATAACAAGGAACTTGTAATGTCCATACCTGGTCCTAAAGGCCATCTTTGACACATCTTCTGCCCTTACTTTTACTTGATGACAGCCTGATCTGAGGTCAATCTTGGAATACACTCGTGTACCCTAAAGCTGGTCAAATAAATCATCTATACGGGGTAGAGGATACTTGTTCTTGATTGTTACTTTATTAATCTCCCTCTAATCTATGCACATCCTTATAGACCCTTCCTTCTTCTTCACAAATAGTATTGGAGCTCTCCATGGGGATACAATAGGTCGTATAAAACCCTTATCAAGTAAATCCTGCAATTGGTCTTTTAATTCTGCCAACTCTGCTGGCGCCATTTGATATAGTGCTTTAGAGATCGGTGCTGTACCTGGAAGTAGATCAATAGGAAAATCTATCTCATGATCAGGTGGCAAACCCGGTAATTGATCTGGAAACACATCTGTAAATTCTTTCACTACTGGTGTACTACTAAGTTTCAATTAATTCTCTAACATTTCCTTCACAAAGGCCACGAATCCCTAATCACCACTCTAAAGCAATCTCCTTGCCTGAATAGCTAAAATTATATGAGGTAGAGATTGCACTTGTGACCCTATAAATCTGAAATCTAATTTTCCTAGAGGTCTGAATATCACTTCTCTCGAATGACAATCAATACTAGTAAAATTAGCTGCTAGCCAATCCATGTCGAATATGACATCAAACCCATGCATATCTAACACTATTAAATCAGCGGATAGAATCCTCCCCTAAACATCAACTGAATAACCACGGAGTACCCTACTACACCTCACTATTGACCCAGTTGGTGTAGTCACTAACAGTTCAACATCTAATGTTTCTGTGTTTGCCCCACATAATTTAACACACCTCGAAGACACGAATGAGTGTGTGGCACCTGAATCAAATAATGCAGTGATTTTAAATAAAAATATACTAACCATACCTGTCACCACATCGCCGGCTGTCTCAGCATCACCTGGGGTCAGAGCAAAAACCCTAACTGGAGCCATGTTCCTCTACTGGCCTCCACGTGGCACCTAATAGCCTCCCCGAGCAGGTCTAGGAGCGGGAGCAACACCAATCTGAGCCTGACAATCTCTCATCACATGTCCTAGCTCTCCACACCGGTGGCAAATACCTTGCACGGTATGACACTCCCTCGGGTGTCTCTTCCCATAAGTCAGGCAAGTTGGAAGTGGTTGCATACCCTGAAAATCACGATTCCCGGTCTCCTGCCTCTGGTCTCTATAGTAGCCACCTCTCTTCCACAAACCACAACCAACCCCATACTGAGAATCAGACAGCATGAATCTCTTCTTCTATCTCTGCTCCTCAGCCTCCAACCGCTTTTCAATTTCTGTTATGGTGGCCCTATCTACAGACTCAGAAAAATCCTGCAACTTCAATATCGACACCTGCTTATATATTTCTATCCTTAGACCTCTTTCAAACTGCCGTACTTTTTTCGCCAAATCTAGAATAATGTATGGGACGAAGTGAGATAGTTCAATGAACCTCGCTGCGTACTGCAACACCGTCTGCTATCCCTGCTTCAGATTTAGGAACTCCTCAATCTTCGCTTCCCTAGATGAAGTTGAAAAATACCTGTCGAAGAATATCTCCTTAAATAGCTCCCATGTCATATCCATAGTTACTGTCCTCTACTGCTCTAAGAGTTTAACTATCGTCCACCATCTCTCGGCCTCTCCAGTCAATTTATAGGTAGCAAACAGTACCCTTTGCTCCTCCGTACACTACAGCACTGCAAACACTTTCTCAATCTCTTGCACCCAATTTTCAGTGATAGCAGGATCAGTTCCTCATGAGAAAGTCAAAGGATTCATCTGAATAAATTTCTCAATAGAGCTACCGTGGCCTACCGATGGACCACCCCATTCTCTAGAACTCCTGGCAATTTCAACCATGACTTTCTGTGCCACACTGTGCAATACGGCATCTAAATCACCACCCGAAGTGCCTGAGGGTCCAGCTCCCTCATTTCCACTGACATGGGACCTATTGCTACCAGGATCCATCCTGAAAAACAAATAACTTAACTTAGAACCCCTTCACTATACATATCATCCAACCAATATAATATATTCCTAATTAATTCATCTCTTCTGATCTTAATTCAAGGTTTAATCCTGTAACCTAGATACCTAACCCGACGATAGTTTAACATGACTTTCCTGAGATCGTCATCTCAGGAAAATCACACAAACCACCATGAAAGTCCTGCATCTAGACTACAAAACCAGACCTCAAATTCCCTTATCCTATACTCTGGTATTATTACTACTGCATTTTAGAGTCTATAGAACCTAGCATCCTAGGCTCTAATACCAAACTATAACGAACTGCTTATCTTATCATATAATAAAACATATTTAATAATAAGATCAACCCGAACCCATGGGTAACGGGGACACATCTGACATTCACAGTGAAAACCTAAGCAGCAGTAAATATAAATCACATTCTTATAACCATAAAATACGTAATACCAGAGTCAGCTACATTCCCAAAATACTGTGTTTATATACAATCTCCAAAAATACAAAAATATTTACATATCTAGGAACCCACAACATAAATTTCCCGTCCCTAGATCAAAACTTACCTTCCTAGCAGGGTAGTATCAACCTATCTTAACGGTGGCCTTGATTTGCCGGTCTTTCTAGGTTTCCTAAAAATTATTTAAGTTTGGGGGATAAGACACTTCTCAGTAAAGGAAATTAAACTAAATACAGCTGTGTGGAAAAATAAATATATACAGTGCTATAATACATATACAGTACATTTCCTATTCTAGAAAACATTCATCACAGCGTAACTGAATAAACATATACCTTCATAATTTCTAATAAATCATACTGTTCATGAAATGCCTGATATAACTGATAATACTAAAATTTAACCAAGATGTATAGCTAGCTGATGTCATGTATTACCTTCCATGACGGGTTATGTCGCTTGAAGGTGGGACCCGACAATGGTTGGCCAACCACTGTCGAGCTAAGAATATCTGTAAGTACGATAGGCCCGCCACACCCTAGTCCGGACTGTCAGGTGGACGTCTACAACTCTACATTGAAAGCCACATCAACTATCCATCTCCCACCCCCTCTACTTGCAGGGGCGGTTAGCATAAGTCTGAACATAATAATTTGATCTGTATAGTTGCGGTATCGTGCTCCTGAAACTGAACTGAACTATCATCTGGGATCTAATAACATATAATACATGATAATATGCTTATCTAACATAAATAGATTGATAGTATTTTCTGTAATAACATACGTACATACATACGGCCTTGCGCCGAATTCTTTTATATCTGCGGCCTTGCGCCGAACATTCATAAATACGACCTTGCATCGAAATAATACATAATACACGGCCTTGCGCCGACTATCAATCACAGCCTTGCGTCGAACATTTCATACTTATCATTATAAATAAGTAATTCATTTATCATGTATTTTGAAATCATAATGTACTGCATTATTTCATAATCGCTGAAAACATACTTTATTCGTAAAATTGTTATCACATAATAATTTCTATGTAAAATAATATTCATGTCACACAATGCTGAATAAAACCATACATTCTATTCTAAAATCATATTTTCTAGCATTTCATAATATATATACATTTCAATATAATAGCAGTATTTTCTCAAGTATGCATTTTTACCAATCTACTTATATATATATATATATATATATATATATATTTAATACATGCTTCCTGAAAATTAATTTTCTAATAAATAATAATAATTTGCACGAAAAATGACTGCTTTAGTTTATTCCCTTACCTGATTACTGAAAAGAAAACCTCCCTAAAATCACTAGTCCTGCACTTGCAGGGTTCCCCGTTCAACATCCTGAAAATGTCAACTCTCAGAACCAAACTTCAGTATTTTTCCATGAATAACATTTCCTATAACTATGGAAAGACTAAATTCTGAATAAATAGCCTTACCTTGAATCAGGGATGAATTTCAAACTAGCCCCACCTACAATCCACTCCAACAGATATGCAGAGAACTTTCCGAAGAATGTCGTGGTGGCTTCAGATCGTCGAACTAACAAAAGATCGGCTCGAAATTGTAGAGAGATGGAGGGAGGGACGAAAACCTAGAGAGAGAGAATTTCTCACGTAATCTCTGTTGAAAAATCCGATTTTAGCATACTTATACATTGGCCTTCATCGACGAGCCATGACACATCATCGATAAGGTCAAGAAGGACGTTCGTCGACGAACATTTGCTTCTCATCGATGAAATTCAGAGATAGGCAGATAGTCTCTCGGTATTTTCTCGTTGACGAAGCGCACCCTCGTCGACGAGCCCAATATGTCACGTCGTCGACGAACGCTTGTTGTGCCCCCTTTTTAATTTCCTCTTTCTCCCTCTTTATTATTAAAATACCATAATTCTTCGGGTCATTACATAAAGTATGTTTTTAGCAAATCAGATGTTTGAATTGAGTAAGCCTTAGAAGCGAATTTAATATTATTATTTTTGGCTAAATATGTTTTCCCAGGAAGGTTGTAGCTGTCGCGACATCCCGGACCCGGCCAGAGAACCGCTCTCTGGCGAAAAATGGGGTGCGACTGTGACTGGGAAAAATGGATGTGTGATTTTGAAAATATTATTTTCGTGGAAAAGTAATGTGTGATGGAGTTGCCACTAACCTTTTGAAGTGCGGTTAGAATACTTGATTGCTATCTCGTTATGGGTAGAATCGGTCTGCATCACCAAAGATAGGCTCGGGAGTACGATTGCGTAAGGGGAAGGTAGTAGCACCCCCTACACGCCCATTCTTACGAACGATACCAGATTAATCGAGAATTATCCCAAAATAAATCTAATAAGCCTTTCAAAATTACTCCCTTTCAAAAATCAAAAGAATGAAAATATTATATAGGTATTCCCTCAAAACCGGGGCAATCCAATACTTCGAAGAGTCCATGCCCTTGGTTGCAATCATTGGAAAAGAAAATCAAGAAAATAGTTTATGAAAATACACTCCCGGGGGTTTGGAAATCTATAGGTCTTTCTAAGTAGGAAAATATTATTTTGGGAGGTTTTTGAAATTTGTTCAGGATGGAAATGATTTTCTGGGCTTAGAAAATATTTTTGTGATTTTTCTAAGTGTGAAAACATTTTTGTTTTTATGATTTTTTCCAAAGTTCAAAATAGCACAAAATAAAAACCATGGAAATCAAAGTATGAAAGTATTTTTGGGATTTTCTGAGAGTTTTGTGATTTTTTTGTGAGTTTTCGAATATCTAAATAATAATAATAAACAAGTGAAATTGAGAAAACTGGCATGAACCAGTTTCGGGAATGACGAACTGGTCAAATGTTTGCTGGTTTGGGGGAAAACCAGTTTAGGTCTTGGTTGAGACCAATCAACACGAGTTGTCTTCTGCGTGAGTTTGTGTGTGTTCAGGCGTAAGTTGGAATGTGCAAGTGGTGCATGAAGTATGTGTGAGCATGAATGAGAACGAGCATTTAAGCGTGGTGTGTGAATGATCATGCACATGCATGCTGGCGTGAATGGACAATTGTCGAAGTAATGATGTCATGGGTGATATCAGAATGCTTAAGTGTACGTGTGCATGGATGGGAATAAGCGTGCATGCGTGGTGCATGAACACATGCATGTGTGTGTATGCGTGAAATGGCATGCATGTATATCCATGAGCACGTGAATGTGTGCATTTGAGTGTGAGTGCATGCATGCATGTATATAAATGTGAATGTGTGTGTATATGTGACTACATGCATGGATGCATGGGTATATATGAATGGGTGTACGTGTGTGAAATTGCATGCATATATATGCGCGCACATGGGGATGTGGGTGTATGTGAATGCGTGTGTACGAAGGTGTTGTATGCTAACATGCTTATGTGTGTTTGGGTATTATTGGGCATGAAGTAAACATGTGCATGCATGTGAGTGGGTAGAAATTAGTGGAGTGCAGGTGATTTTAGGTTTTGCATGTTAGTGGGGAGTGTAGGTGTACGTAGGTGGGCTTGTTAGCGGAGTGTGCAGGTGTATGTAAATGGATGTTAGTGTTGCATGTGTTTTATTGTGTAGCATTGTGTGTGCCTATGGGTGTGTCAGTGTGTGTGTGTGAAGCAATGGGTGTTTTAGTGTGTGTATTTCAGTGCATGAAACTGTGTGGGTGCATGTGTATATTTATGTGCATGAAACTAAGTGGGTGTATGTGTGTGAGAGGGTGTTTGAGTGCAGGCATTATTGTGTGTGTGTGTGTGTGCAGAGTGTATTGGAGTGCGTCTAACAGTGTGCATAAATTCATTTTAGTGTGTGTAAATATGTGTGTGGCCATAGGTATTAAAGTGTGTGTATGTGTGTGTAACAATTGGTGTTAAAGTGTATGTATGTGTGCGTACTAGTGGGTATTAAAGGCACGTGAGTTAGTTTGTGTTTTGCACAGTCATCACCGTGGTCAAAAGATTTGACCAATTGAAACAATGCCGATATGCCCACCGGGAACATAACTACTAGAAACAAACCAGTGAAAGAAACTGAACAGTCGAGTGGGCGGTGTGTGCTTGTATCAAACCTACTGCGTAAGTGAAGATCGTAAATGGCGATGCAAACCAGGGGCTTCAACAAAATCAACACAGCAGAGGGGAGTGATGATGATGTCGGAGGTTAAAGAGCACGAAGACATTAGTGACGATGGAGAAAGAAAGCAGAGATGGAGGCGAGACTGAGAGAGAATGTGAACATAGGGACTGTGGCGGTGGTCTGGTAAAAGGTGTCTGGAGTTGGTGATGTGGGTGGTTGTGGCTGTATGCTTGTGAGCACTGTGTGGGTGTGTGTGTACCGCGGGCATGTGTTTTAATGGGTGTAATAGTGTGTGCATGGGGGGCTGAATGAGTGTGTGAGTGCTCTATAAGTGCTACTACGTATGTGTACCAGTGCTGTAAATGCATTCACAACACAAATCGAAAAGAAAAAAAAAATTAGTTCAGTCACTTGCCATGGTGAATGAAGATCTCATCCCAGCATCACTCAAGATCAATCCAAGCAAGATCTCAGAGGGTGAGGTTCGACCATGGCCGAGCCCAGAGCCGAAGGAGCGAAATGGAAAAATGAAAATACCTACAGAGGCTCAACGTTAAGGCGACTTTGGGTTGGCCATGAACAATGCTCACAGGCTCTGGTATTGCTGTGGTTGTGCTCGACTGCTGGCAAAGGAACTTTTGTCGTTGAGATCGTCGCAACACTCTCGTGATGCAGGTGATGTTGTCGGTCGTGGGTGGTTAGTTTTTCGGATGAAGGATGATGGCCGGTGGGCTCATGGGCTATTCTGAAGATTTTGGTTCGCCTTGACATCAATGAGGAGGAGCAAGGGGTGGTTCTGGGTGGTCACTGGAGTTGTAGGTGAGGTGGAGGTTGAGAGGGAGGAGAAGGTACGACGGTGATGGTGACGGGAGATGACTGGTTTTGGTTTTTTGGAATTGGGAGAGAGTGGTGGCCCGAAGGATTAGTTGAGGGTAACCTCGGCTGCTGGTTTACATGCGGTGAACCATGGAGAAGGGAGGTGCAGGAGGGCGCAAAAGAGATGGAGATGGAGGTTAAGGGCGACAAGGATGAACTCAAGGCACGATGGTAGTTCTGGGAGAGCCAGGGAGTAAGATGGGTGGCCGGATCTATTCGGCGGAGATGAAGGTTGGTGGAGACCTTCTTTGGTGGTGATGAGGATGGTAGTGGTTAGGGAGAGATGAGAGCGGGATACTTGGGCTACTAGGAGTTGGGCGACGCAGGTGCAGGTCGAGGTGTTTATAGTGAATAGAGATGAGGGAGGACTTGATCTGCAGGAGGGTGACCAGTTCAGGAATGTAGGTGGCCGAAGTATATGGAGTCTGATTGCTAGGAATGGTAGAGGTGTCTGGGCGAGCATGGTGCGAGCTAGAAGTTATTTGGGAAGAACAATGCCAAGAAAAAAGAGACGAGGAGGATGGAGGGCAACGGTGAGAGAGAGGACAACAATGATAATTATCGACGACAGAGACAGAGAGTCATCATGAATGTAGTGCAGCTCGGTTCAACTTTCATGACAGAGTATAATGAAGACCGATTGGAATGTGGAGATGAATGTGGCATGCACGGAGGAGGTTGAGAGAACTGGGAGGAGGGGGATGGTAATGGTTACTGGCGCATTGGAGGAGCAGCTGGTGGGGTGTGTGGCTGTCTGGTGGAGTGAAGGATGCTCGGGTAAGCGAGATGGTGGAGTTGGCTGTCCCCGAAAGGATGGAGGGAGACTGCTATTTATAGGGAGTGTGGGTGGAGGATTGGCGGGCAAATGGCCATACCAGACTCCCCCTGTCTACTCCTTTATTCCCGGGAAGAATATGCTAACAAACTGGCTCCACGGGCATGATGCATGTGATTTCGGGTTTTTTTGGGTTTTATTTGTTTTTTCTTTATTTATTTTTTATGTATTTCTCTCTTTATTATCCAATTTTAATCCGTCAAAGAGAGACTCGATTTTCAAAAGACCCGATTCCTGAAAATCGGAGGACCTGAATCCGACGTAATTAAAATACTGAGACTCACTCAAATTTTAACGGGGCTTGATCGTAATATCGGGGCTCGATTAAAATTTTTTGGGATTCAATTAACATTTGTCGGGACATAATTAAAATTCAATTAAAATGCTAAAGCTCAATTGAAACTCACCGGGATTCATTTGAAATTCACACAACTAAAATTCAACGGGATGTAGTTAAAATTCACTAGGGTTATATTAAAAATACCGGGATTTGATCTAAAACACTGAGACTTGATTGTAACATACCGAGACTCAATTTACAATTTGGGACTTAATCTAAAGCATTGAAACTCAATTTAACGCATTGGGACTTAATCAGGCTTCTTAAAAAGGGTCCTCAAATTTTTGAGATTCGAAGTCGACTTTTATTACACCGGGTCTCCTTATGAAGGGCCGATAAAAATTGGGTTGTCTACAGTTGAGACCCGAAGAATTTTACAGAATTAAGTATTAAAAGAGAGGGGAGAAAATAAGTTTTCTAAAAGTGTTTAGTAGGCTTCGTCGACGAGGCCAAGTTGTTCGTCAACGAGGAGCCTTCTAGGGCATGTCGACAAGGACATGTGTTTCGTCAATGATGGATTACCGAGAGAGGTGTTTCCAGGCCTGAAATTCATCAACGAGGAGTAAGTGCTTATTGAAGAACCTCATTCTTGCACTCGGCGATGAGATGACGTGGCCCGTCGATGAGTTTACATTTTATAAATATGCTAAACCCGGATTTGAAGCGAAAAAAATGGCATGCAATTCCTCCTCTCTCTCTCTAATGATTATGCGTCAAAACTGCGTAATTGGGCATCTTAACCCGGGCTTTACGGTTTATATTTTTAATTAAATGTCCAAATTTGTTCAATATTTTAACAAAGTGCCAAAATTATCATTCTTGAACTTTATTGCACTATTTATGAAGTTTTGGTAATTTTTTGTCGCAGGAAAATTCTCGGAAACCAAAACCGATACCTGTTTGTATTTTGTGCATAACTTTTTCGTCCAAACTTTGATTGAGACGATTCAAATTTTTAGAGAAAGAGGAAAGGATCATCTACAACTTTTGTGTTTTGAGTTTTGTGAGATACGAGCTCCAGAAGATTCAGATTTGCGATGAATATAGAATGAAAAAAATGAAAAAAAAAAAGTACAACAATTCGGGTCAAGTTGCCAGGTCGGGTCTCCTATTTGGGTCTAGGGCTTTCCCCCCTATCCTATTTAACCCTTCTCTTTCTCTTCCTATGTAGGCAGCCCCCGGTGCTCCCCATTCTCTTCTTCCCTCTTCTTCTTCTTCTTCTTTAGTTTGTTTTGTTTTTTTTCTGCTTTGTTCCTTCTCTGTTTCCTTGTCCTTCTTCCCCTATTCTTCCTTACTGCCCTTGCCTATCCTCTTTGTTCCATTCCTCCTTTAGCAACACACAAGCACCCGAGTGATTCCTGCTGCAACTCCAACTTCTCCGGCACAGCAGCAATACCCGCAACCTGCAGCAACTCTTACAGCAGCTTGTTGCCACGCCAACACCAGCAGACCCTCATGGCACATCAGCCCCCTGCTGCTATACCAGCAGCCTCTAGAGCAGCAACATCCTCCAGGTAGCCCCTGTTCCAGCCTCTCTGCACGTTCAGCAGGCAGCAAACACCGCAACAGCCACCAAAACAGCTTCCACTGCACAGCACCCTGCTGCCACAGCCTAAAGTTTTCTCATGCTCTCTCTCTCTCTCTTCCTTTTTCATTTTTCTTGTTTTTCTTTATGTTATGCAAACATTGTTCTTTATTATTATTATTTAGTTTCGTTTGAAAAGTGTGAGTTTGAATAATTGTGTAAGGTATATTTTAATTATTTATTTAGTTGGACATTGTTAAGTTCTCGTTGAGGGTTATTGGAAAGTTTTAGTTTTTGAGTCGTTGTTTAGGGTTTTTTCTTATTATTGCACTTTATTTATGTATTTTCTCAATTAATTTCATGGTAGATTTAACTAGGACTTTAGTTTATTTTGCAGTAATCTATTGAGGTCCAGTTTCGTTCTTAAATAAAAGAAAAAAAAAGTTTTATTGTGTTTCGTTAAATTTAGGTCTTTGTTTGTGTTTTGTTCCTTCGGTTCGAGTTCTTGGCTCGTATTAAAAGTTCAGTTTTTAGTTTGCATTTAAATTGTGATTTTGGTTCGTAATTTTTAGTTCATGTTAAAGATTTGATTTTTATTCCGCGCGTGTGTGAGCTTGATTAGGTTTCCATTCTTGCGCATCTTTGATTTTATGTTCTAGGTTACCATATTTCATTAACGCGTGTCTCAGTGTTTCCTAGAGTAGATTAGAGTTTCCATTTTTGCTCTTTAAATTGAAGCATGTTAGTTTTAGGACTTTAATTTAAGTTTTTATTTAAATCCCCAAAATCTTGAAAAACCCGAATTTGAACTGAGTTCAGTGCATTTTTAATTTTGATTGGGAGAACGTAAAATCTAAGACTAAACGCATTCCCTGAGGAGACGATCTAGCCCTTGGGCTTAATATTACACGACGTAACTCCTATACTTGGGATAGCTTCGAGCTGCTCATTTTTCGAGTGAGTCATCTAACTTCGCCCTCCTCACCTTGTCCCTAGCTTTTTAGCTCGGTTCTTCACCGGATAGACGATCCGAAGCCGCCACATTACTCCTTGGAGGATTATCTATAAATCTGCTGGAGTGATTTGTTGGTTAGGCTAACTTGGGAATCATCCCAAAATTTGGGTAAGTTGATTATTTTAATATTTATTAAGGTATTTGGTATTTTTAGGCCGAGGAAAGGTATTAGATGAGTTTATACTGAAGTTTTGTTGGGGGAAATGTAAATTTCAGGGTGTTGAGTGGGAACACCACGAGTGTAGGATAAGTTAATTTGTGGGTTTTTCAATAAGTCAGGTAAGGGGATAAACTAAGTCAGCATTCTTGTGAAAATATATTTATTATTTTATAGCATTTAATTTTAGGTAAATATGAATATTGTAGAATTATGTTTGGGAATACTGCTGTTGATTAGAAATATGATTTTCATGTATAATATTAGAAATATGATTTTAGAACAGATTTTATGTTTTGAATATTACCCTATCTGTGTGGCATGAGTAACATTTACCATGAAAATTATGTTAATGGAATATTATGTTTCTTCAGAATAATCATGTATTACCAGTTTTTAGGAAAAATTATAAAACTATACAGGAACTATGTTCTAAAATATCATGTTAAATAGTACAGAGATTTCATGATTCAGTATGTTATGATATGCCGGCGCAGATGCCGGGATTTACATGATATGTTATGCTGGCTCAGATGCCGTGATTCATGTTGGCACAGATGCCATAATCATGTAAGATATGACAGGATTTATGAAACATTAATATGTCAGTTATTGCTATGGACTATGAACTAGCTATGTTCAGTATAAGAAACTTATTATATGATATCAGAACCTGCATGGTATGACTTAGTTCAGTTTCTAGAGCACGGTACCGTAGTTATATGTTCAGAATTATGATAGTGCTACCACAGGATCAGTAGTGTGGGAGATGGCAGTCGATGTGGCTTCAATGTAGAGTGGAGTTGTCCCCTTAGAAGTTCGGGACCAGGAGGGGCAGACCTATCGTACTTACAGACTTATGTTTGATCAGCATGGTTAGCTAGCCATTGCTAGGTTCCGCCTTCGGGCTGCACAATCTACTCATGTGGGGGTAAGACATGACATCAGGTAGCTATACATCCTGGGTGTTATTTCAGTATTGTACAATTATATAAGATGATTTTCATGTATATAAATCTAGTATGCTTTATGATGATATGACAATTCATGTTTTACTCAATTCTCCTATAGACAAATTTTACTAAATATGCTTATTATACTGTTTATATGTAGAACACGAAAATGCTCATAACTCCACACACTAATGTTAGTTTATTTCTCTTACTGAGAGGTATCTCACCCCAGCATTTCAAACATTTTAGGAAATCCAGGTAGAGGAGCAGATAGAGCTCCGCAATAATAGAGTCCGACCGATCTACCCTGTTAGAAGGGTGAGTTGTAGAGCTAGGGTTGGATTTATTTTTGGGTTATGACTCTAGGGCACCTTTTTGGTCTTTTAGGATGTATATATGTATTTGAAAGGTTTTATAAAACTCTAGTATTGTATTGGTTGGATGACTTGATATGTATATGATTTTATATTTCTCGCTGTTTAGGTATCAGAGTTGTATTTGTGGTATATCCTTTGTACCCATGGGTCCAGGTTGATTGTGTTTTATCAGCTGAACAGAATAACAGGATTATTAATGTAACAATCTCCTTATAAAAATAAATTCCCTATTATTTTAAATTAAAACAATTTCCTACAAAGCGGAAAGTAAATAACATGAAACACAACCTTATAAGTATACAAAACCAGAGTGTCTAAATATTCCACAAATATTACATATTTCACTGTATTTTCAAGAACTACTCTTATTAATACCAGGGCTAACAAAATTGTACCCCAAAAACACTCACCTTAAAAAAGGACAGACTAATAGCTCCTCTATTTGCGAACTTGCTCCGCTCGCCCAACTGGCTCACCTGAAAAATAATTCAACACTGGAATGAGCCAAGGCTCTGTAAAACGAAACATGCTATCACTAGTGTGTGGCTACTGAGATGTATATCTGTAAAAATTAATCCGAGTTAAGAGTAGTACAAATAACTAAACCTGAAAATGCTGATGCTACATAACATATTATAAAACCTTTAACTACATAATTTAACATGTCAAACTGTATAAAAATACTTTTCATAATAATACTACTATTTCAGAAAATTTGATAATACCATAATATTTGAGAATATTTCCCTAGATGGTTGTATGTCATGACTTAACCCCTCATGACAGGGTTATATGGCCCGAAGGCTAGATCTATCCTGGCTAGCCTACCAAGGTAAACCACTCTACTCCTCAGTCAGATCGGCCCTCCACAACCCATATATGATGGGGAGCCTATCCACAACTAGGCACGATCGACCTCGTACCACTTACTATCTGAGTTAAGTGGTTGCACTCTGAACTGAATGTCTGTATATCTGTAGCTACGGTATCGTGCTCTGGTGTTTGATCTATCAGGGTCTGATACTATATAATACGTTTCTATATACAACTAACTGGTTTACCATGATTCTATAATAACTATATAAATCATGACAATGTAATAATCTGTTACTATATCAACTGTATTTTTCTGAGATAAACTGTAAATCTACCTGCTATGGTGTTGTAAAACTGTAAAATCATGGTATTTTGAAAGATACTGTAAACGCATTTCATTGTCTGTATATTCTGTAAAACATATTCCTGAAAATACTGTAAAAGCATGTTTCTATACTGTATTCATACTCTCATGCCACAATAATTTAAAATATTTTAACATCAATAATAAATTGCATAAATTTCTGCTCTGAATAAGAATTTGGTAAAAACATAAACTTCATACTGAAATCATATTAGGTTTTCCTAGCATAACATGTTTCCCTTATCTGACTATTAAAAAGCCCTTATCGTATACCGATCCTACCCCCTATGGGGCTTCCTACTCGACACCCTGAAAACAACATTCGCCTAAACAAAATATCAATATTTCTTTGCCTACATCATTTCCTACAACTGCTAGAAGGCCAAAATTTGACTAAAAGGCCTTACCCTGATTCTGGGAAGAAATGTGACTCGATCCCACCGACGATCCGCCCCAGCAAACTTGAGGAGAACTCCGCCAGGAGTGTTGTGGTGGCCTCAGATCGTCGATCCGGCGACTGATGGGGCCGAAATCGAAAAAATGGGAGGAAGAACCATCCAGAAGAGTGAGAGAGAGAGAGGAGAGATTTACGCCGAAAATTATGCATATAAATGAAGTTTAGGCTATTTATACTGTGGGCTTTGTCGACAAGCCACGTCACCTCATCGACGAGGTCAAGAGACAATTCATCGATGAACCCTGCCCTTCGTTGATGAAATTCAGAGTCACCTAAACATCCTTTCGGTATTTTCTCGTCGATGAAGCTCGCCCTCGTCGACGAGGTCCTACTATATCCTCGTTGATGAATCCCCTATATTTGTCGACAAGGACCAAGGAAAAATTTTCGGTTATTACCCCCAAAGTGCAATGTCATCGATGAAGTCTGCCGTCTCCTTCTATTTCTTTTTCCATTTTTATCACTCTTTATTATTTAAATACCACTATTCTTTGGGTCACTACAATTAAATTAAATGATATTATAAAAATTTTTTGGTAAAATAGGCAGGTCGTTACAGTTTGGTAACAGAGCCTAGTTACCAGGTTCTGTAGACTCTAGAGTGTAGCGGAAACAATACCAAAGTATAGGAGAATGATTTGAGATTTTGTTTTGCAATTTATAGGTAAGAATTCCTAAGACCGCTCAGTGGGATGACGCAGAATTAGCGGAGCTAATAACTAAGGTGTAGGATGGACAGAAGGAGGAGTTCTATTTTTCAGATGATAGAACTTTATTGTTCCGTACTAGATTATATGTGCCTACAGATGCTCATATCATAAGGAAGATTTTAAAGGAGGCTCACAGGTCCTTGTACATGGTTCATCCAGGTAGTACTAAAATGTATAGGGATCTGTAGGAATCTTATTGGTCGAGCGGCATGAAGAGGGAAATTGCTGAGTTTGTGCAGCAGTGTCTGATGTGCCAGCAGGTAAAGGCCAGCGGGCCAGTTGCAGCCTCTTTACATCCCAAAGTGGAAGTGGGATCATGTATTTATGGATTTTATGACAGGTTTACTACCGACACCGCATGGTCAGAATGCTATTTGGGTGGTCATTGATAGATTGACGAAGACCGCTCACTTCATTCCTATTAAAGTCAACTACTCCATGGAAAGATTGACGAAATTATATATTCAGGAGATAGTACGATCACATGGTGTGTTAGTATCCGTAGTATCAAACCGAGACCCACGTTTCATGTCATGATTTTGGAGGAGCTTACAGGAGGCTCTGGGATCTTAGTTATCTTTCAGCATGGCGTTTCATCCTCAGACGGATGACCAGATTGAGAGGGTAAATCAGACATTAGAAGATATGCCGTGGGTGTGCGTGCTTGATTTTGGGGATAGTTGGACCTAGTATATGCCGCTGGTAGAGTTTGTATACAATAAAAACTATCAAGCCAGCATTGGCATAACATCTTATGAGACGCTCTATGGTTGGAGGTGTCGTTTTCCTCTATACTGGGATGAGATTGGTGGGAGGCGAGTGGTGGGGCTAGAGCTAGTGCAGCAGGCATATGATAAAGTTTGCTTCATTAAAGATAGAATTAGTGCAGCTCAAAGCCGGTAGAATAGTTATGCTAATAGTAGCCGTAGGAAACTGGAATTTGATATGGGAGATCGTGTGTTTCTGAAGATAGTGCCATTGAAGGGAGTTTAAGGTTTGGAAGGAAGGGTAAGTTGAGCCCTAGATTTATTGGCCCTTTTGAGATCCTTGAGTGGGGTTAGTTGCCTACAGGCTAGCCTTACCCACCCGTTTTGTCCAGAATACACGACGTATTCCTTATTTCCATGTTAAGGAAATACATCCCAGACCCTTCCCATGTGATCAGTTATGGTGAGATAGAGCTCAGGGATACTCTGGCATATGAGGAGATACTAGTATAGATTCTAGACAGGAAGGAATATGAATTACGCAATAAGAGGATTCCATTAGTGAAAGTCTTGTGGAGAAATCATACGGTAGATGAAGCCTCAAGGGAGCTCGATGAGCAGATCTGACAAAAATACTCGTACTTATTCAGTGGGGATCAGCACTAGGTATATGAGTAAAGTAAATGTAGTATGGTTAAATTTTATGAAAAGCAAGATGATATATGTGTGAGTAGTATTGTAGGTTATATAATAGGTAGTATTTTGGTTTTGGGAGAATTTTTATTTATGTATTTGTAATCTCCAGGAACCCTGAATGTAACCATAGTATTCCTCCGCCACAAGTGAGGGTAAGTAATAAAATAAGTAGTCATTTTCTCTTTAAGAGATGATGTTTAATACAGATAGTAACTTTCGAGGACAAAATTTTTATAAGGAAGGGAGAATATAGAGACGTGAAGAATTTTACTGAATGAAGTATTAAAAGAGAGGGGAGAAAATAAGTTTCCTAAAAGTGTTCAGCAGGCCTCATCGACAAGAAGCCTTCTGGGGCATGTCGACAGGGACATGGGTCTCGTCAACGAGGGATCACTGAGAGAGGTGTTTTCGGGTCTGAATTTCGTCGACAAGGAGTAAGTGCTCGTTGATGAACCTCCTTCTTGCACTCGTCGATGAGATGACGTGGCTTGTCAACAAGTCTGCACTTTATAAATATGCTAAACCCGAATTTGAAGCGAAAAAAATGGCATGCAATTCCTTCTCTCTCTCTCTAACTTCGCCTTCCTCACATTCTCTCTAGCTTTTTGGTCTGGTTCTTCACCTAATCAATGATCTGAAGCTACCACGTTACTCTTGGGAAGATTCTCTACAAATTTGTTAGAGTGATTTGTTGGTTATGCTAACTTGGGAACCATCCCAAAATTTGGGTAATTTGATTATTTTAATATTTATTAAGGTATTTGATATTTTTGGGCTGAGGAAAGGTATTAGATGAGTTTATACTGAAATTTTGTTGGGGGAAATGTAAATTTCAGGATCTTGAGCAGGGAACACCACAGGCGCAGGATAGGTTAATTTGTGGGTTTTTCAATAAGCCAAGTAAGGGGATAAACTAAGTCAGCCTTCTTATAAAAATATATTTCTTATTTACAACAATTAATTTCAAGTAAATATATATATTGTAGAATAATGCTTGGGAACATTGTTGTTGATCAGAAATATGATTTTCATGTATAATATCAGAAATATGATTTTAGAACAGATTTTATGTTTTGAATATTACCCTTTCTGTGTGTCATGAGTAACATTTACCATGGAAATTATGTTAATGGAATATTATGTTTCTCCAGAATAATCATGTATTAGTAGTTTTCAGGAAAAACCATAAAACTGTACAGGAACTATGTTCTAAAATATTATGTTAAATAGTACAGAAATTTCATGATTCCATATGTTATGATATGCCAGTACAAATGCCGTGATTTACATGATATGTTATGTCGACGTAGATGCCGTGATTTACATGATATGTTATGCTGGCTTAGATGTCGTGATTCATGTTGGCACAGATGCCATAATCATGTAAGATATGACAGGATTTATGAAACATTAATATGTCAGTTATTGCCATGGACTATGAAATAGCTATGTTCAGTATAAGAAATTTATTATATGATATAAGAACCTGCATGGTATGACTTAGTTCAGTTTCAAGAGCACGGTACCGTAGTTATATGTTCAGAATTATGATAGTGCTACCACAGGATTAGTAGTGTGGGAGATGGCAGTCAATGTGGCTTCAGTGTAGAGTGGAGTTGTCCCCCTAGAAGTTTGGGACCAGAAGGGGCAGACCCATCGTACTTACAGACTTATGTTTGATCTAGCATGGTTAGCTAGCTATTGCTAGGTTCCGCCTTCGAGCTACACAATCTAGTCATGTGGGGGTAAGACATGACATCAGGTAGCTATACATCCTGGGTGTTATTTCAATATTGTACAATTATATAAGATGATTTTTATATATATAAATCTAGTATGCTTTATTATGATATTGAAAAGCAAGGTGTAGTCCCAAGAGGGGGGTGAATTGAGTTTTATAATTTCTTTTAATTCTTTTTAAGAATCCTTAACCTCTTTTAAGTCTTAATTTAATTCTTTCAATGAATTCTTGATTTCTTGCTGATTTAGCAATCACACAATAAAAGCTTAATTCTTTTTATCTAATCCACAACCACAAAACAAATGAACAAGACAAGGTTCAATCAAACAACCAATTGATTTGTCAAGTATAAGTTAACTGCAGCACTATTCAGATTGATGAAAGCTTGCAAGATTCAACACTCTTTGAAATATAAACACATTCCACTCAATATCAAACTTTAAACCATTTAACCACAATTTAATCAATATATTAGTTTCAACTTTCAGCTTTTGTTGTCAGCCCTGGGTGTATAAATTTGAATCAAGCCTTGTATATATATATGAAACGGTTTCTTCAATACAATCCACAACTTAAATCCCAAACAATTCAAAATTTAAATAACCTCTTGGTTAATTTTTCTTTGGGTGTTAACCAACTAACGTACTTCCTTTTGAGGTTTCCGCAAAATTTTGATCAACCAATGTACTCCCTTTTGGTTTCCGCAATCACAAATCAAAATTGAACCTTGAGTTTATTTAACTTCTTAATTACGTAGTTTGTATGATTAAACTATCTACGCAATATAAATATGCTGAAAATAAAAAGTAAGGGAAAGAGAGAGTGACACTAGAATTTTTACAAGGTTCGGCTTATACCTAGCCTACGTCCTTGCTTTTAGCAAACCACCAAATGATTACTAAATTCAGTTCCTTTGTCGGGTGGAATAATACCGTTTACACACTCCTTTAGTAGGCTAGAGCCCGCCTCTCCAAACCATGCACGCTTGTTCGATCACTCCTTTATATAAGCTAGAGCCTGCCTCTCCAAGCAATATCCCCTTACTTAGCCAACAATCCAAACAATCCTTGGAATCGTCAATCTATAAGATACAAATCAAATATTTGTGTACAAAGAATTGCTCACACAAAAAGCTGATTAGTACAACAATTTAGCACTATAATATACTTCAAAGTAAATAACAATATGGAAATTAACTTGAAACTCAATGGAGTATGTCACCGATTAATTATTTCTATGATTGAAAGATTTAGAATTTGTAGCACAAGATTGGTGTATAAGAATCAGCAAGACCTCAGCAAACTTCGTAGACAAGATGAGAGTGAAAGAGCCTTTGAGTGTTGAGAGCAATTGAGAGAATTTTTTGAATGCTGATTTGAATTCTTGGTTCTTGGTTAATTTATTCAATGATCTTTGGGGCTTATTTATAGACTTGAAAAAATATGTAACTTGATCCCCAAGTGACTTGGAGTATTCCCCAAGTTTTCACTAAGTTTAAGCCCTAAGCAACCTCATTTAAAAAATTTATCCATTATAAAAATTTTAAAACAGCCGCGTGACAGTTGACTGTCAAGTCTTTGGCAGTTGGATGTCTAGTTATTTTAAAGGTAGACCAAGGTATCAGTTTCCTGATGGAACATGGATAGGCATCTATTAGTGCAAAGACAGGCTTCTATACAAACATGGACAGTCGGTTGCTAGATTGTCAACTTCAAGCACCCTTCAGTATTTTGATCATAACTTTTTCCATGTAACTCAAAATTTGACTTTCTTAGTGTCAAACAAAAGCTAAAAGCAAATCCTAAAACTTTTATGTTAAACAAGTTTTAAAATAAGGAGCCGTATATAGAGAAAAATGCACCTCAATGCGGATGTAGAAAAAATGACAACAATTGGAAAATCCTCTTTTTGGTGCTTTTCATTCCAAAAATGATTCTAACCTTTCTGAAATAATTTTTGACCTTATAAAAATATTTTACAAGTATGTTGAAAGGTATCTAGGTTCCAGAAATTAACCTAAGAGTTTCATGCATCCATTATTTGAAGTACTTACATGAAATTTCCTATAGACTCTTTCAAATTTTCAATTCTTGAATTTCTTGAGGTCTTTATGCTTGCTTCATCTTTCTTTAAGTTTTCATCAAGTTCTCTTTAATCCTCATGCTCTTATAATCTTCAAGCTTTATCTTTGAATCCATTTTTGAATCCATGCTTTAAGCTTCATATTGATCATCCTTCTTTGAAATATAAACTTTCATGAATCCTTTAACCTGACATTCATCATTGAGTCCTAAAAATACAT
This sequence comes from Malania oleifera, assembly GCF_029873635.1. Classification (NCBI taxonomy): domain Eukaryota; kingdom Viridiplantae; phylum Streptophyta; class Magnoliopsida; order Santalales; family Ximeniaceae; genus Malania; species Malania oleifera. Next base: position 82,790,878 of record NC_080422.1, on the reverse strand, counting down.
CACTTAAATAAAGTATGTTAAGTTCTACTTGTTTGTTAGCATCAAAACAAGATATTAAGGGATATTAAGCCTTGTAAGGCCAACAGATATGACAATTCATGTTTTACTCAGTTATGCTATAGACAAATTTTACTAAATATGCTTATTATACTGTTTATATGTATAACACGAAATGCTCATAACGCCATACACTGATATTGGTTTATATTCCTTACTAAGAGGTGTCTCACCCCAGTATTTCAAACATTTCAGGAAATCTAGGTAGAGGGGCAGATAGAGCTTCGCGATAGTAGAGTCCGTCCGAGCTACCCTGTCAGAAGGGTGAGTTATAGAGCCAGGGTTGGATTTATTTTTGGGTTATGACCCTAGGGCACCTTTTTGGTCTTTTGGGATGTATATATGTATTTTATAGGTTTGGTAAAACTCTGGTATTGTATTGGTTGGATGACTTGATATGTATATGATTTTATGTTTCCTACTGCTTAGGTATCAAAGTTGTATTTCTGGTATATCCCTGGTACCCATGGGTTCAGGTTGATTATGTTCTATTAGCTGAACATGATAACATGATTATTAAATTAAATGATACTATAAATTTTTTTTTGTAAAATAAGGCAGGTCATTACACAGTTAGGAAATTATAGTGTAACACTTATGTTGTGAAAAATAACAGCGGCCTCTCCCAACAATGCGCGACATAATGAACATTGTATAAAAGGATCACATATACATACTTGCAACAAACAAAATGGTGATAAACAGAAAACATTCCACAACCATGGCAAGATAAAGAGAATAAAGGCAAGTACAACGATACAAGGAATTAAGTGGTTTGGAAAAGCCTACATCCATATGAGCAATCGGCAAGAGATTCACTATGAAAATCAAAGTCTCACAATACATTGATCTTCTCTCCTTATCTAACCCTATCTTATTCTCTTATATATCAAAATATTCCTGGAAGAACATATATAACAAGCCCTCGGAGGTTTCCCTTCGAATCCCCAACCGTCACATCGTTCAAATTTAAAATTCAAATTGTAGACACCCCAATTTTAATCAGGCCATTTTCGAGAAGACCCCGATGTAATTAAAGTTAACTTTATTCCTAGGAATGGGAGGATCCAATTGAGTCCCTTTCAAAATCAAGTCCTTGAGTCCCAAGTTTTCAATAATCAAGTCCTAGTTATTTTAAAAAATAAGTCCCATTTGTTTTCAATAATTAAACTCGGTTATTTTCAAAAGTGAGTCGCGAGTCTTCAAAATATGTGAGTTCCAGCAATTTTCAAAAAAATGAGTCCCAGTATTTTTAAGTTGAGTCCCAGTATTTTGAAAATAAGTCCTGGTTGTTTTTAAATTGAGTCTTTTAGGTTTTAACCCGAGTCTTTCAATTTGAGCCCTTTAATTTTTAAATTGAGTCTTTCAAATTTTTGGTATTGAGTCGTTTAGTTTAAAATTGAATTCTTTAAATTTTATTGAGTCATTTTTAATCGACTCCAGATCCTTCTATTTCCGGGAATCAAGCTTCATTCTTAAAACCCGGGACTTTCCTTGGGAAGAAAAAATTGGACAACAAAAAATAAATAAATAAGAAATTCAAAAAAAGAAAAGCATAAGCGCATCGGGGAAATGATTCCCTCCCAGATAGAAAGCGCATATAGGGAGAACGAATATTTTCTGTTAGGATATGTGTGCAAATTTGCACCACTCAAAACCCTATAAAGCACATGACCTGCACAGAGGGGATTATTCACTATTCACGCACGCAGGGGCACTGTTCACGCGTCACCTTTTCTTTTTGGAATTCTCCCAGAGCCTCCATTATTCGTCACCTCACCACTCTCTCTCATTTCACTCGCTCTCTCCCTCAGCTCCCTTCACCACCATAACTTCGTAGCTCCATGCTAGAAACCCTGAAGCTCTCCATGCTCCCTTTCGTACCTCCATACCTGGAGTCCCTTCGCAGCTTATTTCCTAAAGACCTGAAGCTCTCATTGCCATCGCCATCACCGTCAGTTCTCCACGCAACCCGAAGCTCAAAGCAAACCCAAAATCTCTCCTCCTTCGTCTCTCTCTCTCTCTCTCTCTCTCTCTTTCATCGTCACCCCACGAAAACCAAATCACCGGAGCTTAGTCTTTTGCCCATCGTCACCCTCAAGGGCTCTTCGTTCTGTCTCCCAAACTGACTCTCTTTTGGCAGCTCCCCTTGTTCCTCCTCACCGTCATCACCCACCTTCTCCACAACACCTCCCATCATCACCATCATAACCCCAATTCCACTTGAAACCATAGTGGTTCACTGGCTATTACTTCCCTTCGGTTAGTCTAGCTTTTCGCTTAACAAACTGAGAACTTACCAGCTCAGACTCTGCTATTTGTCGCTACCACGTTGTGTAGAGACCCAAAGAATTATATTCAATAAATAATAAAAGGAAGGAGAGAAAGATTTTTCAAAAGGGATTTCAATTGGGTCTCGTCGACGAGTGAAGAAGTGCTCGTCGACAAGTAGGGCTCTTTTGCTTGTCGACGGGAACTCGTGCCTTGTCGACGAGAAATTACCGAGAGAACTTCTTCGAGAGCCTGAAACTCGTCGACGAGACTATCGCTTGGATTCATCGACGAGGAGATGTGACTCGTCGACGAGGCCATGTGGAGTAGCATCTTATAAAAGGTCAAGAAGCCATTTTTCCTGAAAGAAACATGCAGGAATTCTCTCTCTCTCTCTCTCTCTCTCTCTCTCTAACTCTGATCCCCTCTACCTTCCCTTTAGGTTTTTGGCTCGGTTCTTCACCGGTTCAACGATCTGAAACCGCCACGCAACTCCTGGGAAGTTTCTCTTCATATCTGCAGTAGTAGATCGTTGGTTTGGCCAACTTGGGCACCATCCCAAAAATTGGGTAAGTTGATTATAGTAATATTTATTAAGGTATTTAGTAGTTTTGGGCAAGGTATTAGATAGGTTTATACTAAAGTTTTGTTGGGGGAAAATGTAAATTTCAAGGTGTTGAGTTAGGAACACCACAGGTGTAATTTGGGAGTGATTCGTGGGTTTTTCAATAAGTTAGGTAAGGGGATAAACTAAGTCAGTATTTGTCATGAAATTATTTACCCTATTACAACATTTATTTTCAAAAATTATGTATGTAATAGCACAGTGTTTGGGAATAATGCAGATGAACAGGAAAATGGATTTAATGTTGTTTAATAGGAAATATGATTTCAGATAAGGTTTTATGCTTAAAACATTATTCATATTTGTGTGGCACGAGTATAATTTTCATAAAATTATATTATATTAGAATATTGTGAATTTCCTAGAATAAGCATGTTATTCTTAGTTTTCGGGAAAAGCATGAAAATGATACAGGAACTATGTTTAAAGTATGGTATTAAAATAGTATAGGGATTTCAAACTATGTATGTTAAAATATGTCGGCGTAAAGGCCATGGTTTTACATGATATGATATGTCGGCGTAAGGGCCATGATTTTAACATGATATATTATGTCGGCATAAGGGCCGTGGTTTTACATGTTATAATACGCCAGCACAAGGGTCGTGTTTTATATGATATGTTATGCAAAATTTATGAAAATATTATCATGAAAGATATTATTATGAAACGGTTATGTATCGTTATTTGAAATTTACTATATGTTATTAGAACCGGGATGACTAGGCTTAGGCTTTCATGAAGAATGGTACCGTAGCTATATGTTCACGATCATGTATATGTTAGTACTACCACACATCGTAAGGGACTATGGGAGAATGGTAGTCGATGTGGTTTCATGGTAGTGCAAGCATCCCTTTGGTAGTCCGAACCCGGAGGGGCAAACCCATCGTACTTACAGACTTATGTTGATCTAGGGTGGTTGGCCAGCCATTGCTAGGTCCCACCTTTGGGTCGCACAACCCAATCATGTGGGGGTAAGACATGACACCAGCGAGTCCATCTAGGATGTTGTTATTTCATATACAGTTATATAAGATGATTTTCATGTATAGAAATTCAGTATGTTATACCATGTTATGATAAATTATGTTTTATCTAGATATGATACAGACAGTTTTATCAAATACAATTTATGTACTACTACATGTATAACACGAAAATACTCATGTTATCACACACTAATGTTAGTTTTGTTGAATCAGGTGTAATCCCAAGAGGAGAGGTGAATTGGGTATTTAAAAATTCTTTGACACTTATTTATCATTTAAACTCTTCTTATCTATTTACCAATGAATTCTTGTTACTCAATTACTTATGTGCAAGGCTATCCAACCTATACATGCAATATAAACAATTTAAATGCAGTGCTAAAAGTAAAGAGTAAGGGAAGAAAGAAGACAAACACGGTTTTACGAGGTTCAGCTGACTTGACCTACGTCCTTGCCTTGAGCAACCACTCAAGGATTTCACTAAATCCCTACTCCTTAAATTGGGATGGAGCTTCCCTTACAATTTGCTGCTTACAAGAGGCACAACTCCCTCCTACTCCGCTGCTTAGAAGAGATACAAGTCTCTCCTCAAACACCAGTTCACACACCGAACTGTGTTTAGAATAAAAATTTGAAACACTCAGAAATTGCTTCGAACGAAAAGCTTGTGAGTACAGTTCAAATTCCTAATACATTAACATATGATATAAACTTGAAGCACAGAATGTATGAAAACGATACAATCATTTTATGTATGATATGCTTTAATACATAAAACCTTCTTTATCAAAAACTCCCAAGTAAAGAAATATTTGAAATGCTTTGGAGTATATTAGGGTTCTAGTTCGCTTTGCAAAGATGCACAAATATATCTAATGTGAACTTACTAAAAGCTTTATCTTGAATATTTTATCAATCTATATCAAAAAGCTTTTTATCAAATATTTAATCACAACCCGATCTTTGTAATATGCAAATATATACGATATGTAATTCAAAGATCAAAATACTGAGTATAAGATTTTCCAAACAAAATATCCTTCAATAAGATAAATATTTATGAATACTAAGGATATATATTCAAGTGTTTTAATATATCTAAAATATGAATCTTTTAACTTAATACACACTTGAATCAAACCATTCAATCAATCACACAACCTTAATCAAGTAATGATCTTGTTTAAAAAATAAATATGTATATGCATATGCACATCTTATATCAACCTTTTAATACTTAATCAAAAATAGATTTTTCAGTAATAAACTCTATGAACACTATATATATATACTCTTGAATCAAAAACCAGTCAACTAAAAGCTAAACAACTTTCTCAAGTAATGATCTTTTCAAAAACAATTTTTATATGTAAGTGCACATTCAAGATCAAACTTTTCTAATGATGTTCAATAACAAGTAATGAGATGTGAAGTTCTTGAAAATAATAACTTGAATGATCAAACCTCAATACTAGAACGAAAATCCAGATGAGTAAACAAGTTCCCTTCAAGATTTTGAGTTGATGTGCCCAAGTTTGATGATTAGAAATTGAAGTGTAGGCAATCGTATAGCAATAAGAGCAAGTTTTTCAATAATCTTTCAATAATATGTGTTCTTTTCTTTCTTGTGTGTCTTAACCTTGTTCTAGGGTTTAGATATTCAGTATATATAGTGTCTTACCCTTAGGATTGATCTGAACCATTGGATCAAAGAAATAGCTCGCGAGTTCGTTTAATAAAAATCAAAATTTTAAGTTTCCCACAGGTTAAGGCGCCTAAGGGTGAATGCCCAGGTGACCGAAGTTCCTTGACCCATTGAAAACTTAACTTGGAATGCAGGGTCAGGCGCCTAAAGAGAGGGTCAGGCGCCTAAAGAGAGGGTCAGGCTCCTGAAGTGGTTCAGGCGCCTTAGGTCACAAGGTCAGGCGATCGAAGTGCCTCGGCCAACTTGCTGTGTTTCCCATTAATTCTTCAGACTACCGAACTTAATCTTCAAGCTCCTGAAGAAATTATTTAGGTGACTGAGGTTGAGTTCAGGCTACCGAAGTCCCCTTTTTCTCAAATTTTCTTTTCTAATTTAAAAGTATGCTTTGCTGCTTTTCTTGGGTCTTTTATAAAACATATTTTCCATGATTTTTAGAAGTATTTCTAAGTCTATAAAAGTCCCCAAATGATATACATGAAATGTATGAATCCTAAAATCATTCTAAGTTATGTTAAGCCTCAAATTAAATCATATGAAAATGTAAGTATATGAGTTCTAAATACCCATTCCCAAGATGTTCTTGAACTTTGCCGCTTGCATCTTAATTCTCGTACTCTTTGAATTTCATGGATCTTGTCAAGATATGTTAGTTTTATTTTGTGACTTCCATGACTCGTTATCTTTTCGTGCATGCTTAATATATGTCTTGTTCACAAACTCAATGCACATATCAAATACCAAGTGATTTGTCATTATCAAAATTGGATTGGACTCGTAGAGTCAACAATCTTCCCCTTTTTGATGATGACAAATGTACTGGAAAAAATATATGTAATGGGTTATGCCAACCAAGGCTCCCCCTCAATTAATGCATCAAATATTCAATAAATGACAATATGCTTATGATGTTTCAACAATTTTTGTTATTATACTTTTTCCCTTTTTTTTTTTAGCATAATTAGTTATACCAACAGTGTTTGCTTCCATTCTATTATTTTTTATCCCAATTTTCTCCTCCTTTTGACATCAACAAAAAGGTGTAAACTAATAAAACTTGAGTAGATGTACCCTTATGTTCTACTCCCATTAGAAATCTCAAGATTTTAAACGTGTTCAATCATTAGAGAAAATATCCGTTTTACGCTTTTTAACATCGACTATCCCCCTTGCTAATGCATTTCAAAGGTTACATGAGGATATCAAATGTTGAATTAAATGTTATATCGGATTTTTGATACCAATTTTTGATCAACGCAATACCAAGTGATTATATCGTAAGTGATGTTACTCCCCCTGAATTATATCATCTAACATAATTCTAAGCAACCTCTCGACTATGCATGAGACCTAATTCACGTCTAATTTGGATAAACTTATCCTTCGCAAGTGATTTCGTGAATATATCTGCCCATTGTTCATCCATACATACAAACTCTAGTGTCACATCCCCTTTTTACACATGGTTACGAAGAAAGTGATGTCGTATTTCTATGTGCTTAGTTTGTGAATGTATTATGAGATTCTTTGAAATATTTATCACACTCATATTATCGCATCGAATAGAGATTGTTTCATAACTTAATCCAAAATCCTTTAGTTGTTGCTTCATGTAAAGCGTATGAGCACAACAACTACCTACCGCTATGTATTCAGCCTCAGCTGTGGAAAGAGCAGCTGAATTTTGTTTCTTGGAAAACCAAGAGACCAAGGAATGTCCTAAGAAATGACAAGTACCACTAGTGCTCTTCCTATCCACTTTGCTACCTGCAAAATCAGTATATAAATAACTAATAATCTCAAAGGATGTGTATTTAGGATACCATAACCCAATGTCCACGGTTCCTATCAGATATCTAAGTATCCGTTTAACAACTAGCAAATGAGACTCATTTGGTGCAGACTGAAATCTTGCGCACAAGCATACGCTAAACATTATATCAGGTCTACTGGTAGTCAGGTATAACAAGCTACCTATCATTCCACGATATAGCTTGACATCTACTGGTATACCTTGTTCATCTTTGTCTAATTTTAATGAAGTGCTCATAGGTATACCTAGTATTTTTTCATCTTCCATATTAAACTTTTTGAGTAAGTCTCTAATATACTTTGATTGATTTATGAATATTCCATGATTTGCTTGTTTCATCTGAAGTCCTAGGAAGAAATTTAGTTCACCCATCATGCTCATCTCAAATTTGTTTTGCATGGTATTGGCAAATTCATTACACAATTCTTTATTTGTAGCGCCAAATATGATATCATCTACATATACTTGCATGAGGAGAATATCATCTTTCTTAGACTTTATGAACGAGGTTGTATCTATCTTTCCTTTTATAAATCCATTTTCTAACAGAAAACCGCTTAGCCTTTCATACCAAGCTCTAGGAGCTTGCTTTAAACCGTACAAGGTTTTTGTCAGTCTATACACATGATCCGGATTCTTATGGTTTTCAAAGCCTAGGAGTTGTTCTACATACACTTCTTTATTTATGTAGCCATTTAAAAATGCGCTTTTGACATCCATTTGATATAGCTTGAGATCCTTCAAAGCTGTATATGCTAAAAGCATTGGTATGACTTCCATTCTAACTATAGGTGTGAATGTTTCTTCAAAATCTATACCTTCTTCTTGATTATATCTCCGAGCTACTAATCTAGACTTATTTCTCACAACTACTCCATGTTCATCTTTCTTATTCTTATATATCCATTTGGTCCCTATGATTGACTTATTCTCAGGTCTGGGCACTAATGTCCATACTTTGTTTCTCTCAAATTGATTTAATTCTTCTTGCATGGACAACACCCATGATTCATCCTTTATAGCTTGACTCACATTCTTAGGTTCTTCTTGAGATAGAAATGCAAAATGACTAACCATGTTTTAAGAGAGGCGAGTGGATACTCCACGTAATGGTTCACCTATTATTTGATCTATGGGATGATTCTTTATGTATTTCCATTATCAAGGTTGTTTATTAACCTCATTTTCAGTTTGATCAATTTCAATGGATGGTTCCTTAAGTTCATTTTTCTTTTCTGAATCATTCTCAATTGATAGTTCTTCAAATTCCTTGTTTAATTTAATTTCATATTCATAAGTTCTTTTGGAGAAGGGATTTGACTCATCGAACACTACATGAATAGATTCTATGACTGTCAATGTTCGTTTGTTATATACTTTATAGGCTTTACTATTTAAGGCGTACCCTAGGAAGATACCTTCATCTGATTTCACATTGAATTTTCCCAAATGCTCATTGTCTCTAAGGACAAAACACTTGCAGCCAAGGACATGAAAATATGATATGTTTGGTCTATGGCCATTCCATAACTTGTACGGAGTTTTATTAAGTGATGATCTAATCAGAACTCTATTTAGCACATAGCAGGCGGTATTCACTGCCTCAGTCCAGAAGTACTTAGGTAGTTTATGTTCGTTAAGCATAGTTCTGGCCATCTTTTGTATAGACCTATTTTTTCTTTCAACTACACCGTTCTATTGTGGTGTTCTAGGTGCTGAAAAGTTATGGGCAATTCCTAATGAGTTACAATAGTCTTCCATGCGTTGATTTTTGAATTCTTTACCCCTATCACTTCTAATTTTAGTAATTGTATAACCCTTTTCATTTTGGACTTTCTTGCACATGTTTATAAATTGTTCACATGCTTCATCTTTGTGACTTAAGAATAGTACCCATGTGTATCTTGAAAAATCATCAATTATGACAAAGGCGTATGATTTTCCTCCTATACTCTAAATTGGGTTTGGTCCAAATAAGTCTAAGTGTAGCATTTGGAGTGGCCTAGTAGTGGAGATCTCTTTCTTCTTCTTAAATCTTGTTCTTGCTTGTTTTCCTAGTTGGCATGCATCACAGATTTTATCTTTCACAAATTTAGTCTTAGGCAGTCCCTTAACTAATTCTTTCTTAACAAGTTTAGAAATTAAATCCATGTTTGCATGTCCTAGTCTCTTATGCCAAATCCAGCTTATTTCATTCATAGCAGATAAGCATGTCACACTCTGTGAAGTTAAGTTATCAAAGCTTGTGGTATATACGTTTTCATGACGCTTAGTAATGAACAATATCTTATTATCAGTTTTGTGTTCAACTATGCACTTGTCATGTTCAAATGATACTTTGTAGCCTTTATCACATAGTTGACTTATGCTCAATAAATTGTGCTTTAAACCTTCAACTAATAAAACATCATCTATAATGAGTGAGTCATTACTGACTTTACCTACTCCTGTGATCCTTCCCTTAGCATTATCTCCAAAAGTAACAAACCCTTCATCCTTGGGTATGATGGATGTGAACTTTACTTTATCTCCAGTCATGTGATGTGAGCATCCGCTATCCATATACCATCTATATTTTGAGGATGCTGATCTTAAACAAATCTGCAAGACACAATCAAACAACTAGTTTTGGTACCCAGATTGTCTTGGGTCCAGGGGGGTTAGTGCTAGATTGACCTTTGACCTTCCATACTTTCTTTATTTTTATATCTTTATTTTTGAAAGGACAATCGAATTGTATGTGACCCAACCTTCTACATTTAAAGCAAGTCGTATTTCTATAATAATTCTTAGTTGGAGCATATGACTTTGATTCTTTTATAAAATAACCCATGTAAAGATGTCCGTTCTTTAGATTTTCCTTTCCATTAAAACCGAGCCCTTCCTTTTCTAGGGAATTTCTTTGAGATCCTAAGAGCTTTTCAAAATTGTTTTTTCTTTCAGTAAATTTACAAATAATTTTAGATTTATCTTTCAAATACTTTTCTAACTCCTCAATTTTCAAATCTTTATTTCTTATAAAAGATGCATGGGATTCATTTTGACATTCAAGTAAGTTTGAAAGTTTTTTGACTTTACTTCTCAACTTAGATATTTTCTTTGTTTTCTTCTCAAGCATTTTAATAGTGTCAGGTATTCTTGTTTTAGTTCATCATAAGAAATCATGTCATTTTCATTTTCATAATCACTAGAATAATACGAAGATGATGAAAATAATGATTGTACCTCAAGGTCATCATGTGCCATTAGACACAGATTGGCAACCTCTTCATCACTAGATTCAGATTCTGAACCGCTAGTGCTGTGTGTATCCCAGCCGACTTTTAGTGCATTCTTTTTTTTCTTTGAGGCTTTTACGAGCTTGGGGCACTCAGGTTTGATGTGTCCAACTTCTCGACAATTGTAGCATGTTGGTGAATCCTCCTTATTTTTCTTCATGCTTTGCTCTCCTATTTCCGATTTAGAGTTCCAAAATTTTCTATTGAACTTCTTGTTTTTCTTCAAGAACTTCCTAAACTTCTTTGTTAGCAAGGTCATGTCATCATTCATTTCGAAATGGCTTCCTTCACCTGAATAGCTTGATGATGCCTTAAGTGCAATGAACTTCTTTGCTTTGCTTTGCTCATTTTTCCTCTTGTTTATTGCCAACTCATAGGTGATGAGCGATCCAATGAGTTCGTCCACCGACATCTCCTTGAGATTTCTCCCTTTTGCTATTACCGTAGCTTTCGCTTCCCACACTGGAGGCAATCCCTTGAGTATTTTCCTGATCAACTCATAAGTAAGGTAAGTTTTTCTAAGAGCATTTAAAGAGTTAATGGTGTGTGTGAATCTAGTGTACATGGATTGTATAGATTCATCAGTCGTCATTTTAAATGCTTTATATTCACTAGTGAGCATGTCTATCCTACTATCCTTGATTTCCTTTGTGCCTTCATATGTAACTTCTAACTTTTCCCAAATTTCTTTAGCTGAGTTACATGTCATTACCCTATTAAATTCATTGACATCTGATACACAGAAAAGTAAGTTCATAACAGTGGCATTGATTTGTACTTACTTCCGATCCTCTTCAGTATTTTCATCTTCAGTTTTAGGTACATTAATCTAATCAATAACTTTCATGGGAATGTGATTTCCCTTAGTCACAATTTTCCACACCTTCCAATCTACATTTAGTAGATATATGTTCATCCTACGTTTCCAATAGGTGTAATTTACACCACATAAAATGGGTGGTCTGGTGGATGAGTGTCCCTCATCGAATGAAGTTACACCAATATGTGCCATATGATATTTTTACAAATTAACTATCAAGTCTATGTAAACCTGCTCTCATACCAATTGTTGAATCAGGTGTAATCCCAAGAGGGGAGGGGGTGAATTGGGTATTTAAAAATTCTTTGACACTTATTTATCACTTAAACTCTTCTTATATATTTACCAATAAATTCTTGTTACTCAATTACTTATGTGCAAGGCTATCCAACCAATACATGTAATATAAACAATTTAAATGTAGTGTTAAAAGTAAAGAGTAAAGGGAAGAAAAAAGACAAACATGATTTTTACGAGGTCCAGCTGACTTGACCTACGTCCTTGCCTTGAGCAACCACTCAAGGATTTCACTAAATCCTAACTCCTTAAATTGGGATGGAGCTTCCCTTACAATCCGCTGCTTACAAGAGGCACAACTCCCTCCTACTCCACTGCTTACAAGAGATAGAACTCTCTCCTCAAACGTCTGTTCACACACCGAATTGTGTATATAATAAAAATCTAAAACACTCAAAAATTGCTTCAAACAACAAGCTTGTGAGTACAATTCAAATTCCTAATACATTAACATCTGATATATACATGAAGCTCAGAATGTATGAAAACGATACAATCGTTTTATGTATGATATGCTTCAATACACAAAACCTTCTTTATAAAAAACTCCCAAGTAAAGAAATATTTGAAATGCTTTGGAGTATATTAGGGTTCTAGTTCACTTTGCAAAGATGCACAAATATATCTAATGTAAACTTATTAAAAGCTTTATCTTGAATATTTTATCAATCTATATCAAAAAGCTTTTTATCAAATATTTAATCACAACCCAATCTTTGTAATATGCAAATATATACGATATGTAATTCAAAGATCAAAATACTGAGTATAAGGTTTTCCAAACAAAATATCCTTCAATAAGATAAATATTTATGAATACCAAGGATATATATTCAAGTGTTTTAATATATTTAAAATATGAATCTTTTAACTTAATACACACTTCAATCAAACCATTCAATCAATCACACAACCTTAATCAAGTAATGATCTTGTTTAAAAAATAAATATGTATATGCATATTCACATCCAAGATCAACCTTTTAATACTTAATCAAAAATAGATTGTTCAATAAAAAGCTCTATGAACACTATATGTATATATATATATACTCTTGAATCAAAATCCAATCAAGCAAAAGCTAAACAACTTTCTCAAGTAATGATCTTTTCAAAAAAAAAAAAAAAAAAAATTTATATGTAAGTATACATTTAAGATCAAACTTTTCTAATGATGTTCAATAACAAGTAATGAGATGTGAAGTTCTTGAAAATAATAACTTGAATGATCAAATCTCAATACTAGAATGAAAATCCAGATGAGTAAACAAGTTCCCTTTAAGATTCTGAGTTGATGTGCCCAAGTTTGATGATTAGAAATTGAAGTGTAGGCAATCGTATAACAATAGGAGCAATTTTTCCAATAATCTTTCAATAATATGTGTTCTTTTCTTTCTTGTGTGTCGTAGTCTCGTTCTAGGGTTTAGATATTCAGTATATATAGTGTCTTACCCTTAGGATTGATCTCAACTGTTGGATCAAAGAAATAGCTCGCGAGTTCATTTAATAAAAATCAAAATTTTAAGTTTCCCGTAGGTTCAGGTGCCTGAGGGTGAATGCCCAAGCGACCGAAGTTCCTTGACCCTTTGAAAACTTAACTTGGAATGCAGGGTCAGGCGCCTAAAGAGAGGGTTAGGCTCTTGAAGTGGTTCAGGCGCCTATGGTCACAAGGTCAAGCGACCGAAGTGCCTCGGCCAACTTGCTGTGTTTCCCATTAATTCTTCAAGCTACCGAACTTAATCTTCAGGCTCTTGAATAAATTCTTCAGGTGACTAAGGTTGAGTTCAGGCTACCGAAGTCCCTTTTTTCTTAATTTTTCTTTTCTAATTTAAAAATATGGTTTTCTCATTTTCTTGGGTCTTTTATAAAACATATTTTCCATGATTTTTAGAAGTATTTCTAAGTCTATGAAAGTCCCCAAATGATATACATGAAATTCATGAATCCTAAAATCATTCTAAGTTATGTTGAGCCTTAAATTAAATCATATGAAAATGTAAGTGCATGAGTTCTAAATACTCATTCCCAAGATGTTCTTGAACTTTACCGCTTGCATCTTGATTCTCGTACTCTTTGAGTTCCATGGATCTTGCCAAGATATGTTAGCTTTACTTTGTGACTTCCTTGACTCGTTATCTTTCCGTGCATGCTTAATATAGGTCATGTTCACAAACTCAATGCACAGATCAAATACCAAGTGATTTGTTATTATCAAAATCAGATTGGACTCGTAGAGTCAACAAGTTTATTTCCCTTACTTAAAGGTGTTTCACCCCAACTATATAAACATTTCAGGAAACCTAGATAGAATTGCGAATAGAGCTCCGCGGTGTTAGAGGTCGACTGTCATACCTTGTCAGGAGGGTAAGTTGTTATGCTAGGGTCCGATGGATTTTTGGGTTATGACCCTAGGGCACTTTTTGGTTTTTTTGAGATGTGTGTATACATACATACATATATATATATATATATATATATATACATACATATATATATATATATACATGATAGGTTTGATATAACTTTAGTATTGTGTTGGTTGGATGATTTAATATGTATATGATTTATGTTTTCCGCTGCTTAGGTATCAGAGTTGTATGACAGGTATATCCTTGGTACCCATGGGTCTAGGTTGATTATGTTTTATTAGCTAAACAGGGAATCATGATTATTATATTAAAAGAAAAAAAATTATGTTAAAATAGGCAGGTCATTATAGTTTGGTATCAGAACCTAGGTTGTTAGGTTCTGTAGACTTTAGAGTGCAGCGGAAACAATACCAGAGTATAGGAAAAAGATTTGAGGTTTTTTTTTACAGTTTAAAGGTAGGACTTCTATGGTGGTTTCTGTGTCTTTCCCGGGGTGACAATTTCAGGAAAGTCATAGTAAACTATTGTTGGGTTGTGTTTCTAAAGTGTAGGACTGGATCTTTGAAATTAGGATAGCTTCTCAAGAGGGGGGGGGGGTGAATTGAATTTTTAAAAATATTTCAATTTTAAAACTTTGTTTTTCAACAATCACAACAAGTAAATACAAAATCAATTCAACCACAACCAATCAACAAGATAATCAAAATCTTGATCTTTGTATCAATAGCCCTGTATTAAATTGTAAAGCACATTGAATTTATGTAAGCCCTGTATTTATTCCAAACTTACAATTCTTCTTAGTGTTTAGTTTTTAAACAAATTTTTCAATTAATAAGTTTAGGATGATCAACCAACGTAGTCCCTTTCTGTTTCCACAATCAATGTTGATCAAGCCAAAACAAATTATCCTCCGGTCTATTTAACAACCATACACTCAGGATTAACAATTTAAAGTATACACACAGGTTGTAAGTATTGCTGAAAAATAAAGAGTAAGGAAGAGAAGAAAGACACAAGGTTTTACGAGGTTCGGCTTATACCCAGCCTACTTCCTCGCTTTTGGCAAACCACCAAAGGATTCACTAGTTTAGATTCGTTGATGGGTGGAACAATTAGGCTAGAGTTTGCCTCTACAAACGATATTCCCTCGTTTGGTCCAACGATTCTACAACCTTGAATCGTTTATAAACAAGAACCAAGATAGAGAAGATTTTGTGTACAAGAAAATACTTTCACAACAGAGTAGGTTAGTACAACATTCAGCACAAGTATACTTCAAAGTAAATCAAATATAAAAGGATTTAAAGCTCAATACTGAATTTAGATCACCAAATATCTTTCAAGTATTGAAAGATTCAAACTTTCAAAGCTTTATTTTAAAGCTTGAATCAACAACAATTCAGTATTTGAAGTTGAATGAACACATGAGAGTTTGAGAGCTTTTTAGAGAACTTTGATTGCTGGAAATTTCTTCGTGAATAAAATATTTGAAGTTTGGGGCTATTTATAGAAGTTTAGGAGTAATTCCTTGTTCCCCAAGTTTCCTTAAAGTAATCCTCAAGTTTTTCAAAATAGTAGTGCCAAAAAATCCATTTAAAAAATCTTCTCATTGGAAGTTTTTAAGCTAATGTTCGAGTGGCAGTCGTCTGTCATAGAAGAAACTTACAACACAGAACACTGGCAGTTAGGGGTGAGCATAATTCGGGAAAACCCGAATTAATCGATTTAACCAACTGAAATTGGTCAGTTCGGTTCATGTAAAAAAATGGGTTCGCTCGGTTCGATTAAGCTTCCCCAAAATTCAGTGAATCGGTTTTTGGTTCGGTGAACAGGAAATATAAATTTGGTTAATTGAGTAACCGATTTTTTTGTTTACAACAATTTTTAAATATTTGAAATGGTTCCAAAAGTCTAATCGCAGCCATGATCAAAGAAAATAAAATCAAGACCAACACACTCAAACAAAAGTTGAAGCCTGCCATATCCAAATGCCTGAACATGTTACCCTGAAATTCTCATCATTGGTGACCTATAATTTATATGTGCATACTGTACCTACTACCCTTAGACAATTGCATTGGCGGCACTAGCAATCAGTGGCCATAAATCAGCACACTCCTTACTAATTGGACCAGTTATGGTAGAACCTTTCATTTCTTCTTTAGGATTCACGATAACACCCGCATTATCTTCAAAGTACAATAGATGCCATTCTTTTAGCGCCATGGCTTGCGCTGGCGAACAATGACTGTGGGCATGACCTTCTTGCGGAGATTAGGCTTCCCTTTCTTCATAGAAGCCATCACCATGTCCCAAACACAAGCTGAAGGCAACCGATTCAATCGGCCCTTGATCCCCTTCACTGAAATAATGTAGAGATTTTTAGCGCCAGTGTTGTCCGCACAGCTCACAGTCGTTGCGACTGGCAGACCTAGCGACATTTTGAACTTGTTTCCAGCCGACCCTCCATGACCTTGCTTCGACATTGTGGCCTGCAGGCAAAACACAGACAACGGCAAATTTAAAATATAAATTAATATATGTTAAATAATTAAGTTTCACCAAAATTCTATTTTTAATAATTAGTTTTAAATAATTTCGGTTAAATTCAGTTAACCGAATTACCTGAACAGGTAATTTGATCAGGTGAGGTTCGAGTAATACTCCTTATTCGGTCGGTTCGGTTAATGGAAATGATTAACCAAAATTTTTGGTTAATTCGGTTAATTAACCAAATTTCACCGAACCGACCGTTTTCTCACCCCTTCTAGCATCGCCTGCTCGAACTCAGGCAGTTGTCTGGCATGACCACCCAGATGCCTGGCTATGTTCAAGCAGTCGCCTGGCACCCTACTGCTTCTTTGAAAATTCTTCATTTAATTTGGGCAGTCGCCTACCACATGAAGGCAGTCGCCTAACCATTCTATTTAAAAAAAAAAACGTTTTCTTTTAAAAGCCCTTCTTTTCTTTGATTTGAAAAACATACTCTAAGGTTTTTCTGAAAATATATTTCTAAGTTTCTTTTGATTTTATGAGAGCTTCAATTCAGTTTATACTTGAAATTAACCTGAAGTACTTATATACAAACATCCTTAAAACTTTATTCATTTGATCTTCAAGTAATTCCTTGTTCTTCCATCATCTTTGAGTTTCTCATCTTTTCTTTGAGCTTTCATGAAATTATCTTTAGTCTTCATGCTCTTCAAGATCTTTTTTGATCTATAAACTTTATCATCCTTTTGAGATTTGTCAATACCTTTAAGCTTTGCCTTTTTCCTGAAAAACTTTCACTTAAACCAAATTAAACGCATCATGATTTGTTATCATCAAAATAAGAATTGTAAGCCTTGTTAGGCCAACAATCTTGAAATAAGATAATGATGTCAGATAGGGAATTTTGGTTAGATGCGTAAGTTATAAGGATAGGGTCTGTAAGTCATGTTTATTGTCTTTTCAAGATGAACCCTAGAGGAGGTAGTGCCCGTGCCCATGCAAGTAGTAGTGACAGTGCAGGGCCCTTGAGTGCAGGCAAGGCTGATTTAGATGTAGTACTACGCTGTGTAACTTAACTGGTTATGGCTGAGATCACTGGGAGCTCCAAAGAACAGGGAGGCTCGTCTATAAGCCATGGGTGCACGATAGAGAAATTCACCAAGATGAATCCTCCAGCAATTTCAAGAGGTGCTGATCCTACAGTCGCTGAAGATTGGATGCAGGAGATTGAAAAGGTGTTGGCAGTATTGTAGTGTATGGAGGAGAAAAGGGTCCTCTCCGCCACCTATAAACTGAGAGGGGAGGCTGAGAGGTGGTGGACTACTCTGAAACTCTTGGAGTAGCAGAGGATGACGGTGATAACTATGACATGCAATCGATTTAAAGAATTATTCTTTAATAGATATTTTCCAGCAACTATCTGAGAGGCCAAAGTGGAAGAGTTTCTGAATCTGAAGCAAGGATAGTAGTCAGTCCAGCAGTATACAGCAAGATTTATAGAGTTGTCTCGCTTCACCCCGTATGTTGTTCTTGATGAGATAAATAAGGTAAGACAATTTGAAAGAGGATTGAGACGTGGAATATACAAGCAGGTAGTAGTGTTGAAGATACAAGATTTTGTTGAGTTGGTCGACAGAGCAGCATTGGCTGAGGCTAGTGAGCAGATGGATGTAGAGGAACGGGGCCATAAGAAGAGATCTACACCTTCTGACTTCCAGCAGGGATCTAGGCAGGGTCAGTGGAAGAGAGGAAACTATAGCAGAGGACAGAGGCAGGAGACTGGAGTTCGTGAGTTTTAGTTGGTACAGAATTTTCCTATCTATCAGACTTGTGGAAAGAGACACTTGGGAGAGTATCAAGTGGGGAAAGTCATCTGTATCATTGCGGTAGGCAGGCACATCTGATGCGAGATTACCATACACCACCTAGTATCACTCATACTCCCAGACTTTACTGGGGAGGCTATCAGGTGCCCTGTGGAGGCCAGTAAATGAATGTAGCTCCGGTGAGGGTCTATGCTTTGACGCCTAGAGATATGGAGACCGCAGGCGACATCGTGACAGGTACCTTTAATATTTTATTATATCAAGTAATTGTTTTATTTGATTTAGGTGCCACCCACTCCTTTGTGTCTGCGGCCTATATTGAATTGTCTAAAATTGAGACCTAGTTATTAGATGTAGAGTTGTCAGTTGCTACTCCAATAGGATTAGTAGTGCAATGTCGTAGGGTGCTCAAGGTTACCCAATAGAAATTCAAGGAAGAGTACTACCAGCTGACCTTATTGTGCTTAATATGCATGAATTTGATGTAATACTGGGTATGGATTGGCTGGCAGCTAACTATGCTAATATTGATTGTCATATTAAAGAAGTGATTTTCAAACCACCGCGGAAAGAAGAATTCCGATTTATAGGATAGCAAGTGAGTTCCCTGCCACAGTTAGTGTCAGCCATGTAGGCTAGAATATTACTCCGATAGGGTTGTCAGGGGTTTATGACCTTTATAAAGGAGATGTCAGAAAATGAATTGAAGCTGGGCAATACACTAGTGGTTAAGGAGTTTCTTGATGTTTTTCCAGAAGATCTACTTTGGTTGCCTCCCAATCGCGAGGTAGTTTTCGCTATTGATCTACTTCCCAGGACGCCTCTGATCTCTAAAGCCCCTTACAGAATGGCTCCAAAAGTGTTGGGAGAGCTAAAGGATCAATTGCAAGACTTACTGGATAAGGGTTTTATTCGGCCCAATGTATCACCATGGGGAGCTCCAGTGTTATTTGTAAAGAAGAAGGACGAGTCTGTGAGGATGTGTCTAGATTACAGGGAAGTTAATAAGGTGACAATCAAGAATAGGATCCTCTACCCCGTATAGACAATTTATTTGATCAACTTCAAGGTACGCAGGTGTATTCGAAGATTGATCTACGCTCTGGGTACCATCAGATGAAAGTAAAAGCAGAAGATGTCATGAAGACAACTTTTAGGAACATGTATGGGCATTATGAATTCATCGTTATGACTTTTGGTTTAACGAATGCTCCTACTGCGTTCATGGACTTGATGAATAGATTTTTTCACCAGTATTTAGATCAGTTTGTTGTAGTTTTCGTTGATGACATATTGGTTTACTCAAGGAGTTTTGAGGAGCATGAGACGCATTTAAGGCTGGTACTTTAGATGCTCAGGGAAAAGAAGTTGTATGCCAACTTTAGTAAATGTGAATTTTGGTTATATAAAGTGTCGTTTTTGGGGCATGTTATTTCAGGGGATGGTATTTTAGTGGATCCCAACAAGATTGTGGCAATGTTGAATTGGGTCATACCGAAGAACGTTCAAGAAATTACGAGTTTCTTAGGACTGGTGGGTTAGTACTGTCGGTTTGTAGAGGGGTTTTCAGTTTTATCAGGGCCTCTCATGTGTCTCACCAGGAAGAATGTCAGGTTTGAATGGGACGATGATTGTGAGCAGAGCTTCCAAGAACTGAAACAAAGGCTTGTCACTGCACCAGTGTTGATCATTCTATCAGGGGGTGATGGTTATGTAATATACAGTGACCTATCTTTGAAAAGGCTCAGCTGTGTATTGATGCAATATGGTAGGGTTGTAACTTATGACTCCCGACAGTTAAAAGAGTATGAAAAGAACTACCTTACCCATGATCTGGAATTGGCTGTAGTGGTACACACGTTAAAAACTTGGAGGCATTACTTATACGGTGAGAGATGTGAGATATTCTCCGATCATAAAAGTTTGAAGTACTTTTTCACTCAAAATGAGTTGAACATGAGACAGAGGAGGTGGTTGAAACTTATTAAAGTTTATGACTGCACTATCAGTTACCACCCAAGGAAAGCAAACGTGGTAGCTGATGCTCTAAGCCGGAAATAAGTGGGACCAACACTGGTAGCTATGGAGGTTCAGCATCTAATCCAGATGGACTTGGAGAGGCTCGGCATAGAACTAATGGAGAGTGATCACCAGGAATTTATTGCCAACCTGGTGGTCCAGCCTACTTTATAGGAAAGGATTAAGATCGCTCAGAGGGATGACGCAAAATTCACAGAGCTGATAGCTAAGGTGCAGGATGGACAGGGAGATGAATTCAATATTTCTGATGATGGGGCCTTGAGGTTCTGTTCCAGGTTGTGCATACCTGTAGATATGGACATCAGAAGGATGATCTTAGAAGAGGCTCATAGGTCCTCTACACGATTCATCTAGGTAGTACTAAAATGTGTAGGGATCTGTGAGAGTCTCACTGGTGGAGCGGCATAAAGAGGAAAATTGAAGAGTTTGTGCAGTAGTGTCTGACGTGCTGGTAGGTAAAGGTTGAGCACCAGAGGCCGGCAAGCTAGTTACAGCCACTTTACATCCCAAAGTGGAAGTGCGATCATGTATCTATGGACTTCGTGATGCGTTTACCATTGGCACCGCATGGTCAGAATGCTATTTGGGTGGTCGTTGATAGATTGATGAAGACTGCTCACTTCATTCCTATTAAATTCAACTACTCCATGGATAGACTGGAGGAATTATATATTTAGGAGGTAGTATGACCACATGGTGTGCCAGTGTCTATAGTATCAGACCGAAACCCACGTTTCACGTCACGGTTTTGGAAGAGTTTGTAGGAGGCTCTGAGGTCTTAGTTATCTTTCAGTACAACGTTTCATCCTCAGACGGATAGCTGGACTAAGAGGGTGATTTAGAAATTAAAAGATATGCTGCGAGGTGCGTGTTAGATTTTGGGGATAGTTGGACCCAATATATGCCGCTGGAAGAGTTTGCATACAATAATAGCTATTAGGTCAGTATCAGCATGACACCTTATGAGGCGCTCTATGGTAGGAGGTGTCATTCTCCTCTATACTGGGATGAGATAGGTGAGAGGCGAGTGTTGGGACAAAAAATAGTGCAACAAGCCTACA
This sequence comes from Malania oleifera, assembly GCF_029873635.1. Taxonomy (NCBI): domain Eukaryota; kingdom Viridiplantae; phylum Streptophyta; class Magnoliopsida; order Santalales; family Ximeniaceae; genus Malania; species Malania oleifera. The sequence continues at coordinate 82,769,234 of NC_080422.1, read as the reverse complement.
ACAAAGTCCGGCTCATTAAAGAAAGAATACGTGCAGCTCAGATTTGGCAAAAGAGCTACGCCAATAGTTGCCGCCAGAAGTTGGAATTTGAAGTTGGGGACTATGTGTTTCTGAAGATAGCACCATTGAAGGGAGTTATGAGGTTTGAGAGGAAGGGTAAGTTGAGTCCTAGGTTCATTGGCCCTTTCGATATATTTGGAAGAGTGGGATCAGTTGCCTACCAGCTAGCTTTACCACTAGCTTTGTTCAGAATGCATGACATATTTCACATTTCCATGCTGAGAAAATATGTTCTAGATCCCTCCCACATAGTTAGTTATGCAAATGTTGAGCTTAGAGATTCACTGGCTTATGAGGAGATACCAGTGCAGGTTTTGGACAAAAAAGAACAGGAATTACCCAGTAAGAAATTTTTTTAGTAAAAGCCTTATGGAGAAATCATGCGTTAGAGGAAGCCTCATCGGAGCTCGAGGAGCAGATACGACAGAAATACCCGCACTTATTCAATGGAGATCAACATTAGGTATACGGGTAAAGTAAATGTAGTATGGTTTAATGTTATGAGAAGCAAGATGATATATGTGTGAGTAGTATTGTAGGTTATAGAATATGTAGTATTTTGGTTTTAGGAGAATTTTAGTTTATGTATTTGTAATCTCCCAGGACCCTGAATGTAACTACAGTATTCCTCTGCCACAAGTGAGGGTAAGTAATAAAATAAGTAGCCCATTTTATTTAAAAGATGGTGTTAATACGGATAGTAAATTTCGAGGACGAAATTTTTATAAGGAGGGGAGAATGTAGATACTCAAAGAATTATAGTAATTAAATAATAAAAGGAAGGAGAGAAAAATATTTTTCAAAAAGGATTTCAGTAGGGTCTCATCGACAAGTGACGTCAATGAGCGGGTCTCTTCGGCTCGTCAATGGGAACTCGTGCCTTGTCGACGAGAAATTACTGAGAGAACTTCTTCTAGAGTCTGAAACTCATCGAAGAGAAAAAGGTGTTCATCGACGAGGAGATGTGACTCATCGACGAGGCCACGTGGAACAACATCTTATAAAAGGTCAAGAAGCCATTTTTCCTGCGAGAAACATGCAAGAATTCTCTCTCTCTCTCCCTCTCTCTCTCTCTCTCTCTCTCTCTCTCTCTCACTCTCTCTCTCTAACTCCGATCCCCTCTACCTTCTCTCTAGGTTTTCGATCTGTTCTTCGCTAGTTTGACGATTCAAAGCCGCCACACTACTCCTTGCGAGTTTTTCTTCATATCTGCAGGAGTAGATCGTTGGTAGACTAACTTGGGCACTATCCCAAAATTTAGGTAAGTTGATTATTTTAATATTTATTAAGGTATTTGGTATTTTTGGGCTGAGGGAAGGTATTATATAGGTTTATAATGAAGTTTTGTTGGGAGAAAATGTAAATTTCAGGGTGTTGAGTTAAGAATACCACGATTGTAATTTTGGAGTGAGCTTTTCAATAAGTTAGGTAAGGGGATAAACTAAGTCAGTATTTGTCATGAAATTATTTACCATATTACAACATTTATTTTCACAAATTATGTATGAAATAGCTCAGTGTTTGGGAATACAGTAGTTGAACAGGAAAATGGGTTTAATGTTGTTTGTTAGGAAATGTGATTTCAGATTAGGTTTTATGCTTAAAACATTATTTATATTTGTGTGACATGAGTATAATTTTCATGAAATTATACTTTATCAAAATATTGTGAATTTCCCATAATAAGCATGTTATTCCTAGTTTTCGGGAAAACCATTAAAACGATACAAGAACTATGTTTAAAGTATGGTATTAAAACAGTATGGGGATTTCAAACTATGTATGTTAAAATATGCCGGCGTAAGGGCTGTGGTTTTACATGATATGATATGTCGGCATACGGGCCATGATTTTTACATGATATATTATGCCGACGTAAGGGCCATGGTTTTACATGTTATAATACGCCGGTGCAAGGGCTGTGTTTTATATGATAAGTTATGCAAAATTTATGAAAATATTATCATGACAGATATTATTATTAAACGGCTATGTATCATTATTTGAAATTTACTTTATGATATCAGATTCCGGATGACTTGGTTTAGGTTTTCACGAAGAACAGTATCGTAGCTATATGTTCACGATCATGTATATGTTAGTGCTACCACACATCGTAAGGGACTACAGGAGAACGGCGGTCGATGTGGTTTTATAGTAGTGCAGACGTCCATTTGGAAGTCTAGACCAAGAGGGGAAAACTCATCGTACTTACAGACTTATGTTGATCTAGTGTGGTTGGCCAGCCATTTCTAGGTCCCACCTTCGGGCCGCACAACCTAGTCATGTGAGGATAAGACATGACAGCAGGCAGCTATCCATCTAGGGTGTTATTTCATGTACAGTTATATAAGATGATTTTCATGTATAGAAATTCAATATGTTATACCATGTTGTGATAAATTATGTTTTATCCAGATATGATACAGACAGTTTTACCAAATATGATTTATGTACTGTTACATGTATAACACTAAAAATACTCATGTTGCCACACCAAGATGTCAGTTTATTTCCCTTATTGAGATGTGTCTCACCCCAACTATATAAACATTTCAGGAAACCCAAATAGAAGAGTGGATAGAACTCCACAACGTTAGAGGTCGACTGTCATACCCTGTCAGAAGGGTAAGTTGTTATGCTAGGGTCTGATGGATTTTAGAGTTATGACCCTAGGGCACTTTTTGGTTTTTTTGGGATGTGTATATGTATATAACAGGTTTGATAGAACTCTGGTATTTTGTTGGTTTGATGATTTAATATGTATATGATTTATGTTTTCCGCTGCTTAGGTATCAGAGTTGTATGACAGGTATATCCCTGGTACTTATAGGTCCAGGTTGATTATGTTTTATCCGTTGAATAGGGAATCAGGATTATTATATTAAAAGAAAAAAATTATGGTAAAATAGGCAGGCCGTTACATGTTGGTCTCCGCCTTGTCCCAAATTTTCGATGCCGATGATGACTAGATCCTGGACCTCCTCCCGCGGTGGCTTGGCTCGATTTTCCAATCTAAGGAGAACGAAAACAACACTGATATTGTGAATTTGTTTCCCTCGTTTTCAGCTTCGACACTGAAGGTCCGACGCCCATCGACCGCTCTCCTCCTACCTTCCTATCATGAATGTCTTGATTTGCAGCCCTAGTACTCTCCTTCTCTGCCTTATAGTTGGGCACTGAGCGGCAGGGGCGAATTGCATGGACGAAGACGACATGCAATCTCGGGGAGTCAATTTTTGACATTGAGATTGTTCTTTCAACGCTATTTGAGATTGCCCCTATTCTTCGCGTTGTAAGTGAGATCCAATCTAGTAACCCCAAGGTTGCTTATCTCTATTCCATTGTAGGGTTAAGTTGATTTTCTGGTTAAGGGTTGAATTATTTTTGCTCTCTCTCTTTCATCCTTCTCATTGTTCTATTGGGGGGTTTTGGGTTTATGTCATTGGGGTGACCTTGTTTGGGGATTTTGGTTGAACAGTTGGTGGGCAAATTTACACACATCACACACCATTTGCACACATACATACACCGTTTGCACACAAGGTTACACACTCCATGCACATACGGTTTGCACACACATTCACGCATACCACACACACACTATTTGAACACATTCACACATACCACACGCACACATTGTATGAATACATTCACACACACATTTACACACACTATCACACACTAACTTACTTACTAACTCCTATACTAACTCTTACTAACCCTTACTAACTTACTAATTTATATATTAACTCATATACTAACTCTTACTAACTGATTTATTTACTTGCTTGCTAACTCCTACTAACTCTTACTAACCCATTTATTTATTTGCTTACAAACATTTGCTTACTTGCCTACTAACATTTACTTACTTGCATACTAACCCATTTATTTACTTGTGTACTAACTTATACTAACTTGCATACTAACCTATTTATTTATTTGTACACTAACTCATACTAACTTGCATACTAACATTTATGTGTATACTAACCCCTTTACTAATTTGTGTACTGACTCGTTTACTTACTTATACACACATTCCTGCACACACCTACACACACTCATGCACACACACTGGTCTTTACACACATTCATGCACACACTTTGCTCACACACCAATTGCACACACTTTTCTACATACACCTACACACACACACACACTCACTCATGCACACACATCGGACTTTACTCACATTCATGCACACACTTTACTCACACATCAATTGTACACACTCTTCTACATACACTCATGCACACATATTAACACACACCACCACACAACTGCAGGTGCCGAGATTAGGGCGATCCATGCCTTTGATGTAATGACCCCAAAAACAATATGTGAGTAAGTGTGATTCAAAAAAAAATATTAATTAATTATTAAACTGAATTAATTAAATAAATAATATGATATATATATATAAGGATAAAGTAAAATGTGTGTGTGTGTGTGTGTGTGTGTATATATATATAATATTAATATAATATAATATTAACATATTATAACTCTCCTAAAGCATCTGTAAGCTTCTGGAGAATTGAGATTTTCAATTCAAGGAAGCAGAGCCCCCAGCAATCATCCTTCTCTCTCTCTTTCTCTCTCTCTCTCTCTCTCTCTCTCTCTCTCTCTCTCTCTCTCTCCATGCCCTCTCTCCCTCTCTCCTCAATTTCTTTCTTGATTTTCGTCCGATTGAAGAACGTAAAATACCACTGGGTTCCATTCTCTGTCACCGACATTTTAACCTAAGTTGATTTTCTGTCGGAGCATCGTAGGCACTAATCCTGGGGTAAGGTAATCTTTCTCTCTCTCTCCTAAATTTCTTTCAAATCTCTAGCCAAATTGATGATCAAACACCACCACAGGGTCCTAAGTTCGATTCTCGTCATGTTAGTTGGAGCAGATTTTTGATTTAGTGATCCTAGGCACCACTCCAAGGCTAAGGTAAGGAGTACAAATTTTGTCAATTATTTTAGAAATTCAATTGGTTAAATTATAATAGGTGATTATTAAGTTGGAGTATTTGAATATATCATATTTTTTGGGATTAAGTTAAATTATAGGGAATTGATTAAATGGAATTTTTGAGAAATATTTTGGAATTAGATTACACTGCGGGGATATGATCATAATGGTATTTTTAAATATGTTAGAAATTAAATTTAAATACGGGAAGTGGATCAAACCCAAATTTTTAGAATTTAACCGGTTAATAGGAGAGTGTGTGTAGAGACCTGAAGAATTATAGTAATTAAATAATAAAGAAAGGAGAGAAAAATGAATTTTTAAAAAGAGATTTTAGTAGGGTCTCGTCGACGAGTGTAGAAGTGCTTGTCAATGAGAAAGGCTTTCGGGCTCGTCGACGGGAACGCATGTCTCGTCGACAAGAAATTACTGTGAGAATTGTTCCAAAACTTGAAACTCGTTGACGAGGAGAAGGTGTTCGTCTACAAGCTCCCTTCATTGACTCGTCAACGAGTCCACATGGACAAGCTTTCTATATAAGGCCGAAAATTATTTTTTCTGCGGGAATTTCAGAACTCAGTTTTCCCTCTCTTTCTAGAAAACACATTCTCTGCCTTCTTTCTAGCTTTCCGACTTCATCTCTCCCCAGTTCGATGATTAGAAGCTACCATGGTGATCCTAGGGAGATTCTCTACAACATAACTAGAGCAAAATGTTGATTTGAGAAGTTTGGGAACCATCCTAAAATCAGGGTAAGTAGATTATTTAGGTATTGTTAGTATTACCAAATTTATTTGAGCCTATACTGGAGTTTTGTGAAGTAAAATTAGGGGATTATATTCTCAAGGTTAGGGTGTTTTGGGACCCTGCAGGAATGAGTTGAGGACCCTAGTGGATATCTTTTATGAAGTCCAGGTAAATAATGAATAGTTTATAATTCAAAAGATAGAAAAATGAAGAATATTTTGGGTATTTAGTTGATTGACAGGATATATATGTATAATATTTTTAGGGTTATGGAATTATAAATGCCAAAGGCGCAATTTAGAACTTTAGTAGGCGATCTTAATTACTACGTAAAAGAAATATGCTATGTTAGGAAATTTTTAGTATGGTTATCAGTAAAAATTATATGTTTTACCAAATTATTATTCAGATAATAAAATATTAGTATAACAGGAAATATAGGTTTCAGAGCAGGTGAATTTAATTATTTAATTGTGTCGCATAAGCTCGTAATAGATTAACACAGAATTTATGCACTTTACGAATACCATGTTTTATAGTATATTAGCAGAAAATATCATGCAATATACATGTTCTATAGAATGATGATTTTTTAGTATAGATACAAATAAAAGTTTTACAGAATATTTAGAAACATGATTTATAGTATTTCCAAGATATCATGATTTACAGTATACATACAGAAACATATATTTTCAGCATTTTCAAAATACCATGATTTCAGAACCATAACACCTAAATACTTAGATATTCAGACAGATACTCAGATATACAAATATTAAATATTCAGTCAGTTATTCAAATTATTCAGATCAGTTTTATAGTGTTATGGCTATTTCAAAATCATGGTAAAACGGTAATATAGAAATATCAGTTACATATATATATAGTATCAGACCCTGATGGACCAGATTCAGTCAATAGAGCATGGTACCGTAGCTATTTTCAATTCAGAGTGCAACCACATTGTAATGACCCACTTATCTTCTCATATAATAAAACATAATAAATAAAATAGCCAACCCAAAACCCGTAGGTAACAGGGACACCTGTCATACACAGCGGAACCTAGGCAGCAGTAAATGTAAATCATAATTCTTATAACCACAAAATATATACAATACTAGAGTTAACTATGTTGGCCTAGTTAGGCTTACAAACTCTTGGTTTTGATGATAACAAAGTAAAAGTTATTTAATATATTTTCAAGTGATATGATTACAGGTAAAGTTGAATTGCTCAAAATACATATACCCTAACATGTAAGCCAACAAGGATAGAGGAACAAAGAGAGGTTCATGAGAATATCAAAGATCTATAAATGAAAGCTTCAAAAGAAGTCTAAGAGATTGAAGAGCAGCATTGAAAGGACTCAAAGCCAAGAAAATGTCAAAATAGTTTAGATCAAAATCTTTGTAAGTACTTCTAAATTTATTCAAATATGAAAATTTCATTTTGAAGCTCTTTAGGCAAAGAGACTTAGAGACCTTAATATAAAACTTGGAACAAATATTTCAAAGTCAAACAAGTAAATATCCCAAGATTAATTGAGCAAAGAAGAGAGAATTTAGAAATATGTTTGAAATGCAAAAATGTCAGTTGACAGATGACTGTATGTTTATGGACAGACGATTGGCAAATTTAGTGAAGCTTAAACTGAAGATAGAAGCCTGATAGACAACTGTCAAAGTTCTGATAGACGACTGCCAGTGTGAAGTGAGAAGTTTGTGAGTGTTTTGCCAGACAACTGTCCACCCTCCGTGTATATTGAAAAATTTGAATTGTTCATGGACAAACAACTATCACCATATGTACAGACGACTGCCACCCTCCTGAGTTGTATTATAACTACATTATTCTGGTGACATACGACTGCCAATCAAGGGATAGACGACTGCCACCTCTCTGCATATGTTTTTTATAGTTATAACATTTGGATAGACGACTGCCAGGACATCACAGTCATCTAGCTCGCGGCATTTTTCAAAGTTCCAACAGATATAATTTTTGAAATTCAAATAATTGGAAGCTTAAATAATTTTAATATTTTGAAACAACTCTAAGTATTCTTGGGGAACAAGCAAGGAGGTTTTCTATCTCTATAAATACCCTCAAGGATCATTGTTTTAGATAAAAATAAATCAATACAGCTCTCATTCACTCTCAAAGCCTACTGAAATTTTGAAAGCATGCTATTGCCCTCATCTTTCACAAAATTCTCTGAAAGCTTTGCTAAGTTCCTTACTAAGTTTGTGCATCAAGTTGTTGATTATTTCATCCATTCAAAGATACCTACGGTTATAAGTTTCTAAGAGCTTCATTCTGAAATTCATGTTCTAAATTTATTAAAGTACATAGTATTTCAATTTGTACTAATCAGCTCTTTGAGGTGCAAGTTCTTGTACGTCTTGTTTTATATCTTTGTAACAGGTTAATTGATGGTTCGAGTGTTGAATCGTTGGACTGAACAAGGGGATATTGTTTGGAGAAGGCAGGCTCTAGCCTTACCCAAGGAGTGTTTGTAACTGGTCTTGTTCCGCCAAGTAAAGGAATGGTAATAGTGAATCCTTTGGTGGTTTTGCCAAAGGCGAGGACGTAGGTTGAGTTGAAGCTGAACCTCGTAAAAATCCCTATGTTCTTCTTTCTCTACTCTACTCTTTTATTTTTCTTTTTATAAAAGATATAATCTGTGTGGTTGCTTTAAAATTAAATTCTGAATGTTTGGTTGTTAAATAGACCGGAAGGTAATTCCTTTTGGATTGATTAGCATTGATTGTGGAAACCGAAAGGGACTACATTGGTTGATCATCCTTGACCTATTAATCTAAAATTTTATTTAAAAACTGAACATTAGGAAGAAGAATAATTGTGATATAGGGCTTATTACAAATTCAACAAATTTTCATACAGGGTTATTGTTATAACAATTGAGTAATTGATCTTGTTGTGTTGATTGTGATTGTATTTAAGTTTTGATTGTTGTTACAACTAAAAAGAACTAAGACTAAAGGGAATAAAATTTTTAAAAGCCAATTCACCCCTCCCCCCTCTTGGGAAGTTATTCCAATTTCAAACTATATTCCAAAACACTGTATTTATATACAATCTCCCAAAAATACAAAAATATAACTAGGATCCCACACCAAAATCTCCTGATCCTAGTTCAAACTTACCCACCTAATAGGGTAGCACAACAGACTCAATGGCAGCCTCGATCAGCCATTTTTTTTGGGTTTCTTGAGAATAATTTAAGTTCATAGGTAAGACACTTCTCAGTAAGGGAAAATAAACTAAATATAGCGATGTGGCAATATGAACATTTAATGCTATAATACATGTACAATATATTTCATATTTTGGAAAACATTTATGATAACATATCTGAATAATCATAACTTTCATAATTTCTAATAATTTATACTCATCATGAAATGTCTGATATAACTGATAATACCGAAATCTATCCAGGATGTATAATTAGCTGATGTCATGTATTACCCCCCTATGACGGGTTGTGCAACCCGAAGGCGGGACCCGACAATGGCTGGCTGACCACTGCCGAGTAAAAAATGTCTGTAAGTACGATGGGCCTACCATACCCTAGTCCGGACTGCCAGGTGGACGTCTACAACTCTACAATGAAAGTCACATCGACTATCCATCTCCCAACCCCTTATAGGGCGATTAGTACAAGTCCGAACATAATAATCTGATCTGTATAGCTATGGTATCATGCTCCTGTAACTGAACTGAACTATCATCCGGATTATGATAATATATAATACATGATAATATATAGTTTAACATAAATAGATTGATAGCATTTTCTGTAATAACATAATACATACGGCCTTGCGCCGATTACTTTCATATTTGAGGCCTTGCGCCAAAATCATACATCATACACGACCTTGCGCTGACTATCAATCATGCCTTGGTCCGAACATTTCATACATATCATTCTAAATAAATAATTCATTTATCATGTATTTTGAAACATAATGTAATGCATCATTTCATAATTTCCGAAGCATTATTCATAAAATTACCATATCATATTACTTCCCACATAAAATAATATTCATGCCACACATTACTGTAAAATACCATACATTATATTCTAAAATCATATTTTTCAGGATTTCATACATATATGTACATTTCAACATAATAGCACTATTTTCCCAAATATGCATTTTCTCCATAATATACAAATATAAAACATCATTTCCTGAAAATTAAATTTCTGATAAATAATAATAATTTGCATAGAAAATAATAGCTTTAGTTTATTCCCTTACCTGATACTGAAAAGAAACCCCCTCAAAAACCGGTCCAGCCCCCGCAGGGTTCCCCATTCAACATCCTGAAAACGACAACTCTAAGAACTAAGCTTCAGTATTTTTTCGTGAATAACATTTCCTATAACTATGGCAAGACCAAATTTTGCATAAAAAACCCTACCTTAAACTAGGGATGAATTTCAACTCAATCCCACCAACGATCCGCTCCGGCAGACTAGTGGTGGCCTTAGATCGTCGATTCGGCGAATGACGAAGCCAAAATCGAAGAGAGAAGAGAGAGAAACCATAGAGGAGAGAGAGAGAGAGAGAGAGAGAGATGGGTATTTTCCTGATTTTTTTTTGCATAAAAACCAAGTTTTAGGCTATTTATACTATGGGATTCGTCGACGAGCCACATCATCTCGTCGACGAGGTCAAGAGGCAATTTGTCGATGCACTCTCCCCTTCGTCAACAAAATTCAAAGTTGCCCAAAACCCCCTCTCGGAATCTTCTCGTCGACGAAGTGCACCCTCATCGACGAACCCAAAGAGCAATGTTGTTGACGAACACTTCACTATTGCCTCCTTCTGTTACTGTTTCCATTTTTTTCTCTCTCTCTATTATTTAAATACCATTATTCTTTGGGTCATTACATTCTCCCCTCCGTATAAAATTTCGTCCTCGAAATCTACTATTCATATAACTCATCATCCCTTAAAGGCAAAATGGTCTACTTATTTTATTACTTACCCTCACTTATGGCGGAGGAATATTGTGGTTACATTTCAAGTCCTAGGAGATTACATAAGTAGAATAAAAATTCCCCCAAAACTAAAATACTTACTAACTAAAGCATTACATGTACCTGCAAAATAAGTACTACATAGTTACTTACATTTCCTAATTACATCTGAACTTCTTGGAACAATTGTGGGTACTTTTGTCCGATCTGTTCCTTGAGCTCCCAAGAAGCCTCTTCTACTACATAATTCTTCCATAGAACCTTTACCAGAGTAATCTTCTTGTTACGCAATTCATGTTCCCTTCTATCTAGTATTTGCACTGGTACCTTCTCATAGACTAGTGAATCACTGAGCCCTAATTGACCATAACTGATAATATGAGAAGGGTCTGGGACGTATTTCCTTAACATAGAAATGTGGAATACATCGTGCATCCTGGATAGCACAAGTGGTAAAGCTAACTTGTAGGCAACCAGTCCCATTTTCTCCAAAATTTCAAACGGACCGATGAACCTAGGGCTAAGTTTCCCTTTCTTTCCAAACCTCATTACTCCTTTTAACAGAGATATCTTCAAAAATACATGATCACCAATATCAAATTCCAAATTCCTGTGGCAATTATCGGCATAACTCTTCTGTCGGCTTTGAGCTGCACTGATCCTATCTCTGATGAACCGAACCTTATCGTACGCCTACTGTACAAGCTCTGCTCCCAAAACTCGCCGCTCACCCATCTCGTCCCAATATAGAGGAGAACGGCATCTCCTACCGTAGAGAGCCTCAAATGGTGTCATACCAATGCTGGCCTGATATCTGTTATTATATGCAAACTCTACCAGCGGCATGAACTGAGTCCAACTACCCCCAAAATCTAATACACATGCTCAGAGCATATCTTCTAGTATCTGTATTGCCCTCTCGGTCTGTCTGTCTGACTGAGGATGGAATGACGTGCTAAAAGATAGTTGAGACCCTAGAGGTTCCTGCAAGCTTCTCCAGAACCGTGAAGTGAAACGTGGGTCTCAATCTGACACTATAGACATAGGCACACCGTTAGAACGGACTATCTTCTGAATATAAATTTCCACCAAATGGTTAAAGGAGTAGCTGATCTTGATAGGGAGGAAATGTGCGGTCTTAGTCAACCAATCTACTATCACCCAAATCGCATTCTGGCCATGCGATGTCGATGGCAGCCCTGAGAAAAAATACATAGATTTATGATCTCACTTCCCCTTTGGGATAAATAGCTGTTGCAACTGACCTGCTGGTCTTTGGTGCTCAACTTTTATCTGTTGGCACATTAGACACTGGGCTACATACTCGGCGATCTCTCTCTTTATACCACTCCACTAGTAAAACTCTCGCAGATCCCTATACATTTTCGTACGGCCGAGATGAACTGTATACAAAGACCTGTCAACCTCGTCTAAGATAGCCTTCCTGATGTTAGCATCAACAGGAACACATAATCTGGAACGGAACTGTAAAACTCCGTCATATGAAATGTAGAATTCCTCTCCCTGACCAGTCTGCACTCTCACCATCACCTCTGCTAATTCTGGGTCTTCCTTCTAAGCAGCTCTAATTCTCTCATGTAGAGTAGGTTGCACTACTAAACTGGTGATACATACTGAAGGATTACTTTCGATCAATTCGATGCTGAGTCTCTCTAGATCCATCATGATCAGATACTAGATCTCCATAACTGTTACCACTGGTCTTGAAGACTTCCTACTCAACACATCAACTACCACATTTGCTTTTCCTAGGTGATAACTGATGGTGCAATAAAAATCTTTAATTAACTCTAACCACCTTCTCTGCCTCATATTCAATTCCCTCTTAGTGAAGAAATACTTCAAACTCTTATGGTCAAAGAAAATCTCACACCGCTCTCTATACAGGTAATGCCTCCAAATTTTCAATGCGTGTACCACTGCAGTCAATTCAAGATCATGGGTAGGGTAGTTCTTCTCGTACTCTTTCAACTGTTTAGACGCATACGCTACCACTCTACCATGCTACATCAATACACAGCCAAGTACCTTTAAGGATGCATCATTGTAAATGACATAACCCTCATCCCTAGATGGGATGATCAGTACTAGTGCTATGATTAGCCTCTGCTTCAATTCCTAAAAACTCTGCTCACAATTGTCGTCTCATTCAAATCTCGCATTCTTCTTAGTCAATCGTGTTAGAGGCCATGACAAAGCTGAGAACCCCTCAACAAAACGATGGTAATAACCAGCTAACCCCAATAAACTCCTAATCTCATGGACATTCCTTGGTCTGGCCCAATTCACCACCACCTCAATCTTACTGGGATCCACAAAAATTCCATCTCTTGAGATAACATGCCCCAAAAACACAACTTTCTTAAGCCAGAAGTCGCATTTACTAAACTTTGCATACAACTTTTTCTCCCTAAGTGTTTGCAAAACCTGCCTCAAATGTATCTCATGCTCCTCATAACTCCTTGAATAGACCAATACATCATCAATAAAAACAACAACAAATTGATCTAAATATGGATGAAAAATCTTATTCATCAAATCCATAAATATCGCAAGAGCATTCGTCAGCGCAAATGACATAACAAGGAACTCATAATTCCCATATCTGGTCCTGAAGGTCGTCTTCGATACATCTTCTACCCTTACTTTTACTTGATGGTAGCCTGACTTGAGGTCGATCTTAGAATACACCCGTGTACCCTGGAGCTAGTCAAACAAATCATCTATACAGGGTAGAGGATACTTGTTCTAGATTATCACTTTATTAATCTCCCTGTAATCTATACACATCCTCATAGATTCGTCATTCTTCTTCACAAATAGTACTGGTGCTCCCCACGGAGATACACTAAGTCGAATGAAACCCTTATCAAGTAAATCCTGCAGCTGAACTTTTAATTCTGCCAACTCTATCGGCGGCATTCGATATAGGGCTTTAGAGATCAGCGTTGTACCTAGAAGTAGATCAATAGGAAAATCTACCTCATGATCAAGTGGCAAACCTGGTAATTCATCTGGGAACACATCGGTAAACTCCTTTACTACTGGCGTACTGGTGAGCTTCACTTCATTCCCTGTTGTTTCCTTTACGAAGGCCACAAATCCCTAACAACCACTCGGGAGGAGTCTCCTCACCTGAACAGTTAAGACCATCTAAGGTAGAGATTGCACTCGTGACCCTGTAAATCTGAATTCTGGTCTTCCTAGTGGTCTAAATATCACTTCTCTCGCATGACAATCTATGCTGGCAAAGTTAGCTGCTAGCCAATCCATGCCGAAAAATGACATCAAACCCATGCATGTTCAGCACTACCAAATCAGCAAATAAAATCCTCTTTTGAATATCAACTGGACAACCTCGGTGCATCTTACTACACCTCACCGCTAACCTGGTCGGTGTAGTCACTAATAATTCAATATCTAATAATTGTGTGTCTACCCCACATAATTTAACACATTCCATAGATGCAAACGAGTGTGTGGCCCTTGAGTTAAATAGTGTAATAACTTTAAATGAAAACATACTAATCGTACCTGTCACCACGTCACCGACCGCCGCAGCATCACTTGACATTAGAGCAAAGACCCTGGCTGGAGCCATATTCCTCTGCTGGCCTCCACATGGTGCCTGGTAGCCTCCTCGAGTAGGACTAGGAGTAGGAGCAACACCAATCTGAGCCTAACACTCTCTCATCACATGTCTTGGCTCCCCAAATCGATAGCAGATACCTCGCCCGGCACGACACTCCCCCGGGTGTCTCTTCCCACAAGTCGGGCAAGCTGGAATTGGCTGCATACCCTAAAAAGCACAAGTCCCTGTCTCCTACCTTTGATCTCTGTAATAGCCACCTCTCTTCCATGAACCACGACCGACTCCCTATTGGGAACTAGAAGGTAAGAATCTCTTCTTCCGTCTCTGCTCCTTAGCCTCTAACCGCTCTCCAATCTCCATTATAGTGGCTTTATCTACCAGCTCAACAAAATCCTACAACTTCATTATCAACACCTTTTTATATATTTCTCTCCTCAGGCCTCTTTCAAACTGTCGTTCCATTTTCGTCTCATCTGGAATAATGTACGAGGCGAAACGAGATAGTTCAATAACCTCACCGTGTAGTGCTACACGGTCTGCTATCCCTATTTCAAATTCAAGAACTCCTCAATCTTAGCTTCCCTAGAAGAGGTTGGAAAAATACCTGTTAAAGAATATCTCCTTAAATCACTCCTACGTCATCTCCACAGGTACTGTCCTTTGCTGCTCTAAGAGTTTCACTGCTGTCCACCATCTCTCGGCCTCTCCGGTCAATCTATAGGTAGCAAACAACACCCTCTGCTCCTCTAAGCACTACAACACTACAAACACTTTCTCAATCTCCTGCACCCAATTTTCAGCGACTACAGGATTAGTTCCTCTTGAGAAAGTCGGAGGATTCATCTTAATGAATTTCTCGATCGAGCTATCGTAGCCTGCCGATGGACCTCCTTGCTCCCTAGAATTCCTGGAAATTTCAGCTATAACTTGCTCTGCCACGCTGCTTAAAACTGCATCTAAATCGTCGCCCACAGCGCCTGAGGGTCCAACTCCCTCATTCCCACTAGCATGGACACTACTGCCTCCAGGGTCCATCGTGAAAATCAAATAACTTAACTTAGAACCTTGTCACCATACGTATCATCTAACTAATATATCCCTAATTAATTCATCCCCCCTTATCATAATTTAAGGTTCATTCCTACAACTTAGATACCTAACCCGACGATAGTTTACCATAACTTTCTCCAAATCGTCACCCCAAGAAAATCACACAAACCACCATAGAAGTCCTGCATCTAGACTACAAAATCAGACCTCAAATTCCTTTATCCTATACTCTTGTATTATTATTGCTGCATTCTAGAGTATACAGAACCTAGTATCCTAGGCTCTAATACTAAACTGTAACGACCTGCTTATCTTATCATATAATAAAACATAATAAATAAATAGTCAACTCGAAACCCATGGGTAATGGGGACACCTGTTATACACAGCAGAACCTAGGCAGTAGTAAATGTAAATAATCATTCTCATAACCACCAAATATATACAATACCAGAGTTAACTATATTCCAAAACACTATATTTATATACAATCTCCCAAAAATACAAAAATATCACTAGGATCCCACACCAAAATCTCCTGATCCTAATTCAAACTTATCCTCCTAACGGGGTAGCACAACAGACTCAACGGCGACCTCGATCCTTCAGTCTTTCTGGGTTTCTTGAAAATAATTTAAGTTCGGGGGTAAGACACTTCTTAATAAGGGAAAATAAACTAAATACAATTGTGTGGCAATATGA
Source organism: Malania oleifera (assembly GCF_029873635.1). Classification (NCBI taxonomy): domain Eukaryota; kingdom Viridiplantae; phylum Streptophyta; class Magnoliopsida; order Santalales; family Ximeniaceae; genus Malania; species Malania oleifera. The sequence continues at coordinate 82,753,067 of NC_080422.1, read as the reverse complement.
ACATTTAATGCTATAATACATATACAGTACATTTCATATTCTGGAAAGCATTTATGATAACATATCTAAATAATCATAACATTCATAATTTCTAATAATTTAGACCAATTATAAAATGTATGATATAACTGATAATACTGAAATCTACCCAGGATGTATAACTAGTTAATGTCATGTATTACCCCCCCATGACAGGTTGTGTAGCCCGAAGGCGGGACCCAACAATGGTTGGCCGACCACTGCAGAGTCAAAAATATTTGTAAGTACGATGGGCCAGCCACACTCTGGTCCGGAGTGCCGGGTGGACATCTACAACCCTACATTGAAAGTCACATTGACTATTCATCTCCCACCCTCTTGTGGGGTGGTTAGCACAAGTCTGAACATAATAATCTGATCTGTATAGCTACGGTACCGTACTCCTCTAACTGAACTGAACTATCATCCGGGTTCTAATAATATATAATACATGATAATATACAGTTTAACATAAATAGATTGATAGCATTTTCTGTAATAACATAATACATACGGTCTTGCGCCGATTACTTTCTGATCTGTGACCTTGCGCCAAAATTATACATATACATATGACCTTGCGCTGAAATCATACATCATATATGGCCTTGCGCCAACTATCAATCACGGCCTTATGTCGAGCATTTCATACATATCATTCTGAATAAATAATTCATTTATCATGTATTTTGCAACATAATGTACTGCATCATTTCATAATTTCTGAAACATACTTTATTCATAAAATCACCGTATCATAATACTTCCCACATAAAATAATATTCATGCCACACATTGCTGTATAAAACTATTGACCCTATGGGTCATACCCTGTTTTGATTATGACAAATACTCAAGTATGAATGACTGCCAAGTTGATGTGCAGGTTTATCTTGGTAGTATCCTATGATGGCACTCGGAGACCCGGAGGAAAAAGAAGACTCTGAAGACCTTTGATATAATTTATTTGTTGTAATTTATATTCGAGTCTATAATATTTAAGTAGGAAAGGTCTGTAATAGTAAATAGGGCTTTGAATGTAATAATTGCATGCATCACTTGTATGGTTGAATACGTAAGCTCAAAATGAAAATGACCTTAGACAGACCTTAGGGAACACCTTTGGTCGACTAACACTAGACTTTTTCGGTGTCTTAATTTTGGACATAAATGACCTTAGGACACATACATTTGCACATATGTTTGTTAGGCACTTGAATAGGGTTTGTACGTTTCGAAACCGGACCGAAATGCACACTTGGTGCACTTTCGGTCGACCGGCCAACCGGCCAACTCAGTTCATTTTGCCTTAGTCGACCGAACCAGACCTGGGTCAACTATTGACCAAGGTCCTGGTCAACCGAACCAACCAGTTCAAAAAGGCCTAGTCGACCGAACCATAGAAAATTGAGAAATCGCTCTCTCCTAGTCGACCGAGCCTTAAGTTCAAAATTCTCCTGGTCGACCGAACCATATGAGACCTAGTCGACCGAAACATTTCTGGTCGACGAGACCTCTCGGGTTGCCCTGATTTTTACCGCAGTTAAATATTTTTATACAGGGTTAAAATGTTTTAAACATCATTAAACTTTCTTAATAATACCCAATAGGTCCCCAACGGTCATATTTTTTATTTTGCCTATATATATGAGATCATTTGTGAAAATGAAGTATGGATTAACCACTTTGATTAGGAGAAATTCTCTGAAATTTCCAAATCTTATAATACTCATATTTGAGCCTCCTACACTCATACTTACCTTCTCATACTGATTAAACCCTTTGTAAGTTGATTGAGTGTTAGTCTAAATAGGTTTGCTCTCCCACTTTTGATTGATTGATTCAATTTTTTACGAGAGTTAAACCTAAGTGTTCTTAGGGGGCTTTTGCTAATAAGCCTATCCTAAGAAGACTTGTTTAAGCTTATGAGTATTGCATTTGTGTTGCAATATCTTAGGAAGCTTGTATTTGTCTTTGGATTGCAAAATCATTTTCAAAACATACTCAAATATCTCGTGTGATTTATATTGATATATTTGTGAAAAGATATTTGTGTTTGTGATAGTGATCTTTGTTGCAATATTCACTCACTCATACATTATTTGCTGAATACAAAGATTACACATCTTTTGCAAACCAAGCATATACACATTTGATACTTGCATGCTTGAGATATCCTGTGGATTGAAATACTTGAGACTTGACATCTTTGTGTGAACTTATTTTCTGAATATCTTGTGATACAAAGATTGCTTCTTTGTCACTCTCACATACTCATTACACAGATAGAAAATACTTTTGAGAGTTGAACCATCTAGACCACATTGAGCTTACATATTGAATCATATTGTGGTGTATGTGATATTGTGCGTATTTGTGTACATATCTGCTTTACACGAAAGCATAATCACTGTACCAATTGATTATATACACATTTTTTGTATTTCCAGGCACGAGCCTGAAGAGGGAGACTAGTCCTGGAATAGTCCCGGATTGGCTTAGACCCAGTTAGGAAAGTTAGGTGCGTTGTCCTATTAAGGCGTGTAGGTTGAGGTCAACCCCGCTAATTGACCTAGTTAAGGTTGAGGTCAGACTTGTGTTAATTTGACCTAATTGTAAACGGTGCCGCTCCACCCTTGAGTGAGTTATTAATGGAATCCTCTGACTTGCGAGCTAGAGGCAGGGATGTAGGCACAGTTGGCCGAACCTCGATAACATATCGTGTGCCTTGTTTATATTTCTGTACTTTATATTTACCGCACATGTATGTTATGGTATGAATGATGTGTTTGATTTAATTTCCACATCATTTTTATCTATGCATTTGGAATTGCATAGAAAGACCCTAGGTTTGTGCAATAGATTGTAGGATTAGTTGAACCTAGGAAGAAAGTTTAAAATTCCAATTCACCCCCCCTCTTGGGAATACACCTTTTCTAACAAAAACCATACATTATATTCTAAAATCAGAATTTCCGGCATTTTAGACATATATGTACATTTCAACATAATAGCAGTATTTTCCCAAATATGCATTTTCTCCATAATGTACAAATATAATACATGATTTCTTGAAAATTAATTTGCTGATAAATAATAATAATTTGTATGAAAAATAACTGTTTTAGTTTGTTCCCTTACCTGATACTGAAAAGAAACCTCCTAAAATACCGATCCAACCCCCGCAAGGTTCCCTGTTTAACACCCCGAAAACAACAACTCTCAGAATTAAATTTTAGTATTTTTCCGTGAATAACATTTCCTATAACTATGGCAAGACCAAATTTTGCATAAAAAGTCTTACCTTAAACTGGGAATGAATTTCAATTCAATCCCACCGACAATCCGCTTTGGCAGACTTGGAGAGAACTTCCCCAGGAGCATCGTGGTGGCCTCAGATTGTCGATTCGGCAAATGATGGAGCCGAAATCGAAGAGAGAAGAGAGAGAAATCGTATAGGAGAGAGAGAGAGAGTATTTTTCTGATTTTTGCTGCATAAAAACCAAGTTTTAGGCTATTTATACTATAAGATTCGTCGATGAGCCACGTCACCTCGTCGACAAGGTCAAGAGGCAATTCATCAACGAACTCTCTCCTTTGTCAACGAAATTCAGAGTTGCCCAAAACCCCCTCTCAGTATCTTCTCATCGATGAAGCGCACCCTCGTCGACGAGCCCAAAGGGCAACGTCATCGACGAACGCTTCACTATTGCCTCCTTCTGTTGCTGTTTCCATTTTTTTTCCTCTCTCTCTATTATTTAAATACCATTATTCTTTGGGTAATTACACACATAATTCAAATAGTATGTGAATTTTTAGCAGTCGATCGTGCCTATGTTGTGGACAGGCTCCTAACAGTCAGGGTTAAGGAGACCGATCTAACTTTCAAAGTTTAGTTGACTTATCCTGGTCAGCCAGCCAGTGATAGGTCCCTCCTGCTGGCCGCACAACCCTGCCATGAAGGGTTAAATCATGACTTTCAGCTATCCATCCAAGGAAATTTTCTCAACTATTATATATATATATATATATATATCCAAATTTTGCTAAAACCGTAGATATAACTATGAATATTAGAAGTATAGTGAATAGTATATTCAGAAAAATAGTTATGTTAAGCAACATAGGTATAAGCAATATTGTGTATCATCTATACGTGTTTTTCTCAGACTTAATTATTTACAGTACTTTTAAATCATATTTTACAATTATGTAAACTCATCTGCCACACACTGGCAATAGCATATTTCGTTTTACTGAACGTTGTCTTATCCTAGTGATTTAACATTTTTCAAGTGATCCAACTAGGCGAGCAGATCAGGCTTGCAGATAGAGAGGACTATAGTACTGCCTTGTCTATTGGGCGTGTGTTTTTGGGAAGTCATTTTTGAGTAGTCCCTAGGTCCAGATGAGGGTATTTTGGGAATGGTTATGTTTGCATATTTTGAGAAAAATTCTGACACTCTGGTATTGTATATATTGATGTGGTTATATGTATTCTACTTTTCGCTGCATAAGTAGTTTATTGAGTTCCAGATTCCACGGTCCCTATCTGGTCCGTGATGATGGTTTGGTTTTTTTATATTAGAAGGTATCAGAGTAGTGGAATTTTACAGTTATATATATAAAGAAAAAAATGGCATAAAAAATCAAGTTGTTATGATGTGAGCCTAGGAAATGTTAAAAATAGTTGTAATTCAAGGGTTGAGTTAATTGAATTAGGGAAAATGTGATTTTAGGGTTTTGAGTTTCAAACATTGCGAACGTGGATTTAGGGATTTTAGCAGGCCTCTCAGTAAGCAGGTATGGGGAATAAATTATAATAGTTATTTTAGAAATTACCAGTCGAGTAAATATGTGAAAATGAAATTATGATATTTTCCCTGTGAGTAAGGGAAACCCAATTATGTTTATATACTGAATTGTGATGATATGAGATTTGAAATAATGAAAATGATGAATTGTGATATACCAATGTGTATTTTACTAGAAAGGGTTGGAATATGATATGTATCTACAGAAATGTTTTCTATGATAAACGAGGAAATAAGAAATATTGATATGTTTTATTGAGAAATGTTGAAATATGTGAAATGAGATATATATACTATTATGATAATAGAATGTGCACTGAAATGATGAGAATGAAATAGAAAATGATGAGAATTATTACTGATGTGATGAGATGAATGAATATACTAAAATGTGAATACTGAATTGTGAATATTGAAATTTGAATATGGAAATTTATGTTATTAAGTTGTATTGATGTCAGTGGGGGAGGTATGCTCAGTATGAAAATTTATGTTATGAAGTTTGTACTAATGACAATGAGGGATGTATGTTTAGTACGAAAATTGTGTTTTGAAGTTTGTACTGATGTCGGTGGGGGAGGTAGGCTCAGTACGGAAATTTATGTTATGAAGTTTGTACTGATGCTGGTGAGGGAGGTATGCTTAGTACGAAAATTGTGTTATGAAGTTTGTACTGATGTCGGTGGGGGAGGTATGCTCAGTACAGAAATTGTGTCTTGAAGTTTGTACTAATGCTAGTGGGGGAGGTATGCTTAGTACGGAAAGTAGGCGTTGAGAGTTGAAATTATGTGATCTGTTGTATTATGAAAAATACCTATATGTGGATTTACGTACATATGGACACTCATGAGTTAGCATGTGAAATGAATATATGGAATAAAAGAGCGTAAATTTAACTGCATAAATAATTAGGGTGAAGTAAAACTCTCCACCCAAGGGCTTACTGAGTAAGGTGAGTGCTCTGATAAGTATTAGTTGTAGCCGCACCTGAATTAATCGGGTAAGGTTACAAACAATATTAGAGTAGAGGAGCATTACATGTGTGTAATCTCACCTATCCTCGGGAACTTTCGTTGTTAAACATTTGTTGCATATGTATGAGTAAGAATAATGGTATCAAAGCTTATGAAAGTATGTTCCATATCTATATAATTATGAGTACATATCTGTATATTTTCTCAAATGACATAATCATTAAAATGAGTATATTATGATATAATTAAACTCATGTGCCACATACTGCAAATAATTTATTTCGTCTTACTTAGAGATGTCTCTCCCAAATATCTAAACATTTTAAGAAATCGTGACAAACGAGTAGGTAGAGCTCCGAGATAAAAGGGAGCAGGTACCCTGATAGATAGGGTGAGTGTTATGAGCTAGGAATATGTGATTCCCCTAGAGTATTTTGTTGATTTTTAGGAATATGTTTCTACGTGTATATATATATATAAATGGTTAGAACTCTGGTTATTTGTATTCAGGATGGTTAGTAAATATTGACTTCTGCTGTTAGGTTTGTTTGCATGAGATAGACTATTTACCTAGTACCCATTTTGGGTTGGATTATGTTGATATGGTATCAAAGAGTGCAACGTGGCAGTTGATTAATTATTGTTGATTTAAAAAAAATGATATGAAAATAGAGGCGTCATATTTGATTTTGGCTCATCGAAATGGTCGTAGCCAAATTAACATCGAGAGATCAATTGGGTGTTCGTCATGAGATCCTACGGTCTCCATTGGTGAGTTCGCCCTCATAGCTTCTCACACTTTTATTTATTACTTTTTTTCTTTGTTTATATTTTTTCTTATTAATGTTTCGGTGCCGGTTAAATGTTTTGTCGGCATCTGACATGATCGTAAGTTGTATTAACATTGGTCTTGACTAGACCTTAAATAGGTTACCTCCCTTTGAACTGGTTATTCTCCAAACCAGTTTGGGTCCCTTGAACCGATATGGAATTAGTTTAATTTGTTATTTTTATTACCAATAATTCACAATAAATCCAAAAAAATCAAGAAAAATTATAAAAATGTTTTCAAGCTAGTTTTCATTGCTTTCTCATCTTAAAATAATTCTTATGTCAAAAATGACAAAAATAAAAACGTGCTAAAAATTCAGAAAACTCAAAAAAAAAATTCTAAAAATATTTTTTGGATTTGATTTTCATTATTTTGCTTTAATTTTCCTTTTTCTATTTCAAAAAAAAATCGAAAAAATATGAAAAAACAAAAATTCAGAAAAATAGAGAAAAATTAGGAAAAATATTTTGAGACTTATTTTTGGCACTCTTTTCTATCCCGAATAAATCCCAAAACCTCCCAAAAATAGTATTTTCATACTTGGCAAAATCTTACGAGTTTCAAACTTTTGGGAGAGTATTTTTGTACTCTATTTTCTCGATTTTTTTATCCCGATGATTTTAAAAGAGAGGCATGAGTTCTTCGAAGCGCGGTCTGTCTTGGTTCTAAGGGAATATTTATATAATATTTTATTTTGTGCATTTCTTTATGTTTTTTGATAAGGAGTAATTTTCTAAGGCTCATTATATTTATTTTGGGATAATTTTTTATTAATCAGGTATCATTCGTAAGAATGGGCGTGCGACGGGTGCTAATACCTTCCCCTCGCGTAACCGAACTCTTGAACCCGACTCTGTTAACACAGACCAATTCTACCCTTACTTGGATAGTAATCAAGTGTTCTAACCACATATAAAAAGTTTAGTGGTGACTCCATACACTTTGTTTTCCACGAAAATCACATTTTTAAAATCCACACACTTCATCATCATTTTCAGTCGTCCCAAGTTCGCGTTCGAGAACATCGTGACACAAATAACTTCTCGCAACCCAAGCGTACTGGTCGACGAGTAGAAGGGATTTGTCGACGAGACAAAGAAGCCCACTCATTAACAAATCTATCCTCTTGTCGACAAGTCTCTTACTCTGGGATTTTTTGACTCTCGGTATCTACTCATCGACGAGCACAGGACACTCGTCGACAAGGCTTCTACTGCCAGCACAAAAAGACTAATCCCACATGTTTTCCTTCCTTTGTTTCTGATCCCACTAAGTATAAGATTCACAAACAAATATAACAATATCCACCTTGACATTTATACGCCCCTTGGGAGAACTTGAAAACATGACTGATTTCTCCACCTTGAACTTGAAACGCTCGGTTGAGACCATCTCCCTTCTAGTACTTGGAGACATGCACCAAGTCCAAGCAATGCCGCTTGAACTTGCTGATGGTAGCTTCAGCTTCTATCATCAACCTTGATATAATTATAGATGTAACACCCTAAGATTTCACCTTAAGCTTCCAATAAGACCTTCCCACAACAAGAGACACAAAAGCTGCTGCAAGTCTTATATCACCAAAGCACCCTGCATAGTCTTCAACAAAACTAACAACTGGCGGTCCACTCTATTGCCTGTTGAAACACTCCATTGCCCAATCATGGAAGACCTTTAACATATCCCAGACATCATAGCCCGTCCTTGGGTACCGAGCGGTAGACATTCCATATAGATTCTCCAAAGAACTCCCCTGAGATAGCAAACAAAAGTCTCCCTACAATTCCGTCCATAATGTAGTAACTTGAGAAAAAAATGTAAGATTAATTATAAATTAGTTAATTAATTAAAATTTATTTAACTAAGTTAATAAATTAATTAAACGTTATTTAATAGAATTAATTAAGTAAATAATATGATGGGTATATATATATATATATATATATAATGTTAGTATAAAATAATAAAGTATGTATTGTTTTAATGCCATTAAGTGGATTGGAATTCAATTTGGAAACCAATTGCAAAGCAATTGGAAATTTGAACCCTCTCAACCTCTCTGTCTCTCATGTATCTCTCAGATTTTTCTTTCTTTTCTCTCTAGTGTCTCACGCCTCCTCCATCCTCCTCCTCTCTTACGTCAATTTTCTTGACAAATATTTGGTCAATCGGAAAATGAAAGACACCGTTGGGTTCCTATCTCCGCCACCGACATTTCTATCAGAGCGGATTTGTCATAGGAGTGACATAGGTACCACTCATAGGGAAAGGTATACCTCCTCTCTTTCCCTAATTTCTCCTTAAATTTTCAGTTAAATCGATGATCGGGCACCACCATGGGGTCTTAATCTCGATTGTCGTCATTTTGGCCAAAGTATATTTTCAGTTTGGGGGTCTCCAAAGCGAGAGTGGGATTTAGGGAATTAAGAAAATTGGTTATTTTCGGGGGTTTAATTGTTATTTGAAATTTATGGGCCTAAGAAATGTTAAAATAGTATTTTATTTTGGGTTGATTTGATTAAATTAGGGTTATTGAATTAGGGTTCAGGTGAGCGCCGTAGGCATCGTTTTGGGGTCCCTACTAGTGTAGTTCAGGAAACCAGGTAAGCGGAATATATTAAACCAGGATTTTTGAGGAAATAACTGGTGAAAAATGGAAATTTTATGTGTATATATGTAGATGATTTTCACGTGAGTTTTGAAAAGCTGACCGTTTGAATTGTAAATTTCTGAGCCTAAAGCTATGATACGAGATATTATTTACAAAAATGGAAAGTTAAAACGACAGATTTTCTCAATAATTGTGTAAGAAATTAAATGTATATTTTTAGTATATCAATGATGAATGTGGGTTGACTTATTTTATAGTAAATGTATGAAATATGTTGTTAAATTGTGTGACATGAGTAAAATAAAGTTTCTATGTTGAACTATGATATATGTATAAGATGTTGGAAATACTGGAAATGTATTGAGAATTAAAATGTGATATGATTTATTCTGCATGCTTTTGAGAATGTTAAATTACAATGCATGGTTTGAGAACTCTGGTGGACCAGAATAGGCACAGTACTGCTGCGGGTATTTTTGGCAGCACTAGTGCACCCACACAGCTTAGAGAGAGTGTGGAGACGTGATGGTCGATTGTGCTGGGAAAGGTAGGGTCCCCCTGGAGTCTAGACCAGTATAGGAACAACCAATCAGATCTACAGACTATAGAATGTGGTTGATTTAACTCTAGTAGGCTGACTAGGGTTAAGTCCAGCCTTCAGGCTGCACAATCCGTTATGGGGTGGAAGCATGATAGTGATTTCTCCATCGATATAGAGAGTTCTAAACACATAATTGATAAATTAACCAATGATAATATGAGTACAGCAGATATGAGAATAACATATATGAGAACAACAGATATAAGAACAGCAAACAAGAATGATATAAAAATAGAATATGCGAAAGCAGACATGAATATAGAAATGAGAAATATAGAATATGAATGTGAATGTGATGAATAATACAGAGATAATAGCATACAGAATAATGTAGTAAAATATTATCAGTATTAAATATAGTAATATTATAAGTATTTGAGACGAGGTATACTCTCCGCCCGAGGGCTTGCTGAGAAAGGCAAGTGCTCTGATAGGTATCAGATATGGTTGTGGGTTACATAACATATTAGGGCAAAGGGAAGCTACTTGTATGGGTGGGTAAACTTCCTTATTCTCAGGAGCATTTGATGTTAAACATTTGTGTGAATGTTGTGAATAAGAGATAAATCATCCACCTGAGGGCTTACTGAGTAAGGTAAGTGCCTTGATATGCTTTAGTTGTGACCCTAGGTTGCTTAAGGTATCAGAGCAGAGGAGTGCTACTTGTATGGGTGGGTAATCACCCCAATCCTTGAGAACTCTCGTTGGTAAAATACCTTACATATGTTTGAGTAGGAACAGAGAATGATTTCATAAATGTGTTTTTATTTGAAAATGATGAATATATATGTTGTACACAAACCTCATGATAGCCCCACACTGTGTAGTGACCCAAAGAAAAATAGTATTTTAATAATAAAGAGGGAGGAAAATTGAAACAGGAACCGAAGGAGGCAGTAGACTTCGTTGACGACATCGCACTTTGGAGGTAATAATAATTTCAAGAAATTTCCAGGTCCTGTCGATGAATACAGGGTTCATCGACGAGGGTTCTTCAGGACCTCGTCGACGAGGGTTCTTCAGGACCTCGTCGACGAGGTTCCATCTCATCGACGAGAAGATACCAAGAAGGATTTTTGAGAAGTCTGAAATTCATCGACGAAGGTGCAAGTTCGTCAATGAACTTTCTACAAGACTCGTCGATGAGGTGACGTGGCTCGTCGACGAATCTCATAGTATAAATAGCCCTAAATTGATTTTAATCATAGAAATTTTCCGTAAACCCTCTCTCTCTCTCTACCCCTACGGCTCCTCCCTCTTCCTTCTTCGATTTCGGCCCCGTCAGTCACCGGATCAACGATCTGAGGCCACCACGACGCTCCTGGTGGAGTTCTCTGCAAGTCTATCAAAGTGGATCGTTGGTGGGACAAAGTTGGAATTCATCCCAAAACCAAGGTAAGATCTTTTATTCAATTTTTGACCTTTTGACAGTTGTAGAAAATGATGTAGGCCAAGAAATAATGACATTTTGTTTTGGCAAAAATTATTTTCAGGGTGCCGAGTAGGAAACCCTGTGGGTGTAGGACCCGTCTCAGTAGGGGGATTTTAGCAGGAATTAGGTGAGGGAAATATGCTATGCTAGGCAATTTTACTATGTTTCAGTATAAACTATACGTTTTTATCAGATGATTATTCACGATAGAAATTTATACAATTTATCATTTATGTATAATATGTTTAAAATTTCTATGTGGCTTGAGAATATGGGTATAGTAAAGAAATATGTTTTATAGTATTTTCAGGATATGATTTACAGAATATACAGCCGGTGGTTATGTTTTATAGTAATTACAGAATTCCATGATTGTACAGTTTTCAGTACCATGATTATACAGTTTCCAGCACCATGACTTACAGATTACAGTTCAGTTTAGAAACACAGTTGACACAGTTACAATTTATTTCATTGTCATGGTAAGTACAGTTATTTCAGAATCATGGTAAATAAGATAGTTGTATATAGAGATGTATCATATAGTATCATACAATGTTGGACTATACAGTTACAGAGCACGGTACCGTAGTTACATATAGTTTACAGAGTGCAACCACCTATTCAGATAATACGTGGTAGTAGGTCGATTGTATAGTGCCTTGACGTGGACAGGCTCCCCATCAGATATGAGTTGAGGAGGGCAGATCAGACCGAGGGAGTATAGTGGTTTACCCTAGTTGGCCAGCTAGGGTAGATCCCGCCTACGGGCCGCACAACCCTGTCATGAGGGGTTAAATCATGACACACAGTTATCCACAGGGAATTTTAGTTATTATTATGTATATACGGATTTATAGGGATAGAGAATATACTTATGTACATTAGAAGTATTTTGAGTAGAAACCTAAAATATAGATATGTTAAGCAACATGTAAATGGTGGTGGTTCCTATTACTTGTACTGTATTCACAAATCTAATTATACATGATTATATAGCCACATATTTTCCTAATATTGTAACTCAATTGCCACACACTAGCAATAGCATATTTTGTCTTACTGAGCGTTGGCTTATCCCAATTACTTTAACATTTTTCAGGTGATCTAGGTAGTTGAGCAGATCAGGCTCGCAGATAGAAGGGCCTCAGTATTGCCCTGATATTAGAGTGAGTAATATTGGTAGTTTTTTTGTATAGCCCTAGCTAGTTGAGGATATTTCTGGGGAACAGTTATATATGTATATTTTGGGAAACAATTTAGCACTCTGGTATTGTATATAATTACATATGGTTATGTTTATTTGATTTCTGCTTCTCGCTGCTTAGGTTAATGGTTAAATTTAATCCAGTATGGTATCATAGCATGTTAAATGTCATAGTATAAAAATAAAAATAGAAAAAAAAAACCCAGTTAAATTGTAGGTCGTTACACACTAATTTAATATATTCCATCCTTACTGAGATGTGTCTCACCCTATAGTTAAATTTTATCTTTTTCAGGACCTTCGCATGATCGAGCTTAGAGAGCTCGGGGCTGTTGCAGCGCTTTTGAGAGAGAGAGGGTATAGACTTTTGGATGTGTATATTTTTGGGTTTGTTTTTGTTTTCTGAGATGCATGATTCTAAATACTAACTGTTGGAAGATGATTTTGAGATGTGTTGTCCCGGATATGCGTCTAGAGGGGGCTAAATAGACATCTTTCACGGATATGCAACTCTTTCTATAATCACGTAGATTTCTTGACAAGAATAAGAGTATTATATCACAGTACATAAATAAAGCAAATAGCTATGACTGAATAACACAAGAGAGAAAGTGGTTCGGCACCGAGCCTACCTCCACGCCATGAGACCAGCTCAAGGATTCGCCAAGTCCACTATGTGATCCTCCTTCCGGCGGAGAAGCCTATACAAGCAACTGCTCACAATGAGCTCTTACAATGGTGCTTACCTAGAGTCACCTTACAATGGCTCACAAAGAGCCTTACAATACAAGGAATTTGAAGAGAAGTAAATACAATGTGAAATGCTCCTCTTTGAGCTGAATATCCCAATACAAACCTCACACTATTCCCTCTTTGTCAATGGAGTGTAAACAAAAGTAAGAGCAAGAGGGCAAGAAGGCACACAATGAAACCTTAGAATGAATGCACAATAAGTGTTCCCAACAACCAATATGCTTAACTACTTTGAAATGAATGCATAAGACCCATTGTAAAGGCTAAAGGGACGAGCTGAACATTGGAGAGCCGTTGGGCATTTATTGATATGAGACAAATTGAAAACTAGCCATTCTGGTGCATTAAATGTTGTTTGCAGCTTGATGTTCTTCGGTGAGGTCACGACTTTGTTGACGAGCCCCATCAGTCCCTTCGTTGAAGAAGCCCTGTATTCATCGATGAGTCATTGGTTCTAAATTTAGATAGGTCTCAGTTTCTTTTCGTCGATGAGTACCCTGTGTACATCGACGAACCTTGCATAGACTTCATCGTTGAGTCCCCCATATTCGTCGACGAAGGTGCTCTAAACCTTTTAGGCATTCTCGGTATATTCTCGTTGATGAGTACTCTGTGTACGTCGATGAGGTGTTGTGTTGTTCTCGTCAACGAATCCCCTGTATTCATGGACGAACCCTTTATTTACCTTCTAAATTCTTTCAAACTTTGGTTTTTGAAGTAAAAGGTTCTCATCTTTGTTTTATAAATGATCTTTAAGCTATTTTAAGATGTCTAGGGTTTAATAAAATATGTTTGAGGGTTATGGACATCTTGTGTAGTTTACTTGACTTGTTATGTATGTGTGAGACTGTGCTTGTGTTCTAGTGATCTAAATGCATATGTGATTTGCCCATCTATTTCTTGTACTTCTGAGCCGCACCATACACAAAGGATTACAATATCAATCTCTTTTACTCACACACACAACACAGAGCTTGTGCTTGCTACGCAGGATCCATAAACGCTTTGGTTGAGTTGCAAAGTTCCGGGTATGTCATATGTTGGACTTTGTTGTTGGTCATCTGCTCTTTGCTGGTTTGAGACTTGTTTAACTCTTATGCTTGCTTTGGAACTGTCCTATGCATATGAACTGGACTAGAGGAAAATTGTTAGTAACCTTAAACAACTGCCAATGGGTTGTTGTCATCAAAACAAGGCTGGAATGAAAGCCCTTAGCCACTAGGTCTAACATTCTCCCCCTTTTTGATGATAGAATCCATTAGTGTTCTTTTGAAAAATGCTCCCCCTCACTATATGTAAACATTGGAATTTTAACAATACCTCCCCCTTAATCTATGCACTTTGTGATAATCATTTTTAGTTTTTGAAAAGAGACTCAATTGAATTTTCGGCAACATATCGTTTGTAAATGAAGCATTTTCCGTGTTTTTAAGCCTGTGTGAATTTAATATCCTATACTTGGTAGTTCAATATATAGGCATTTCAGTATTCCACACAAACATATTTATCACAAGCATTTTAATATTTCACACAAACGTATTCATCACAAGTATTTCAGTACTTTGCATTCAACACAAGTCCATCCATGATTAATGTAAAACAATTTGCCTCAGAAAAATCAAAATAAATGCAAAGTTATTAGAACCTAAGTCATCATCATCACAACTACATCATCACTATATGTCTAACGACATCAGACTAGAAACGTCATTACTACATCCGAAACTAACATTATACAAATGGTCTTCATCTCCCCCTTTGCCATTATAAAAAAATAGGGGGGTGTATCACTGAGCACTAATTGTATGGGCGATCAAATTTTTCTAGGAGAGCGGCTAGGGAATCGTCGATGGAGTCGAAGGGGGCGCGATTGCTATTCTCCTTAAGTGTAAGGGCCGCATCGATGGAATCAAAGCGGGCACAGGTACGCAGATTGGATTGCGTCATGGCGAGTTGAATACCATCTAGTCACTCCAGTATAGGGTCAACTGCAGGGTCCTCATCCTCATCATCCTCATCCATGGCTGCCTTGACCTCACCAACTAGGGCCCGGCCCTGCTCATGGGTTTTGACCCACGTGTTGGTGTCGTCATCCTTTTTGAAGTGCATGCGACGTAGGGTGGCCTCTATATAGGTATCATTGGGCGTAGGTCGAATACAAGGCATCTCAACGCGAATGAGGATGAAATGATTAAAGAAGGTAGTGAGTAGACGATCGTAGGGGAGGCAACCCCGTTGCCATTTCAGACTTTCTTCCATGTTTTGAACAATAATTGTGGGCAAGTAGATGCCTCAACTGACCCATAGGTAAAACATGCTGAAAATGTCACCAAGGGTCACCCAATCTCGTCCACCAGTCCGAGGGTAAAAATTATAAGTGATCATGTGGTGGAGGACTTGAAACTCAACTGTGAGGTCCTTAGATTTTGGTCGGGCGACAAGAGGGATACGGGGGTTACCAATTATCATTTTTAGGGCTGCATGAGAGTCGAACTAGTTGTAACGCATGGGCCATGAGGCCTTGGGGAGGCCCCAGATAGGGTAGAGGCTGCAGCCGAGGACTTGGGAGAAAGTTTCTTCGGAGAGGCGAATGAGGGTTCCTTGTACGGTGGAGTATGTGGCAATTCCGCGATGGGATGGAACAAAATTAACGTAAAACTCATGGACTAGCTCCTCATAAACGAGAGCCCCCAGATCAAAGAGGGCATCGCATCCAATGGCTTGGATTTTGAATAACAATCTGGGGAAGTGAAGTTAAAGGAACATGGATGGCATGATCTTACCATGGATAATGTGTCACTTGGAGATATCATGGTGATAGTGATAGGCAGCCTATGCAGACACAAATCACGGATTAAAATCGGTGGGGGCTTGCCAGGGTTGGTCGGTGGGTGGATGGTGGGAAGACCCTTCGCTGGCCTCAGTTTGAAGAACTCGCCGTTTGGGGCGGGGAGCCATTTGAGGGAGAGAGGGAAACTCTGAGATGGCGGGCGAACTTGGCGTTGGTGGTGGAGTATGTGCGGTTGCATGCGGGTGTGAGGGAAGGAAGAAGATGGTAGGGCGAGCAGGATAGCAGGAGAGAGTTTGGTGTGAGGGAGGAAGGAATAGGGCTTCAGAGGGGCGACAGGATGGAGAGGGGTCAAATTTTTAGTGTTAGGGTTTGAAAAGGGTCGCGGTTGGCTAGCTAATATTTGAAGTGTCCCAACAGTTTTAGTCGATGAGGACCCTATGTTTGTCGACAAGGTTGTTAGACATTTCAACAACGAAACCCTTGTATTCGTCAACGAATACCTTATAATTCTCGGTGACAAATCCCCTACGTTCGTCGATGAAGCCAGTAAGAAAAACTAAGGTTCACCTAGCTTGAGCTTTAGAGAGGAGGAGGAGGGACAACCAGAAGATCCTAAGATAGATCCGTGGTAGTACACATGCCCAGGGCATGCTGGATTTTGTTGAATCTTTCTTCATTGAGAGGTTTTGTTAAGATATTAGCTAGATGATTTTTAGTAGGAACATAAACTAACTCAACATCCCCCTTTTGGACATGATCTCAGATAAACTGGTGTCGTATCTCAATATGTTTGGTCCCAGAGTGCAAGCACGGGTTTTTTGAGATGTTGATGGTACTAGTGTTATCACAATGAATTGGAGTACCCTTGATTAAAACTTTGAAATCCTTAAGTTGTTGCTTCATGTAAAAGGCTTGAGCACAACAACTCTCGGCTACAATGTATTCAGCCTCGGTGGTTAGGAGAGCAATAGAGGTTTGCTTTTTGCAAAACCATGACATAAGTGAATATCCTAGGAAGTGACATGTTCCACTAGTGCTTTTTCTATTGGTTTTGCAACCTCCATAGTCGGCATCTGAGTAGTTGGAGAGATCAAAGGGAGCATTCTTAGGATAAAAGAGTCCTAAGTCATGTGTTCCTGCTAAGTACTTAAAAATTCTCTTGACGTCATGAAGATGTGACTCTTTGGGACATGATTGGAATCTAGCTCATAAACACACATAGAACATGATATCGAGTCTGCTAGAAGTGATATACAACTAACTGTCAATCATCCCGCGTAAAGCTTTTGGTCAACATTCTTCCCTTTTCATCGGTGTCAAGTTTCGTTGTGATGCTCATAGGGGTTACTTTAGATTTGCCCATTTCAAGACCGAACTTCCTAAGCATGTCCTTAATGTATTTCGTTTGATTAATAAAAATTTCGTGTTTCATTTGTTTTATTTGCAACCCTAGGAAGAAGGTTAATTCACCTATCATACTCATCTCAAATGTTTTCTGCATGGTTTGGGCAAATTCTTGACACAAAGTCTCATTTGCAGCACCAAAAATGATATCATCTACATAAATTTGTATGACTAGCATATTCTTTTCTTTTTATTTTAAGAATAATGTAGTGTCAAATTTACCTCTTGTGAACCCATCTTCTAGGAGAAATTTGCTTAAACATTCATACCATGCTCTTGGTGCTTGCTTAAGTCCGTAAAGGGCTTTTTAGAGTTTGTATACATATTCGGGATGTGTGTGGCTCTCAAATCCTGGAGGTTGCTTGACATAGACTTCTTCATTTATGTATCCATTTAAAAACACACTTTTTACATCCATTTGAAATAGTTTAAAGTCTTTGTAGCAAACAAATGCAAGTAACATCCTAATAGCTTCTAGTCTTGTCACAGGGGCATAAGTTTCATCATAGTTAATACCCTCTTATTGGTTATACACTTAAGCCACTAATCTAGCTTTGTTTCTAACAATATTGCCATCTTCATCTTTCTTATTCCTAAACACCCATTTTGTGCCTATTATTGTAGTGTTTTTGGGCTTAAGAACTAAGTTCCATACTTTGTTTCTTTCAAACTGGTCTAGTTCTTCTTGCATGGCATTGATCCAATTTTCATCATTTTCAGCTTCCTCAAAATTCTTTGGTTCTAGATGGGATATGAAAGCTATATGGTTACATCCACTTCTTAAGTGAGATCTAGTGCTCACTCATTGGGATGAACTACCTATGATAAGGTCAATTGGGTGATTCCTAACAAATTTCCAAGCTCTAGGGAGTTCGTAATTTTCTTCTTCTGGTTTCCTAGATTTTGTCTGTTGTTATGCCGACTGGGACTGTAGGGATATGTAGAAGGTACTCAGAGACTGTCTAGTGGGTATTCAGGGGAGGTCTTTGTTAGCTAATCTTGTGATTTTAGACATGCATGGGTTTGAGGTAATCTTGGGTATGGATTGGCTGGCTTCACACTATGCCAGCATTGACTGCCATCAGAGAGTGGTAGTATTCAAACCTCCAGAGGCACAGGAGTACAGATTCGTGGGATCACGTGTGCGCATGCCACCTCAGTTACTGTCTGTTGTTCAGGCACCTAGATTGTTAGCAGAAGGCTATCAGGGATATTTAGCCTCTGTGAAGGCAATATCAAAAGGGGAGCTAAGGGTGGAGGATATCCTAGTGGTGAGGGATTTTCTTGATGTATTCCCCGAGGATTTGCTGGGACTACCTCCTGATCGTGCGGTAGAGTTCGTTATTGATCTGGTTCCAGGGACGGTGTAGATTTCGAAGGCGCCATATAGAATGGCACCAGCAGAGCTGAAAGAATTAAAAGAGTAGTTGCAGAAGCTGTTAGATAATGGATTTATTTGGCCCAGTGTGTCGCCCTGGGGAGCACCGTTTTTGTTTGTAAGGAAGAAGGATGGGTCGATGAGGTTGTGCATCGACTATCGAGAAATAAACAAATTGACAATCAAGAATAAACACCCGCTCCTGTGTATCGATGATTTGTTTAATCAGCTACAGGGGACACGGATCTTTTTGAAGATAGACTTACGCTCTGGGTACCATCAGGTGAAAGTCAGGGCGGAAGATGATTCAAAGACGACATTTAGAACACGGTATGGCCATTATGAATTTCTAGTTTTGCCGTTTGGTTTGACGAATGCTTCTGTAGTATTTATGGATTGGATGAACAAGGTTTTTCACCAGTATTTGGATCAGTTGGTGGTGGTATTTATTGATGACTAGTGTATTCGAAGATCCCAGAGGAGCATGAGGAGTATCTGAGTATAGTGTTTCGGGGTATTGCGAGAGAAGAAGTTATATGCGAAGCTCAAGAAGTGTGAGTTCTGGCTAGAATAGGTTACCTTCCTTGGACACGTTATATCCAGGGGTGGTATTTTTGTTGATCCGAGTAAGATTAAGGCAGTAGTAGACTGGGTACGACCAAAGAACGTGCACAAGATCAGGAGTTTTCTAGGATTGTCTAGGTACTACCGCAGGTTTGTTGAGGGCTTCTCTATACTGTTAGGCTCATTGACTAGATTGACCAAGAAAGGAGTGAAGTTTGAGTGGTCTGATGAATATGAACAGAGCTTCTAGGAATTGAAGCAACGACTCATCACTTCCCCTATGTTGACGATTTCTTCAGGAGAAGAGGGGTTCGTAATTTACAGTGATGCGTCCCATAAAGGGCTCGGATGTGTGTTGATGCAGCGAGGGAAAATGATAGCCTATGCCTCACAACAGTTGAAAGAATATGAGAGGAACTGCATTACCCATGATCTGGAATTGGCAGCGATGGTTTATGCGTTGAAGATTTGGAGGCACTATTTATACGGGGGTAGGTGTGAGATATTTACTGACCATAAGAGTTTAAAATATTTTTTCACGTGGAAGGAATTAAATTTAAGGCAAAGGAGATGGTTGCAACTAATAAAGGATTACGATTGCACTATCAGCTACCACCCAAGAAAGGCTAATGTGGTCGCTGATGCTTTGAGTCGAAAATCAGTGGGTTCATCTGTGTCTGCAATGGAGATTCAGCATTCGATCCAAATGGATCTAGAGAGGCTTAGTGTGGAGCCGGTAGAGGGCGATCACCAGGCATTCATTGCTGACTTAGTTTTGCAGCCGACTCTACTGGAGAGGATGATACAGATTTTGGAGGACATGCTGCGAGCATGTGTGCTGGACTTTGGAGGTCGTTGGATGCAATATTTGCCATTGGTTGAGTTTGCGTTTAACAACAGCTATTAGGCCAGCATTGGGATGGCACCGTATGAGGTGTTGTATGGAAGGAGGTGCCGATCCCCATTGTACTGGGATGAGATCAGGGAGAGACAGATATTGGGGTCAGAGTTGATACAACAGACTCAGGATAAAGTCAGACTCATCAGAGACAGGATCCAAACAGCATAGAGCCAGCAGAGAAGTTCTGCAAATACTCACCAACGAGAATTGGAATTTAACGCAGGAGACCACGGTGTTCCTTCCCCATAAGTGAGGGTAATTAATAAAATTGAGGTGTTTCTCTTTAAGGATGAAAAACTGATGAATAGCAAATTTCGATGATGAAATTTTTATAAGGAGGGGAGAATGTAATAACCCTAAAAAGAGACTATGTAAGTTTAGTGGGGTGATTCCCACAAAAAAAATTAATTAATTAATTAATTAATTAATCGGATTAAAAAAAAGAAAAAAATAATAATTAAAATTTATTTTATTTTTATTAATAAAATATATTATTATTAATTAAATTTATTATTATTATTATTATTATTATAACTTCCTTCGGGATCATTCTTGAAGGAAGGAAAGAATTTTGTTTCTTCCTTTGCAGGAAGTCTCTGCGCACCCCCCCCTCACAAGTTCTCTCTAAACTCTCTCTCTCTCTCTCTCTCTCTCTCTCTCTCTCTCTCTCTCCTCTTATTCTCTCTCCCTCTTTCCTCGATTTCATGACGAATTTTCGCCCGATCAAAAATTGGAAGATACCGCTGGACTCCATTCTCCGCTGCCCTCATTTCTATTTGAGCGGATCAGTGGTAGGAGCGTCATAGACATATCTCCTAGGGTAAGCCAATTTTCCCTTTTTCTTTAATTTCTTGCAAAATATAAGTCCAATCGACGAACGGACACCACCACGAGAATTTAGGGATGATTCTCTACAAGTCTAGCGAGACGGAATTCTCGTGAGATCGTCGTAGGCAAAACCCCAAATTTGGGGTACGAGTGTTATTAAAGGCCTTATTTTTAATTAATTAGTATTAATTTAGAAATGCTAAAATATTGAGCATTTGGGGTTAAAGTAGGATTTCTGAAATTTAGGGCCTGGGTGAGCACCGCCGCGGGTGTAATTTTGGGACCCGCAGGCAAAATTCAGAAAATTAAGTGGGGGTAAATGTTAGTATAAATGATAATTTTGGGTATATGGAGCATATGGAAGGTTAGATGGGTATTATTTTGGAGAAATAGATTAATTAATTTAGGAAAAATGTAAATTGCAGGAGTTGAATTTCGAGCGCCAAGGGCGTAGGAGTTGAGGTATTAACGAGACTCTCAGTAAGTTAGGTAAGGGGAATAAATTATAGCAGTGTTTTTTAGAATTACTATTTTAATTAATACGTGAAAATGAGTATATGATATTTTGTCTAAAAATTATTATGATATAAATATCAGAGAAATTGTGTGGCATTAGAGTAATTTTAAATTGTGTTATTTTGGAATGTGTAATTAATATTTTATGAATAATAGATGAAAACTGTGTGACATACGAGGTATGTTGAAAAATGTGAAACTTAATGATGTGTATTTTCTGAGAAAATAGTGAATGAGAATGATTGATGTGATATTTATACGTGAGTTGAAATTATTTACAAGAAAAATGAGTTTGTACAAATTACTGATATGAGTATTTTGAGAAATGTGGAAATACATGAAATATGATATATATTATTATGAGATAATGAAAGTGCACAGAAAATGATGAGAATATATATAATGAACTAAATTGAGATATACTGAAATATGATTGATGATATGTCAATACCACACAATAATTGCGGGTGGGTGGTATTCCTTTCCTACTGATGCCGTTGGGGAGGTATGCTCAATAGGGAGATTGTGTGTATAAAGTTCCTACTGATGCCGTTGGGGAGGTATGCTCAGTATGGAAATTGTGTTGTGAAGTTCCTACTGATGCCGTTGGGGAGGTATGCTCAGTATGGAAATTGTGTTATGAAGTTTCTACTAATGTCGTTGGGGAGGTATGCTCAGTATGGACATTGTGTGTGAAGTTCCTATTGATGTTGTTGGGGAGGTATGCTCAGTATGAAAATTGTGTGTGAAGTCCCTACTGATGTCGTTAGGGAGGTATGCTCAGTATGGAGACTATGTGTGTATGTGAAGTCCCTACTAATGTTGTTGGGGAGGTATGCTTAGTATGGAGACTCTGTGTGTGTGTGTGTGTGTGTGTGTGTGTGTGTGTGAAGTCCCTACTGATGCCATTGAGGAGGTATGCTCGGTATGGAGACTATATGTGTATGTGAAGTCCCTACTGATGTCGTAGTTGAGGTATGCTCAATATGGAGATTGTGTGTGTGTGTGTGAAGTTCCTACTGATGCCGTTGGGGAGGTATGCTCAGTATGGAGATTGTGTGTGTGTGAGAGATTCCTACTGATGCCGTTGGGGAGGTATGCTCAGTATGGAAATCGTGAATATGTTGAGAATGAGAATTATGTGATCTAATGCATTATGTAAAGTACATAAATGTGAATTTATGTATACATAGATATGTAATGAGTTAAAATGGGAAATGATTATGAGAAATGAAAGAGTGTGTGTTTTATAAAATAAATAATTGAGGCGAAGTAAAACTCTCTGCCTGAGAGCTTATTGAGTAAGGTGAGTGCCCTAATAGGTATCAAATGTAGCCATTCCTAGCTGTACAACGTATTAGGGCAGAGGGAAGCTACCTGTATGGGCGGGCAATCTTCCCTATTCTCAAGAACTTCACGGGTAATTATGTGTGTTGGAAATGAATAAACTTGAGAAATGGTTTTAAAGCTTATAAAAGTTTGTGTTGTATATTTATATGATTATTTGAATGTGAATATCAATGCATTTTCTCAAATGAAATGTTGTTTTGAAAAATAAAGCATGTTATAACTGAACTCATATGGCCACACTGTAAATAATTTATTCCTTCTTACTGAGATGTGTCTCACCCAAATTATCTAAATTTTTCAGGGAACATGGATAGGCCAGGTGATAGGGCTTCGTGATCATAGGGAACTGGAACCTTGATATACAGGGTGAGTTTGGACTAGGGAGGTGTGATTCCCTAGGGTTGTATTGTTTTGGGGTATAAGATAGTATTGTGTAAATATGTATGTTAGTACTTTGGATATTGTATTCTAGATGATATGATTATACTATCTTCCGCTGTTAGGTTTTATAAATAAAATCACTTTTTACCCGGTACCCAATACGGGTCGGGTCGTATGGATGGTAGTAGGGTTGTTGACGTGGCCGATTTATAAATGTTATTAAGGACGAGTGAGTATTTATTTATTATTTATGGATGTTGTCGATGATGTGTAATTTATTTATTATTGTTTGTGAAAAAAAATTGGTACAAAAATTGGGGCGCCCCAACCAAAGATACTAACTCAAGATATAATATGTAACTCTATGGCAATTCTCAACTTTTACAAGAATTCAAAGTATTTTTTTGTTAGCAGCCCTGTGTATGTGAATTTGATTCAATCCTTGTATTAATGGATTTGATTCAAGCCCTATAGATAATGAAATTGCTTTCTTAATATGATGCACAATTTAAACTTCAACACTCTTTCCAAAAGCTTGGACTTTAAATAAACTTTTACTTAAAGAGTCTTTGGATGTTAACCAATTAACGTACTCTCTTATGGTTTCTACAAATTATTACTCCCTTTCGGTTTCTGTAATCCCAAAAATAAATTAAACTTCAGTTTACTTAATTTCCAAACTATGTAGTATTTATGATTAAGAAATTAAATCATCTACGCAACATATAGGTAAGCTGAAAAATAAAGAAAGTAAGGGAAAGAGAAGGAGACCAAGGTTTTTGCGAGGTTCGACTTATCCCCAGTTTACATCTTCTCCTTAGGCAAACCACCTAAGGATTCCACTATACATGTTCCTTTTCAGGAGGAACAAAACCTTACACACTCTTTCAATAGGCTAGAGTAATCACCTCTCAAAGCAATACCCCACGCTTGGGAACTCCTTCAATAGGTTAGAGTAATCACCTCTCCAAGCGATACCCCACACTTGGTCAATGATCCAATAACCTGGAATCGTAAAAAACATTGCAAAAATACAAGATAATCGTTGGGTACAAGGACACTCTCTCAAAGAGCATATTAGTACAAATTCGCACTATGTACTTCAGAATTTAAATATCAAGATGAAATAAGATGAAGCTCAAGTATAAAATTCACCAATTCCTTCTCTAAATGAATATAAGCAGTAGGAACTCAGAGTAGGATGGATCAGCAACTCAAAAATTTAAAAAATCAGATTTTGCAATGAGTGAACAAGAGAGAGTAGCAAGATAGCTTTAAGCTAAAATAGATTTTTCAATTCTTTTGATCTTAGTGTGTTTTGATTTGTAACACCATGTATTTATAGACTTCTGAAAGTGTTTTCGTGATGCCCAAGTTTACTTGGAGTATCTTCCAAGTTTTTAGAAAATTTGGGGCACAAGCAACCTTAATTTGAAATTTAAAACATTTAAAATTTCTGATTGTTAACAATGTTCAGACGACTGAACTTTTGAGTTCAGTCTTCTGAAGTTCCTTAATGCTTTGAAAAATTGAACTGGACACAAGGTCAGACATCTGAAGGTGTTTTTCCCGTTCTATGTTTCAAAAATAAAATCTTCAGTCTGCTGAATTAAATCTTCAGACTTCTAAAGAAATTCTTCAGATGTATGAAGTAAAACTTCAGTTATCTGAGGTACTTCTTCAGACTTCTAAGGATTCTCCTCAGTCGTCTGGGCAGACCACTTTCAAAATTTTCATTTTACTTTTCTAAAATCCTTTTTGCTCTCTTGCTTTGATTTGTTATCAAACATTTTTCAAGTTTTGAAATAGGGTCTCTAAGTCAATATTTAACCTTAGAAAAGCTTCAAATATATTTCCATAAAATATTTAAAATATGAAGTACTTACATAAAGATTTCTTAAGACTTTGACATTCTAAGTGCTTGAGTCTTTATGCTTGTCTTTCTTTGGCTCTCTTGTCTTCAAGCTTTAAGCTTTTAGTAAGTTTTTCTTTAACATCCACACTCTCATGATCTTCAAGCTTTAATAGACATCATCTTTGAATTCATGCTTTAATGTTCTTTAAGCTTCGTTTGATCATCATTCTTTGGCGTATAAGCTGTAAATGATTATTGTGAGTAATTATCCTTGTATTAATATACTTGAATCCTAAAATATCATTACTCAACCAAATATTTTAAGTTTCTCTTGTTTGTTATCATCAAAATAAGATCTTAAACCTTATAAGCCCAATAGGTGCAAAAGATAAAACTGTCACGCCCCGAACCCATAGGTGGGTCCCAGGTGTGAATTTAAGTAACCTAACCTGTCTCTGTATCAATTAAAACACACATGATACAACATGCAAAGAGGGTCCAACCGCGTGGGGTGAACGGATGCCCTATATACATACATACATACGTCCATACTCATCAAAATACGTAGCGGAATACGGTCTTTTATACATAACTAGTATCATACCAGAGTCTATACAAGTTAGGATATACCTTCCTATATACAAAACATACCCCAGGTGTCTACAAAAACCATCCCGACAACCTGGATACCAAAACTCGTACCTAACAAGTACTAGCAGTAGCTAAACAACACCCCTCGCTTCCGGACGCTAGGATGCTAGTTTCGGCTACCTGAAGGGCTTGAAAAACATTTGTATATATTCGAGGTAAGACACCTCTCAGTAAGGGAGAAAACATGCTATATCAGTGTGTGGCATACCAGTATCATTTTACATACTTCATAACACTATACATACGATACAGTTGAAACAATTCGTACAGTTTAAAAACAGATCCATACAGTTCTAGTATTTTCACAAAAACCATTCTAGTTTATACGATATCCAAAACATACATACATACATACATATGGTCAGTGTCGTCACACCAGTTTCGCAACTACACAAGGTCACCTCATCTCACAACGATTACATTGCTACCTACGCAACTACGCTGCGACGATCAAGGCCCAATAGTGAATCCATTGCTTCAAACGCAACTACACAAGGTCACCTAGTCTCATAGCGATTACATTACTACATATGCAACTACGAAGATCTACAACTCAAGCTCAATAGTGAATCCATTGCTACATATGCAACTACAAAAGGTCACCTAGTCTCACCTCGATTACATTGCCATATGTACAACTACGCTGTGACGACCTAAACCCACTGTGAATCCATTGCTACATACGGTGTAGATCACACCCACCGGTGACCAGCCGGAACATACTAGTGATATTTCACACCCCAGATATTGAGCCAGCTACTTTCGCCACGGTAACTACCCGATACCTGACTGTTTTACAAATCCCTGGAATCATTTTGGAACTCACGTTCCTATACATTTCAGCGTACGGTAATTAGCCGCCTCATAGCTATTTTACATATACCTAAAACAATTTCATACAACCATACATACCACACTTATTTGGTTTACGGCAAATCATATCATTACAATTTCAAGTATACAGTTTATGCAAATATGGATTACGGTCACCTCATTAATATAGTTTAAATAAGACGAACGGTTTTCCAAACAAAGTAGAGATGATACCCGAAATCCCCAATTTTTCCAAAAACTGTAACCCAAAAATCCCGCATTTTTACCTGATAGATTTTCCCAAATAAGTAGTTAAAACATATAAATGATCATAGCCTACAGGCTTACCGATCCTGATTTTGAAAATGGACTGATATAAACAGAATCTCCTTACCTTAACCCGAAATCCAACTATGAACTCTACGATCCTCAAAACTACGAACTGAGACTCTGAAAACTACAAACCACAGTACAATACAGGCTTACAATCCATACTACTACACATATACTGAATTAGAAATGAAAACCGAGTCTTACCTCGATTTTAGCCCGAAACCCGAAATCCTCCGAAATAAGATTCTGATCTACTAGAAACATAGAGAATCCTTCACCGATCCTTGTAGTAACCTTGGATTTACGATTCCAGCAACAAACGGCAAAGCAATCGAGGAGAGAGAGAGAGCTTCGAATCTTAGAGAGAGAGAGAGAGAGAGAGAGAGAGAGAGAGAGAGAGAGAGAGAGAGAGAGAGAGAGAGAGAGAGAGAGAATTTCAAAACTTAGGAGCTAAGCAACTCCAAAATATCCCTTTATAGGCCTTTGACCTGAGGGGATTTCGTCGACGAAGTGGTGCCTTCGTCGACGAAATGTCAGGGATTTCGTCGTTGAATCGGAGATTTCATCGACGAATCCTAATATTTCCAATTTTCGCCTCTTGGCTTTTTTTCGTCGACGAACCTCTGAATTTCGTCAACGAGTTTTTCACTAGCTTCGTCGACGAAGTCTGTACAATTTCCACTTTTACCCCTCTTTTACAAAATAAACTCATATATCACGGTTCGGTTTCTTACAAAAACTCCTAAAAGGAGAAAATTGAAATCTGTAAATGCTCAATAAGAGGTTACAGAGGTGGATAATCCATTCGACATTCACAAACCCGTTTCTTTTGAAAATGAAATCCCTATTATGGAACCTTCTGAAGAGGAATATCCTAAAGAGACATCCCTTGAAAAGGGACATATACCTGGAAATAATAATAAGATATTAATTCATTACATATGATAAATGTGAGATATAAATAAAGTTGTTGTCAATAGCACATTTGCATATGTAGTAGCTACTGACATTACCAGAAGTAATGATGACATTACCAGAAGTAATGAGGATTTTGAACCTAAATTTGTTAATTAATGTTGATATAGAAGTGATTGGTCATAATAGAAAAAGACTATTACATTATAATTAAACTCTCTATCAAAAAAAGAGAAGTTTTTGGACCTATAGTCTAGACACCAAAAGATGTCCAACCCGTTGGATACAAATGAGTATTTTTGCGCAAGCGAAATGAAAATAATGAAATTACTTGATATAAAACAAGACTTTTGACACAAGGTTTCTCGCATAAACCCAAAATTTATTATGAGGATACATATTCTCTCGTAATGGATGGAATCACTTTCAAATTCTTAATTGGGCTAGACTCGCTAAATGAATGAGCATGAGTCTTATGGACGTAGTAACAATATACCTATATGGATAATTGGATAATGAAATTTATATGAAAATCCATGAAAGATTTAAATTTCCTGAAGCAAAACCCATAAATTAATATTCAATTAAACTCCAACGTTCTTTATATGGATTAAAGCAATCTGGACGTATGTGGTACAATCGATTATGTGAGTACCTTGTGAAGGAAGGTTTCATAAATGATCCAATTTGTCTATGCATTTTTATTAAAAGATCAGAATCTGGATTTCTTATAATTGTTATTTATATTGATGATTTGAATTTAGTTGAGACTCATGAAGAGCTCACTAAAGCTGCTAATTATTTAATGGTGGAAATTGAGATGAAAGATTTAGGAAAGACAAAATATTGTCTTGGCCTATAGGTTAAACATGTAAATGGTGGAATTCTTATTCATCAATTTAAATATACCGAAAAAGGTATTAAGACAATTTTATATGGACAAAGTTCATCCTTTGGGATATCCAATGATGGTGCGATCACTTGATGTTAAGAAGGTTCTATTTCGACCTCAAAATGAGAGGGGGGGGGAATTACTTAGTTTTGAAGTACCATATTTAAGTACTATCGGCTCTTTGATGTATCTAGTCAATTATACAAGACCCAACATTGCATTTGATGTAAATCTACTAGTAATATATAGCTCTGCTCCTACACAACAATACTGGAATGGAATTAAGCATATTTAATGCTACTCGAGAGTAAAACAGGCGATTATAACAACATCCTTCAATCATTCTGAAATACTAACTATCCATGGAGCTAATAGAGAATGTTCGTGGCTCAAATAAATGATTTCTCATATCCAAGCAAATTGTGGTCTTCAATCATCAAGGATATTCCAAGAATTTTTATATGAAGACAATGTTGCATGTATATCTCAACTGAGAGGAAGATACATAAAAGGTGACAGAACGAAACTTATCCCTCCAAAATTCTTCTATACCCATGAACTTCAAAATAATGGTAATATAGATGTTCAATATATCCAATCAAGTGATAATCTGAAATATTTATTCACCAAAGCTCTACCTAATACAACATTCAAGAAATTGGTTCATCTTATCGGAATGATGCATCTTAAAGATCTTAACAAAAGAAGTTAATATATGAGTGACAGTCAAGGGGGAGTGTTACGAATAATTGTTAGTGATTGTCCCCCTCCATGCACTCGTCTCTTGATGTTCTCCATATCCATTATTTGTTATGAATATTTGTTAGTGACTGTCTCTCTCTATGCATCCATCTTACCTGCTCCCATTCGCATGTCTCCTTTTTCTCCTCCAGCTCATTAAAGTCTCCCTCACTCACCCATCATCATCCACCTGCCCCATTAAATATAAGAAACCTTATCATCAACTACTCCTCCCATGACTATATAAGGATGAATAGATGATGGAGAAGGGGTGCGAAAAGAAAAGAAGAGAAAGTAGGGAAATAAGAAAGAAGGCAGAGAAGATAAAAAGGAGACGAAGAGGAGAGATATAAAAGAACGTGGGAGAGATATTTTTGTATAAGGTCAGATCTATATCATATTGTAATTCTTCCAAAATAGTGAAACTTTGGTCCCAACCGTCCGTGGAGTAGGCATATCCAAACCACATAAAATTTTTATCGCATCTCTATTTATTTATTTTTCTAGTTATTTTTCTGCATCTTTCATGACAATGACAAAATAATATTAATTATTTTAAGAATAATAATTAGTATAAAAATAAAATTTAATAATAGAAATAATAAAAAAATAATAAAACTAATGCATGGAAGCCGTGTCCGCATTCCGGACTCTGTGAGCCAGCGGGGACCGTGGATGGTAAGAGTTTTCTGTGAGCCAGCGGGAACCGTAGATGATAATGAAGATGTGTCCTGGGAGTCGAGTTAGCCGAACATCCAACTGATGCACGGAAGTCGTGTCCGCATTCCGTACTTTGCTTGATTAGTGAGACCTAAGGGGAGGACGCTGATCCGTAGGTTTGGTGCCGCATTAGGGGTCCAAAGGACTTCTTGGTGGTTAAAGTTCCTATGTAATAAAAAAAAAAATATTGAAAAAAAATTGAAACTAAATTCTTGCCACCATTTTATATTATTAACTAAATACAATATATTACCAAAAAAATTACGTTCTAGATTTCATTCCGTCAATCGGCTTCTATCCCGAGTTTTTTCCCATTTTATTATTATCGATAAATAAAATATTAAATAATACTCTGAATGGGAAAAAAATTCCCAAACTAATGCTTACGTAATCTCGCAACTTGATGCTGCGAGATTTAAATTGATGGTCACTAAGAAGATGACGTGTGGCAAGTAGAAGACCAAATCTCGCAGCTCTAAGCTGCGAGATTTAAAGAAAGTAGCCACTGGAGGGCTGACATGTGGCAGGATGCAAATCTCGCAGCTCGGAGCTGCGAGATTTAGGGTGAGCCGTGAAGATCTGCGCGCTGGACGCCTGCAATCCCACCGTCGGTCGTTGCGTCCTCCGTCGCCCTCCATCGTTGCGTCCTCTGATGCCACCCTCGGCCGCCACCTCGTCGAAATCGGCGTCAACGACGTCTTCTCCGTCCCCGGCAACTTCAACCTCACCCTCTTCGGCCACCTCATCGCCGAGCCCGGCCTCAACCTCCGTCGTTGCATCCTCCGATGCCACCCTCGGCCGCCACCTCGTCGAAATCGGCGTCAACGACGTCTTCTCCGTCCCCGGCAACTTCAACCTCACCCTCTTCGGCCACCTCATCGTCGAGCCCAGCCTCAACCTCTCGGCAACTCGCAGCAACAGTAGCCGCCGCTGCCGCTGCCGCTCTCTGCTCCACTCGCCCAGCCTCCCTGCAACACCTCTTGAAGCAGAACTAGTCCTCGCCGCCACCGTCGCCAACACCCCTTGCCGCCGTCGTCGCTCACCATCCTTGTCGGCAGCATCTAGTCCTGTTTAAATCTCGCAGCTCCAAGCTGCGAGATTTTCTTCCTTTATGCGCCACATGTTAACTTCCCATTGGCTATTCCCCTTGCCACACGTCGTGTTTCCAGCGGTCGATAACTTTAAATCTCGCAGCATCAAGCTGCGAGATTACGTAAGCATTACTTTAGGAAATTTTTTCCCAATCAAAGTATTATTTAATATTTTATATATTTTTAATAATAAAATGGGAAAAAACTCCTTCTATCCCACTTCCAGTAATTATATTACAAAGATAAATTTCATTTATACTTATTCTATTCCGATTTGTTTCCAACTTCAATTTAATTGCGTAAACAAACTGAGGGATAATTCTGAACCAACGCGACCTTAGAGAGAACAACAGAGGCCATATCTGCTGCAGAAGAATTCTGTGTCATCCAGTTTTCAGCACAAGCATTGTTAATTGCGATGCCTTCAGGAAGAACACGAGCACGGTTGAATTCGCAAACATGGTTTCTTCATCACCACTTCAATATCAGGGATTATTAGAGCCCTCTCAGGCTACGGTGAGTGCCACTCCATAATTTTGTGTTTTCGCACATGCACGTCTTATCATTTGGATGGAGCTCTCTACACTCCCCTTGAATCTTCTCGCTTCTCCTCCTTCTACTTCTTCTTCTTCATTTGTCAACTTCTCTTCCCATTCTCTGCGCTTTCTGGTTCTTCAGCGCCGAACCAACTGTTCGAACTCTTTCAGAACTCTCAAAATTAAACCCTGTCGTTGTTGTCACGCGACCCAAGTCGAAGCTCTACAAACCGAACCAGCCAAGGTAGTCCACGAGTTCACAAGGAAGAAGAGAAAGCCCAGACCAAGCTTCTCCGAGCAAATTCGAGACAAATGGTCTCGTAAAATCGTATCTCCGAGAGATAAATTTCCGTGGCAGATGGAAAAACTGCAAGAGAAGGTAGAACAGGAAGAAGTTGAATGCAATCAGTCTTCTGGGGTTCTCGTCTTCGAGTCTGAAGGTCACGGGAACTCGTCATCGGCTGAGCCGATGAGTTTTACCCTTGCGAATCGTCCAGTTAGAGCTCCTTGGGATCATGGAGGTAAAACCCAAAAACCCCAGTTTGATTCTGAAATTAAAATTCCGCAAAATGGCCACGAACAAGGCAGGGGTACTGGTGGTTTTTTGGTGGAATCTGACAACAACGATAGGGAGTATGATTATAATGATAAAGTTAAGACAGAAATTAAAGATGACACAACCCCAATTGGATTATACACAAGCAAGCCGAGGTCAGATTTTAGTGTTGTTAGTGATGTTTCTTTGGCTGATAGTAGCGGCATTAAAAGGGTACTTGATTATAATGATGAAGTTAAGAAAGATATTAAAATTGGTACCACCCCAGTTGGGTTCTTGGAAAACAAGCAGACTTCAGATTTTGGGGATGCTAATGGGGTTAATTTGACTGATATATTTGATCGTGACATTGGTTTGGTTGATCTACAGTTGAAGGGGACAGTTTTGGAGTCAAGGGGAGAGGTTCGGGGGAAGAGGAGCAATACGAAGTTAGCTGAGAGTACAATCCCTGACCACGAACTGCAGAGGCTTAGAAATGTTTCTTTGAGAATGTTAGAGAGAACAAAGGTTGGATCCGCTGGCATTACACAAGCATTGGTGGATTCTATACATGAGAAGTGGAAGGTGGATGAAGTGGTGAAACTGAAATTTGAAGGGCCTTCTGCCGTTAACATGAAAAGGATCCATGAGAATTTAGAGGTCGGTGTTTCTACATTATTTCATTGAAAAGAATTACACAAAATCAGACCATGTTTTATGTATTTAAATTTGAACATTTCTATGACTAGGAAGCTTCAGATGACTTAATATAGTTACATGCATTTTAAGTGAATTGGAGGATGGCTGAAATAATCAAAGGTGGATTCTGAACTTTGATTTTGAATACTATTAATCATGGAATTAGTTTCTCACTTTGTTATTTGTTATATTCTATGATTTTTTCTTTTTCTTTTTCTTTATTATCCATTTCTGTCCATCTTATTCTATTGGTTATTTACCTAGTTGATTATGCAAGCTTCTTTACTTGAATTATATGTTGAACTCTATCAGCGCAGAACTGGAGGTTTGGTTATATGGAGATCTGGCAGTTCAGTGGTGCTGTACAGGGGAATGTCCTATGAGCTTCATTGTGTAAAACAATATGCAAAACAAAGTCAAGCTTACATGGATATTTCACAACCTTCAAGAGATTTGGAGAGTGATGCTAATTGGAGGACAGGAGTGGAAGACTTCGTCAGTGCCAAAGAATCACCCGTCTCTGCTTTTGTGGGATATACAAAGCAACCACCTGAAGAACTTGTGGATATAGTTGAGTTCAATCAATTGCTAGATGATTTGGGTCCAAGGTTTAAAGATTGGTCTGGTCGTGACCCAGTGCCTATTGATGCGGATTTGCTTCCTTATATGGTTCCTGGATATAAACCACCATTTAGACTTCTCCCTTACAGGGTGAGACATTGTGTAGGAAACAAGCAGATGACACGCTATCGTAGGCTTGCAAGAAGAATGCCTCCACATTTTGCCCTGGGTATGTTGGATATATATATACACTAAATGATTGTGTTTACTTCACAATATCATCTGCTCTATGAGGCTTCCTTTTCACTCAAATGTCATAGGAAGGAACAAAGAACTCCAAGGTCTGGCTGTGGCTATGGTTAAGTTATGGGAAAAAAGTGCCATTGCGAAGATAGCCATCAAACGCGGTGTGCTGAATACTTGTAATGAGAGGATGGCAGAAGAAATCAAGGTGAGAGATATTACAAACTCACCCTCTTCTTATAGTAATACTGTTCTAATAGAAACTGAAAATCAGGTATGGTGGTTGAAAGCCTGAAATAGTTACTTCACTATGGCAGGTTACAGATACAGTTGCCCATTTGACTATTTTTTGGTTGGTGTGGGGGGGTGGAGAGGGGGATGCGTTGTGGTGCTTTTGGTTTAAGTCTGCGTCATGTCCCTTAATTTGCTTAGCTTGTTGACTTGTGTTCCTAATGATGCTTGTTGCTTAAGTATTTTCATTGCCAGGGATTCGTACACTCGTACAATTATTTTATTTCTATTTGTGGTGATGGTCATCCAGTGCTCTGTGTTCTAGCTGCCTTTTTCATGATTAGCTGTTTATGTGACATCTTGGGTATGAATGCATTTTCTTGCTTATGATCACTTTGTC
The DNA here is from genome assembly GCF_029873635.1 of Malania oleifera. NCBI lineage: Eukaryota > Viridiplantae > Streptophyta > Magnoliopsida > Santalales > Ximeniaceae > Malania > Malania oleifera. Next base: position 82,718,496 of record NC_080422.1, on the reverse strand, counting down.
TCATTATTGCAGAAATTGACAGGGGGGACGCTACTCTCTAGAAACAAAGATTATATTGTCTTTTATAGGGGCAATGACTTTTTGCCACCTGCTATTACAGAGACATTGAAAGAGAGGCAGAAACTAACTGATCTCCTACAAGATGAGGAAGAGCTAGCACGGAAGAAGGCCTCAGCTTTGTCTGAATCAAATTCCAAAAACACCAAGGGCCTTTTAGTAGCTGGCACCTTTGCTGAAACTATGGCTGCTGCATCTCGCTGGGGAAACCAGCTGAGCAGCGAAGAAATAGAGAAAATGAGGAGAGATTCCTCTTTGGCTAGACATGCTTCACTTGTCAGATATATGGAGAAGAAGCTTGATTTAGTAAGTTAGGCAAATGCATTAAATTTGACTTGTACACTGATGATTTTGGAACATATAAACTTTCTCAGATATTCCGATTAAATAAATATTTACACTTGATGGTCAGGCAAAGAGGAAGATCAGAAAGGCGGAAAAGGCTTTAGCAAAAGTGCAGGAGTGTCTAGAACCAGCAGAGCTCCCGACAGATCTGGAAATGATTACTGATGAGGAGAGATTTTTATTTCGCAAAATTGGGTTGAGTATGAAACCCTATTTGCCTCTGGGTAAGCACTGCTGCTTTAGTCGTGGCTTGATGGTTCTAAGTGGAATTGTTAAATAGGTGTACTGTATCTGTTTTAGGGAGGCGAGGAGTTTATGATGGGGTTGTAGAAAATATGCACCTGCACTGGAAGTTCCGGGAAGTGGTCAAGATACTAGTCAAGAGAAAAAATTTCGCACAAGTTAAGCATATTGCTATTTCTCTTGAGGCAGAGAGTGGTGGAGTGCTAGTTTCTTTAGATAAGACTATCAAAGGTTATGTTATTATTATCTATCGGGGGAAGAATTATCAACGTCCTCTTGCATTGAGGCCTAAGAATCTATTAACAAAAAGACAGGCATTTGCTCAGTCAGTTGAACTCCAGAGACGTGAGGTAATATTATGATAAAATCTTGTATATCTCAAATAATATCAATAATCTGGTTTGATATAGATGATTTACCAAGTTTATATTTAATTTTTACAGGCATTGAAGCATCATATCTTGGACTTGCAGGAAAGAATTGACTTACTGAAGTCTGACCTTGTATGATATCTTTCTTGGCAGTTATGACTTAATAATTGTGATTATAACATGGATATCTTAGTGGAAAACTAACATTTCCTCAAATATTTTCTATCTTTTTTGGCTGGTTTTCAGGAAGAAATGGCAACTGTCAAAGAGATTGATGAAAAAACCTTTTATTCAAGAATGAATGATGCTTCTTCTTCTGATGATGACACTGTTGATGTAGGTGATGTTTTAATTTTTCTCTCTCTCTCTCTCTCTCTCACACACACGCACACACACACACACACTAGTAGAGACTTGTGTTATGCTATATATATATACTAGTAGAGACTTGTGTCATGCACGTGATATTTTTTCAATGCATAATTTCTGTAACTTCTTCTTATTGTGATTATTTTTATTAAAGAATTTACAATTTAAAAATAGAAATATTAGTTATAAACATAATAATAATTTTTTTTATTCCATCATTTTGCATCAATTCTAGAGCTGCAAACGAGCCAAGGTGACCTTCAATGTGTTCAGGCTCGCTCAATAGACTAAAAGCTTTGCTCAGGCTCAGGCTCAGGCTCAGGCTCGGGCTCGGGCTTGGAATCGGATCATAGCGAGCTCAAAAATTTAGGCTCAAGCTCGGCTCAAAAATTAAATACAAGCTCGGGCCCAAGCTTGGGTTCGGCTCATTTCAACTTCCCAAGAGCAAGTGGGTTTTACTAAAGTAGATAAAGCCCAAAGTTGCTGCCCTTTAACGAGGTCATTTAACAGGGCAAGGTGGTCTTTTATAAGGAGGGATGGGCTCTCAAAGTTTGGATGAAGCTGATGTGGGACAAATGCAAGGGAATTCATTTCTTTCGTTTATTCTCCTCTTCTTCTTTCGATTGTTTACAAATTTCTCAACAACCAAATGGGGACAAAGTCCAAATATATATACACAAAAATAGTACCTCCATGAGCTTTGTAGCATAGTTCGATACGCCATCGCCAATTGGAGATGAGGATCACCATATCCTTGGTCGATCCTGTGTTGAGACTTGACTTTCCTAGAACTCTAATGCCCAGTAGAAGTTCATCGCAGTAGATCCAAACAATAATACCAAAATCCAAACAATAACTCCAAAATCATAACTAAAGTGAACTGCATAGACTGGAAGCATTGTAATTCAAGTTCAGATTGGGGATATTTTCTTGAAAAAATTCTTGGATTTTGGGTCCAAATTCTCTTGAGAAAAGGAGTGACTGAGTGAGTTTCTTTGGTGACATGAGCATGTTGCTGTTGCGTAAGTGCACTGAGGGGTTTCGGCCGGCAAACTCTCTGGTGTTGTATCTGCGAGATGTATCCAATGTTGGAAGATGGAACAAGATTGTTGGAGCGACGTGTTTTGCCGGTGAGGGACTTGATGTCGCTGGAGACTTCGAGCTTGTTTGTGGACATGAGCACGAGTCTCACACAGTACTCTATGGCTGCACCAAACTGCTGCCTTCTGAAGAAATCAGATCCCTCTTCTCCCTTGTCCTATGTTGTCTGGGAAAGAAGGAAATACTCCTCATCCATGTTTATAAATGAATTTCATCTCCTTGTTTAGAAAATGGTTTAAATAAGTTCACAACTTATTTGAAGAAGCCCACCCTAATTAATTTAAGCTTACTAAATGTTTGAATGACTGTGCCTAATGGTTTTAATTCAAGCTTATTATTGAGCCTAACCGAGTTGCTCACAAGCCGAAATGAGTAAAGCCTATCTATGTTCAAGCTTGGCTTGTTTATTAAACTAGCTTAAAAATTGGACTTGAGAATCATTCATTTATATTATAAATAAGCCCAAATGAGCTCTTACTGAGCCAAGCTCCCAAGCCGCTCACAAGTGGCTTGGTTCATTTGCAGCCCTAATCAAGATCCATCTACTTAATTGAGTTAGACTAACTCATTTCTAAATGAATAATTAAAAAAGTGTGTCATTACATTGCCAACAAACACAGCATGAGTGCTCATATGATGCATGAGATTATGAATAAAATGTAAGATCTTAAAACAAGATAATTCGATAGTGGGACAGTTAACTAAAATGACCATTCAGTTGATTCTTATTCGTGCCAACCCACGCTATTAACATGTGCAACTCTAATCATGCTGAAATCTTGACAGTGCCTCCTTTTTTTACCTTCACATTTCACATTTTAATGAACCGTCTATTTTCAAATTCAAAATTCATCACTCAATACCAACTCCCGACCAATATTTCAATACTCAAATTCAAATTTCAAGAAATAAGCAAATAAATATTAAATAACGTTTTGTTAAAGAGCACTTAAAATTCAACCCTCATTTTACACCACATGCATGGAGCTACCAAAATTTTGGTAGCATCTTATCTGTTTTCTAGACTTTCCAAATTTCTATAAACCTGCAAAACTCATATCCGAAGGCATACACAGAGAATCCCTCAAAAAAGTTTTGAATTCATCTCATTCCATTCCAACTTCCAAGTTCTAACTGAGATTCCAATGGTCAATTTCAATATAATTCAAGAACATGTCCATGCACAAATTACAAATTTTTCATAAACAAAGAAATTGCATCTTTTCTTCAATTTTTTGCAACAGACTTAAATGAAAAGCAAATACAAGCAAAGCAATGGTAATAGTTAATTGCCACCAAGTATATTGCTTTTACATGTTTCACTGCATCTGCTCCCCACATAATTTCTTTCCATCTTAGAAATCCCTCCTAATTTATCCTTGTTGTTCACTGCAATCATCATTAACAGCTTAGCAATACCTGATGCTTACAGAAACTAAATAAAAATAACATCAATATCCACAAAATATATATTTTTTTAATAGCAAAAGAAATTCATTGATAGATTAAGAATATAGAATTAGGAGAAGAAACATCTCCTTATCAAACTCTTGGAAACCCCAGAAAAAACAAAAAAAGAACCAAAAGACACAAAAAATACAAGGAAATCAACATGCCTTAATTAGTCAACAAAGAATGGCAATCGTGCTGAATATCTGAAAAGCATGTCTATCCGCTTGAAGTTTCCATTACCCACACGCCAAAGAGAAGTCAAATAATGAATTTGCTCCCATACCAATAAAAGCGATACATTCTTCCTTGAGAATATGCGTGCATTATGTTCCTTCTACTGACCTCAAAATACTGCAAATGCAGCACATGTCCATAACACTGTTCCTTCCTTTTTACTACCTAAACCAACAAAAGAGATATACAAAAACTGTTGCACAGTCTCTGGACAAACCCACAAACCCAACTTTCCTCAAAATTTCCTCCATGCAAAATCATGATGCAAGAAAAGATGTGGAGTAGATTTTGAGCAATTAAAACAAAGAACACGCATATCTGGAGAGAGAGAGCCTTTAAAGGCCTCATAAAGCAGCAAATTATTAGTGTTGATCCTATTAAAAGCACAATCAACCAGAGGAAAAAAAAAATGATTTTAGGGGGGACGTCAGCCTTCCAAATTGTTTTATAGAGTGGAAAGGAAAAATCTGAGCTAGTCAAGAACTCACAATATGATTTGCATGAATAAAATCCTGAGGGATCCAAGGACCAGGATCGACTATCAGCTTCTGAAGTTACCTGACATTTATTTGACAAGACTAGCAAAGAGGATAATTCTTCCATTTCCCTATCATTCAAGGATCTCCTAACGTGAAAATCCCAAGAAGGTAAATGACCACCTTGATCAACAATAAAAGAAGAAATGGGTTCATTATGCTTTGAGCACAGGCAAAAGAGGTGAGGAAAAGAGGTGGACGGAACAACATTCCCCAACCAAAAGTGTTTCCAAAAATGGATATTACAATCCCTACTCAATGAAAAATTAGTATGGAGAGGATAAATTTGGGAAATAGCTTTCTATGTACTTTCTGAAGAACATTTAGAACCCATATTAGTATCCCACCCATTCTCATCAAGTCCAAACTTGCTTTTTACAACTTTATGCCACAAGGAAGAATCCTCTAACGGGAACTGCCAAAACCACTTGGCCAAGAGAGTTGTGTTTTAAGACACCAAATTTCCAAGACCCAAACCACGCTCCCATTTAGGCCTACAAACCAACTCCCATCTCACCAAATGATCCCTACTTGCCCCCTACCCCAACCAGAGAAAATCCCTCATAATTCTCTCAATCTTGCTAGCAACTTCCGCAAGAAGTTTGAAATAGAAAGGAAATACAATGGGATGCTAGAAAGACAGGCCTGAATTAGGGTGATCCTGCCTCCTAAAGAAAAAAGAACACCCTTCCAATCATCTAAACACAGACACTCTCTCGACAACCAGGTCCCAAAAGCTAATAGATCTAGGGTTACCCCACAAAGGAACTGCTAAATAGGAAAATGGCCACTCCAACTCAGTACACCCTACCTCCAAAGGCAACTCCCTGGCATGCTCAATAGGCATATTAATAGCTGTGATGCCACTCTCCCGGAAATAATGAGAATAATTAATTGCCACCAAGTACGCCGCTTCTGTGTATTTTGTTGCGTCTGCGCCCCCCCCCCCCCACCACACACACACACACACACACACACACACACACACACACACACAACAACTTCATTCCATCTAAGAAATCCCAATCACCACTACTAGCTTTGCAATACCTGATCCTTAAGAAACTAAATAAAAATAATATCAATATCCACAAAAAAACATTATGCATTATTCTCTCGCTCACATCATATAATTAGCAAACATTTGCAGGCTTCAAGGCTACATTTGGCACTTCTAAAGCTATCTCTAGGTTCCATGTAGGCCTACATGTCAATGTTTTATTATTGGTAGGATGGTTGTGTGATTCTAGCATCCTTGGATTTGAGAAATTTGAAAAATGACTTTTCCATATTCAAGAATATCTAGTTCCATGGTGGTTTTATATATTTGGGTTATTTTGTGTCAAAATTAGAAGCCATTGCTAATCCCATTTTTGTTTGGCTCAATTATGATCTTGTTTGGTTGCTATAAAGTCTTTTTGCTTTCTCAAGTTGGAAATTTTTGAAAGCTTTTTCCACATTTAGGTAGGATCTTTAATGTTCGATAGGACCAATTAAAAGTGTGGCCTATTCAATATGCAAAATTTGTATATGCACGCACTTACAACTGATTGTTAGATTTGTGCAGATCTTTCACTCTTTTGATGGTAAGAATCCATTGGTTTATTCTAAATTGAACTCCCAGAAAGACTTGGGTAAGAGTTCTAAAACTATAGCCATCCTTAGATTCCATTTTTAATACCATAACCAAACTCTTAAGAATCCAAAACATAACCCTCCTTTTTCCTTTCCTTGTTCTCCAATGTTTTTGACAGACTTCTTTTGTTACATTTTATTCTAGTCCATTGAAAAAAAAAAAAAAAAAAGAGAAGCTAAAGACATTGCCAAGTATTGCATTAGTTCACCCCATAATTTCCAAAATCCTTTTTCCTTATATAAATTCTAAAAACCAAAATCCTGGTCCATTTATATGTGACCCCAGGAAATTATGAACTCACACTTCGGATTTTCCTACTGCAATAATGCTTCTTAACCCCAACAAAATCTAAAAATTTTAATCGATAGCCATGCCTGTATTTCATAAGTAATATTGTAGTGCAACATCTAAATGAAGATGCAAATGAGCACAATCCAAGCAAAGAATAGAAGAATATTTTCACGGCTACCCTCTTATTGTGCATTTTTGATAAACTAACCTTGTCTTAGTGAACAAAAAATTAAAAATCACTTTGAATTCTTGGCCATGGCCACAGCAATCAGGTCTAGGTTTTATTTCTTGTGACTGAAATGCAACATTGCACTTGTTTAATTAAAAGAGGGAATTTGAACCTCAGCAGATAACCATTGTACCATTATAGCCTAATGGTTGGAGCCACATTAAATTGATCGAGGTATACATGCAGATCATTGGCATACCTGCACAAATCAAGTAAAAATGTTACACCAAATGTCAATGGCAAAGAGATACTATTAAAAGAATTAAAATGGTTGATACTTTAATGTTAGATCACATTAAGCACTCCATTCTATTTGATAACCTTGAATTTGGAGGGTAAATGGTCTAATTTTAATATTTTTTTAGCAACATAAATTAATTATTCCATCACATAAACTTAGATAATGGGCTCTTTAATCTTATCTAAGTGGATTGCCATGCCTTTTCTTCAATAATTATTGGATGTGAATTATAAAAACATCATCCAAAATAGATAATTCCATTACCATAACAGCATTAAAAAGTGATACAAATTAAGCAATTCTGATTTTTTATTTTTACTCAGCAACTCTGCATAAAATGTATAGGCTTGCGGATTAAGAAAACAACCTGATAGAGTGGAGCAATTGCTTTCTTATGAATATAAATAGAATAAAACTTGTTAGAAGGTTGAAGAGACCCAAAATTTTGGCATCCAAAAAAAAAAAAAAAAAAAAAAGAAAGAAGACTTCAACACATCTATAGAAAAAAATTAAAAAAAATAATTCATGCACATCAAATGACATATTGATAATGCATTGATATGACATAATCAAACTTTTATTTCTTGTTGTATTCAGTGCTGTTAACATCCAAAAATTAAACCCTTGGGAGCTAATCTGACCTGAACAAAAACCAAACGGAACAAAACAAAACAAAGTTTCTTGAGGCCATTTATGGTAAATCAAACAGCCATCTTACTGAAAATAGAACATTGACATGGCCTATTGCAGAACCTAACCATAGCTTTAAAAGTGCCAAATGTAGCCTTTGTCAATTATTAAGGGTCATTAAAAACACATTAGAGTTTTTTTAAAGCTTAATTGAATAAGGGGAGAAATCTTCATTCTAAGATTTAGTTATACATCTGATGGGTGTGCTTTAATTCATTAAATTTTATCAAGCAACTACATCACTCCTTCAGTAACAAATTTTTTTAAGATAACTAAGCATTTTCATTAATAAAAAAACAATTACTAAAGAAGGAGGATAAAACATTCTCCATTAAAAGAAAAAACAAATTACATCTGTGCTGCTCTCTAATCCCTTGGAAGATCCGACAGCGACGGGCCCCCAAAAAACCCAAATAGGCCCTAAAAGAAGCAAAAATGGAACTTTTGCCCAAAGAAAAAATTGGAGAAGTCTTCTGATCTTTAAAAGTTCTTGCATCCATTTCAAGCCAAAGAATCCACAAAATAGCAAATATTGCGCAATTGCAAAAAGTCCCCCTCTTTTGCTTTTCACAAAACCCCAAAAATTCACCATAAAAAAAATCATGTACATTTTGTGAAGCCACCCAATCCTCACCGAAACAAGCAAATGAAGTGTTCCATTGATTACTTGCCACCTGGCAATGAAGGAAAAGATGATCACTAGTCTTGTTTGCCTCACTGCACATCATACAAACATCTGGATTTTGGACTGATAGCTTTATCTATTGAGAACAAACATCAATAGTCTTGTATCTTTATCTATATTAAGTCATTATTCTTGTCTCCTTATTTGTAGTAGGTCATTCATATTAATCTTGTTGAGTACAAGAGTCTTGATGAATGGCTAGATTTTGAGAGGAACTTTTTCTTTCCAAACAGCTTTGTTTAAAGGGAAAGGGCCGGGGTTTGAAGAAATTGTAAGATGAATAAGAAAAGATTGTGAAGAGAAAGACCCCAAAGAATCCCTAACCCAAATCCTTGCATCGCCCCTCGAAGTAGGAGAAAAAGAATCAACACACCCAATAAAGAATTAAACCCATTGATTTCTCTTTCATTGAGACTTCTAAAGAAATGGAAATCCCAAGAAAAAGAGCCCCCCTCTAAATAATAGAAAGGACAAAAGACACTGATCTCTCATGAGTTTTCGAAAATTTTAGGTACCTCCCCTAAGATTAACCTCCCTTTAGGTTTGCCAAGAAGACACAAACCTCCCTCTTGTATTTTGTAAAAAGGCAAGTGTTTTGAGGGGTGTAAGTGTCACAAAAATCAAATGCTTGAGGAGATTTGTGGGATTTTTGAGACCTCTGGGGAGGTCGATGAGATTTTTAAAACATTAGGGGTTGTCTTTGTCTTTTTGCCAAACCTCAAGGGAGGTAGTGTCTTTTGCCCTAATAGAAAGCTAAAACTAGTGCATTATGAAAGAAGATAGTATAAACAAACGCAGCACTAACAGCTCCAACTGTGTCTTACCCACCCAAGTATCCGCTCAAAACCGAATTCTATCACCATTGCCCACTCAAAGGTGAAAGAGAGACAAGATATGTCGGAATAAAACTTCTAGGGCTCTCATGGTAACATTACCATTCCCTTTACTATCCAACCCATTTCAATAAACTTCATACTTGCTCTTAACAACTTGATGCCGTAAGGAGTTGGACTCTAAGGAAAACTTCAATAACCTTCAATTAAAGAGATGTTTCTAGAAACCACATTGCCAAACCCCAATCTCCCCTTTTGTTTAGTTCTCCTAGCCACTTCCCAACTAATAATCCCTCTTTATCTTCCCCAAACTCAAACCACAAGAAATCTCTTATGGTTTTCTCTGGGGTCCCAGTCGCCCTACTAGGAATATACTAAAAAGGGAAGCACTAATTAGGGTGATCCTACCCCTGACAAAAGGTAAGCCCTTTTCCAACCCTCTAATCTCCTCGTCACTCTCTCAATTATTGCTAGATACCAAAAAGAGTTTGACAAAGGAGTCCCCTCTCCTCCCCCAACCCCAAAAAAAACCCACCCAAAAGGAAGGCCAATATATATGACATAGGTAAAGCCAAAGAGTTGCGACTTGGTTGAGATCATGGTTTTAAATCACGGTAGCGGGTAGCATAACGTAACGGTAACGGGTGTAACGGGAAGCAGGAGTAGCGGATGTTACATAACGGGAAGCGGGTGTAACGGCCGTGAATTTTTTTGGAGCACACACAACCTTGTGCATATTAGCGTACTTGCATGTTTTAAGCTTTTAGCCAACCTTAGAAAGGGTTTTAGTGTATTTTGGACCCTTTAGTTTGAGTAACTAAGTTATTTGGTAAGGGCAACAAGTTTACACATCATTGATAGAAAATTACGTGTGTAAGAGTATTTGTACTTCTCATTGTTCTTATCTGTGATAAATTCTTATGTGTGCTAAATGAATTAATAAAATAAAATACATTATACACTCCATTAATCTATTAGACACATAAGACATACGAATAATATAAATATAAAATAGCTAGAAAAGAAAGAAAGTTGAAGTTGAAAAATAAAGAACATAAATATCACATTACTAATATTATTAAAAAAAAAATTTCCCTAACAAGTTAATATTTTGAAATTGTTAATTAATGCATCTATTGTGAGTATTTAAAGAAATTGTAAATTTTGTATCATTGTCATCCTCATTATAATCTTTTCCCCCTCTTGCCACTTGGTATATTGAGAATGATATATGAAAGAGAGAGAGAAAAAGTGATAAGAAAAAGTAAAAAATAAAATATTTTTTTGGTGTAATAGCCCTGTAGCGGTTACGTAACGGCCATAGCGGCCTTTACGTAATGGTTGCGGTCCATAACGGTCGCTACGGCCGTGATTTTTCTTCCCACCGATTTCGCGGTGTGTAACGGTATCGGTAACCTAAAAAACCTTTACGTAACGGCGTTACGTAACGAACATTTAGTAATAAAATTACTCAGTCAGCAAATTGCAGCCAGTGTGATTCTTATTCAAAGTTCTGTTCAGTTTTTCAAAGTGGAATACAACTGTCATCCATTAATAGCATAGGAGTGAGTTATTTAGTCTAGGAAATTGTCATATTCTTTGCCTTGTTTCTAGGTTTATTTAATGAGTTTTTAAGTTCCTAGAATATTAAAATTTCCCATCTATTCCCCATGTACTTGGCCCTATAAATAGTGGCCTTATCCTAGTCATTTCAAGTAATGAAAAAATAGAAAAGAATCTCAAAAAGCCAGCAAAAAGTGCTGCAGCATTGTAGCTTTTTATAAATGTAATTTCTTCATCAAGTCAGTAAATTAAAGAGGCATTTTTCTGTATTTTTGTTCTCTGTTTTTTCTGTTTTTCTATTCTTCTGTTCCAACAAATTTTGGTATAAGAGCCATGTCATCCAGCACCTCTTCCTCTGCTGGAACTATGTTCAATTATTCTCAAAACCAAGTACCCATCTTTGAAGGAGAAAATTATGGGTACTAGGCTGATCAAATGAAAATTTTCTTCATTGCACGAGACTTATGGGAGATTATTGAAGAAGGGTATGATGATTCAACTTTAGCAAATTATGATTTATCCTCTACAAACACAAGCACAGCAACCTCATCTCAGAGATATGGCCAGAACAAAGAAAAAATAAAGAATAAAAAATAATGCTCTTACTTTGAGTTATCTTCATCAGGGGATCAGCAAAATCTTCCATCCCTGCATCTTTGGCTTTTAAAAGGCTAAAGTAGTCTCGATCCGACTACAATCTCTGTGGAAGAACTTTGACTGCTTGGTAATGAAAGATTCTGAAAGCATCAAAGATTTTTTCTCCAAGGTTGCTGAAATAGTCAACCAAATCAAAGCTTATGGTGATCGGATGGAAGAAAAAAAGATCGTTGAAAAAATTCTCAGAAGTTTACCACCAAAATTTGATCATGCAGCTGCCGCAATTGAAGAATCAAAAGACCTCTCAATTATGACCATATTTGACCTTTGTGGTTCTTTAGAATCACATAAGGAAAAAATTAAAAGATCGTCAGGCCAGCCCTTGGAGCAGGCTTTTCAATCAAAGCTCAATTTGAACTGGAAAAATCAAGAGGAAGGGAAATTTTCAGCAACAAGACCAGTTTCAAAGAGGCCAAAATAATCAGTCCCGTGGTCGTGGAAGAGGTTATGGCAGAGGCAGGAATTTTCAGCCTCAAAGGTCTAGCAATCAAGGATAGAATTGCATCATATGCAAGAAGTCAAATCACACCTCAGTTGAATGCTATTTAAGGTGTAAAAGGTGTTGCATTCCAAACCATTTAGACCGGGATTGTTGGCACAAGAAGAGAATGAAAGTTCAGAAGCAAATTTCAGCAGGGAAAATGATGAAGAGCAAGTGTTTCTCACTTGTCTCAATGCTGAAAGCAATGACGACAAGGTTTGGTACCTTGACAGTGGCTGCAACAGCCATATGACAGGTAACCGTGAGTTATTTGTTAAAATTGATGAAAATGCTTCAAATTCCGTTATTCTTGGTGATGGGAAATTTGTAAAAGTTGAAGGAGAAGGTGTAATAGCAATGCAGTCCAGATCAGGTAAGCAAAAATTCATCCATGATGTTCTATATGTCCCAAGTCTTGCTCACAATCTCTTAAGGGTGGGGCAATTAATTCAAAAAGGATATCATGTCCATTTCGAAGGAAATGAATGCAGAATCATAGACAAGAAGAAGAACTCACTGATGGCTAAAGTTGAGATGGCTTGAAACAAGGTTTTTCCACTCTCCATCAACTACACAAGTCCAGTGGCTTTGAAGAGTGAAATTTCAAACGAATCTCAACTATGGCATCTCAGATATGGGCAATCATAAGGGATTGCAGCTTCTTATGCAAAAGGATATGGTTCATGGTCTTCCCCAAATAAATCAAATTGAAGGAGTTTGTGAAGGCTGTATTTACGGGAAGATACACCACCTTTCTTTCCCCAAAACTTCTTGGAGTGCCAAAGCTCCTTTGGAGCTTGTTCATGCAGATATATTTGGTCCCACAAGAACATCATCTCTTGGAAGCAAAAGGTATTTCATCCTTTTTGTTGATGATTTTACTAGAATGATATGGTTGTATTTTATTCAGCAAAAATTAGATGCCTTCTCAATATTTCTGGAGTTCAAAGCCCTCGTTGAAAGGCAAAGTGGGCTGATGAAGATCTTAAGAACTGATCGTGGAGGTGAATTCATATATCATCCGTTCATGAATTATTGCAAGAAGGAAGGCATTCAAAGGCAAATAACAATGAGTAGAAGCCCTCAGCAGAACAAAGTTGTTGAAAGAAAGAACCAGACCATTGTTGAAATGGCTTGGAGCATGTTAAAAGGTAAAGGACTTCTTAATTCTCTTTGGGCTAAAGTTGTACATACCCTGTTTATATCTTAAACAGGACAAACCAGTGAAGAATAGAACTCCCTATGAGGCTTGGAGCGGGAGAAAACCAAATGTTAGCCATTTGAAAGTGTTTGGTTGTCTAGCCTACTCAACAAAGCTCCTAATAAGGACAAGTTTGATCAGAAGGGAGAAAAACTTTTGTTTATTGAGTACAACGATGAATCAAAGGGCTACCGGCTATTGAATCCTATAAATCACAAGCTGACAATGGCAAGGGATGTTATCTTTGACGAAAGAGGAGTTTGGCGGTGGACTTCCAGCGGCCAGAACTCAACTAATATTTCAGATTTTGTACCAGCTGAAGCAACAAGACCTAAGTCAGCTACTGAATTTCAGAATCCAACAATTTCAGAAGTTGAAATTGCACCCAGGAACCTTAGTTCAAAATCTGAAAATTCAGAAAATGAAGGAACTTCATCCTCTTCACCTGTCCTAAGAAGATTTGAAAAAGTTAGAAGATCTCCGGAGAGGTATGGTGATTTTAGAAGCTATTTTTCTAATGAAAATTCAGAATTTGCTCTTTTCTCTTGTGAGCCACATAATTTTGAAGATGCAGTGAAGGATAAAAAATGGAAAAAGGCCATAAGAGAAGAGCTGAACGTGATTGAAAAGAACAACACATGGAAGCTTGTGGATCCTCCTAAAGGCAAAGACATTATTCGTCTCAAGCCGGTTTACAAAACCAAGTACAACGAGGATGGTTCCATTCAAAAGTACAAGGCCAGATTGGTTGCCAAAGGTTATTCTCAATAACCTGGAGTTGATTTCAACGAGACCTTTGCACCGGTTGCAAGAATTGAGATAATTCGGCTTGTAATTACAATAGCTGCCAAATTGGACTTAAATGTGTATCAAATTGATGTTAAATCTGCGTTTCTCAACGGAGAACTGAATGAGGAAGTTTATGTTGAGCAGCTACATGGATATGAAGTGAAGGGAAAAGAAGAAAAGGTGTACAAATTGAACAAGGCTTTGTGTGGCCTCAAACAAGCTCCACAAGCTTGGAACAGTAAGATTGATTCTTATTTTCAGAATTCAGGATTTCAGAAAATCTCTCATGAGCCAGCTCTTTATTTTTTAAAAAATGAAACTAATTTCATCATTGTTTGCTTGTACGTTGATGATCTAATTTACTTTGGAAGCAATCTTCATTTAGTTGTTGATTTCAAGCACTCAATGATGAAAATTTTTGAGATGACAGACTTAGGGATCATGAAGTACTTCCTCGGGATGCAAGTTAAGCAAGGAAGAAGGGAAATTTTCATTTCCCAAGAAAAGTATGTAGTTGATATCTTGAAGAAATTTCATATGAAAGATTGTAAGGCTGTAAGTACTCTTATGGCTCTAAATGAAAAATTAAATTCTGATGATGGAGCTAAGAAATTCGACGAAAATCAATATAGGAGTTTTGTTGGATCCCTTATTTACTTGACTGATACTAGGCCTTATATTACACAAGCTGTTAGTATGTTGTCTAGGTTGCATAGCCCAAGGGTACTTCATTATGCAGCAACAAAAAGGGTATTAAGATACCTTAAAGGCACACTAAAACTTCGACTGAAGTACAACAAAGATTTTGAGTTTGTTTTGACCGGTTTCACTAACAGTGATTGGGCCGGATCAGTTGATGATCGAAAAAGCACATCGGCATATGTTTTCTATCTTGGAAATGGCACCATTTCATGGTGTTCAAGAAAGCAAAACATTGTTGCCTTGTCATCTGCAGAAGCAGAATATATTTCAGCAACAAAGGCTGCTTGTGAAGGAGTTTGGCTGAGGAAATTACTTAGTGATTTAGAGCAAGAGGGTCCTGCAACCATTTATTGTGATTATATGTCAGCAATAGCTCTAACTAAGAACCCAATTTTTCATGCTAGGACAAAGCATATTGAGGTCAGACATCACTTAATTTGTGACCTTGTGCAGAAGGAAGAAATTCATCTAGAATTCGTTAGCACTAATGAACAACCAGCAGACATGCTCACAAAACCTATTACTACTGAGAAGTTTTTGAAGTTCAGAGACATGTTAGGACTCATGGCTTTAGAGGGGAATTTGTGAGAAAGCCGTGAACCTACTGAAGTTAGTTAATTCAGTTATTTAGTTGAAAAGTCAGCAGACAACTCGGCTTACAGTCAGCACAACATTCAGCAATAAAATTACTCAGTCAGCAAGTTGCAGCCAGTGTGATTCTTATTCAAAGTTTTTTTTAGTTTTTCAAAGTGGAATACAACTGTCGTCCATTAATAGCACAAGAGTGAGTTATTTAGTCTAGGAACTTGTCATATTCTTTGCCTTGTTTCTAGGTTTATTTAATGAATTGTTAAGTTCCTAGAATATTAAAATTTCCCATCTATTCCCCATGTACTTGGCCCTATAAATAGTGGCCTTATCCCAGTCATTTTAAGTAGTGAAAAAATAGAAAAGAATCTCAAAAATCCAGCAAAAAGTGCCGCAGCACTGTAGCTTTTTATATATGTAATTTCTTCATCAAGTCAGTAAATTAAAGAGGCATTTTTCTGTATTTTTCTTCTCTATTTTTTTCTGTTTTTCTATTCTTCTGTTCCAAAAAAACCCTCCCAACTCCTTATTACTCAAAATACCTACCAAACCTCGAGTCCTTGCACTTTACATTAAATAACTTCATATTGAAGGCTAAGGTTCCTTTTAAAATAAGAGTTTTCATGTGGACTTTAGTCCTTTACTGGCTTAATACCAATGATTTGCTGCAGACAAGGAGGCCTCACAAAGCTATAAGCCTAGATATTTGTCTAATGTGCTATGATTCTAATGAAAAAAATGACTATTTGTTCCTTCATTGCCGGGTCCTGGGTGTGTAAGGAGTTTGGGTTTTTGTTGTTTCAATCTTTGGTGAGGTTGTGGTCTTCCCATGGACAATTGAAGCCTTCTTAAAAGTGTATTATAGAGGCTTGGGGGAGGAGGAAGGAAGAGATGGGTCTTGGGAGATGTGCTATATTTTCCATCCTTTGAACTCTTTGGATGGAATGGAATGCAAGGATTTTTAATGGCAAAGCAACCCCTTTGTCTCTTACGAGACAATGTGGTTTTCCTCGTGTATTTTTTTGGACTTATTCTTTTGCTTTTTTTTTTTTCCCGGGGTTCACTTTTGTCAGTCCTTTAGAAGCATTACTATTTCTTGTTTTTGTTTCTTTGATTTTTTAGGGGCATTACTAATTATTCTCCCTTTTATTAATGAAATTCTTTTTCTATTAAAAAAAAAAAAAAACTACCAAACCACTCTTAGACAAATTTATCTTAATTTTTAATATTTTCTCAAAAGTGCTCAACAAAGTAAGTATCTTGGGAGACCAACACTATTATCAAGAAAAAAATAGTGTCATCTATGAATCAAAGATAAGACACCTCCACCTCCTTAATCCCAATTAGAGGACTCCTAATCTTCCATAGATCTTGAGCATGAAGAAGCAGCCTTCTCAAACCATCCACCACCAAAGTAAACAAAGAAGGTGATAACGGATCCGCTTGTGTTAACTCTTGAGAAACCCTAAACCAATCCTAAGGTTGACCATTAATGATTGTTGACATATTAGTGGAGGGATGCAGGACAAGAAGCAAGAACTTGGGAAATCCGTGTTGGAGGATAATTAAGAAGAGTTGGATCAAGGAATAGGTGGGTTTATTTAGTAGTTTATTATTTGTTTAGTTTAATTAGTTGAGTATTATGTGTATTTGGGGGCTTGTTTGTAGTATTTGTGTATTCTGGGGGTATGTTTGTAATGTAATGTAGTTTTAGGGGTTTATCTGTAATTTCATGTGAAGAGGCTTTCTTATAAATAGTGTGTGAAAGCCATGTTGTAGGAAGTTGATGTTGAATTTGAATTGAGTTGTGAATGTGAATTCCCCTTGTATCTCCTCTCTCCTCCCTTCCCCTTCCCCTTTTCAATTTCTTCTAATCTCTCCCATGGCTGCAGATCCTTGATGCTGCCCCTGCATCATGGAGCTAAGGCATCCCTGTAGTTCACTTACAACATACAGTCTCGAAAGGCTGAAACCCTTCTTTTGCAACACATTATCAAGGGAATCCCAATTAACTACCTGCTTTTTCAAAATTCAATTTAAAAACCACAACCTGCTTGTCCCTTCTCACATCCTCTACCACCTCATTAGCTACTAAAACTGCTCCTTAGATTTGTCTATATTTAACAAAAGATAGACACCTTGTCCTCTACACTTCTCTAATTCTTCTCGGCTGAACCTTAGTTAACACCTTATAAACAGTTCCCAAGATTGGAAATCATGCCAATGGTTAAAGCTTGGGATTTAGGGGCTTAGGATGGGAGATGGGCTACCTCCCATTGTGTATCCCATCCAATTGACCAAAAAGAAAAGTAGTAATTTTATCTTTTACACATGAGATGGAGAATGCACCTTTGTTATATCACACAGGCGCAGGCCTTGACTTCCATTTTGTTAAGATTCAATGGAGTCGCCTCTAACTTGTTATTGTCTTAGGCATGGTTATGTCACCTAATTACTCTTTGAATAACAAAAATGAAAATCAACTTTAGTTGCTTTCATAAATCGAATTTAACATGGACCTTGTAAGCAGAAGTTATGAATCTTTTCTACATTGATTTGTTCATATGTACATCCCAATATATAATACGATTACCTATTCTAAACAAGGAAACAATTCCCTTACTGAATAATATCAAATCCCCCATATTTACCCACTTTCCTAATTTGTGTATTATTTACAATGATACTTGGGATTGAGATTTTAACACTCTCCCTCAAGTTGGATCATAAATATTAATCATCTCCAACTTGCTAATAAGATCATCAAAGCTCTGTCGTCCCAACCCTTTAGTGAAAATATCTGCAATTTGTTCCTTGGTAGGTACATAAGTCATATAGATAATTCCTTCTTCAATTTTCTCTTTGATGAAGTGTCTGTCTACTTCCACATGTTTAGTCCTGTCGTGTTGAACTGGATTGAGAGAGATGCTGATAGCTGCCTTATTGTCACTATAGAGTTTGATAGGAAAGTTCACCGGGACCTGTAATTCTTCCAACAGTTTTCGTAACCACAATCCTTCACATATCCCTTAAGCTACTGCTCTCAATTCAGCTTCAGCACTACTACGAGCCACCACATTTTGTTTTTTGCTTCTCCAAGTTGCCTGATTTCCCCAGACGAATGTACAATAACCTGTGGTGGACCTTCTATCTTCCATTGATCTTGCCCAATATGCATCTCTAAAGATCTCTATTTCCTTGCTTTCACATTTCTTAAAGAAGAGTCCTCTTCCCGGGGATCCCTTGAGGTATCTAAGGATCTTGTACACAGCATCTAAGTGGGCTTCTTTGGGTGAATGCATGTGTTGACTTACTACATTGACTGCAAATGCAATATCTGGTCTAGTATGTGATAGGTAGATTGGCTTGCCAACCAATCTCTGTTACCTCTCATTTTCTATTGGTTTTCCACAGTCTTCAACCCTCTATACTGCTTCCACCGGGGTTTTGCTGGGCAGCATGCCAGTTTCAATTAGGAGGTCAGTAACATACTTTCGCTGAGAAACACTAATTCCCTTTTTCGTTCTCGCCACTTCCATGCCCAAAAAATACTGCATTTGTCCCAAGTCTTTAACTTCAAATTCAGTAGCCAGAACTTTCTTCAATCTCTCCATCTCTACAGTATCATCACCAGTAAGGATTATATCATCAACATACACTATTAGAATTGTTCTCTTACCTCTTTCAGACTGTTGGAAGAACAGTGTATGGTCTGATTGCCCTTGTCGATAACCTTGATTCTTTAGTACTTTTGCGAATCTGTCGAACCATGCTCTGGGAGATTGTTTAAGGCCATACAAGGATTTCTTGAGTTTACACACTCTGTTTTCTTCACCTGTTTCACTGAATCCTGGTGGTATAGTCTTGTATACTTTCTCTTCTCATTCTCCATTTAAAAAAGCATTTTTAATATCAAGTTGTTGTAGTGGCCAATCTAAATTGGTTGCCAAAGACAAGAGAACCCAAACTGTATTTAAGTTTGCCACTAGTGCAAATGTTTCCATATAGTCAATGCCGTAAGCCTGTGTAAAACCTTTTGCAACAAGTTTGGCTTTATATCTTTCAACTGTTCCATTAGATTTATATTTCACTGTGAAGACCCATTTACAACCCACTAGCTTCTTCCCTTTCGGTAGATTTGTCAACTCCTAAGTTCCATTTTTTTCTAGGGCTCACATTTCTTCCATGACTGCCTCTCTCCATTTAGGTATTTCTAGAGCTTCCTGAATGTTCTTTGGCATTTTCATCCTTTCAAGGTTAGAGACAAACGCACAATATCCTGTAGACAAGCTTTTATAAGACATGTATTTAGACTAAGGGTATTGAGTACATGACCTGGTTTGTTTTTTGATTGCAATAGGTAAATTGATATCATCAGGTACAAGATTATCAGAAGAAGACTCAATTACCAGATCGGGATTGGGCATGGGCTCCTGGTTATTTGGAGCCATCACCACTTCCAACGCTCTTGGTGCCTCAGGTATGAGATTCTCCCTATCCTTTATTTTCGACTTTCTTGAGTAAACAAGTATGTCTGCCTTGTTTTACTCTCCTGTATCTCCCCCTGAGGTTAAGTGTTCTGTTGTTTTTGGCAAGTCAGGAAGTAATGCAATGGAAGATTCGATAGATGGGTCAGGGAATGAAGCAACAGGAGGGAATGACGGGACAAGAGGCTCAATAGGTGGTACTGGTTTAGATGACGCAGATTCAGTAGTAAAAAGGTCAAAAAACCGATCTTCACTCCATTTCTCCCCTTGAAGAGAGGGCTTTGGGAAATAAGGAGTGGTTTCAAAGAAAGTGACAGCAAGACTAACAAACAGTCGTTTTGAGACCGGATCATAGCATTTGTAGCCTTTCTGGGTAGGCGAATAACCAAGGAAAACACATTTAATGGCATGAGGATCCAATTTATTGCAATGGTGTGCATGAACATGAACAAAAGCAGCACAACCAAAGATTTTCAGCGGGAGACTGGAGGGGAGTTGAGAGGTAGGAAAATGTTCCTGGAATTTCTGAAGAGGGGTGACAAAGGAAAGTGCTCGATTCGGCATTCCATTAATGAGATGTGTGGCTGTTAAGATGGCATCGCCCCAAAAATAATGTTTCATATTGGTAGTAAACATTAATGCCCGTATATGTCTATTTTTTCGTTCAGCAACCCCATTTTGTTGAGGGGTATCCACACAAGAACTCTGATGAACAATCCCATTTTCTTGAATATAAGTTCACAAAATAGTATTAAAATATTCCGTACCATTATCAGTACGCAAAATTTGAATATGAGTCTGGAACTGTGTATGAATCATGGAATGAAAACTGATGAAAATGGAGCGGACTTCAGTTTTGTCTTTCAGTAAGTTGACCCAACAAAGACGAGTATGGTCATCAATAAAGGTAACGAACCATTTTGTATTGGTGCGATTGAGGGAACGTGAGGGAACCCATACATCACTGTGAAACATAGTAAATGAGCGAGATGGTTTGTATATGGATGATGGGAAAGAGGTACGACGATGTTTTGCAAGCTCACACACTTCACATTGAAACTCAGAAGACATTTTATTTGAACAAATAGAAGGAAACAAACGTTTTAAATATTGGAAATTGGGATGACCCATCCTTGAATGCCATAACAAAAGTTCACTATTTCTAGAAGTAGATGCAGAATCACAAATTGCAGTATTACAAAGTTTACTCAAGCTTGCCTCCTCAAGTAGTAGAGTTCCTCATACGCTTTAGCAGTGCCAATCATCTTCCTCGATGATAGGTCCTAAAAAACACAATGAGAGGAAACAAATTTAGCAGAACAATTTGAGTCTTTTGTTAACTGACTGATGGATAACAGGTTGCAAGATAACTTTGGAACATGTAGGACATATTGTAAAGTTATAGAATCAGATATGCGAATACTTCCTTTTCCAGCAACTGGTAGAGCCATCTGTAATTACCCTCAAATTCCCGACATATGGTGAGTAGGATGAAAAACATTGATAAGACCTAGTCATATGATCAGATGCACCCGAATCAATTATCCATGGAGATTTGTAACATGATGTAGTATTTAAAGCTGACAGATAATTACCTCGGTGAGCCAAGGAACCTGAGGAAGACTGACCTGATGTTTGAATTGACGAAATCATTTTATACAGTCGATCCAACTGTTCAGGACTGAATGCATTACTTGAAGAGGTATTGGTGTTTTCTCCTTGTAATCTTTTAGTTGACCCGTCAGTGCTGGCCTGGTACCCACGATTTTTTTGGTATTATCTCGGCTTCCAATCTGCCGATTTTCCATGAATCTCTCAGCAGTTATTTTTTAAATGACCTGTTTTTCGGCAATGTTCGCACCATAATTTACCTTTTTGTGGTCGTTGACTAAGTCCCCTTGGGCCTTTTGATACAAGGGCCGAAACATTCGGCCCAGTGTGCCCATCTATTTTTTGGGAGGATACGGGTACGGGGAGGTCCAGCCCAACACGATCATTTTGGGGCTTCAGCATCACACGCCTCCTGTTCTCCTCCCTCCTAACCTCTGCGAAGACCTCTTGGGTTGAAGGAAGAGGTCGCTGGCCAAGGATCCGTCCCCTCACGTTGTCAAGCTCTCGGTTCAGGCCGGCAAGGAACTCGAAGACCCTTTCGTTTTCGAGCCTCCCTCGGTATCGTATACTATCGCCGGAGCACTCCCACTCCTCATTGATGCTCAGGTCGAGCTCCTGCCAGAGATGGGTCATCTCCAAGAAATACTCGGTAATGCCTCTCTCACCTTGCCTCATCTACAACAATCGGGTCTTGATTTCGAAGATTTGTGAGTAACTCTCGATGTCAGAGTATGTCTCACGTACGGCTTCCTAGACGTCCTTCGCCGTTGGCAAGAACAAGTAGACTTTTCCGTTGATGGCTGCATCAAGTTGATGAGCCAAGCTGTGACCATGGAGTTTTCAGACCTCCATTTTTGCAAGGCTACAACATCGGTAGGGTCTGGTTTCCTCCGTTCACCGGTAAGAACCTAACTTCCCTTTTCCATCAATTACCAATTTTATGGATTGAGCCCACTCAAGGAAATTTTTTCCGTTTAATTTTTCCAGTGAGAGTGGAAAGGCTGTGTTATCTAGCCCATTCGAACCCCCAAAAGATGTGGCCTCTGAGTCACCGTCGATATTTGCAGAAGAGGTCAACCCTCTGCTGTTGATGGTGCTTTTGGCCATAGTTTAGCTAAGGTTAAGAAACCCTAGCTCTGATACCATGTAAGCAGAAGTTATGAATCTTTTCTACATTGATTTGTTCATATGTACATCCCAATATATAATACGATTACCTATTCTAAACAAGGAAACAATTCCCTTACTGAATAATATCAAATCCCCCATATTTACCCACTTTCCTAATTTGTGTATTATTTACAATGATACTTGGGATTGGGATTTTAACAGACCTAATCTCCTTCAACAGCAACAACATAACTTAAAGGAACACCCTAGCAACACAAACAGAAATAGAAATACCCTGGAAAAAAAGGAGAAAAGCCCAAAACTTGTAAAAGACAAAAACTGATGTCAATGAACTAGCCCATATAAGTTCATTTTTTTTAGTGCTTTAAGCTCACCTTTTTAATGCATTTGTTTTTCTTTTAAATTTTTTTTGGAGTAGCCAGGGCTAGCTTTAATGATGCCTCAGGTTTAGGATTTTGTTTGCTGTCTCAGCTTTAAAATTTCAAGTGGCGAAGACCCTGGATCTCAGCTTACTGAAACAAATAAAGCTAAAACTGGGCCTGGCAATGCTTAGGACACTGATTTACAGAAACTAAATAAATCTGTATCTTACTCCTATCCATTTGAGGAGCAATATTACAAAGCAGCATATTTACACATTTAATCAATATGCAAAAAGTTTTTTTTTTTTTTTTTTTTTTTTGGAGGAGGTAGGCAAAATGTATTAGCATAGGGAAAAACAAGAAGAAACAAAACAAAAACAGCTACAGTATAAAATCACTCTCCTGAATCTCTTAACATCAGAAGTTCTACCCCTACACCCTCTACTATACTAACAATGAAATCACTTGTGGGACCAAAATTTTCAAAAATACATTTATTCCTGCCAATCCTGCTTCTCCAAATATGGTAAACACTAGCTGCAAATGTCAAGTAACATAAATTTGTTTTAGGGTCAGGATTAAGGCTGATTAATCTTTGCATTTCTCCCCTCCCAGGAAGCTGTAAGGGAAGTAAGATTCAGAAAATATAAAGCCTTAACATAAACTTCTTGAGAAAGCCCACATTGAAAAAAGAGATGATCTCTGGTCTCCAGTTCAGTATTCCATAAACAGTGTGTAAATCTATACTGGTTTTCCAGTTTCCACTTTGACAGATTATCAATGGTTTTCAGCTTATTCCAGACTGCCAGCCATTAGATGAAGATCTGCCTAGGAATGCAGTGTTTAAACCATACAATTCTGTCCGTGATCACCTCCCAAGCTGCAGATAGCTTTAGAGAATCAGAAAAATCCCCCACCCACACTTTATCTTGTTTAGCAATAATGGGATTGAAGTCAATAGCTTCTATAATAGCTTGTGCATTAGCTGAAGGTCTCTTAGGTCAACATTAAACCCCACTTTTCATTAAACAGCTGACCTTTGCATCTAAGGGAAGAGAAAACTCAACTTGACTATGAGCACCAATCCCAACTTTGTATTTTAATAGACTCATAACTTTGTTTCTTATTCTCAGGACTCTCTTCCTTACTTGAGTACGTTAAATTAAAATCAATCTTCATATATATGGTCATGTCAACAATTGCTTCAATCTACATGCATAATATCAAAGATCAATAAATATCAAATATGGTCGCATATCTATGCTTCACAGTTCCCTTGCACATGTGCTTTGAAGAATAGCAACATAAGGAATGCTTCCATGCAAAACATTTAGCTTGTTTAAGTTCATAATAAGGATAGGTACTCTTAAGGAGTTCTAGGACTGTCATTGATTCACTGCAAGATCATTGTCAGGTTCATTACACTCGCACACGCATAGACATGAAAGGAAATGAAAAAGCTCACTGTGCCAAACTCCATTAAATGCACAAATTCCCTAAAATAAGACACCATTAAATGCATAAATTTACACATGTAAGCATAGTAATGTTAGGGGGAGGAGAAGGAGAAAGATGTGTAAGGCTGCGTATTTCTTCTCTATGGAATTGAAGAAAAGCCACAAACGCAACTGATCTCAAATCTTACAAAACAAAACCTAAGAAAATTAAAAGCTCCACAAAATAGGAAAAGAGAGCTTTTAAATTACCAGATGTATATTTGTGCCTTATTGCTCATTGTTGTGCTTGATGTCTAAAGCATTAAACTCCATACAGTTGTGCCTTTCTCTAGAAATTTCAAATGATATAACCCATTCTAATTGTGCCTTTCTCTATAAATTTCAAATTATTTAGAAGTAAATATGCAGCTTGTACTCTAAGTGAGGCGTTTGTTTTGCTGCATCTTTCAAGATTCCGAGTTTGTTTATGGAATCAGACGTGATAGATGTATTCACATTCCTGGGAATGTTAAGATTCTTATGAAACATGGACATCCAATTCCCAGCTCTCCCATGGGTAAGTTTCATGGGAATCCTACTTTTTGGACCAAATTGCCTTAACTATTTTGGATTTTAGAGAATAATGTCCTTATAATATAATATAATCACATTCTATTATTAGATTTAAAATAAAAAATTACTAATCAACTAAAAGTAAAATTTTTAAATTACCATAAATATTAATTATTTTAATTAGAAAAAATATATATAAAATGTTAATTAAAGATATTAATTATAAATTTTTAATTAAAATTTAATTAATTATTAATTAGGAAATAATTAAAACATCTATTAAGAGTGTTAATATTTATGTTAATTAACATTTTAATTGACATTCGTAATTTTTAAAAAAAAATTAATATTATTATTTTATAAAAAATTAACATAATAGTTAATATTCAGACACTATTTTACCTTCAATTATTTCGGTTAATCGAATAAACGATTATTAAGTGTTAAATGTGTCAAACTTATAATTGTAGAAAATTTCAGGATATAGATTTAATCAAGTACATATTCTTAGTAGGTTTTGTGTTGAAAAATACAGTTATTCTTCATATATTCATTGCACACATGTCAAGGGTATAATGGTAACTTCTTAAAATACCGATCAAGATTCCCATGTTGAATCCAACATTGATATGGGAATCCTGTGTACATTCTTGGGAATTTACAATGCCAACCCAACAAAATATTCCCATGAAGCAGGCATTCTAGTCTCCAAAATGAGATTCAATACTGCAAGTATCTGATCCCAGTGATTGGATCGCATCGGAGCCTGTGCTCTGTTTTGTTGCAGTCTTTTGCTACTGATGCTGTGGAAGCTGTTGTGTCTGCATCTGTGCCTGCTGAGGCAGTGGATTGTTTAGAATGCTAGAGACTGCAAGGCAATCAAATATCATAGAGAGAAAGAGGTAACAGCAGTGGTGAAGCTGCAAAAGGGAGAGCAGCTGTGTGTTGAAAATAAAATGATAAGAACTTGAAAACCTTAGACCTAAAATAATAAAAATTTTAAGTCATAAAAATTTTTAAACATTTTCAAAAAAAGAAATATCAATCATATGATGGACATGCTTACGTCATGATGCATATACATAATACTAGCTTGCTCAATCCAAGGTAAGGGTGGAAAAAATAGAACTGGCAACACTTAAGACACTCATTTATAGAAACTAAATAAACCTCTATACTATCTATTTAAGGAGCAATATTACGAAGAAGCACATTTAGACATTTAATCAAACATGCAATATGCATGCTTGAATGCATTTGTTAAAGCTTGAGTAAATTGTTGTCCCACAACCTAACAGCCTAAGCTTTTAGGTAAAGTGGGAATCTAACATAATTAAATTTAATCAATCTCCATATCCATTTACGTAATCACATGAATATCAACAATAGCTTCAATCTACGTGCATAATATCAAAAGTAACAAATAAATATCAACATCAATATATCAAATATAGTTGCATATCTATGCTTCACAATGCCCATGCAACCATTCTTTGAAGAATAGGCACCTTGAGGAGTTCTATACTTCTAGGGCTGTTGCTATTCACTGCAAGATCATTGTTAGGTTCGTTACACACTCAATTGAAAGGAAATGACAAAGCCCAAGGCCCACTTTGCCGAACTCCATTAAATGCACAAATATCATAATATAGGACACTATTACATGCAAGCATAGGTAGGGTAGGGTAGGAGAAATAACTGAAAGGCTGCCCATTTCTTTTCTATGGAATTGAAGAAAAGCTGCATGTCCAACCTATCTCGAATCTCACGGACAAAGCCTATGAAAATTAAAAGCTCCACAAAAGAGGAAAAGAGAGTTTTGAAATTGGCAGATGTATAGTTGTGGCTTATTGCTCTCAATTGTGGTTAGTGAGTAACGACTAAAGCATTAAGAACTCCATATAGCTGTACCTTTATCTAGAAATTCAAATTTAGAGGTAAACCCCTTAGCAATGTGCCTTTCTCTACAAATTCAAATTATTTAGAAGTATAAAATGCATCTTGTGCTCTAAAGGTGTAGCTCTACAAGGCTTACAGATTGAGTCACACAAGTATCTAACCCAAGCAACAGGATCACATTGGAGCTTGTGTCCTGTGCTGTTGTGTACTTCTGCTGCTGTTACCATGGCAGCTGCTGGGCTTGCATATGTGGCTGCTGAGGTGCTGGGTTGTTGAGAATGCAAGGCAATCAAATATCAGAGAGAGAAGGGAGTGCCGCTGTATGTAGAGTGAAGAAGGATAATAGATAGGAAAGAAAATAAAATGATAAACACTTAAAAATCTTAAACCTAAAATATTGAAAAATTGAAGTCATTTCAGAAAGTTTTGAGACATTTAAAAAAAAAAAGAAATGTCAATCATACGATGCACATGCCTTAGAATCAATGCACAGGCGTACACGTGGAAGAAGCACCTTTTGCTAAAGCTTTAGGTCATGATGCATGTATAGAAGGCTGGTTTGCGCAATCCAAGATAAGGGTGGAAAAATGGAACTTAATAAAGATCACATTCCATGCATTCATGATTAAATTTTGGAACGAGCATGATGAAACTTGAATAAGAAAAAAATGGAACTTCAATAGTTGCAATGAGCACGAGAAAAACTTGTTTCATTCTAGTTCGTAAAATGATGATAATGCACCAATTATGTATGAACTATAGGTAAAAGAAGTGAAGGGGAACTAGGGAAACTGATGGTCTATATGTTACCATTGTTGCAACCCCTGCTTAGTAAAATCAAGTAATGCGCTTACCAAACACTAAGCATACAAAAGAATTTCCATGAAAACAAAATGTAAGAAACCTACAACAACAACAACAACAACAAGCCTTAAGTCCCACTAGGTGGGGTTGGCTGCATGAATCCTTTTTTGCCAATTCACTCGATCGAGAGCATGTTCCTCTATTAGATTAAGGACTATTGAATCCTTCCTCACTACCTCATTATAAGTTATTTTAGGCCTACCTCTTCTCCTTTCATGCCAGAAACAATAACTAACTCACTTCTCCTCACATGTGCTCTAGTAGGCATGCGTTTCAAATGCCCAAACCATCTAGGCTGCCCCTCCCTTATCTTGTCTTTGACTGGTGTTATACCTAAATTATAACGTATACACTCGTTTCTTATTTTATCGTTTAGTGTTATACCACTCATCCACCTTAACATTCACATTTCTGCAACTTTTACTTTTTGGACATGCTATGTCTTAGTTGCCCAACATTTAGAAGTATAAAGCATAGCCGGCCTTATAGCCGTCTTATAAGACTTTACTTTAAATTTTAAGGGTATTCTATGATTACCCAACACATTTGACACACTTCTCTATTTTACCCAACTTGTTTTAAGTCTATGAACAAAA
Source organism: Malania oleifera (assembly GCF_029873635.1). Lineage (NCBI taxonomy): Eukaryota > Viridiplantae > Streptophyta > Magnoliopsida > Santalales > Ximeniaceae > Malania > Malania oleifera. The sequence goes on along the minus strand of NC_080422.1, from coordinate 82,690,243 downwards.
TCTTTTTCAATTTCCCATCCCACTTGCGTAATAGATCCAAGATATCTAAATCTATTAGTGCTATTAATTTCTTGATTATCAAGTTTAAAGCGGAATAGATCCAAAATATCTAAATCTATTAGTGCTATTAATTTCTTGATTATCAAGTTTAATCTTCTCCCACTACTACTCCTTGTATTATTGAAATTACATTTCATATATTCTATCTTATCTGTAGTTATCTTAAAACCTTTAGACTCTAATGTGTTTCTCCAAAAATTCTAGCTTAGATTCACTCAGCTCTGCTATCATCAATCAACACAATATTGTCTGCAAACAACGTATACCTAAGGATCTCATTTTGGATATTCCTAGTAGTTTCATCAATTTCTGAAGTAAAAAATAAGGACTCAAAGTAGAACCTTAATGTACACTTATTGTGATTGGAAAATCTCTAGATTCCTCTTCTACAGTCCTAAAACTAGTCACTACTCTATCATACATATCCTTAATGACCTCTATATATCTACTGCATGCCTCCTTCCTTTCTAAGACTCAAAGAACTTCCCTAGATACTCTATTATATGCTTTCTCTAGGTCAATAAAAAAAATATGCAAGCCCCTCTTCTTTTCCCTAAACTTTTCCATTAGACTTTTTAAAATATAAATAACTTCGGTTGTTGATCTCCCAAGCATGAAACTAAATTAATTTTTTGAAATCCTCGTTTCTAGTCTTAGTCTATGTTCAATTGCCCTTCCTATAATTTCATTGTGTGACTCATAATCTTAATTCCATGATAATTATTATAATTTTGAATATTGCCTTTGTTTTTATATAAAGGTATTAATGTACTTTTCCTCCATTCCTCTGGCATTTTCTTGGTTTTTATAATAATGTTGAATAGATTAGTTAACCAAATATTTCCTTTATCCCGTAAATATTTCCAAACTTCAATAGTAAGAAACTTGTAGAAGAAAAATTCAGGGCTGGAGCTCTATGGCTCAATGAAGATAGAAATTCAAGGGGCTAACTTACAAACGAAAATGTTGATTCAATGTATTAAACCTGCTAACATAACCCAACCTTAGTAACTAAAATCAAATAATGTGCTCCCTAAACTATAAGCATATAAAAAAAATTCAATGAAGACAAAATGTAAGAAACCTGAAGAAGGAAAATTCAGGGCTGGAGCATAGGGCTCAAAAAATATAGAAATTCAAGGATCCAATTTACAAATGAACAAGTTTGATAAAAAATTGGTCCAACCTCTAAAAATCATCAATGAGTACATTCATGAGATGGTATTGATTGGTGTAGACGTGTAGTAGGTTTAGAATATCCTGTTCTATCAAATTCTCTTGTGCATTAAACCTGTCTTTAAATCAATAGCATAAGTGATGGTGGTACTGATTGATGTTCTTTACTTCTTTGATCCTTCACTTAGACGTTTACACAAACACATACAACACATAAACAAAGAGGATCCTCAAACGATTTTGGGACTCTGGGTGTGTGTGTGTGTGTGAGAGAGAGGTTAGGGTTAGGGTTAGGGTTAGGGTTAGTGTTTTGTGTGTGGCTTATGAGAGATGGGATCAAACTTAAGGGGGTAAAGGAGAGAGCATGCTTGTGTGGTGAAGTAGAAGATGACATGGAGATTGGGTTTTGGAGGCTTCCCAGCTGAAAAACATTGCAATGTATATAATTTGTGAATATGGGGCTGTTAGAGGTTTTACAAAATATCTTGTGGTAGTGGCATTTTATGTTGTGATGGAGTTCCAAATAGGGTCTGTTAGAGGCTTTACAAATATAGGGTCTGTTAGAGGCTTTACAAATGTTGCATCAGAATCTTACTTTGATAGTTGCTATTGTTAGATTCAGATCCACGAGTCTAACTTTCCAGTTGTTTATTTTGTATAATTGTTTGAAGCTGGATATATAACTACTATGCCACTAATTTCCTCTCTGGCTCTAATTTTCTTGCATGTACATGATATGTAGGTGGTATAACTTTCCAAGTTTATACCACCTCAGAAATGGCTATATTGTCTGCCACAGGGCATGGAAAGGACATTAGTTATGAGTGAACATTCAAATCATTGGTTGTGTCTTCGAATAATTAAGCACACTTAGAAGTAATCGTTTTGTATTTCTAAAAATGCAATATTTTTAAATTATTAATTAGTGACATATATTGTAGTTACATAAAAGATTTTAAATATTTGCACTTAAGGTCCATTATTGTCGCAATGGACCAATTGAAAAAGCTCTCTTTATTCTTCATTTCTCAATTGAAATGTGTATATATTTGAGCATGTGCATGCGATTGTGTATTGACTGTATTCATTAGTGCTATCCATTAGTTCTCTTCTAATGAATTTTCAACATCACTTTCCAAAATTAAAGTGAACCTGCCAAGTGTGTTGAACTAAGATGGGTTACTTCAGATCAGACATAAGTTTTATTGATTCATTTAATTTAAAAATTTTCCCACTGTTGCTTGCTTAATGGAACTGTGGTTTATTACCAGGATGAAGATGAAGAGGCATATCTTGAAATATGTGAGTCACAATGAGGATAGTCATGTCAAGGAGGAGGGCCTCTTGCTTACAAGAGAATCAATGTAGTTCTATCCACTGATTGGAGCTTAGAAGACAAAGCACTGGGACGTGTGGGAAAAAACACTTATGGTCCACTTGACAAATGGATGGGATGAGAACATGAAAGTGACCTATAGAGACACATGCCTAAAAAGGCTTTTCTAATGCTTATTAATGGGAAAGTCAGAGGATGAAGTGAATCTAGCATGTTTCTACTTGTGGCATGGGTTTTATATGATGGATCATCAATCCCTGGCACTACTGCAACAGATCAGAAAATTGAAATGTTTACGTTAGACCTATCTGATAATTTTAAACTGCTTTTTGAGTAATGCTGTATGCACTTAAATGATTGCATGCACTAATTATCCTGCGATTCAGTTTCTCTCATGATATCGATTGTCCAAAGGCAGATTAGGCTCTTTTGATCAAATTTTTTTTTCTTCCCTTTTTGGGTTCAGCCCGACACTGCATCAGTTTGTATCTCTGAAATTCCTTATTTATGTTTGTTTATCAGAACCACACAAAGATATTCCCGCATGGCTGCATATCATGGAATTTGTTTGTGGAGGAAAACAAGCATTGGTCGTATTTCAATTTAATGTCCCATAGTTAATCTCCTAAATTTGGCTGGCCTCTTCTGTGCTGTCTTGAGTTGCAATCTGTTTCCCCATTGTTGTTTTGCAGTCTGTCTCCCTGTTCACGTTTTCAGATTCATGGTAATGTAGTTGGGAAAAGCCTGCAGCATTGCTATATCTCCATGTCCTTAATGTGTGCGAGAAGTGGGGACAATCTGCATAACATGGCCATACTCCCTTCTCTCCACCATTAGAGATCTTGTGGAGACCTAGGACCAGTTCCTGTTGCTGTGTGGATGGAACCCTGGCACATCCCTCGTGGTTCTAGTTCTCAAGTGCTCTGTCATTGTATGCTATTTGACCGTGGAAGCCAGCATTTTAAGCATTTTATTTACTCCCTTGCACTACAGATTTAAGCATGAATGCATGAAATTGTGATTTGGCTTTTAATTGATCTTTCTAGAAGTTCAAAGGTGAAATGTTGTGAGCAATTCTCTGTCTCTCTCTCTCTCCCCATATTTTTTTTATTTTGTTACTGTCATTTGATTTTATCTTTGCTGTTTCTGGGCAGTCTTTGCTGGGGTTTTTTTTATTATTCAGTTACTTGATTTAGGGTTTAACATATATGAACTATTGGTTGATCTACTATAAAAATTTGAGAAATTTGGTGATATTTATATTTGTATTCAGAGATTTCAAATTATAGGCTATTTGTTGATCAGTATTTGGTTCAATAGAGAGAGATTTGTTCTAAGCGATGCTATTGCTGTTTGCTCCAGGATGTTGGACTCCATTTCTCTGGTTTCAATTTGATACACACACGTGTGCGTGTGCACACACACACATGCCATTTCTACTTGAATTCATGGTCCTTGAGCTCTTAGAAACATGATTTTAATCTTTAAATTAATGTTTAAATGGAGAGGCATGAAGAAATAGCTCTTTATTTTATTTATTTTTGAGCTCCAGAGCTGAAATCTCAATAGTTATGACGAAAAATAGGAAAATTAAAGTGGGGTAGGGAATTTGATGACAATGACCTATTTCAATGGGAGTTGAACCTACCTTTATTGAACAAGTGCTGCTTACTTGGTGTTTTTTTTTTTAAATACTTTTTTTTCTCCCTCTGTGAGCTACAGGAACATTTATACCTTTTAAATAAGCTTAATTCCTGATCCATTTATACCTTCCTGATTGTCCACTCAAAGCTCCTTAACATTCCTTGACTATGAAAACATACATAGATTGAAAAAGCTAGGAACTTTTGTGTTCAACTAATATGTATAAACTACAACACAGGAGTGAATGGATGACTTTATTTTCATTAGATGTTCAAAGTCTTGGAAAACGGTTTTTTTTTTTAATTTTTGACTCTGAAGGTTTGTAAATTCATTGTGAAGTGTGGCCTTTATTTATTTATTTATAAGATTTATGTTCTGTTTAGCGTGCATAATTCATGTTCATGTCCCTTTTCCTACAAAATGTGCTACCATGATGTTGGATGAGGGCTTTCTTTTGCAAATCTATTCTATTTATTTTATTTTTTAAGCTCCAAGAAAAGTTGAAGCTGATCATCATGCAGTCCTATAGCTTGATTGCAGAGTTTGGCTGAAGCTCTGGCCTACAGTTGCATGTTTGTTTGGGTGGAGCTGGCCTTCCTATAGATGGGTTTATGACTTCTGATGCTTTAAGATTCGCTGCTCCATAATAAACAGGTATGTGTTGGAACTGTTCTTAACAAATTTGTATTTTGGATTAATGCTGAAACTGTTTTTTCTATGACAATATCCCTAAATGGTGGCAGAGCTTGATGGTTCAATCATGAAGTGAGTTCGTGGTCAAAGTAGTAATCATGTGGTCCAGAAGTGCATAGTGTGTGATCCCCAGAATCGAATTCAATTGTTATCTCATCCTTTTATGGGCAAATTGTGGCACTTTTCACCCTCCTGGCTGCGCGTCATATATATTTCAAATTGTTCCTTTGCCTTGTATTTTTTTAATTAATTGGAAACTTAACTATATTCCTGTTGCTTCTTTTGGTTTTGTTAAGAGGGTCCTGTAGCATTGTGATGATTTGGATACACAAAAAATTATTGTGGACAAATTCATGCAGTCCACTTGCACTCTGGCTTGAGACCAATATGAGCTTGTTATTCAGGTTTATAGATTTAGTCCTTATTTCTGTCAGAGATGTAACTTGATTGGACTATGAAATACTTTTTTTTTTTAATTTAGATAATTGGGCTTTGAGATAACTTCAACCTGTGTATACAAAAAGACTTCCGTCACTTTGACTCAGTGCTCTGATGACATGGTCACTTCTTTTTCTATTAATGTTTTCTGCCTCATTTTATGAATTTTTTCAAGGAAATGGAACAATAAAATTCTGGTGACTCCTGGTTGCCATTTATGTTGTATGTCTTTTTTGGTCCCCATTTATTGTGCCGGCTTGGTCATATTATGTATGCACACATGCACTGAACATGTACGCGTGCAGAGACTCATGCATGTATATTTGTATTTATTTGAATGAAAAATGTAGTATGACCAGATACTTTAAATAAGAACATGTTTTGCATATAGCACAATATTTCTATTACCACTCATAATTCTTAGCCATAACATAGTTCTAGAACTTTGTAATATTTGAAGCTGTTAGCTAGGGAACTTATAATTCCCTTCCTACCTGGTTATTTTACATCCTTTGCCCCTCTATTTGTGCTCCCTTTAATTTTACGTACTTCTAATGGCAATGCAGCGATACTGATGGATGGCACGATTTGCTTTAATCTGTGTATTAGAAGGATTATCATTGTCAGTCTCTCGGTTGTCACTAATTTCCTTATTGTTCTTTTTCTATAGTTCCAAACACACAAAATTTATAATTTTCTTTCATATAGCTATGGAAAATTTTTCTCTTTAGGGGGTTGGAGAAGAAAAGATATGGAACAACGTATGTTTGTGAAATGAATGTTAGAGGAGAGGAATGAGTGCAACATGAGTACAAGGACGAGAATAAACAAAGGTAACATCTTTCCATCTTCAAAATAAATAAATTGTTAAAGCACAATCCATGTCGTCGGATACTTCCCACATTGCTCCTTGATCCCTGTCCCTTGGTTCCCGGTACTGCAAATAATAAATTTAGCATTTGTTTCAGGATTGAAGTTCTTTTCCACTATACCCTGGGTTGTAGTTGTTGGATGGCATGTTTTAGGTGGGTGCATGTTTTAAAATATCTGACAAAGTCACATGTACAAGAACTGGAATGCAGGTAATTTTTCCCACACTTCTCAGCCAATGGGGAAGTACATGCATCTTTTTCATAAATTACACATTTCATATCATGTGGAAACAGTTGCCTGACATTTGTAGTAAGTGGCATGGTAAATAAAAAGTCAATGGACTAAATGGAATTTTTGAACAAATTGAGGCCCTCCGGAGAGTGTTTGGGGCGTGGGTGGAGGGGATCAAGTCCTCAGCTGATATATTTGAAAACCATTTTTGACCTGTAAACAAGGAAGACAGAATCATTATGTGTGAAAGGGTCTAGTGTCTCTGTTTTCTTTTTTCCTCATTATAATTTCCACGTATCTGCTGATTAGCGCTCGTCGAAACGAAAACTGATGAAATGACAAATTGCAGGCTGTAATGAAAGATCTGTTTTGGAACTGTTTTTGTGCAGAAGGTGCTTGAGATCTGCGATAATCAGAGCCACGCATTAATTCTTTCTCGTGTCAAGGAACAGTTGAAATGTTGAATACTCTGAAGAGCTCCCATGCTTACATGGGAATTGTTTGTGTCTTTATTTTGTGCCCCATGCTAGCTTATGACTGTTTCTTCCCCTTCCCCATGTCAAGTCTATATATTTCCATTGTAATTGTTGTAATTGCAGTAAGAGTATTAAGTATTGTTATTGAAATTAAAGAAAAGACTTTGTCTAAGCTTGTTCCGATTCTTGTGATTGAGTGGCGAGAGGTTACGTCCGTTCTCCTCGGAGATCAATTGGTGTGAGACTAATATTTATCCAACATTTCGATTCATTTCCATCTTTCACAACCTCCATCCATCATCCACACGGCCACCATCAAGTTACTCCCATACAACCAACAAACCTTCATTTATTTGTTGAATATATATATCCAAATATTAAGTGTGCCAAAGAGTTTCAAGAGCTAGTCTAACTCTTAAAGAATATCATCAAGATATCCTTTGTAGTTATTGATAGCTTCAGTGTTCATTTGGACCATTCAACTATACAACAACTTCATTGAAATTTCAAGCTTAGTTAAGGAATCCTAGGTGTATTCTGAATTTGTGTGAATCAAACTGAGCCATCCAACAATTTATTTGGGTAAGTTTGTTCTTTCCTTTACCCTTGAATCACTGGAAAAACCCCTACTAAAAGTTCCATAAGCTTTGGGTGAGAAACAACCTTGAATCCTCGCATTTTCATTCAATCCCGTAGTAGGTCAGTCACCTAATCCTAACGGTCAGTTGACTAACCTGGGTTAGACGACTAACCCTGATGGTCAGTCGACTGACCTGTTCTGCTCTTGGTATTTTTGTCCAAAATCTTAGACAGTCGACTGAGGTCCTTCTATCAGTCGACTGACCCAACACTACCACTCCATAAATCCGTTCTTAAATTCTTCAAGCGATTGACCCTTGATCCACAGTCGACTGTAGTTGCTCAAATTCTGAAATGTCAATGCTATTTCACATTGTTCGAGTCCATGCTTAACTTGTGTAATCCCATGCTTGAAAATTCTAAACTCCCATGTTTAAAAGAGCATATCTGAGCTATTAGAATTCATTATTGATGCTAGCTTTAAATCAATCATTGGGAATATTGTTTGCTAAGCTTAGAATTTAATCCTTGAAACATTGAAATAGCAACTTTCCGCATTTTAACTTAATACCTTTGTGAAAGAACTCTTGGGACTTGCATCAGAATAGCATCATACACCTTTTCAAAACTCCATAACATGTGAAATATAGCATGGTTTAATGTGTTTATGTTGATTAATTGAATTCTTACTTTAAAGAGTTTGGGTGTGTATGCTTGCTTGTGAGAGTTGAAATTGGTAGGACTTGGTCACCCTCCCCCATCCTGCATCATCTTGGTATTAGAGAATACATCATCTTGGGGTGTTACCATCTTGTCTTGCATCAATTTTTAATTTTCTCCTCATTTGTTACTTCCAAGTTCAATCTTTTATTTTGGTTTTCATTAAACAACTTATCAAAGTATCTTCATCACCTTTCTTTTATAAATTCTTCTCTAATTAAGTCATTATCATTTTTCGTCCTTTATACATTTTACATCACTTAAATCTTTATATTTTCTTTCTCTAACTCTAGCAAGTTTATTAATGTATTTTTCTCTTTCCTTTGTATCTAATCTAATATATAAAGCATCATAATGTCTACACTCAGCTTCACTAATAGTTTTTTTTTTTTGACTTTTTATATTTTTCAAGATTTTCTATGTTTTATGAAATTTTCATATTTTATACCAATTTTTTTTCTTAATGGTTTTTTGAACTTCTTGATCCCACCATCAACTTTCCTTACCACACGAGTATCTTCCTATAGATTCACCTAAAACCTCCTTTTCTATCCTTATATTAGAATTAGCCATTTTATTCCAAACAGTATTTGTATCTACCTTACTCCCTATTGTCCAATGACACTATTTAATCATTTTTATCTTTGAATTTTACTATAATATCTCCCCTCAAGCTCCACCATCTAGTATTCTTGTGTTGATTTTTTTGGTATTGTTTCTCTTCCAATTTTTAATATGTATATCTAGTACTAGAACTCTATGTTGTGTAGCCAAACTTTCATCCATGATAGCTTTATAATCCTTACAAGATAGATGGTCTCTGTTTTTAGTTAAGAAGAAATTTATTTAACTTCTATTATACCCACTCTTGAAAGTTACTAAGTGTTTTTTTTTTTTTTATAAAGTATTTATATAACCAAATCATAAGACATGACAAAATCTAAGATTGTATCATTGGCCTCATTTTATATCCATATCCATGGACTCTATGTATTCTCTCATGGACTATATTATTCTTTCTGATGTGTACATTCAAATAAACTCTTATGAATGCTTTTTCAGACGTTGATATCCCTTGTAAAATACTATCCATATCTTCCCCAAATTGTCTTTTAAGATTTTCTACTAAGCTTATTTAGGAAGCATACACACTAATGAAATTCACCATCTCTAGTCCTAAAGTTATCATGATCTTAATAATCATATTTGTGACACCACGATTTTCATACCATTTTTTTTAGAAATATAAATAATTAAATCATACGCAACAAACATCACATCGGTCATGTCAACAACTCTGATACCACTCACATGACCCGACTTGTATTGGGTACCGGGTAAAAAGACATTTTATTTATATTAACCTAACAACTCAAGACATAATGTACGTACCATCCATAATACAATACCCAAAGTATCAATATCCATATACATACAATTCTATTTGATACCCAAAAGCAATCCAACCCTAGGGGAATCACACCTCCCTAGTCCAAAAACTCACCTTGTATATTAGGGTCTCAGCTCCTTACTAACACGGAACTCTATCACCTGGTCTGTCTCTGTTCTCTAAAAAGTTTAGATAATTTGGGTGAGACACATCTCAATAAGATGAAATAAATTTTTTATAGTGTGTGGTAATATGAGTTCAGTTATAACACATTTTACTTTTCAAATCATCAATTCATCTGAGAAAAATACACTAATATATATGCTCATAATCATATAGATATAAAACACAAGCTTTTATAAGCTTTAAAACCATTGCTCAAATTCATTCTTACACAACCCATATTTACTAGCGAAGTTTATGAGGATAGGGAAGATTACACGATCATACATGTAGTTCCCCTCTGCTCTGATATCGTTTGTAACCTTACCCAATTAACTCGGGTTCGACTACAACTAATACTCATCAGGGCACTTACCTTACTCAGTAAGCTCTCAGGCGGAGAGTTTTACTTCACCTTAATTATTTATGTTATTAACTCACACATATCCATTTCCATTTCCATTTCACTATCCAGCACATGAGTATCCTTAGTACTCAGTACCAATATCGCATCTGTAACTCATGGCTGCCCTGAGGATCTCTTTTCCATGCTATGCTTCCTCCCATGATCAGGGTTGTGCGACCCGAAGGCTGGATCTAACCGTGGTTGGCCGACCCGGTTAGATCAAAATATCATGTCATATATCCCGCGTCTGTAGTACGATTAGCTAGCCTATAGCCCTGATCCAGACTTAGGGGGCATAACAACTCTACTAAATGACTCAGTTGACTTTCATGCCACACGCTCCAAGAGTTTGTGTGGTTGCACTATCACTACTAGCAATGATACCTTACTCAATATCACTACCCATCATTAGGGTTTCTATATGCATCCATCAGAGTTATTATTACTACATACCTGCAATCATTATGCGGTATTAACATTTTATCAATCGCATTTCAATGATCCCATTACAGCTTTTGCACTTTGCAATGTTCACATTTCCCAGTATTTATATTCTTCATTCTCAATTCGGTATTCACATTTCAGAAATCACATTTCAATTTCCACATTTCAATATTCATATTACAGAATTTACATTACAATATTCCCATTTTTAATATTCACATTTCATCTCATACTAATATATATATATATATATATATCATTTCACACATTTCAACATTTCTCAATAAAGCATTTCATAATTCTTCCAATGTACATATCCATGTTTCTCTTTTCATCATTTCTTAGAAAACTCTTCAAGATACATATACATACATTATTTTCATTGTTTCTTAATAAAACAATTCTCATTTCGTTTCGGCTCAGTATATTCCTAGCACCAGGTTTCTTTCAAATCATCTCTGCACAAAACCTTTCAGTATATATATTTATATAAAATTCCCATTTTCTTCATGTGAATTACACAACCCAATTCAAACATGTTCTCAGTATAACTCATATGCCACACATTTTTTATCTGATAATCATATCATAATAATTTCAGGCAAAATATCATATTTCGTTTTCACATAATTTCTCAGTCAATAATTCTCAAAAAATACTTTTATAATTTATTCCCCTTACCTGATTTCTTGAACTACGCCTGTAGGGATCCCGAAATTATACTCACGGCGCTCACCCGAACCCTAAATCTAATAACCCTAATTGAATCAAATCAACCTTAAATAAAATACTATTTTAACATTTCCTACACCCATAAATTCCAAATAACCAATTAAACTCCCAAAATTAGCAATTTAATTGATTCCTTAAATCTCACTCTCGCTTTGGAGTGGTGTGTAGGACCCCTAAATTGAAAATATGCTCCGACCTAAATGACGACGATCGAGACTAGGACCTCGTGGTAGTACCCGATCCTCAATTTAGCTGAAGATTTAAGGAGGGATTGAGGAAAGGAAATGAGTATACCTTACCCCAGGAGTGGTGCCTACATTGCTCTTACAACAAATCCACTCTAGTAGGAATGTCGGTGGCAAAGATAGAAACTCAGCGGTATCTTCCGTTTTCTAATCGACCGAATATTTGCCGAGAAAATCGAGGTGAGAGAGAGGGAAGGCATGAGAGAGACGGAGAGATTGTAGAGAGAAAGTTGAAAGATATAGGGGGGGCGTGAATTAAAATGAAATTTCTATTCTCTGGAGAATTATATATATATATATATAATATAATAATATAATATATTATATTGTTTAATCAATAATAATAATTATTTAATAAATTAATTATTTAATCAAATTTAATTTAATTAGTTAATTAATTAATTATTTGTTTTTGAAATCACTACATTCTCCTGTAATAATTATTTTTGGGGCGTTACATTCTTCCCTCTTTATAAAAATTTCATCCTCGAAATTTGTTAAATACAATCCCAAGTAAAATCCATCGTTAACCTAACAAGTTTTGAGTTAATCTTTATAAAAACTCTATTAGAACTGGTAACTAACATAAATCGATGGATTATACATCCTGTCCTAATACACCTTGCTTCAGCACCAACACTCAACAACTTCAATTCCCATCTCCAGTCTCCCAAAGATCTAACACTAACATTTCTTGTTTAGCATATAACTGATGCTCTCATAATGTTTGTAAAATTAACCACAAATGTTGTTCATGTTCTTCTTGAGTCTTTGAATACCTCAAAAATCATCCGTAAAAATTATAATAAATTGATCCAAGTATGGTTGAATTACTTGATTCATCATATCCATGAAAATGTAAGGTGCATTAGTAACCCCAATTGGTAACACCAGAAACTTATAGCGATCTTACTATGTACTCAATTTTGTCTTTAGGATGTGAAATTTCCAATTCTTAATTAGTGATAATTTAATTGCAAATCAATCTTCAAAAATTTTGGGATTTAATCAATTAATCAAATAATCCACTGATCCCTAAAAGTCGATACTAATTCTTAATGTAATGTGATTCAACTTCCAATGATCAATGCACAACCTCAAGGCCCCGTTATGTTTCTTAGTGAATAGCACAAGTGCAACCTATGATGGTGTACTAGGTCGAACAAATTCCTTGTTGAGGGAATTTTCTAGTTGCACCCTAAGTTGTTTTAATCCAGTTAATGTTATTCTATTTGAAGCAGTTGACATAGGCTCCATTTCTAGCACCAAATCAATATTAAATTCAATCTCGCCTTGGAGGTAGCCTCGGTAATTCATCTGGAAAGAATATCTAAAAATTCATTACCTATGGGTAAAGAAGTTTGGGATCCGTTAACTCGTATATTTCTTTCATTGCTGCTACAAACCCCAGAAATGTGCCCAAAATCTACCTTTTCACAAGCACTCAAGATATGAGAGCTTATTAGTTAGAAAGAAAACCCTCACTCCATTTGGATCTTTGAGTACTATTTTTTTTTAAAAACAATCAATTAGGTGTATGATCAATAGATAACCACCAATGGTTAGCCTCATCTTTAAACAGAGAACTTGCAATAATGACTCATACTCATCAAGGACCATGCCTGTTGGGACATCTTAGACTAGGATGTGTAATCATTTGCCTGTCAGATCAAATGTATAAAAAGCACTTCAAAATTCTTATCATAACTTTGTAATTTGTTTGAGTAAAAATTATATGAGCTTCTAAACATTCCCTGAAATTCTATTAATCCAATTCCTTTTCAATGCCAAACTAATACACAAACTTACACTTTTAAATCAGGGTAAAGTATCATTTTCCTACCAAGTTGGTTTCTAGATTTCAAACAGTTTTTAAGACTCAACTTCTAATCTATGTTGGCAAACGATGAATATCAAATTATAATTGGAAAATATCCTCAATGAAAAACAAGGATTGTAATTATGGCAAGTCTAAGTCCTAGTATACTAATTTCAAGTCAACCATGATCTTACTCCAGTGACTAGACAAATATTAGATAAACACATATATGGGTTTTTCGATATAAAATACAATACAAATGAAGTTGTTTAGTCAGTTATGATAAGTGATTGGACATTGTCTGGCGGCATAAATCTAGTGTGAAATGGACCAGGAAGGAAAGGGTGATATTTATTTGTGCTAGAGAGTTGCTAATGGTAGAAGGATTAGATTCTGAAGATGGCTTCAAAAGCCACAATCAATTGCAGACAACAACAAAAGATTCCACATTAAACTATATACAAATCAAATCCCGACCGAGTTTATGTCTAAGCAGTTAAATGGGTGTCTCATTGCCAAGTAGGATTTGTACAAGATAAAGCGAAAAGATAAAGCTCTAAGTCCTAGCATGCATGGTTTCTTTCTGGATAGCAGATTGCTAAAGGTCTGAGTATCATTATGATTTTTCTTCTAAGTAAGTTGCTAAAGATAATTCTGTTAGGTGTTATTTAGTTCACATGATCCTTCGAAATACTTGGCAATGTGATGCCCATGACATCCTATGCTCATGTTTGTTTCTAGGTTATGGTGATAACGTCACTTCCCAGGGAATAAATAATTTCCACAAAATATAGGAGTCTAGTTGTTGCCTACCTAGTATCTTACGTTCTTATGGGCATCTTAATTTTAGGATTAAACTATCCCCACTATTTTGGCCGACTTATGGAAATATGAAAATATGTAGCCGATGCACATTCTCATCGACCCATCGTCCTTCCTCACAAAAAATACCAGCGCTCCCTAGGGTGACATGTTGGGCCCGATAAACCCTTTATCTAACAGTTTTTGCAACTGTTCCTTCAATTCTTTTAGTTCCTCCAGTACCATTCTGTACAATGCTTTCGATATTGGCACTGTCCTCAGAACTAGATTAATAACAAATTCTACCTCATAATCAGGAGGTAGTCCCGACAAACTTTCGGGAAATACATTAGGAAAATCTCTCACTACTGGGATATCCTCAACCCTTAACTCCCCTTCTGATACTTCCTTCACACAAGCCACAAATCCCTAACAACACTCCAACAACAACCTCCTTGCCTGAATGGCGGATAACAACTGTAGTAAGGTGTGCACACATGACCCTACAAATCTATAGACCTGTCCTCTTGGAGGTATGAACACTACCTCTTTTCTGATAATAGTCAATACGGGCATAACTGACAGCTAGCCAGTCCATTGCCAAGATCAGAATAAACTAGTGCCTATAAAGTACTACAAGACCAGTGGATAATATCCTTCCCTGAATATCCACTAGACAATCCTTAAACACCTTTCTACATTTTACCATTGTTCCTATTAGTGGGGCTACAAATAATTTGGTGTCTAACAATTAAGTTTCCATCTTACACAGTCTGATATATTCCCAAGAAATAAATGAACATATTGCTTCTAAATCACATAAAACAATAACTTAAACTGAAATTATAACTATAATACCTGTCACCATGTCACCTACAGTCTCAACCTCTTCTAGTGTAAGCGTGTACACTCGCGCCTGGGTGGTGTTTCTCTTCTAGCAACCTCAGGGTGCTTGATGACCTCCTCAGTATGGTTTAAGAGTAGGTGCAACAACTAATGGTGCACGACAATCTATTGTCATGTGGCTTGGCTGGTGGCATCGATAGCATATCACCTCCCTGACCTGACACTCTCCTAGGTGTCTCTTATAGCATTTAGAATAGAGAGGGGGCATTGGCCTTCCCTGTACTACTCAGTCTCCCATTCCCTGTCTTTAGCTTACACTGCCACCATGTCTTCTCCAAGTCCTTTGACTGGTACCTACCTGAAATTCAGGAGGCATAGATCTCATCCTCTGGTTCAAGTTCATAAACTCCTCCGCTCTCTAGTAGAAGAGTGAATGTATTGATCATAGAAAATTTCCTTAAAACAGTTCCATGTCAAGGTTGCTGGTTCTGGCCTTTGTTCTTAAAGTAGCTTTATTGACATCCGCCAACGCTTGGCCTCCCCAATCATTTTCAAAACAGCATACTGAACTTTATTGTTAGCTTTACCGTGATCCCAAGAGGGGGGGGGGGTGAATTGGTATTTTTAAATTTCTATCCCCTAGGTGTTCCTCCTAACAACAGTATGTTCATAACCCTATAGTCAATCTAGTGCAAGTAATATCAGAAGTTAATTAAAGCAGTTTAATCAGTTACACATGCACCAGAAAGTAGTAATGAATAGGGTAACACACAGATATGTTATCGAGGTTCGGCCAACTACCTACATCCCCGCCTTGGCTAACCAACACAAGGATTATCATAATAACTTGCTCACTTAAACGGGTGGAGCGGCACCTATACAATTAGGTCAAATTAACACAGGGATGACCTCAACCTTAACCAATCCTTACCAGGCTGGATTACCGCCCCCTCAGGCCATGCCTGGAATCTCTCAGATATACAATCAAAAGGTACAATATTGAGGTGTTTTCACATAAAGCAAATTTGTACCACAAGTGCGCACAATCAGAAACACCACAGATGATTTAAAATGTAAGCTCAGTGTGGTCTAGATAGTTCAACTCTCAAATATATTTTCTATTAGTGTAGTACGCACGTGAGAGTGTAATAATAATCTGTGTATTTCAAAATATTCAATCAAACGTGTTTACACAGAATATCAAACAAGCCTCAAGAATGCCAATCAGTAGAATATCTCAATCACATAAATATGTATATGCTTGGACTTGAAAAATATATGATCTTTGTTTTTAGCAAAAATATATGAGTGAATAAATATTGCAACAAAGATGTTTTATCTCAAAAACAAATATCTCCTCAAATGGTTTTCAAAATAAAGAGCAATAGATATTTGTAAATGATTTTGAAAATATTTCGCAACCAAAAGCAAATGCGAGCTTCTCAAGATGTTGCAACGAATATGCAATCTTAGAAGATCTAGTAAAGTCTTCTTAGGATGAACTTATCAACAAAGTCCTCTAAGAACCCTTTTGGATTTGGCTCTCATCAAAATGAAACAATCTCACAGCAAAGAGAGAGCAAACCTTTCAATCTAAACACTCAACAACACTTACAGATGATTTAACAAATTTTGAAGGTCAGCTAGAGTGTATTTGGAAGAGTATGAGCAATGAGAAATATTTTGCTTGAGAGAGAATTTGATTTTCTATTTTTTCTAATTGATGCTTAATTCTCCCAAATGAAAGAGTATAGATAGACACACCAAAATATTTGACCGTTGGGGACCTATTAGTGATTGTTAGAAAAATTTAATGATATTTAAAGCATTTTAACCATGTTTAAGACTTTTAACTGCGGTAAAAAAATAAGTACAACCTGAGAGGTCCGGTTGACCAGAACAAGTTCGGTCAACCAAGTCTCATATGGTTCGGTTGACCACGGGACTTTTGAACTGAGGGCTCGGCCGACCAGGGGAGGGCGATTTCTCAATTTTCTGAGGTTCGGTTGACCATACCATTTTGAACTGGCTGGTTCGGTCGACCAGACCGCTGGGATTTTTCTTGAGGACCCTCGGTCGACCAGGTAGTTGGAGTACAAAACTGGCTCAGTCGACCAGATGGTCAAACTTTTGACCCAGGGAGGTTTCGGTCGACTAGGGCTTTTTGAACTACCTGGTTCGGTCGACTAGATGGTCAAACTTTTGACCTAGGGAGGTTTCGGTCGGCCAGGACTTTTTGAACTACCTGGTTCGGTCGACCAGATGGTCAAACTTTTGACCCAAGGAGGTTTCGGTCGACCAGGCCAAAATGAACTGACTGTGTTGGTCGACCGAAAGTGTACCATGTGTGCATTTTAGTCTAATCTTGAAGCATACAAACTCTAATGAAGTGTCTAACAAACATATGTGTAAATGTGTGTCTCCTAGGGTCATTTGAGGTCCAATTTGAAGACATCGAAAAAGTCCGTTATCGGTCGACCGAAGGGAAAACCCTAGGGTCACTCTAAGGTCATTTTGCATTATGATTGGTTTGAGTTCACAAAATAAACCATACATGTGATGTGTGTGCTTATTACAAACCGAATACCCTAATTACTATTACAGACAAATTTCACTACAAAAATGTTACAATCAAGAGCATGAATTTATCTTCAAACTTTGAGCTTTCACGTGCCATTAATGATCTGCTAATATGGACCTGCACATGGACTAGATATTTATTAAATACCGGAGTATTTGTCATTATCAAAACCGGGCGTGACCTATAAGGTCAACATTCTCCCCCTTTTTGATGATGATAAATACAATTGGAAAAATATAGGGTTAAGCCCAAAAAGGTTCCCCCTCACAATATGCATCCAATGTATTTTCAAATAAAACCATAAACCCATTATTTTTGCATCTTTCCATCTCCCCCTTTTGGCAACAGCAAAAAGGGCAATATGATTTAAAATCCTAGGCAAGGGGTGATTATTACATTTATGCATGATGAATTTTGGAAAGATTTTTGAAAAAATTCGGTAGAGTGCCGTTTGTAAATCAGACTTTCCAAAATAGATTCTGTATAAGATGTAACTTGTTTGAGTTTATATTTTTTAGCAATTTATCCACCACTACTCAAACAGTCCAGTATGGTCCAATCAAGCACGTAGAATATCAATATGAATATGAATTGGACAAAATGTGCAACAGAGATGATAAGCAGTATAAGCATGTGATAGAAATATGAACTGTGCACACAATCAATAATCAACTTTCACAAAGTCTCAAGCAAGAAGATAAGTCAACAATAGAGCTAGTTGTTAAGACTTGGAAAGTTCCCATGAGAGAGCTCCCCCTAAAATTAAGCAAGTTATGAAACATTTAAGTTTAGGAAGCTTCTCTACTATGCATTAAGCCTAACTCATGTCTAATTTGTATAAACCTATCCTCGGGTAGTGGTTTAGTGAATATATCGACCCACTATTCATTAGTGCATACAAACTCAAGAGCCACATCTCCTTTTTGCACATGATCACGAAGAAAATGATGTCTAATCTCAATATGTTTAGTTCGTGAATGTGAGATAGGATTTTTAGAGATGTTGATTGCACTAATATTATCACATTTAATCGGTATCGTTTCATAGTGCAATCCAAAATCCACAAGTTGTTGTTTCATATAAAGAGTTTGGGCACAACAACTTCCAGCCGCAATATATTCAGCTTCGGCGGTGGATAAGACAACTGAGTTTTGTTCCTTGGAGAACCAAGAAACAAGAGATTGTCCTAAGTAATGACAAGTGCCGTTAGTGCCTTTTCTATCAACCTTACTACCAGAAAAGTCAGCATTAGTGTGACTAACAATCTCAAAGGTAGTATGCTTAGGGTACCACAAGCCTAACTCTATAGTCCCAACTAGATACCTAAGGATGCGTTTAACAACTTTTAGATGAGATTCCTTAGGAGCAGCCTGAAACCTAGCACACATACATACACTAAACATAATGTTGGGCCTACTAGCAGTGAGATATAGGAGACTTCCAATATGCCACGATATAATTTTACGTCAATAGGGATGCCTTGCTCATCTTTATCAAGCTTAATGGAAGAGTTTATAGGTGTGCCAAGAATTTTACAATCTTCCATATTAAATTTCTTTAGCAAGTCTCTAATGTATTTAGATTGGCATATGAAAGTTCCATGATTAGCTTGCTTGATTTGTAGACCTAAGAAGAAACTAAGTTCACCCATCATGCTCATTTCAAACTCACTTTGCATGCATTTGGCAAACTCATTACACAACTCATCATTGGTTACTCCAAAAATGATATCGTCCACATAGATTTGAACAAGGAGCATATCATCATTTTTGGACTTGATGAAGAGTGTAGTGTCAATTTTGCCACGGGTAAACCCATTTTCTGGTAGAAAACCACTAAGCCTCTCATACCAAGCTCTAGGAGCTTGTTTCAATCCATACAAGGGTAAACATGATTGGGATATTTATGATTCTCAAAACCGGGTGGTTGTTCTACGTATACCTCTTCATTAATGTAACCATTTAGAAAAGTGCTTTTAACATCCATTTGAAACAATTTAAAATTTTTAAAAGTGGCAAAGGCAAGTAGCATACGAATGACTTCTAATCTAGCAACAGGAGCGTATGTTTCATCAAAGTTAATCCCTTCCTGTTGGTTATACCCTTGGGCAACTAGTCTAGCTTTATTCCTAGTTACTACCCCATTCTCATCTTTCTTATTTCTATATACCCATTTAGTTCCAATGATGGTGTGCTTATTAGGCCTAGGAACTAAGGTCCACACTTTGCTTCTTTCAAATTGGTTAAGTTCTTCTTGCATGGACATCACCCAAGATTCATCTTCTATAGCTTCTTTAATATTTTTAGGTTCTTCTTGGGATAAGAAAGCGGAATGATTCACTATATTTCTCAAGGAGGATCTTGTGGCTGCACCACGGGATGGTTCGCCTATGATTTGATCTATAGGATGACTTCTAATGTATTTCCAATCTCTAGGCAACTCCTGATTTCTATTTTCATTATCTTCAAGTGATTTTTCATTTGTTTCTTGATTTTCACTTGCATTGTTCTCAATAGACATTTTCTCTAAGCATTTTCTAATATCAATATCATCTTCATCATCTTTATTAGAAAATGGATTAGACTCATCAAACACAACATGAATAGATTCAATCACAGTTAAAGTTCTTTTATTGAAAACCCTATATGCTTTACTATTAAGTGCATAGCCTAGGAAGATGCCTTCATCAGATTTTGAGTCAAATTTTCCTAGATGCTCATTATCTCTAAGCACAAAGCATTTACAACCAAACACATGAAAATAAGAAATATTAGGCTTATGGTTGTTCCACAATTCATAAGGGGTTTTATTAATTGATGGTCTAATCAACACCTTATTCATAACATAGCATGCAGTATTAATAGCCTCAGCCCAAAAATATTTAGGTAAGTTATGCTCATTCAACATAGTTCTACCCATTTCTTGCAGTGACCTATTCTTTCTTTCTACTACACCATTTTGTTGAGGTGTCCTAGGTGCAGAGAAGTTATGTGATATGCCCTCTAAGTCACAGTATTTTTCTATGCTTTCATTTTTGAATTCTGTGCCTCTATCACTTCTTATGTGAGTGATTTTGTATCCTTTTTCATTTTGAATTCTCTTGCAAAGTTTGGTAAATTGTTCACATGATTTATTTTTATGTGCAAGAAACAATGCCCATGTGAATCTAGAAAAGTCGTCCACAATTACAAAAGCATAAGATTTACCATCAAGACTTTGCACAAAATTAGGTCCAAATAAATCTAGGTGAAGCAACTCCAAGAGTCTAGTAGTAGATATGAATTTCTTTTTCTTAAAACAAGATTTTGTTTGCTTGCCCATTTGACATACATCACAGATTTTATCCTTTACAAAAAACATTTTAGGCAAACCTTTAACCAATTCTTTTCTAACAAGTTTAGACAATAAATCCATGATAGCATGTCCTAAACGCCTATGCCACAACCAACTAGCTTCATTTATAGCAGAGAAACATGTTACTTGTTGTGAAGCTAAATTATTAAGTGAGGTAGTATAGACATTTTCATGTCTATCAGCAGTAAAAAGCACTTTGTGGTCCGTTTTATTTTCTACTATGCATTTGTCATTTTCAAACGATACTTTATATCCTATGTCACACAATTGACTTATGCTAAGTAGATTATGTTTCAGTCCATCAACAAACAACACATTATCAATAGTAGGAGAGAAATCTTTACCAACCTTACCTACCCCGATGATGCGTCCTTTGGCATTGTCGCCAAATGTTACATAGCCTCCATCCTTGGGAAAGATTGAAGTAAATTTGCCCTTGTCGCCGGTCATGTGTCATGAGCATCCACTATCTAAGTACCACCGGTCCTTAGAAGAGAATGATCTTAGGCATACCTACAAAATAAGCAAAGTGACTGATGTTGGTCCCCAAATTTTATTGGGTCCACGGGGGTCAGTAGCAGGATCTCCCTTAATTACCCATACCTTCCTAATTTTAGCATGCTTATTCCTAAGTGGACAATTAAATTGAATGTGACCAATCTGCTTACATTTGAAACATTTCAATCTACACTTAGGTTCTTTAGGAGGAATATGAGATTTTGACTCATGTGTAAAATGTCCTAGGTAAAGATTAGGTCGTCTAACATTTTCAATACCATTAGAACCAAGACCCTCTTTACTTAAGGAGTTTCTTTGAGTACCAAGTAATTTTTCAAAATTTTCTTTGCCCTTGGTGAATTTAAAAATAATTTTGGAGCTATCCTTTAATTTCCTCTCAAGCTCAATAATAGTAGTATCCTTTTCTTTTAAAATAGAGGCATGAGAGGTTTTTGCCATATTAAACAATTTTGACCAATTTTGACATTTCTTTTTCAAATTATTATTCTCTTTGGTCATTTTGCCTAGCAATTTTGAAATACGAATATATTCAAATTGTAATTCTCTAAATGTAGGCATGCTATCAGAATCACAATCATTAGATGAATAATAAGAAGATCATGAACAAGAAGACAATACCTTATCATCGTGTGCCATCAAACACAGATTAGCGACCTCCGTGTCACTATAATCTGAATCCGATTCACTGTTGTTGAGTTGGTCCCATGAAGTTTCAGCCTTCATGGCTTTCTTCCTTTTCTTAGCCTCCTTCTTCAGCAGTGGGCAGTTAGGTTTGATGTGTTCCACCTTGTTGCAGTTGTAGCACGTAGGAGCATTTAATTTTTCCTTTCTTTTACTGGACTCTCCCTTCTCATTAGTGGAGTCTCTATATTTTTTAAATGGCTTCCTGTTCTTCTTGAAAAATCTGCTAAACTTTCTGGTTAGCATAGCCATTTCATCATCAGTGTTAGACTCACTGCACTCACTAGATGTGTTATTAGATGCTTTTAGTGCAGTCACCTTCTTAGCCCTATTATGCTCATTTAGTCTTTCATTTATGGACAATTCATAAGTAATTAAGGATCCTATCAATTCATCTAAGCTCATGGCCTTAAGGTCTCTACCCTCAGCAATGGCCGTAGCCTTGGCTTCCCAAACAGGAGGTAAGCCTCTAAGGATCTTCTTGATCATCTCATATGTGGGATAGGTCTTTCCTAATGCATGCAGTGAGTTTATGATGTGTGTGAATCTAGTGTACATGCTCTGAATGGACTCACCTACATTCATTCTAAAGGCCTCATACTCACTAGTCAACATATCTATCCTACTGTCTTTCATATCTCTAGTACCCTCATATGTGACCTCTAACTTATCCCATATTTCTTTTGCAGTAGAGCATGCCATAATCCTATTAAATTCATTTACATCAAGACTACAATATAAAATATTCATGGCAGTGGCATTAAGACTAATAGCTTTCATATCATCATCATCATCAAATTCATCCTCAGTCTTAGGAACCCTAACTGCACCCTCAGTTTTCATAGGAACATAGTTTCCCTGAGAGACAATCCTCCACACCTTCCAATCAGTATTCTGAAGGTAGATGCGCATCCTTTGTTTCCAGAAGGTGTAATTAACACCACTGAAAACATGAGGTCGTGTGGAAGATGGTCTCCAAAGGAAAGAAGTCACGGAGCTATGAGCCGTATGTGATCTTTTTGCAAAATAACAACTAATCTATGCTACGTGGCTCTGATACCAATTGTTAACTTTACCGTGATCCCAAGAGGGGGGGGGGGGTGAATTGGTATTTTTAAATTTCTATCCCCTAGGTGTTCCTCCTAAAAATAGTATGTTCACAACCCTATAGTCAATCTAGTGCAAGTAATATCAGAAGTTAATTAAAGCAGTTTAATCAATTACACATGCACCAAAAAGCAATAATGAACAGGGTAACACACAGATATGTTATCGAGGTTCGGCCAACTGCCTGCATCCCTGCCTTGGCTAACCAGCACAAGGATTATCACAATAACTTGCTCACTTAAACGGGTGGAGCGGCACCTATACAACCAGGTCAAATTAACACAGGGCTGACCTCAACCTTAACAAATCCATACCGGGCTGGATTACCACCCCCTCAGGCCATGCCTGGAATCTCTCAGATATACAATCAAAAGATACAATATTGGGGTGCTTTCACGTAAAGCAAATTTGTACCACAAATGCGCACAATCACAAACACCACAGATAATTTAAAATGTAAGTTCAGTGTGGTCTAGATAGTTCAACTCTCAAATATATTTTCTATTAGTGTAGTATGCACGTGAGAGTGTCAATAATAATCTGTGTATTTCAAAATATTCAATCAAACGTGTTTACATAGAATATCAAACAAGCCTCAAGAATGTCAATCAGTAGAATATCTCAATCACATAAATATGTATATGCTTGGACTTGCAAAATATATGATCTTTGTTTTCAGCAAAAATATATGAGTGAATAAATATTGCAACAAAGATGTTTTACCTCAAAAACAAATATCTCCTCAAATGATTTTTAAAATAAAGAGCAATAGATATTTGTAAATGATTTTGAAAATATTTTGCAACCAAAAGCAAATGCGAGCTTCTCAAGATGTTGCAACGAATATGCAATCTTAGAAGATCTAGTAAAGTCTTCTTAGGATGAAATTATCAGCAAAGTCTCCTAAGAATCCTTTTGGGTTTGGCTCTCAACAAAATGAAACAATCTCACAGCAAAGAGAGAGCAAACCTTTCAATCTAAACACTCAACAACACTTACAGATGATTTAACAACTTTTGAAGGTCAGCTAGAGTGTATTTGGAAGAGTATGAGCAATGAGAAATATTTTGCTTGAGAGAGAATTTGATTTTCTATTTTTTCTAATTGATGCTTAATTCTCCCAAATGAAAGAGTATATATAGACACACCAAAATATTTGACCGTTGGGGACCTATTAGGGATTGTTAGAAAAATTTAATGATATTTAAATCATTTTAACCATGTTTAAGACTTTTAATTGCGGTAAAAACATAAGTGCCACCCGAGAGGTCCGGTTGACCAGAACAAGTTCGGTCAACCAAGTCTCATATGGTTCGGTGAGGGCTCGGCCGACCAGGGGAGGGCGATTTCTCAATTTTCTGAGGTTCGGTTGACCAGGCCATTTTGAACTGGCTGGTTCGGTCGACCAGAACGCTGGGATTTTTCTTGAGGACCCTTGGTCGACCAGGTAGTTGGAGTACAAAACTGGCTCAGTCGACCAGATGGTCAAACTTTTGACCCAGGGAGGTTTCGGTCGACTAGGGCTTTTTGAACTACCTGGTTCGGTCGACTAGATGGTCAAACTTTTGACCTAGGGAGGTTTCGGTCGGCCAGGACTTTTTGAACTACCTGGTTCGGTCGACCAGATGGTCAAACTTTTGACCTAGGGAGGTTTCGGTCGACCAGGCCAAAATGAACTGACTGTGTTTGTTGACCGAAAGTGCACCATGTGTGGATTTCGGTCTAATCTTGAAGCATACAAACCCTAATGAAGTGTCTAACAAACATATGTGTAAATGTGTGTGTCCTAGGGTCATTTGAGGTCCAATTTGAAGACACCGAAAAAGTCTGGTGTCGGTCAACGGAAGGGAAAACCCTAGGGTCACTCTAAGGTCATTTTGCATTATGATTGGTTTGAGCTCACAAAATAAACCATACATGTGATGTGTGTGCTTATTACAAACCGAATACCCTAATTACTATTACAGACAAATTTCACTACAAAAATGTTACAATCAGGAGCATGAATTTGTCTTCAAGCTTTGAGCTTTCATGTGCCATTAATGATCTGCTAATATGGACCTGCACATGAACTAGACATTTATTAAATACCGGAGTATTTGTCATTATCAAAACCGGGCGTGACCTATAAGGTCAACATTTATGCTCGCCAGCACAATGAAGACTTGCTAATATAAATTCCATCTCTTGGATCCATTCCTTCGCAATGATTTGATTGGCTCTTCTCGTAAAAGTCTGTGGATTCATGTTGATAAATTGCTTGACAGTGCAGCTCGAGTAAGCTGGTGGGAAATTCTGTCCCCCATAGTTCCATACAATCCCTACCATGACTTGCTGTCCTGCATTACACAACACCTATTCAAGGTCACTGTCACTTATGCTGGAAGTCCCCTCGTTGCCACTACTTCCAGTATTTACATTGTTATTCCCTGGGTCTATCCTGAAAAGGGAACAACC
Source organism: Malania oleifera (assembly GCF_029873635.1). Classification (NCBI taxonomy): domain Eukaryota; kingdom Viridiplantae; phylum Streptophyta; class Magnoliopsida; order Santalales; family Ximeniaceae; genus Malania; species Malania oleifera. The sequence goes on along the minus strand of NC_080422.1, from coordinate 82,664,473 downwards.
ACATACCTCAATTAGTATCACGCAACCAATACACTTATCAAACTATAACTCATGAAACATTCTTCCATAACCATTTATCTTAACATCCTCAATCCCAATTGAAGATTTAGTCCTACCACTTAGAAACAAGAACCGGTGATAGTATCCATGGTTTTCCTGAAATCGTCACCCTAGGAAAAACACAGAAACAATCACGGAACTCCTACCTCCAGGCCGTAAGATAGAACCCTAAATTCCTAATCTCATCCTCTAACAATAACTGATTCATATCTCACACCACCCATCTTTTATTCTCATCACAATCCATTCCTATACTCTGGTATTGTATTCCACTATTTACTAAAGTCTACAAAATGTAGGGACCTAGGTTGTGATACCAAACTGTGATGCCCCGATTTTCATACCTTTTTAAAAAAAAAAAAAAAAAAATTAAATCATTCACATCAAAAATCACATTGACCACATCAACAACTTTGATGCAACTCACATGACCCAATCCACATTGAGTACCGAGTAAACAGACATTTTATTTTTATTAACCTAACAATGGAAGACATAACGAACATACCATCCAAAATACAATACCTAGAGTATCAATATCCATATACATACATTTCTATTTCATACCCAAAAACAATCCAACCCTAGGGGAATCACACCTCCCTAGCCCAAAAACTCACCTTGTATATTAGGGTCTCAGCTTCCTACTAACACAGAGCTCTATCACCTGGTCTATCTCTGTTCCCTGAAAAGTTTAGATAATTTGGATGTGACAAATCTCAGTAGGACGGAATAAATTATTTACAGTGTGTGGCAATATGAGTTCAGTTATAACACATTTTACTTTTCAAATCATCAATTCATCTGAGAAAAATACACTAATATATATGCTCATAATCATATAGATATAAAACACAAGCTTTTATAAGCTTTAAAACCAATGCTCAAATTCATTCTTACACAACCCATATTTACTAGCTAGGTTTTTGAGGATAGGGGAAATTGCACGCCTATACATACAGCTCCCCTCTGCTCTAATTTCGTTTGTAACCTTACCTGATTAACTCAGGTTCAACTACAATTGATGCTCATTAGGGCACTCACCTTACTTAGTAGGCCCACGGGCGGAGAGTTTACTTCACCTCAATTATTTATGTTATTAACTCACACATATCCATTTCCATTTCCATTTCACTATCCAGCACATAAGTATCCTTAGTACTTAGTATCAATATCGCGTCTGTAACTCATGACTGCCCCAAGGATCTCTTTTCCATGCCATGCTTCCCCTCATGATCAGGGTTGTGCGGCCTGAAGGCTGGATCTAACGGCGGTTGGCCGACCCGGTTAGATCAAAATATCATATCATATATCCCGCATTTGTAGTACGACTGGCCGACCTATAGCCTTGATCTGGACATAGAGGGCATAACAACTCTACTAAAAGGCTCATTCGACTTTCATGCCACACGCTCTAAGAGTTCGTGTGGTTGCACTATCACTACTAGCAACGATACCTTGCTCAATATCACTACCCCTCATTAGGGTTTCCATATCCATCAATCAGGGTTATCATTACCACATACCTGCAATCATTATGTGGTATTGACATTTCATTAATAACATTTCAATGATCCCATTGCAGCTTTCGCACTTTGCAATGTTCACATTTCCCAGTATTCTCATTCTTCATTCTCAATTCAGTATTCACATTTCAGAAATCACATATCAATTTCCATATTTCAATATTCATATTACAGAATTTACATTACAATATTCCCAATTTTAATATTCATATTTCATCTCATACGAGTATATATGTATATCATTTCACACATTTCAACATTTCTCAATAAAGCATTTCATTATTTCTCCGATATACATATCCATGTTTCTCTTTACGTCATTTCTCAGAAAACTCTTCAATATACATATAAATATATTATTTTTATTGTTTCTTAATAAAACAATTCTCATTTTGTTTCAACTCAATATATACATAGCAATGGGTTTCTTTTAAATCATCTCTGCATAAAACCTTTTAGTATATATATTTATATAAAATTCCCATTTTCTTTATGCGAAACACACAACCTAATTGAAACGTGTTCTCAGTATAACTCATATGCCACAAAATTTTGATATGATAATCATATCATAATAATTTTAGGAAAATATCATATTTCATTTTCACATAATTTCTCAGTCAATAATTCTCAATAAATACTTTTATAATTTATTTCCCTTACTTGATTTCCTAAACTATGCCAGCAGGGATCCCTAAATTATACTCGCAGCGCTCACCCGAACCCTGAATCCAATAACCCTAATTTAATCAAATCAACCCTAAATAAAATACTATTTTAACATTTCCTATGCCCATAAATTCAAAATAACCAATTAAACTCCCAAAATAACCAATTTTATTAATTCCCTAAATCTCACTCTCGCTTTGGAGTGGTGCGTAGGACCCCTAAATTGAAAATTGGCTCTGACCAAAATGACGACGATCGAGACTAGGACCTTATGGTGGTGCTCGATCGTCGATTTAGCTAAAGGTTTAAGGAGAAATTGAGGAAAGAGAGGGAGTATACCTTACCCCAGGAGTGGTGCCTACGACCAATACACTCTAATAGGAATGTCAGTGGCGGAGATAGGAACCCAGCGGTATCTTCTGTTTTTTGATCGGCCAATTATTTGCCAAGAAAATCAAGGTGAGAGAGAGAGAGAAGGCATGAGGGAGACAGAGAGAGTGCAGAGAAAGAGCTGAGAGATATAGGGGGGGGGGTGAATTGAAATGAAATTTCAATACTCATAGGAGATTTATATATATGTATATATATATATATATATATATAAATATATTATATTATATTATATTATTTAATTAATAATAATTATTTAATCAATTTTAATTTAATTAGTTAATTAATTAATTTTTTTTGAAATCCCTGCATCCTCCTGTAATAATTACCCTTGGGGTGTTACGATATCCCCTATTCTTTTAACATTTACTACATTATTTTTTAAGTTTTTGTCTACAATAATTCTCACTCTATTTTTTTTGTTTCTTTTTTTTTTCTAGTGTACCAAAGTTTAAATTTTGATTTTTTCAATTTCTCTAACTTTCTCTTATACTCATTTCGTCTCTTAAAGGCATATTAAGTTAATTTTCTTTCTAAACATTATTTCCATTATTTTCATACTTTTGTCCGTAAGAGTCCTTATATTCAAAGTTGCTAATTTAATTTTAATTTCTTGTGCTAACGTATTAGCCCTATCTCTTCTATACTAACTTAGTTTATTCCCTTAACCTAGGTGAATTTGGTGAGAATTCATGATAATAAGATTTGATAAAGTTTTATGGTGATTGTCAGCTACCTAACACAACCTTGCTACTTTATGTGGGCTTGGGACCGGTTGTGTGTACAAAGATAAATTGTGTTATGCTTGCGAAGTATATGTTTGAGTATTTTTTTTATGCAAACTTATTTTATATAGAAAATTTTCTAAATCACACCCTATAACTAGTAGAAACCAGACAAACAATACAATGCATTTAAAAATCTAAAGCATACAATTTTGGGTGTGAATCCAAGCTTTGAAAAAAAAAATAAAAAAATACCATGTATTAGTACTTCTTGGAAAATTTTGTATACTCCAAGATTTTGCAAATGGAAAGACAAAAGCACAAAAATGCCTATATTTAGCCTACAAAGCATAAATATAAAATCTCTACTACTAACTGACTATTGGAAAAATAATAAAAATATTAATAGTAATAAGAAAAGAAATAACAAGAAAGGAGAAGTTCTCAGTGGTGGTTGAAACTAAAAGGTAATGAAAACTAACTGAAAATACTAGTAAGTACCTTTTGGCATTAGAAATTTGATACTACTAATAAAAATCAACCTAAGAATATTGAAGCAAAGAGGGATTGTAAGAAAATTTCAATTTAAGTTTAAGATTCAAATTCAAGATTGGCAATGGAGTTAAGTAGTATATGGTGCCGACATAACCTCTCATTGGACTCATGCCCCTTCCCATATAACCTTGATCAAAGCTAACTGTTCTTTTTTGACACAGTCTTGAGATAAAATATGCAATCTTGCGTATTTTCAATTGAAATTCTATTAACTTAATCCTTTGGAAGAGCTCTAAATTTGGTGTTTCTAGAGAGACGAAAATACATAAGCACAAAAAAAAATTGAGGATTTGATTTCTTCACTTCCAAGAAAATAAAATTCAGAAGTGAAAGTGTGTATGTAACTTAAGATTTCATATTATACAAGTCAAGTGATGAAGAAAAGAAGAGAAGAGAGAGAGAGAAGCTCCGTAACATGACAAAGAAACTTGTAAAAGAAACCATCTTGAAGAACATTAGAACGATGGAGAGAGAGGCAAGAGAATGGAAGGCAGAGGACGAAGTCCAAGGTGTCAAATTTCTTTGCTACTACAACTATAGATGGACGGACCCAAATGAAAACTTATACAGGAACATTGATGAAACATCAAAAGAAATCAAGAAACTAGAATCGCTGCCGAAAATTTTGCAGTTGCAAAAGCTGCAACACTTAAGGATGCTTTCTTTGAACAAGGAGGAATCATATTCCCTTTAAGAATATTTCTTTAGGCATTCAGTTAAGTAGATTTAAAGAATTTTTTCCATCTCTCTACAAAGACTTCCTATGAAGGGGTACTGTAATGGAAGCAACTAGAGGATAATAGCAAATCCTCATCGTTGCTACCAAGATCGGTGGTTTTCCTGCTAACAAGCGAATATGTCTAGGTCAATAGAACAACCTCTTCATGGCATCGTGGAAGGTGACAACATGTATAATCTAATAGGAAATTGAATGGGTAGGAACAATATCGCACAACTAAAGTAAGAAATGAGAAAATAGGAATCGACACCAAGAATTACATGGAAAACCCTCAAACAAATCGAGGGAAAAACCACAGGCAAGAGTAGAAGGAATCTACCATGTAAAAGGATGTTACAAATTCTTTCTAATTATAAGAGGAGAACAATGATAACTCTCTCTTGAATTAGGAGTATACAAATCTCTCAAAAATAAGAGAAACTAGAAAAATAGGCTACAACAGGGACACTTTGTAAAAGAGTACTTGATTTCTCTCTCTTTGAAGCTGGAGTTGGAGATGCTTGGGATCTTGGAACTCCTCGTAGGAATCTCTATTTAGAGTAGAGAGCACTGGATATTTCTAGCCTACCTTTGTTGAACCCTCCCTTCTACAACCCACCTATGTTGAAGTCTTCCTTCTGCAGCCTACTTTTGTTGATTTCCGTAGCCCACCTTTGTTGAAAAAGGACTTTACTTTTCACATTCTCCCACTTAAAGTCATTTTAAACATATTTTCATCCTTTCTAGTCTTTCTAGTTTCATGCCACTTACATTTCTATTAGGCCATAAGGGGATCTACACCATATGAACTTGTCAGCATTGATTGGTTTTGTCATAACATCTGCTAGGTTGTCTTTGGTGTGAATCTTTCGCATGTACACAATTCTGTCCTCAATAACTTCTCGAATGAAGTGACATTGTACTCCGATGTGTTTTGTCTTGGAATGAAATTTCAGATTCCTTGCAATATGCAAGGCACTTTGGCTATCACAGTACAAAAGAATTCTCTTTTGTGTGTGCTCGAGTTCTTCGATTAACCTTTTTATCCAAATTGCATCCTTGCAAGCTTGCATAGCTGCCATGTATTTAGCTTCAGTCGTAGACGATGCCATAATAGTTTGCAACTTTGATACATAGTTTACTGCTCCTTTTGCAAGAGTAAACACATAAACTGTAGTGGATTTTATTTTGTCAAAGTCACTTGAAAAATATGAATCAACATATCCTCCGACAATAAATTCTGATCCTCCTTAACATAATGCAACATTCGAGGTCCCTTTGATGTATCTTAGGACCCTTTTCATAGCATTCCAATGCTTTCTACCAAGATTCTCCATGAACTGATTGACCGTACTGATTGCCTGAGTAATATCTAGTCTTGTACAAATCATAGTGTACATTAGGCTTCCTACTGCTGATGTGTATGGGACTTGAGACATTTCCATCCTATCTGCTTCATTGCTAGGAAACATACTTGAGGATAACTTATAATTGATAGGAAGTGAGGTAGAAATTGGTTTACAATCTTACATGTTGAAGCGTCGCAATATTTTCTTCAAATAATTCTTTTGAGAAAGCCAAATTTTCTTGTCTTTTATGTCTTGGTTAATTTGCATCCCTAAAATCTTGTTTTCTGGTCCCAAATCCTTTATATCAAACTCCCTAGCCAATAATTGTGCCTTTAATTCTTGGACTCTTTCTTTGTTAGGGCCTACCATTAACATATCATCCCTATACAACAGTAAAATAATGAAATCATTACTACCAAACCTCTTGTAGTACGTACAATGGTTTGAACTAAGTCTGTGGTATCTGGAACTAATTATGAAGGAATCAAATTTCTTGTACCAACATCTTGACGCCTACTTTAAGCTGTACAGAGATTTGGTTAACCTGAAAACCAAATTTTCTTTTCCTTTTTCTTCAAAACTTTCTAGTTGGAACATGTAAATCTCTTCTTCAAGTTCTCCATAAAGAAAAGCAATTTTCACATCTAACTGCTCTAGATATAAATCAAACACAACACACATAGCCAATACAATTATGATAGTAGTAAGTCTAACAACTGGAGAAAATATCTCATTAAAGTCAATGCCTTCTTTCTGAGTATATTCTTTCACCACCAGTCTTGCACGATATCACTCTACCTAATCGTTGCCATCACGCTTGATCTTATAGACCCATTTATTTCCAATGACTTTATGTTAGTGTGGTAATGAAACAAGCTTCCATGTCTTATTATTGTACAAGGCTTCAAATTCTTCCCGCATTGCTATCATCCACAGAGAAACATCAGGGCTACTAATAGCCTCATGGAAAGTTAATGACTCTCCATCTTCTGTTAGAAGACAATATGTAGTATTGCTTGCCATGACATAATCTGAGTGCCATGATGGTTTCTTTGTCTCACGTACTAAACATCGAACTTCTGTATCATTGGCCTCATTTGGTTCTTGTTCCTTGCGTTCTAGTGCGGTTTCAGAAGAATCTATATTTTCTTCTTCCTGAACAGTAGTAGTCTTTTCTAAAATGTTATTGTTTTCTTCATTTTTTAGTTCATTTTCTGCAAATATCACATCCCTGCTAACTACGACCTTGCGGGCATTGAGATCCCACAGACAGTACCCCTTGATTCCATTTGTAATGACTCCAAAAATATATATACATGATTAGTGTAATAAAAAAAATAATAATATAATAAAATATAATATAATATAATATATATAAAGATGGATGAGGATGGAAGCATCCTTACCCATTTCAGATTCAATTTTGAATACGACAACTTGATAAAAATGTAAATAAATAAATAAATAAATAAATATTAAATAAATAAATTATATATATATATATATATATATATATATATATATATATATATATATATATATATCTAAAATGATATGTATGATGGACGTGGAGAGATGAGATTGAATTTCAAATTTAATCTCAATCTCTGACAACGTGCAATTTGCCCTATCTCTCCCACCCTTCTACACATGCACGCACGCGCCCACACACACACACACACACACACACACATAAACCTCCCTACAAAATTACAAGAATGTCCCTCCCCAATTCCCTAGAAATAGGATCAGTTCCGAATTCATTTTCATAAGAAATTTTAAAGAAGAAGTGACGGAAAAAGTGAGCAAAAAGATTTAGTGGTTGACAGAGAATTTTTATACACTTAAAATTCTCACTCTTCCACTCTTTCCAAACTCATTTTAGGAATTCGTCTTTAACCGTGTTAGAGGAGTAGACCAATGTAAGTGGGTTTGATTATGTTAGATTTTTATAAAATATATACCTACGTTTATTGAAAATGAGTTGGATTATGTCAGTTTTTCATTTAAATATACATGATTTAAATTAAAGTATGAGAATTGGATCATATCTATTTTTATTTAATTATACTTGATTTAAATTAAAGTACGTAGATTGGATTATGTTTGTTTTTATTAAATAAACCTGATTTAAATTAAAAGTACGGGGATTGGATTATATCCGTTTTAATTCAAATATACCTTATTTAAATTAACGGGGATTGGATTATATCTGTTTTAATTTAAATATACCTAATTTAAATTAAAGTACGTAGATTTGATTACATCCATTTTTATTTAAATATACCTAAGTTAAATTAAAATGTGTGGATTTAATTATATCAGTTTTTTTTTTTATTAAATATAGCTGAGTTTATTGTTTTAAAGGAAGTATTTTAATCCACTCGGGTAAATTATAGCGTTATAATATTCTATTAATAATAAATAATTATTAGCACGTAAATCGTGTGGGATAAGCTTATTTTAGTACATATTAATTAAATGAACAATGATAAGATTTTTTTTATGATGTTATATTTATTACTTGTTTTATAAATAATGATGAGATTTTATTACATGTTTTATATTGAGAAATAATGGAATTTTTGAAATACTATGTCATTGCATAAACTATAATGGTATGTTTTAGGAACCCCGATGGCTCGACGATTACGATGCTCGGTACTGTAACTTACAAATGATGTTACAAATGATTATGAGTGCACCTACACAGTTTATAGAGTAGTTTTATATGACAGTGGATTTCTCCTGAGTGCACACTTGGATTGGACCAGGACTTTGAAAAGTAAGGTGAACTCCCAAGAGAGGGGGGGGGGGGGGGGTGAATTGGATTTTTAAAACTTTTTTTGGAACTTTAGTTTACTCCTTGTTAGTTTGCGACTACACTCTCTAATCAATAAAAATAATGTTGCTTATTCAACTTTTAAAATTTCAACAGATAAAATATCAAATCATATTTATATACCAAAGAAAATATTAATTTCAAAAAATTATCTTAAGTCTCTTTGCAATTTTATTTCAATAGAATGATGTATTAAACTCTGTTTTAAAATTCAGCATTTTAGTGTTTGAATCTAATTCTTCAATATATATAATCAGATTTTCATAATCAATTTTTCTTATAAACAATGAACAATGATAGCTTCAATGAATAGTTCTAATAAATCAATCTAGAGATTCTTTGTAAAATAAATGAGATAAGCACAAGATTTAAGTTAGCTGTGTATTTCAACAATTTCAGCTTTCAAAGATTTAATCCAATAAAAAAACTTGATTCAAATCAGTGTTCAATAAACTCCAAACTTCTAGCAAATATTAAAACCTCCACGTAGTTAATATGTTTGTAGAAATTTAAAGAGATTTAGGGAAGAAGAGAGAGACACTGAATTTTAACAAGGTTCAACCAGCAGCCTACGTCCTTGCCTCAAGCAACCATTGTGAGGATTTTCCTTTCCAACTTCTTTAAAGGCCAAGTTACAATCTAACAAGAATACCCCTTCTCGTTAGCCAACGATTCAACAACCCTTAATCGTCAAAACAAGAAAAAATCTCTCTCTAATAAGAATACCCCTTCTCGTTAGCCAATGATTCAACAATCCTGAATCGTCAAATACTAACAAGAGAAACAAGAAACTTGTGTACAAGTAGAACTCTTAACAAGAGCAAATTAGTACAATTGAATAACAGTATACTTCAATCAGAATCAATATAGAAAGATGAAGCTCAGATGATTGTTACCAGATTTCTGATTTAGAATTGAAATTCTTAATGCAAACAAATCAGAAAAATCGTGGCTTTGTCAGCAATAGCATAATAATGCTTCAGCAGCATTTCAGCCGTAGTATTCTGAATGTTCAATTCGTATGTGTTTGCTAGTTGTGATTAATTCATGTGAATAACATGTATTTATAGAGTAATAAAGTAAATTTTCGTGTTTCCTAAGTTACTTGGAGTATTTACGAAGTTTTCTGAAAGTTTGGGGGCTAAGCAATCAAATTTGGAAACTTTCTTTTGCTGTTATAAATTTAAAACCACAAAAGTTAGTCGACTGAAATATTGGGGTTAGTCGCCTGTGCCTTTTATGTACAACGTATTTTCAAATATAGAATGGGGTCAGTCGCCAAATTCTATTCTGTTTGTTTAACTTTTATCAGTATAAAATGTTAGTCGCTTGATGGTGAAGCATGAGTCTCCTGATCGTGCAAAACATATGCTTTTGAAAACTTTGTTTCCAAAACTATTTTTAGCTTTTATACTTGTCATATTTATTTGAGACATTTGAAAATACTTTCTAATCACTAAGTCTTCATGTATTTGCTTTGACTTCCTTCATAACTCATTGACTTAAGTACATACTTCATCAAGTTCTTCTAACTTTAAGTACAAGCTTTCAATAGACTTTTCAAGTACTTGATCTTGATCTTTTATCAACACACTTGAGTCTTGAAACTTCACTTAACCACATATGTTAAGTCCATTTGATTTGTTATCATAAAAATAAGATTCTAAGCCTTGTAAGTCCAACAATCTCCCACTTTTTGATGATGACAAACGAGGAGTAAAAATGAGTAAGCCTTAAAAAGGCTCCCCCTTACAATAAGCATCAACTTAACAATATTTGAAAAGTACATATATCATGGATGCATATTAACTCAATGTAAAAAATTAATGTCAATATCATGTCGTGTCATAATTTAAGATCAATATCATGTTGATAGTTAGCATTATACTTGCTTATGTATGCAGTGTCATGCTTAATTTTTGCCCGAAAATTCTCCCCCTTTTGACATCAATCAAAAAGAGTATGAATATCAAGGCAATGAGCAACCGTAAGTGAAAAATAAATATCATGGAGCATGCTGTATAAGTAATAAGTCCAAAAACATGTATAGTATAAGTTGTAAATATCATGTGAAGATTCATCATTATCAATCATTTTAAATTTGTATCATGCTATGCTCATTCTTAGTTTGCTCGCATTTAGTTTTGCTAAATTTCTCCCCCTTTTTAAATCAAAAAATAAAACGTAATGAATATTATGCAAAGATACAAAGGACCAAAAAATTTCACATTTAGATCACAAGAACAAAGTCCATAAGCCAGCATATAATTCAATCATAACATAGTCATCCATCATTCAACATGTAAAAGATATATAACATAATCCAACATCAGCATGTGAACTAAGATGGTCAAAAGAAACAGATAAAAGAGCTAGACAAAACTGAATAGCAATGTCTAATATTACAACCCAGATTAGTGTTTGGTTTTAAGAAAATATTCATGCATTTGCAGTTCCATCAGATTTGTATGCTCATGCTTGCATGCTTCAGTCATTTTTCAAAAGTTTATGCTCAGAGTCATATGTCAGATGACGCGAATTAAAATTTCATGCTCAGCTTTTATGTTTTTGCTTAAAATGTCTCCCCTTTTTTGACATCAATAAAAAAGAGAAGGTTATCAATAAGCATATGCAGTCTAATGCATGGAGCAACATAAACACAAAATAGATAAATTACTATTCATCATGCTTAAGAAGATAATCAAGAATCCCAAAATTGCATGAGAAAGTACAAAAGAGTATGAAACAAAGTATATCAGAGCTCATATTTCAAGCCAAACTTATGTTTAAGCTAAGAAGGTCATTTAAGCATCGGTGGCATTATCGTCTATATTGTCATCTTCACCAGAACTTATCTCCATTTGAGTCTTTTCGTGTGAAGATCCGGCTCTATGCTGTGTAATCCAACCAAGTCTTTGATCAAGAGAAGAATAATTTTCTGAAGAGATGCATAATTGTCTTGAGACACAGGGTCAGTAGACTGAGGTGGAAAAATGAGGGCTTTTATGAATAGTTGATATTTATACAGCCGTGTGTCAATCGACTATGCTCGAAAGGGCATTTGTCTGACCTGTATATTTCCCTAAAATTTCATAAGTTAGTGGCGAGTCAGTCGACTATGCTTCAAGGAGTCAGTCGACTAATGAGTCTTATCTTGAAAAGTTTAGTAAGTCAGAGAGCAACCAATTGACTAAGGGTAAAATGTCAGTTGACTGTACATTAGTGTTTTTGACTTACCTACTTTCTTCAAGCACTTATCCTTATTCCTTATTCAAAATACTTCTCTACTGTGCAATAATCCTGATTTACTTCAAATTTACTCTCTTTTGATTTCAGATTATTCTTTTGCATATGAATACCCAAAATTCATATTACTTTCCAAATCTCAATACTTTCTAAGTTAAGCCTTGTATAATCCAAGCTTTCTTGATTGCAGCCAACAATGCCATTCTTGTTTTCATTTGTTTCAATATGATAAGCATACAATAAGCTCAGAAGCTCATCTTTAAGATTTTCATACCTCGTTTCAACTTGTTCAATATCCTTGTATTAAGGTGACTTTCCATAGATTGAACAAGGATAAATTTTCTTCTTGGAATTTTAGAATTCTCTGGATTTCTTAGTAATTGCTTCTGGTATGATCATTTAGTTACTCAGTTATATCAACTCAGAAAGACTACTTAAGTACATAAAAAAAATTTCATTGCACTTGCACTTGTACTAAAGAATGAATATCTTGTAGGTTTATTCAATATCTACTACGCTGTATAACTGATTTTCATTTTTAACTTCTTTTGATGCTTGATCAAATAACAAGGTCTCAAAATAAATTAGGATTTGCAACATTACTAAGACTCTTTTAATTTAATCTTCCAAATCTCAAGTTTATGCAAAGAGCAACATATGCTGTGCTTTTAGAGTTTTAACCTTAAGTATTTATAACCTTTCTTTAACAATTCAACTAAGGTTATGCTATTTTATTCCTTTAGCTATAGTTGATATTATAATCCATTTACCATGTTATGTTAATATAGACTTTCAGTTTATGCATTAGACCTTCAAGGTCTATAATATAGTAGAAATATCTATTAATAATTTACGTTTTAAGAATTATCTGCTATCAAAGCACACTTATAGTCATCACCAAATCTATTCTTATATTTGAATTGGCTACCTTAAATCTTGTAGGCTATGGAGGTATCCCTTTTCAAATTAGTATAGATTTAGCTTTCTTAAGTTCTAAAAAAGGAAATGACTATTCCTAAGATTTATGGAGTCCTTGGTTTTTGAACTAGCCTTTTAGCTTGGTACCCATACTTTCTTGAGCCTTAATGGTTAAACAAGAGATGTTTCTTTTATTCTCCAAACCTGTTTAGTTTTCACACTTTTTTTCTTTAATGGACATTCAAACTTTATATGTCTCTTCTTCTTACATAGGAAGCATGTGGTGTGAGTGTAAGCATTTAAGGAGGTGCTAGTATAATATTTAGAGGCTTTTGCAAAGTACCCCATGTGGAGGTTCTATTTCCTTGTGTCCTCAACTCCATTGAATCCTATGCCTTCCTTATCCAAAGACATTTTTTGTATTCCAACCATTTTATCAAGGTTTTCTTTTCCTCTAGTAAAATTGTAGATGATTTTGGCTTGATCCTCAATTTTACTCTCAAGATCATAGATTTCTGGGTCTTGTATATTTCTACCCTTTACTTGCAACATTACTGGATCTTGAGACATTTTGTTGATTTTTCTTTCTAATTTTGATATATACAGATCTTTTTCATTTTCCGTAGAAGATTGGGATCTTAGATCTTCCAATTATTTCATCACCTTTTCATTCATTCTTTCTAATCTCTTGATTTTTAAATCCTTTTCTCTTTCAGTAAGATTTTAATATTCTTATTCTTTCATTATAGTTTCATTCTTATTTTTCAATGAAGTGTATCGTTTAGTCACATTAACTAGAATCATATGAATCTTGAATATTTCACTTTATGTTTCTTCATAAGATGGCATACTCTCATCACTGGATTCATCAAATGAATAGTCACAAGATTCTTTGCATGTATCATCAAAATATTTGGATGAAGAACTTTGTTCTTCATCATCATCCCAAGCCATAAGGCAAGCATTAGCAACCTCTTGGTCGCTTGATTCACTTTCTGAACTACTGGAACTTATATTATCCCATGTAGTGACATTCATTGCTTTTTTCTTTTTCTTCTTAGAATCCTTCTTAAGCTGTGGACAGTCCGATTTTATGTGGCCCACTTTTTTGCAATTATAGCATGTAGGAGGTTCATTCCTTGTTTCCTTTTTATTTGTTTTTTCTTTATTTGATATGGAGTCTTGGAATTTTCTTTTATTCTTATTTCTAAGGATTTTTGCAAGTCTCTTGGTTATGAGGGCTACATCATTTACATCCATTGTCTCTTCATTTTCATCACTAGAACTTTCATTTGAGGTTTTAAAAGCGATGGATTGCTTGGTTTTAGATTTTTCTCTAGTTCTTTCATTTATTACCTTCTCATATGTGAGTAGGGATCCTATCAATTCATCTAGGGAGGTATTTTCAAAATTCTTCCTTCAGTTATTGCAATGGCCTTAGGTTCCCAAATTGGGGGAAGTCCTCTAAGGATTTTTTGGATTATCTCATATGTAGAGTATTTTTTTCCTTAAGGCATTGAGAGAGTTTATTATGTGAGTGAACCTAGTGTACATTCTAGTAATGGTCTCATTAGGGTTCATCCTAAATGCTTTATACTCACTAGTGAGCATATCAATTCTACTATCTTTTACATCAACCGTTCCTTCATAAGTTACTTCAAGTTTTTCCGAAATTATCTTTAGCTAATTTGCATCCCATAATTGTATTGAACTCATTTACATCAAGGGCGCAATATGGTGCATTTATTGCACTAGATTTTATTTGTAGCATTTTTAAGTCATTATTTTTCATTTTTTTTATTCATTTGGTATTTATTTACTGTCTACGACTTTTGTAGGGGTGTGGTCACCATGTGTGACAACTTTCCAAGCTTTCCAATCCATAGTTTGTAAGTATATTCGCATTCGTTGTTTCCAAAAGGTGTAGTTAACACCGCAGAAGATGGGTGGTCTAGATTAGGAATGGCCCTCAGCAAAGGGAGATACACCTTGGTGTGCCATAGAGATCTTTATGTAGCTTCTAGTTTAAGATTTACTACAACCTACGCTCTGATTCCAATTGAAAAGTAAGGTGAACTCCCAAGAGGGGGAGGGTGAATTCGATTTTTAAAACTTCTTTTGGAACTTTAGTTTACTCCTTGTTGGTTTGCAACTACACTCTCTAATCAATAAAAATAATGTTGCTTATTCAGCTTTTATAATTTCAACAGATAAAATATCAGATCAGATTTATATACCAAAGACAATATTAATTTCAGAAAAATTATCTTAAGTGTCCTTGCAATTTTTTTTTTAATAGAATGATGTGTTAAACTCAGTTTTAGTATTCAGCACTTTAGTATTTGACTCTAATTCTTCAATTTATAATTAGATTTTCAGAATCAATTTTTCTAATAAACAATGAACATTGATAGCTTCAATGATTAGTTCCAATAAATCTATCTAGAGATTCTTTGTAAAATAGATGAGATAAGCACAAAATTTAAGTCAGCTGTTTATTTCAATAATTTTAGCTTTCAAAGATTTAATCCAATCAAAAACCTTGATTCAAATCGGTGTTCAATAAACTCCAAACTTCCAACAAATATTAAAACATCCACGCAGTTAATATGTTTGCAGAAATTTAAAGAGATTTAGTGAAGAGGAGAGAGACACTTTTACAAGGTTCGGCTAGCAGCCTACGTCCTTGCCTCAAGCAAACGCTATGAGGATTTTCCTTTCCAACTTCTTTACAGGCCAAGTTATAACCTCTCCCTGTAGAGACCCTAACCTATATAAGCTGGGTTTGTCGACGAAGGGTCACGTTCGTCAATGAAGTCCTTCAGATCCTTGTCCACGAAATTCAGAGCCTCATCGACGAGCAAATATCGAGCAGATAAGAGAAATATCTGGAACTTGAACTCAGCGACGAGGGGGTGGCCTCGTCGACGAGCTATGTGGCAGATTTGTCGACGAAGACGCCGCCTCGTCAACGAGCTGGACTTGGTCAAAAGCCTTATAAATATCCATTTTGAGTTGCTTAGAAGCTAAGTTTCTTCCAAAGGTCTCTCTTTCTCTCTCAACCAGTGGAAACTCTCTCTCTCTCTCTCTCTCTCTCTCTCTCTCTCTCTCTAAGATTCTTCGCTATTCATTGCCCGTTTCTAAAAACGGAGGTTCCTATGGGGATCAGAAGGAGAAGTTTTACAACTTTAGTGGATCAGATCGTTATTTTGAGGATTTTTAGGTTTTTCCCAAAAACGAGGTAAGGATCTGATCTCAAATTTTATTGGATATTTGGATAATAGTTGAAGTTATGGTAAGGTTATGTTTTGTGGTTTTTAGGTTTCGAGGTCCCGGGTTGTCGATTTGGACCGTGTTCGTACGAGGTTTCGTTTCGAGTTTAAAGTAAGGGGAAATTGATTACAATAACATTTTTGAAAAACTAAACCGCTAAAAAGCTAGTTTATATTTATATGTATGATTTAACTACTTATTTGCTAAATTCTACCGAGTAGAAATGTCGGTTTTACGATTTTTACAGTTTTTGGTAAAAATAAGGATTTTGACGCATGATCTCCAAATTTTACGAAAATCACTTATTTGCATTTATATGGTAGTGGGAGATGCTTGAATCCTTTACTTTTTCATTTAAATGGTATTTACTAGATCTTTATCATTTAGCAGATTTATGGACCAAACTCGTGTGATATATATTGAAATGGAAATGTATGAATTTTCTATACTATTGATATAGATTATGGGAATGGAGTTCCAATTTGTTATACTGAGTATGTGGAAAACAGAGGCCGGTGGTACATCGAGCTGTATCAGTACAACAAAAAGGGGTAAACTGAGTGGATAGGCACCAATTTGAACCCAATGTGATTATTCGAAATTGTGAAAATACTGGAATTGCACAGGTTACTATATTTTTCTATAAATTGTATATATGATACTGGAACCACATCTTGGGACCAAAAGAAGTTGAAAGAAACTTCAGTAAAAAGGGGTTGAAAGATACTTCAGTTCGGGGGCTGAAATAAACTCCTAGGGCTAGGTACCGATATTGGCAGTATAGTGCAACTATACATGAGAAATCAGTATGGGTAGGTTAGATGGTCGACCTGCGAGGAGTTAGTAGGCTGCTGGTAAAAATAAACTAGGGGGTGGTCGGACTATAAAAGATGGTCGACTTTGTCTGCACGAACAGGGCACTGTGAGAGGCAATCAGTGCACAACCTATGCCACGGGATAAACATGCAAATTGTCATATCAAACTGGAGGTGTTCTAATAATCATATGCATGATTTAAATACTTGATGTGCAAATATATGTCATATATTACAGCATTATAAATAAATGTTCCAAACGTATGAGTTGTATGAAAATGTGCATATAGGCAGTCACACACTGTTGTAACACTTTCTTCCTTACTGAGAGGTGTCTCACCCTATTATACAACCTTTGTTTTCAGGTCCATCAGTACGTCGGTCCTAGTAGCTAAAGGGTATAGGGAGACTATTTTTGGTTTAGCTTACGTAAACATTTGAATAATGTATGAAACTTAGATGAAGTTCTATTTTGGAGGATTGTGATAACATGATTTATTATATGTTTGGATTTATGTAATTATGGATGTCTTAGTAAGCTCTTGTATAAGACTAATAGAAATCTTAGTGGATGTTTATGTTTTTTCGCGACATTTATATCAAAATTATGTATGATTTATACCCGTATGTCCCTGGTTAGGGCGAGTTGTTTATGTATCTTGAGCAGGTATAAGTATTTTGTATTTGGGTTAGTGGTGCTAGTCCGTATAAAGGGCCAGGTCGTTACAGTTGGTATCAGAGCCATAGCTAGTCAGAAGTATGATTTGATTCATACTACCTGGTTAGGTATATGTAAAGAACTTAGGAATTTCTAGTTTTTAGGTAGTTTAGAATATACCAGACTATAGGACATTGGCACGATCTCGGGTTTTGTTTTGTATACCTGGAGACGAAATCCATTGGCAGACTTCTATGCTTTTCTGGATCATTCGAAGGGTTCAAAAAATCATGGCAATCTATTGATGGTGTTGTTTCCAAGTGGAGGGGCAGAACTTGAGTTAGAATGATGATGTTAAATTAATGGAGTACGTCATGTTGATTAAGGTGTAATCCCAAGAGAGGGGGGGGGGGGGTGAATTGGATATTAAAAAATAATTCACTTAATTTTATTTTACACACTTCTTATAAGTTTACCAACTACTTCTAGTTGCTCAATTATGTGTGAGTGTGGCAATCCTATCTATGCATGCAATATACTCAATTTAAATATAACGCGGAAAATAAAGAGTAAAAGGAAGAGAGAAGACAAACGCGATTTTACGAGGTTCAGCCAACTTGGCCTATGTCCTCGCCTTGAGCAACCACTCAAGGATTCACTAAAACCCTGCTCCTTAAAGTGGGACGGAGCTTCCCTTACAAACCGCTGCTTACAAGAGGTACAACTCCCTCCTTATCCGCTGCTCACAAGAGGTACAACTTCCTCCTCACACCCGGTTCACAACCCGAATCGTGTTTACAATGAAATCTGAAAATAACACTTAAAACAATGCTTCTAACAAAAGCTTGTTAGTACAATTCAATTTCCTAGTACATTAACATATGATATAACTTGAAGCTCAAGAATGTATGAAGAACGATACAATCATTTGATGTATGATATGTGTCAACACACAAATTCGTATTTAATCAAAACTCCCTAGTGAAAATATATTTGGAATGCTTTGGAGTCTACTAGGGTTCTTGATTTACTTTGTAAAGATGCTCAAGTATATTTGAAGTGAGTTATTTAACAAAAATTTGACTTGAATACAACTCAATCAAAAAATCACAAAGTTTTCCTTCAAGTTCCTATATTTTAATCAAAGTAGGTTTTTCAATAAGAAGCCCAATGAACAATATATATGAGTATGTGTTTATGTACTTCTTGAATTTCAAATCAATCAACCAAGTTAACAAGTTTTTCTCAAAACATGATCTTCCCGAAAATCAGTTTTTATATGTGAATACACACTTAAGATCAAAACCTCTTTCTAATGATAAACACGTAAAGAGATGAGAGGTTCTTGAAAAGTAATAACTTGACAGATCAAACCTTAATACTGAATCAAAGTTTAGTTGGATGAATGAATGCCCTTTTGATTTCAGTGGAGATTTTCCTAAACGAAGATGGACGAAGATTGAAGTGCAGAAAACCGGCTCTAGGGTTCAAATCTTGCAATGAGAAGTGTATCTTTCTTGTTGTGTCCCTTAGCTTATGTTCAAGGGTTTAGATATTCATAATATATATATTATATTACCCTTAGAATTAATCTCAACTGTTGGATTAATAAAATACTTCGCGTGTCTTTTTAATAAAGAGCTGATTTTTAGGCTTTCCCACGAGTTCAGGCAACCGAACTCGACTTCAAGCGCCTGAGGTTCCAAGGTCAGGCAACCGAAGAGCCTCTGCCAGGTTCTGTCTTTTCCATTTAATTCTTCAGGTGACTGAACTTAATCTTTAGGCAACTGAATAAATTCTTCAGGCTACTGAGGTTTGAGTTCAGGCGACCGAACTCCCATTCTCTCAAATTTTCATTTCTAACTAAAAAATCTGTTTGACTTCTTTTCTTGGGTCTTTCATAAAATATATTTTTCATGATTTTGAAAACATTTCAAGGTCCATGAGAGTTTCCTAATGATGCACATGAAATGCATGAATCCTAAAACCATTCTAAGTTATAATGAGCCTCAAATTAAATCATATGAAAATGTTAATACATGAGTTCTAAATACCCTTTCCCAATATATTCTTGAACTTTGCCGCTTGCATCTTGATTCTCGTACTCTTTGAGTTCCATGGATCTTGCCAAGATTTATTAACTTTCCGTGCATGCTTAGTGTAAGTCCTGTTCACAAACTCAATGCACAGATCAAACATCAAGTGATTTGTCATTATCAAAATAAGATTGGACTCGTAGAGTCAACACGTCAATATTTAGGATGTAGATTAAGGGAACTGAGTCTATAGTATGGTAGTGTTAGTTGATTATTAGGATATTACCTTTCTAATGGATTCTCGTAATTGTTTTTAGGATGGAATCTAGAGATATCACTACCAATGTTGGAGGCAGTAGTAGTAAGGGTGTCATCCCTAAGGCTGGTAATGACTCTACTAGTCTGTTGCATGACTTCGCACAGCAGCTTATGTCTGAGGTAGTGTGGACGAATAGGGGGCAGGATCGTCCTATAACTGAGTTGGGTTGCTCCATTGAGCAATTCACTAGGTTGAAGCCCTCGACTTTTGTTGGCAGAATAGATCCAGTTGATGCTGAGAATTGGATCTAGGAGATTGAGAAGATCCTAGACGTGTTGAACTGCTCTGAGAGGTAGAAAGTCACCTTCGCCACATTCAAGTTGGCAGGGGAGGCTCTGTAAAGCAGATGGAAGAGCACCGACAGATACCAATAGGGTTGATGTGGGCCCTATTCAAAGAGCTATTCTTTGAATGTTATTTTTCGGCCATGGTTAGAAATGCGAAGATGGAGGAATTCATGAATCTGACGCAAGAGTCGCTGACAGTGTAGCAGTACGCTGCCAAATTCCAGGAGTTGTCCCGATTCGCTCCATTTGTGATTCCTGATGAAGCAAAGAAGGCCTGGAAGTTTCAGAGGGGTCTGAGGAGCGTGATCTATAAGCAGACAGCGATGTTGCAGTTGTAGGACTTTACCACGTTGGCTGATAAAGCCACAGTAGCAGAGGAGTGTTTGCTAGAGGACACAGAGGTTTTGGAGCAGGATAGGGTAAGTGGAAGGAGAACAGTAGTGGTACATCCCAGAATACCGCAGGTGTTTAACATTGCTCATTGTGTGGTAAGAAATACCATGGGCAGTGTTGGTTGTCTACGGGGGCTTGTATGCGGTGTGGTAGGCAAGGACATTAGATGAGAGACTTTTAGATGTAGAGGAATAGTGGAACCTCATAGCAGCCATACAAGGGTAATACTTAGGCACAGCGTGGTGGTCAGCAAGGGGGTACGACCCAGGCTAGGGTGTATTCTCTAACTCCAGCCGATGCTGAGAACGCAGGCGATGTTGTCATAGGTATCATTTACATGCTTTCTAATAAAACTGTTGTATTATTTGATTTCGGGGCAATGCATTCTTTTATTTCTTGTGGATTTGTGAAGCTATGTGGATCAGAGGTGCAATGGTTAGATTATGAACTGGTAGTAGCTACACCGTACGGGTTTGCGGTCGGGTGTAGCAGTGTAGTCCGTAACATTCCGGTTGAAATACGAGGAAGGATACTATGACCTTGTGGTGTATGACATGTTTGGCTTTGATATCATCTTTGGGATGTACTGGTTGTCATCCAGTTATGCCAGTATTGATTTCCACAGGAGGGAGGTGTTGTTTAGACCGCCAGGAAAGCAGGAATTTCAGTTCCTTAGATTGTGTGTGCATTCTACACCATGTATCCTTTCTGCTATGCAAGTTGGAAGGCTACTCCTTAAAGGGTGCCAAGGGTATCTAGCGTTTCTAAAATACTTGCCAGCAAAAGAACATAGACTGGAGATGATTTCTGTAGTGCGCGAGTTCCCTAATGTATTTCCGGAGGACTTGCCGGGTTTACCTCCAGATCGTGAAGTGGAATTTGCCATAGAATTAGCTCTAGGTACAACACCTATATCAAAAGCTCCGTATCGTATGGCTCCAGCCGAATTATGGGAGTTGAAATAACAACTTTAGGAACTACTGGACAAGGGAGCACCAGTGTTATTTGTGAAGAAGAAGGATGGGTCGATGAGGATGTGCATCGACTACCGAGAATTGAATAAAGTGATAGTAAATAATAAATATTTGCACCCAGGATCGATGATTTATTTGACCAACTTCAGGGCACGTAGGTCTTCTCCAAAATTGACCTACGATTTAGGTATCACCAACTAAAGGTGAAAGTGGAGGACGTCTTGAAAACTGCATTTTGAACTCGATATGGCCATTTTGAATTTATGGTTATGCCTTTTGGTTTGACTAATGCACCTGCAGCATTTATGGATTTGATGAACATGGTCTTCGATAAATATTTAGACCAGTTCGTTGTGGTATTTATCAATGATATCCTAGTGTATTCTAGGAGTGCTGCAGAGCATGAAGTTCATTTGAGGCTAGTATTAAAAATGCTTAGGGATAGGAGGTTGTATGCTAAGCTAAAGAAGTGTGAGTTTTAGCTAGAACAGATTGCATTTTTGGGGCATGTGGTGTCTAAAGAAGGTGTATCGGTGGACCCGAGTAAGATAGAAGCAGTAGTGGACTAGACGAGACCGAAGAATGTTCAGGAGGTCAGAAGTTTTCTGGTTCTTGCAGATTACTACCATCGGTTTTTTGAAGGATTCTCCAGTTTAGCAGGACCTTTGAAGAAACTCACACAAAAGAACATGAGGTATGATTAGACGGATGAGTACGAGCTGAGTTTCTAGGAGCTAAAACAGTGACTGGTCACAGCTCCGGTTCTGACTCTTCCATACAGTGATGGTGGTTTAGTTATTTATAGTGATGCTTCAAAAAAGGGTCTTGACTGCGTTTTAATGCAGCAAGGCAAATTCGTTGCTTACGCTTCTCGTCAACTCAAAGAACACGAGAAGAACTACCCGACGCATGATTTAGAATTAGCAGTAGTAATGTTTGCACTGAAAATTTGGAGGCACTAATTATACGATGAAAGGTGTGAGATTTTTACCGATCATAAAAGTCTTAAATAATTTTTCACCCAGAAGGGGCTCAACATGAGATAGCGTAGGTGGCTTGAGTTGATTAAAGACTACAACTGTGTTATTAGCTATCACCCAAGAAAGGCTAATGTGGTAGCCAATGCTCTGAGTCAGAAGTCTGTGGATGCGTCTTTTTTGGCAGTGGAGGTTCAGCCTCAGATCTGTATGGACGTTGAAAGGTTGAGTTTGGAGGTAGTGGAAGCAAACCATCAGGTTGTTCTTACTAGCTTGGTGGTACAACCGACTTTGCAGAAGAGGATCCAGGTGGCACAGAAGGAGGATCCTGAGTTGGTTGAGGTTATGGAAGGAGTTCAGAAGGGGTTGAAGCCGGAATTCAGTATCTCTGGCAATGGGATATTGAGATTTCGTGGCAGGGTTTGTGTATTGAATGATGCCGTGATTAAACGGGTCATTCTGGAGGAGGCACATCGTTCACTCTACACTGTATATCCTGGTAGTACGAAAATGTACCGGGATTTGAGGGAATCTTTCTGGTGGTCCAATATGAAAAGAGAGATAGTCCGATTTGTAGAGCAATGCCTGACATGTTAGTGGATCAAAGCAGAACATCAGAGGCCAGCAGGACCACTTCATCCACTTGATGTCCCTGAGTGGAAGTGGGAACACGTCTCGATGGATTTTGTGACGGGTTTACCTGTGGTGGTGCATGGGTAGAATGCCATATGGGTTATAGTGGATCAGCTGAGGAAGACTACACATTTCATTCCAATCAGAGTCAGCTACTCTCTGAATAGGCTGGCAGAACTTTATGTGCAAGAGGTGATATGACTCCATGGTGTCCCTATATCTATTGTTTCAGATCGGGATCTGCATTTTACATCTCGTTTCTGGAAGAGTTTACAGGATGCCTTGGGTTCGCGACTGACGTTCTGTACGTCTTTTCACCCACAGACGGATGGACAGTCGGAGAGGACTATTTAGATGTTAGAGGATATGTTGCGGGCTTGTGTACTAGATTTTGGTGATAATTGGATACGATATTTACCGCTTGTTGAATTTTCATATAACAACAGTTACTAGGTGAGCATAGAGATGGCACCTTATAAGGCTTTGTATGGTTATTGGTGTCGATCCCCATTGTACTGGGATTAGGTAGGTGAGCGACAGATACTGGGTCTAGAATTAATTCAGCAGACGTTTGCAAAGGTCGGATTAATCAGGGAAAGAATAAAAGCAGCTCAGAGTTGACAAAAGAGTTATGCTGATACTTGTCGACAAGAGTTGGAATTCGAGGAAGGAGATATGGTATTCCTAAGAATCGTTTTGATGAAAGGGGTGATGAGGTTTGGGAAGAAGGGGAAGCTAAGTCCTCGGTATATCGGGCCTTTTGAGATCCATGAAAGGATAGGTTCGGGTGCTTATCGAGTAGCTTTACCTCCAACATTATCCAGAGTCCATGATGTATTTCACATGTCTGTACTGAGGGAGTGCGTACCAGATCCATCACACGTATTGAATTACAAACCTCTAGAGATCAGCGATGCCTTATTGTATAAGGAAGTACCAGTGCAGGTATTGGATCGGAAGGTGCAACAGTTACGGACTAAGAAAATACCTCTCGTGAAGGTATTATGGCGTAACCATGCAGTGGAAGAAGCTTCATAGGAACTAAAATCTGAAATACACCAGAAGTACCCACAATTATTTGATGGTACATAAGTAGGTATAGTAGTGTAGATGGTATAGATTAAATGGTATGATCTTTGGGAGAGTCTTGTTTATAGATGTAATCTTTCAAAATATCTTTTGTGTAACCACGGTATTCCTCTGCCATATGTGAGAGTATGTAATGAAATTAGGCCAAAGTCACTTAGTAGGTGACAATGACTTTTTGGTAAAGCTAAATAATAAGAAAAGATTATGTTAATAATTGTTAGTAAATTTCGAGGACGAAATTCTTATAAGGAGGGGAGATTGTAGAGACCCAAACCTATATAAGTTGAGTTCATCGATGAAGGGTCACGTTCGTCGACGAAGTCCTTCAGATCCTCGTCGATGAAATTCAGAGCCTCATCGATGAGAAAATACCGAGTGAATCAGAGAAATATCCGGAACTTGAACTTGGCGATGAAGGGGTGGCCTTGTTGACGAGCTGTCTGGCGGATTCGTCGACGAAGACACCGCCTCGTCGACGAGTTGGACTTGGTCAAAGGCCCTATAAATATCTATTTTGAGTTGCTTAGAAGCTAAGTTTCTTCCAAAGCTCTCTCTCTCTCTCTAAACCAGTGGAAACTCTCTCTCTCTCTCTCTCTCTCTAAGATTCTTCGCTATTCATTGCCCGTTTCTAAATATGGAGGTTCCTACGAGGATTATAAGGAGAAGTTTTACAACTTTAGCGGATCTGATCGTTATTTTGAGGATTTTTGGGTTTTCCCCAAAAATCGAGGTAAGGATCTTATCTCAAATTTTATTGGTTATTTGGATAATAGTCGAAGTTATGGTAAGGTTATGTTCTGTGGTTTTTAGGTTTCGAGGTCTCGGGTTGTCGATTTGGACAGTGTTCGTACGAGGTTTTGTTTCAAGTTTAAGGTAAGGGGAAATTGATTACAATAGCATTTTTGGAAAACTAAACCACTAAAAAGCTAGTTTATATTTATATGTATGATTTAACTACTTATTTGCTAAATTCTACCGAATAGAAATGCCGGTTTTATGATTTTTACGATTTTTGGTAAAAACAAGGATTTTTGGCGCATGATCTCCAAATTTTATGAAAATCACTTATTTGCATTTATACGGTAGTAGGAGATGCTTGAGTCCTTTACTTTTTCATTTAAATGGTATTTACTAGATCTTTATCATTTAGCGGATTTATGGACTAAACTCGTGTGATATATATTGAAATGGAAATGTATGAATTTTCTATACTATTGATATAAATTATGGGAATGGAGTTCCAATTTGTTATACTGAGTATGTGGAAAACAGAGGCCGGTGGTACACTGAGCTGTATCAATGAAACAAAAAGGGGTAAACTGAGTGGATAGGCACCAGTTTGAACCCAATGTGATTATCTGAAATTGTGAAAATACTGGAATTGCACAGGTTACTATATTTTTCTATAAATTGTATATATGATACTGGAACCACATCTTGGGATGAAAAGAAATTGAAAGAAACTTCAGTAAAAAGGGGTTGAAAGATACTCTAGTTCGGGGGTTGAAATAAACTCTTAGGGCTAGGTACTGATGCTGGCAGTACAGTGCAACCATACATGAGAAATCAGTATGGGTGGGTTAGATGGTCGACCTACGAGGAGTTAGTAAGCTGCTGGTAAAAATAAACTAGGGGGCGGTCGGACTATAAAATATGGTTGGCTTTGTCTGCACGAACAGGACACTGTTAGAGGCAATCAGTGCACAACCTATGCCACGGGGTAAACAGGCAAATTGTCATATCAAGCTGGAGGTGTTCAAATAATCAAATGCATGATTTAAATACTTGATGTGCAAATATATGTCATATATTATAGCATTATAAATAAATGTTCCAAACGTATGAGTTGTATGAAAATGTGCATATAGGTAGTCACACACTGTTGTAACACATTCTTCCTTACTGAGAGGTGTCTCACCCTATTATACAACCTTCGTTTTTAGGTCCATCAAAACGTAGGTCCTAGTAGCTAAAAGGTCTGGGGAGACTATTTTTGGTTTAGCTTACGTAAGTATTTGGACCCTGTATTAAACTTAGATGAAGATCTATTTTGGAGGATTGAAATAATAGGATTTATTATATGTTTGGATTTATGTAATCGTGGATGTATTATTAAGCTCTCATATAAGATTAAATGAAATCTTAGTGGATGTTTATGTTTTTCTGCGACATTTACATCGAAATTATGTATGATTTATACCCATATGTCCATGGTTAGGGCGGGTTGTTTACGTATCTTGAGTAGGTGCAGGTATTTTTTTTTTGGGTTAACGGTGCTGGTCCGTATAAAGGGCCGGGTCGTTACACTCCCTACCAGGTGGAGATCCCTCTCTAACAAGAATACCCCTTCTCGTTAGCCAAGAATTCAACAACCCTTAATCGTCAAAACAAGAACAAATCTCTCTCTAACAAGAATACCCCTTCTCGTTAGCCAACGGTTCAACAATCCTGAATCATCAAATAATAACAAGAGAAACAAGAAACTTATGTACAAGTAGAACTCTCAACAAGAGCAGATTAGTATAATTGAATAACAATATACTTTAATCAAAATCAATATAGAAAGATGAAGCTCAGATGATTGTTACTAGATTTCTGATTTAGAATTGAAATTCTCAATACAAATAAATAAAAAAAATCATGGTTTTGTTAGCAATAGCACAACAATGCTTCAGCAGAATTTTAGCAGTAGTATTCTAAATTTTCAATTCGTATGTGTTTACTAGTTGTGATTAATTCATGTGAATAACATGTACTTATAGGGTAATAGAGTGAATTTTTGTGTTGCCCAAGTTACTTGGAGTATTTACCAAGTTTTCTGAAAGTTTGGGGGCTAAGCAATCAAATTTGGAAACTTTCCCTTGCTGTTATAAATTTAAAATCACAAAGGTTTGTCGACTGAAATATTGGGGTCAGTCACCTATGCCTTTTAAGTACAACGTATTTTCAAACACAGGATGAGGTCAATCACCTGATCTTGAGAGGTCAGTTGTAATGAGCCGAAAAATTTTAACTATTTAAAATAATAAGGAAGATAATAAAAGGAAAAGGGGAAATAGAAGAAAAAACGAAAAGGAATTTTTTTAAAGAAAGGCCAATGAGAACTCATCGACGAACCAACTGGTCTCATCGATGAGAGTTCTTCCTTGATCTGTCGACGAGGGCACACGACTTGTCGATGAGGAGTTGTTGAGGGGTTTGAGATATTCTGAATTTCATCAACGAGCTTCCAGTTTTGTCCACGAATGGTGTACTACGACTCGTCGATGAGTCTATGTGTCTCGTCGATGAGGCTCTTCCTATAAATAGAGTTTGCTTTCATTTTCAGCGAGAAAAATTAGGGTTCTTCACTTTCTCTCTCTAGAAAACAGTCCCTCTTCCTTCTCTCTTCGATTCTGGGTTGGATTTGACTCGGTTTGATGATTTGGAACTACCATGGGGTTCGTGGGACCGTTCTCTGCAAAGCTGCCGGAGTGTATTGTTGATTTAGGGGTTTTGGGGAATCATCTCAAAATCAGGTTTGGAATTTTCTTAATAAATATAATTATTTGGAGCCTAGGAAGTATTAAATGGGTATTTTTCTAAGATTTGAGTAAGTTGGGATTTTTAAAATACAAGGTCTCATTTTGTTTGGTTTAGCCAAGAATCCTGAGGAGCAGGTAATGGGAAATAATTTATAACAATATTTTTATTAGTTTTAAATTGGCTAATTTGGGTATAAATTCTATATATTCAGGTATAATTTTCTAAATAGTGCAGACATTGAAAATACTGTTTTTGATTATGTATTATACTAGGAAAGATTGTATGGTTTGAATACAACTTTGATAATTAAATGGTTGCGAGTACGGTGGAATTATGACTTATGGGTGATTGTGAATACTATTTAGGTTGTGATTTCTATTAGGTTGAAAATACTGTCTGATTGTGTA
Organism: Malania oleifera; assembly: GCF_029873635.1. Taxonomy (NCBI): domain Eukaryota; kingdom Viridiplantae; phylum Streptophyta; class Magnoliopsida; order Santalales; family Ximeniaceae; genus Malania; species Malania oleifera. Next base: position 82,636,089 of record NC_080422.1, on the reverse strand, counting down.
TAATGTGGTAGATGCGTGGATGTGTTTGAGTGGTTGCTTTGATATTGATTTGCATTGTGGTTCATGTAAATTGCGATATAACGTTGGCAATGGTATGAGGAGGTGATTATATCATACCTAATATAACCATCATATAACGTTGGCAGTGGTATGAGGAGGTCGTTATATAGGCGTTTATATTGGGGGGTAAAACATTGGCAGTGGTATGAGGTGTTTGATTTACCTATTTACCATAAGCAGGGTGGTTTGTGTTGTAATCTATGTGATGATTAGTCCTGTGTGGACCATGTAACTTGTGTGGTTGATAGTCCTGTGTGGACATGTATGTTGTATGTATGATAGTCCTGTGTGGACGTTGTATTCTGTGTGGATATGGACCCTGTGTGGGTGAGAATATGGAATGTGTAAATCTTGTGTGGATTGATTGTGATATATGCGTGTACACGTGAAACTTTCTGAAATGGTTATTATTGGTTGCGCGTGACTTTAATTACATAAGTATTTATGGTAAAGTAGAATACTCCACCTGAGAGCTTGCTAAGGAGGCGAGTACTCTGGTAATTATTTGTGGATACCAGAGTAGAGGGAAGTCACTTGTATGGGCGGGTGACCTTCCCTATTCTCGGAGACTTTAACTGGATACATAACCCGAGGGCTTACTAAGAAAGGAGAGTGCCCTGGTGTTAGCACTAGAGCAGAGGGAATCTACTTGTATGGGTAGATAGACTTCCCTATTCTCAGGAATTATCAGTAAAAATAATGATGTATGTGTGTATGTGATTGGGTGACAAAGAAATCGACAATGATGTGATTTAAGGGTCCATTTTCTCTCAGCTGCTATTGATAGTGAAATATGATTATTTTTGTATTTTGTAATTATATTAAACACTTTAGCCACACACTGTTGTAAGTTATTTTTTCCTTACTGAGAGGTGTCTCACCCCGTCGATTATTTAATCTTTTTAGGTCTTCCAGGTGATCAAGCTTAGATAGCTCCAGGGCGGGGTAGTTTTTGTGAGTGGATGCCAGAGCAGATATGTGTTTAGTTGTATGCATAATATATATTTTGACCTGGTTATGTAATATAGTATATGGATGTACCTTTTATGGATTTGCGTATGTATATATATAGAACTCTGGTATTTTGTTTGAGGTTAATTAATTCTGTTATGTGAATGGTATTAGAGACATATAATTGGTCTCATAATACTCCGGGTCTCACGTGGTGGGTTCGGGGCGTTACATCAGTTGCCTAAGTCTATTTTTCTATTTAATTTTCATCAACTTAAAATGTCAGTCGCCTGATGGTGAAACATCTGTCGTCTGATCGTGCAAAACATATGCTTTTAAAAACTTTGTTTCCAAAACTCTTTTTGGCTTTTATACTTGTCATATTGATTTGAGACTTTCAAAAATATTTTTCGAGATTTTCAAACATAGATCTCTAAGTCAATATTAATTCCTAAGAGCTTCATGCATCAATATTGAATTGTTTGAAGTACTTACATGAGACTTCTTAAGGATTATGACTTTCTAATCACTAAGTCTTCGTGTATTTGCTTTGCTCTCAATGTCTTCATGTATTTGCTTTGCTTTCAATGTCTTTATATATTTTCTTTGACTTCCTTCATAGCTCATTGACTTAAGTACATACTTCATCAAGTTCTTCTAGCTTTAAGTATAAGCTTTCAATAGACTTTTCAAGCACTTGATCTTGATCTTTTATCAACACACTTGAGTTTTGAAACTTAACAAAAATATGTTAAGTCCTTTTGATTTGTAATCATCAAAATAAGATTCTAAGCCTTGTGAGGCCCGTTGACACCCCAATTTTAATTAGGCCTACCCAAGAAGGCACGACTTAATAAAGTTTGACTTTAAGTCCTGAATGATCCCGAGATTTAAAATCAAGACCCTAAGTCCCCATTTTCAAAAATTGAGTCTCTTTGATTTCTGTTAGTTAGGTTCCTTAAAAATTTCAAAAAAATTGATTTGAAGCTGAGTTTTGTAAATTTTTCCCCCAAAAATAAAAATAAAAATAGTCTCTCAAAATCATTTTAGAAAAAAATTAAGTTTTCTTGAGTCTTGTTTTTAGCATAGGTCCTTTTTAATCTCTGTTTGGATCCCGTAGTTCCAAAACCAACTCCACTTAGGTATTGGGGTTTGAATCTTAGGAGCCCAAAAGTTGAGTCCTTTTAAGCTAAGTGTCTCTAACTTAGTTGATTTTTTAAAACAAATTTTCTCGAGTCCCGTATGTGTTCCCTGTAAGGCTAGATTTTCTTTAAATGTTGTTTCATCAGTACTGGTTCCCATAATCAAGTACTCTTAGAACTTAGGAGTTGGTTTCTTTAATCTCTGTCAAAACAGAAAATGTATACAAAAACAATAAGTTTCAATCGAGTTTCACTAAGTCATTTAAACAAAGTTTTTCGATTTTAGTAAAACTTAAGCCCTTTATGTAATTTGAGTTTAGGGATTGGTGTTAATTTTAGAACCGGTTTTGCTTAATTATTAAGGTCACATTTTGATTAGTCAGTTGCTTCATAGGGTTAATTTGGTCAACCCAAGTTTTATTCCAAGTCAAAGTTGAAAAAGGACAAGCAGGAGGATTTATTTTCATTATGAAGAGGAAGGGGGAATACGTGTAGGGAGGTTACAATAGGAAAATTTAAAAACAATAAAACAAAGTGCAGACATATCATAAAGGGAACAAAGGTAGAATGTACAAATTGAAGTTGTAGGAAAGGAAAGCCGGGGGTACATACATCAACATACAAAATACAACAAAATAAAACAAATAAAACAAATAAAAAATGAAAAATACAAAAAGCAAAAAGCAGATTCTGAACCCTCCACTCCCGGGTTGCCACCTGGAAGCACGCAAAAAGCCCGCAAGTCCTAAACTACCACCTGGAAGCACTCAAAAAGCCTACAAGTCCTAAATTGCCACTTGGACCTTCACTTGTGCACAAAAAGGAAGATGACTCAATTGGTTAATAGAAATTCAAAAAAAAAATGATAAAATAAATCTCATGTGCAGGTTTGCTAAAGGAAATTATTCCCTGACACAGGCCATTGGTGGGAGAATTTGTTGAGAAATTGGTGCCAAAGCATTTCAGAGCCTCCCTATAAATAGGAAGGCTCACACTATAGCTGAACACCTCAGCGAGCACAAAATTACTCTGTGAAAATTAAGAGAGAAAAGAGAGCAATTAAGAATAAAGAGGTTTTGTCAACACAGAGAGTGAATCAAAAGAGGGGGGAAGGTTCTTCTGAGTTGACGACACATAAGAAGCCCTGCACTACACTGTGCAAGGAGTAGAGGAGAAAACTCTGAAAAGTTTAGAGCATAGAAAGCAGAGGAAGCAGAATTCAAAGCGCAAACCCAGATCACTCAAATAGATTTGGAGCAAGAAAGAAGAAAGAAGGAGAGGAGAGGTCAAGGTAAAATTGTAGTGTTCTATTTTATTTAATTCAAGTCATGGTGCGAATTATGTGTGCAATGTGAACACAGATACCCCCCCTGTTCTCAGGTCTCGAACCTGAGCTCAGACCCGAAATTGGTCCCTAACCTGGGTTTGGACCCGTTTGCCTTTTTAAGCCCCTTGACTTTGGGCTTTGTCTCTAAGATCCAAACCCAAGTTGGGCTGTTGTTTTTAACCCACAAGGCCCTGTTTTCAAAATCCAAATTGGGCTGACCTGTTTTTAAAATAAAACGAGGTTCCTTTTTTAAAATCCAATTTGGGCTAGTCCACTTTTAAAACCCACGAGGCCCTGTTTTTAAAATCCAAATTGGGTCAGCCCGTTTTTAAAATCAAACGAGGCCCTCTTTTTAAAATCCAAGTTGGGCTGACCCATTTTTTAAAACCCACGAGGCACTGTTTTTAAAATCCCAATTGGGTCGATCCTTTTTTAAAATCAAACGAGGCCCTCTTTTTAAAATCCAAATTGGGCCGGCCTACTTTTAGAACCCACGAGGCCTTGTTTTTAAAATCCAAATTAGGCCAGCCTATTTTTAAAATCAAACGAGGCCCTATTTTTATAATCCAAATTTGGCCGGCCCACTTTTAAAACCCATGAGGCCTTGTTTTCAAAATTCAAGTGGGCTGGCCTTTTTTTTTTTAAATCTAAGTGGGTTGGTTTGCTTTTTTTAAAATTCCAAATGTGGGCTCTGTTTTAAAACCCAAGTTGGGCTGGCCCAATTCCAAAACAACTCACTCAAGCCCACTCTCATAAGACTAAAGGCCCAGACGTGACCTAGACTTGAGATGGGCCAAAACTCCCCAGAGTCCACATACACACCCGAGTCTACCCACAGGGGGCAACTTGGATACGGATCACTGAGTTGACTCGCACAAGTCAACTCTGATGCAACTCAGATACAGATCGTTGAGTTGACTTGCATGATTCAACTCTGATGCAAATCACCGAGTGAAGACAAGCCCATTTGTCTTCAACCCTAATCTTGAAACCCTAATCCCAACAGACTCACGCACATACACTCAGATTTGAACAACACTCAACAGTATTGATCATAAGTAGAATTGAATCTCACTAACAAAACAAGTAGGAAAATAAAAGAGGGAGAGAAAGACTTATCTTGCATTCCATGAGGACCAATTTTGATTTTTTCGCTTTGAACAGTATTGGCTGTTCAAGTTGTCCATCCTTGAAAGGGTAAACCAATGAACATGGGTTAAGGTTCTTTAGATCTCGGAAAGGTAGGGATTTCCTGTGGCAACATCTGAGCCACGTTTCTTTTTTGGGTCATCTGAGGAGAAGACAGAGAAAAAAAAGAAGGAGAGAAGAGAGGAGAGTGCAAGCAGGGTTCCAACAGGTCTTAGGATTTTCTGGTTAGCATAAGGTGAGAGAAGAAAGAAGGACAGAGAAGTGAACGAAAGAAGAGAGAAAAATAGAGAGGGTGAGAGAAGAAAGAAGAACAGAGAAGGGAATGAGAGAAAGAGAGAATGAGAGAGAGAGAGAGAGAGAGAGATAGAGAGAGATAGAGAGAGAGAGAGGAGAGAGGAGAGAGAGAGAGAGAGAGAGTTTTTGGATGAGAGAATGAAAATGAGATAAAACTAAATTTTCAGTTTAAGTATTTCAGACCTAAAAACCACAGGATTAAGACACGTGGCATTGTTTCCCTCGTTTGATCAAGAATTGTGAAAGACCTTTTTGCGGCCATTGGATTCGTGTTTCCCATCTATGCCTCAGATGTGGCCACGTCAGCAATCAGGTTGCATTTCCTTAATTACCGTTCGATCGGGATCCATCGGATGGTCAACATTCATCCATGCCAGTGGCTCTGACATGCCCAACTAACACCGTTTGATCTTCCTAGGCAATCAACAGTTGAGATCTCTTTGGTCAGAGATCATCATGAAAGCTTGCATGCTTATCTGCACACTGAGTGACACGTGGCGTCCTCATGACTCCTCGCTATTAATGCTGGCATCGGCTCTCGGAGGACCGTTGGATTTTCACACTTCGAGAACAGTTTAGACGGCCCCGATTTTATCAACGTCAACATCTCCGATGCATTCAACTATCACTGTTCGATGGGGATCCGTGTGGATGGCCAAGATTCTGCCCACATCAGCAATCCTGACATGCCTCACCGTAGTTGTTCGATCCCTAATCTTTGTCAATGGCTGTGATCACCTCGAATCAAAAACCGTCTTCAATGCTCACTACAATAGATGTCCCATCGATCTCCGCTTCCCCATTCGCCAGCATACGTGTGGAGCACCTGTCCCACACGCACGAAGAGGAATGTGTGCTTCACCAGGAGTCGTTCGATCAGCATCTCCCAGCGACGAATGTGATGCTGCCACGTCGCCTATCTAGATCCCACACGATCTACTAGTCAAACACTGGCGCGTGGCATTGGTCTCAACCGGGACCTTAAACCGGTTGGCCCTTGTTGGACCGGTCCTTCTCCGAACCATCTCGAATTTGCTGAACTAGTGCAAAACCAGTTCATTTATTTTTGTTTTCATGTTTAAATATTTAATAAATCTCCAAAAATTCGTAAAAAACACGCAAAATTCAGAAAAATTCCCAAAAATTTGAGAAAAAAATATTTTGAAGCTTTAAAATTTATTTGCACTTGAAAATTTTGAAGAAAAATCTCCAAAGTGTTTTTGAAATGAAAAATATTTTTACACTCAAAAATTTCATAAAAATTTCAAAAAAAAATATTGAATTTCAAACTTTTTTTCTTAAGAAAAATTCAACAAAAATCCTAAAAATCTTGGAAAAATCTTAGAAAATTCACAAAAACATTCTAAAGAGTTAAAGTGTAGTAACTTGGAAAAAAAATTATTAAGAGTAATTATTAATTAATTAAATAAACAAATAAAAAGGAATAGTATGAAACAAAAAAAAAACTAATTGGAATAAATATATATGTATATATATATATATATATATATATATAAGTTTAATATAATAGATATAAGTTAACGTATAATATCTATATATATAAATATAAAGCTTAACGTGTAAGCTATGAATTGGGAAGCAACGAAAAAAAAAACAAAAAATTTACAAAGAGCAATGCTCTCTCTCTTTCTCCCTCCAGTACCTTCCTCCTCTCTCTCCTCATTTTTTTGGCAAATATTTGGCCGATCATAAAATAGAAGATATCGTTGGGTTCCTATCTCTGCCATTGACATTTCTATCGGAAGGAATTTGTCATGGAAGCGGCGCAAGCACCACTCTTGGGGAAAGGTATACCCCCTCTATTTCCTTATTTTTCCTTAAATTTGCCGCTAAATAGACGATCGAGCACCACCACAGGGTCTTAGTTGCGATCGGTGATGTTTTGGCTGGAGTAAATTTTCAATTTGGATTTCCTAGGCACTACTCCAAAGCGAGAGTGGGATTTTGGGAATTAAGTAAATTCATTATACTTGAGAGTATATGTATTTATTTGGAATTTCTGGGCCTATAAAATGTTAAAATAGTATTTTATTTAGGATTTATTTAATAGAACTAGAATTTTTGATTCAGGGTTCAGGTGAGCGCCGCAGTTATCTTTTCGGGGTCCCTATTGGCGTAGTTCAAGAAACCAGGTAAGGTTGAATATATATTGTTGCAGGGTAAAAATAGAAGGGATGCTCCTTCGACTGCCGTTGACTTGAAAGAGGAAGAAAAGAAAGGCTTGGAGGACCAGGGTGTACTCCGGGGGATGACTCTGATGCCTAAGTAAGTGGAATACTTTTAGAGAGGCTGAATGCAACAGTATAATTGTGTTGAATGACTTCCCTTTGCCTTTTCCCCAAATCCCTTCTTATAGAGGCTTGAGTTGACCGCCGGTTGGCTCGGATTTATTGCACAGGGGCGTGAATCGCTCTCCAACAATAAGTGCGTGTGCCTATTACTCGGTTATTAAAGGCGTTGGCGTGGATCTCTCCTCCTCTTTATTGGGTTGGAGCTAATCACTCGTTAGAATGTCAGATCCGGAGAAAGTGCGAGATAGGTGTTGACCTGCCCTCATTAGCTAGATTATTATGGGCATATCATATATTAAACTAGAATTTTATGAATTAAGTAGATAAAAAAAATGGATAATTTATGTGTTGGCCTTATAAGGTTTAACATCTTATTTTGATGCTAACAAACAAGTGGATCTTAACATGCTATGTTAGGTGATGTATTTTCAGGACTAAATGAAGAATGCAAGGTTAAAGAGTTCATGAGAGCTTGTACCTCAGATAAGGATGATTATATCAAGCTTGAAGCATGGATTTAAAGTTTAAAGCCTGAAGATCATGAGAGCATTGATATTAAAGAAGTAACTTCAAATAATGAAATCCCAAGTGATCAACATGGAAAGCTCAACGAAAGATGAAGCAAGCATAAAGACCTCAAGGAATTCAAGGATTGGAAATTTGAAAGCGTCTAGGAAATTTCATGTAAGTACTTTAAAGAATTTCAATATGGATGCATGAAACTCTAAGGTAAATTTATTGGACCTAGATACCTTTGAACATACTTGGAAAGTGTTTTTATAAGGTCAAAAATTGTTTTAAAAAGGTTAGAATTAGTTTTGGAATGAAAAGCACCAAAAAGAGGGTTTCTCAAATGTTGTCAATTTTTATACATCTGCATTGATGTGCATTTTTATCCACAAAAAATCATTATTTTAAATTGTTTTCAACATGAAAGTTTTAGGATTTTATCTTAGCTTTCATTTGACACCAATATCATCACATTTGGAGTTATACAGAAAAAGTTATGACCAAATGATTGAAGGGTGCTCGAAACTGAAAGCTTGACAGACGTCTGTCAGAGAAAAATGAGACATCTGTGCGTGTTTGAACAGAAAATTGAAACCCTACTGCCCCTTTGTTTTAACTGGATAGACGACTGCCCAAAATGGACAGTCATCTGTCATGTGGCTGTTATGAATTTTCTCATAACGATCAAATTTTTAAATGGGGTTGTTTGTGGCTCAAAACTTATGGAAACTTGGGGAATACTTCAAACCACTTGAGGATCAAGTTATACACCTTTTAAAGTCTATAAATAAGCCTCAAAGATCATTAAATCAACACAACCAAGAATTCAAATTCTGAAAAAATTCAAAGTCTCTCTCAAATTACTCTCAAATTCTCAAGGTTCTCTCTTGCTCTCAAGCTCACATATTGTGCATGAATTCAATTGAGTTGTTGTTGATCTTCTTCTCTCATAATTGTGCTATAAATTCTAAATCTTTCAATCATTGAAAGAATTAATCGGTGATATACTTCATTGAGCTTCAAGTTATATGCCATATTGTGATTTACTTTGAAGTATATTAGTTGTGCTGTAATTGTTGTACTAACCAGCTCTTTGAGGAGCAAGTTCTTTGTACACATCTATTTGATTTGTATCTTGTAGATTGACAATTCCAAGGGTTGTTTGGATCGTTGGCTAAGCAAGGGGATATTGCTTAGAGAGGCGGGCTTTAGCCTAGTTAAGGAGTGACCGGACAAGGGGATATCGTTTGGGGAAGGTGGGCTCTACCCTTACCCAAGGAGTGTTGTAAAGGTTTGTTCCGCCCATTAAAGGAACGGGTTTAGTGAATCCTTTAGTGGTTTTCCAAAGGCGAGGACGTAGGCTGGGTATAGGCCGAACCTCGTAAAAATCTTCATCTTACTCTCTCTTTCTCTGCTCTTTATTTTCAGTACATATTTAAATTGCGTGGATGGTTTAAATTGAAAATCATATATACTACATATATTTGGGAATTAAGTAAACTTAAAGTTTTATTTTGATTTGGGTTGCGGAAACCGAAAGGGGGTATTAAACCATATCTTGCGGAAACCATACGGGAGTACGTTACTTGGTTAAACATCCCAAAGAGAAATTAACTAAGAGTTTATCTGAATTCTAAATATTTGGAAAGAGTGATTGGATTTTATATTGCACATCATATTGAAGAAGCTAATTCATTTATATAAGGCTTGGTTCAAATTTGGCTAATATAAACAAACAACCATCTTGAGTTTTTATATTAAATAAGTGTTGTGTATTGGCTTGGTTGTTTTCTTTCTAATTATAGTTGATTGGTTTGGTTGAATGATTGGATGTTTGTATGGTTAAGGATTAAATAAAGAAAGTAAGTTCTTGAGTGCTTAACAAGTTAAACAAACAAATCACGAATTAGTTAAAAGAAATAAAAGAAGTTTAAGAATTCTAAAAAGGAATTAAAAGAAGATTTTAAAGTCCAGTTCACCCCCCCTCTTGGGAAGCTATTCCTAATTTCATTATGTATATGCATACATTTTCTTATGGGTTAAAAATGTCAATTGTTTAAATTATGATTTTTGAGCCTAGGGTTGTTTTACTAGTTATGTATATGTGAAAATGGATGGATGAAAGTGAAATATTTTTCAAGATAATTATGTAAGAAATTAAAGGTATATTTCCAGTATGTGAATGTTAAATGTAGGTTGCCTTATTTTGCATGAAATATGCTGCATGTGAGTATTAATGCAACAGTGGAACCAAAAATAGTTGAAAGATGCTGTGACTAACATAAAAACAACTAACAGATGTTGGGTAGCAGACTAACGCATTTCTATGTGAACTAATACAAAGACAGCTGAAAGATGTTAGGACTAACACAAAAACAACTGAAAGATGCTGGGACTAACATAAAAACAACTGAAAGATGCTGGGTATATTATCAAATGAAAATGAGAATGAAATGGAAATGAAATATGAAATGTGAACAATGTGAAATGAGAAAAGCCACATGAAGTGAAATGAAATGAAATGTAAAAGATGAAAATGTGAACAGTTATGAAAGGCAGGATAAATGACAGACAGAATAATGTATTCCAATAGTATCATTATTTATACCTGTAGAACATGTGACGTTTGGGCAGGGCAAACTCTTCGCTCGAGGGCTTGCTGAGAAAGGCGAGTGCCCTGGTTGTATCAGGTGTAGTAGTAGGTTGCATAACATACTAGGACAGAGGGAAACTACTTGTATGGGCAGGTAGATTTCCCTATTCTTGGGAGCCTTTGCTGGTAAACCTTTGGATGAACTGTGTGAGTACGAGATTATTTCTTCACTTAAGGGCTTACTGAGTAAGGTGAGTGCCCTGGTATGCTTCAATTATGACCTTTGGGTTGCCTAAAGTATTAGAGTAGAGAAGTGCTACTTGTATGGTAGAGTAATCACCTTGATCCTTAGGTTTTTCTCGTGGGTAAAATATCTTGCATGTGATTGATTAGGTTCAGAAAATGATTTCAGAAATTATTTTAAAGATCTGCAAATTTTGAATATAATGTTGATTATAATCTCATGTTGGCCACACGCTGATTTAATATATTATTTCTTCCCTTACTGAGATGTGTCTCACCCGAATACAAATTCATCTTTTTCAGGATCTCCATGTGATTGAGCTTGGAGAGCTCGAGGCTGTTATAGTATTTTTGAGTTAGAAAGAAAGGGTATAAGCTTGATGATATTTTTGATTTGTATTAAGTTTTTATGTTTTATGTTTTAAGTTTTTTGAGTTATGGTTGGTTGTGAATACTGGATGTAGGAGACATGTATATATATATATATATATATATATATATATATATATATATATATATGTAGATGTAGGTTGATGGATGGATTATTTGGGATGTTATAGTTAGAAACTCTGGTATTTTATTTTTGGAAGATTATATTTATGTTTTTTGTTATGTAAATGATAATAGAATGTCAAGTATCAGGTAAATGAATGGATTATGTGGCACTCAGGTCCCACCAGGCGGGTTCAGGGCGCCACGAAGCACGAATTATTCAGATATTACGCACCGGACTGGGTTTTCGGGTTCGGGGTGTTACATAAAGCTTGTCTCATATTTGAAAATTATCAAAAATAATGAGAATATCTTTGCACTTAGAAAAATCACAAAGAAAAATCCAAAAAATAATAATACATCTTCACGTATAATTTCCATCGTTTTTGCCTTAATTCCCTTTTTGTTATTTAAATCACTTCGGGAGGAATATTGAAAGTTGCAAAAAGTAAAAAATTTCCAAAAATATCTTTGCACTTGAGAAAGTCATACAAAATCCAAGAAAATATTAGGAAAACCATGAAAAATATTTTTGAGGTCTCGAGCCTTGTTTCGTCCCGAAGAAGTCCTAAAACCTCTCGAAATAGTATTTTCATACTTAGAAATTTCATAAAGATTACAAAACCCCCAGGAGTGTACCTTGTACCCTTTTTTATCGATTTTCTGATCCTGATGATTTCAAAGGGAGGCATGAACTCTTTGGAGTGTGATATGCCCCAATTCTGCGAAATCAGAGATTAGCAACAAAGAAAGTTCAGAATAAAGAAGAATTTTTGAGAAATTAGGACAAGTCTCTGTAAGTACTGTAAGTTTATTCAAGTATGAAGTTTTCATTTTGAAGCTTATTAAAAAAAGAGACTTTGAGACCATAAGAAAATAACTTGGAACATGTTTTCAAAGTTAAAACAAATTTATATTCCAAGTAAAAATGAGAGAGAAATCAAAAAATGACTAAGAAAGAAATTTGTACAATTGACAGACGACTGTGTGGTTATAGGCAGACGACTGACTAAATTAAAGACTTAAAGTTGAAATACAGAAGCCTGACAGACGACTGTCAAGGCTCCCACAGACGATTGTCAGTGAAAGGTGAGAAGTCTGTGAAAGTTTCACCAGGTGACTGTCTACCTTATATGTTACTAAAAGGCTCAAAATTTAACATGGACAGACAACTATCATCATATGAACAGATGAATGTCACCTTATATTCTGATGACAGAGGACTGCCACTCAAGGGACAGACGATTGCCACCTTTCTGCCTATGAATCTTACCGTTATATTAATTGGATAGATGACTATCAGGACTTCACAGTTGTCTGCCTCGCGGAAATCTTCTGTTTTCCAACGGATATAATTTTTGAAACTCAAAAATTTGGAAACTCAAATAAGTTTATTTTATGGAAACAAGTCTAAGTATCTTTTGGGGAACAAGTAAAGAGGTTTTATACATCTATAAATACCCCCATGACTCATTGAATTATACACCAATATTATTACGAGCTCACAATCTACTGTCATACTCTCTCTCACTCTGAAATTCTGAAAGTGCCTCATATTGCTCTCATCCTTGCTTGAAATTAAGAAGTTCCTGCTGATTTTCACTGTGTTTGATTATCGAGTTGCTGATTCTTCAATTAAAAGATATCCACGGTGATAAATTTCTAAGAGCTTCATTCTGAAAATTCATATTCTGTATTTACTAAAGTGCATTAGTGTTTTAAACTTGTACTAATCAGCTTTTTGTGGAGCAAGTTTTCGTACATGCTGTTTCTCTATCATTGTAACAGGGCTTGTTGACAATTTGAGTATTGAATCGTTGGACCAAACAAGGGCAGATTTTTTGGAGCAGGCGGGCTCTAGCCTTACCCAAGGAGTGCTTGTAATCATTTTTGTTCCAACTGATAAAGGAACGGTAATAGTGAATCCTTTGGCGGTTTGGCCAAGGCGAGGACATAGGCTGTGTTGAAGCCGAACCTTGTAAAAATTCTTGTGTTCTTCTTTCTTTACTCTATATTTTATTCTTTATTTTTCAAGGATATAATCTGCGTGGTTGTTTTTAAATTTTAATCCTGAATGTTTGGTTGTTAAATAAACCGGAAGGTAATTCGTTTTGGATAAATCAACATTGATTGCGGAAACTGAAAGGGACTACGTTGGTTGATTATCCTTGACCTATTAATCTAAAAGTTTATTTTAAAACTGAACATTGGGAAGAAGAACACTGAGAGTTTGATCTTGTTGTGATTGATTGTGATTGTTTCTTAAAAGAACTAATTCTAAAAAAAAATTTTAAACCAATTCACCCCCCCATTTTGGGAAGCTATTCCTAATTTCAATTGGTATTAGAGCCAGGTTATATTAAATCCTAACAAGAAACTATAAAAAGATCTAATGGCAAATATAGGAGTAGCACCCTTCGGTGAAGGCCAATCCTCAACTCATCTACCAATCTTTTGTGGACATAATTATATGTTTTGGAAAAAGAGAATGCAAATCTATCTCCAACACATGGATTGGAGAGCATGGGAAGTAGTTATGGATGGAGACCTTATTCCCACTAAAATAGTTGATGGAAAACAGATTCCAAAAGAAAAAAGGGATATGATTGATTCAGACTATAAAATGCTTCAAATCAATTCAAGCGCTATAAATGCTTTATAATGTGCCTTAGATGCTAACGAATTTAATAGGGTCATGGCATGCACGATGGCTAAAGAAATATGGGACAAATTAGAAGTCACATATGAAGGAACTATTGATGTTAGAGACAATAGGATAGACATTTTAACAAGGGAATATGAAGCATTCAAGATGAATTATGATGAAACAATATCTAGTATGTACACTAGATTTACCCACATAATAAATTCCTTAAGTGCCTTAGGGAAAACTTATACTACCTACAAAATGATTAGAAAAATCCAAAGAGGCCTTCCCTCAATATGGGAACCAAAGGCTACAACTATCACTGAAGGAAGAAACCTTAAGACTACCTCTTTAGATGAACTCATAGGTTCACTACTTACCTATGAAATGGCTCTAAAAGAAAGGAATCCTGAACCAAAGCATAAAAGATCTATTGCATTAAAAGCATCTAGCCACAGCTCTAGTGAAGAGGAAAGTGAGACAAGTGACTTAGATCAAGATGAATTAGCATTCATCACTAAGAGACTAGGCAAGTTCTATAGAAGAATTAAAAGATTTCCTAGGAAGTTCAATAAAAAGAAACCTAAAAAAGGAGAGACAAGTAGGAAGGAAAATAAAAGCAAGAATGAACCTCCAATATGTTATCACTGCAAGAAACCAGGGCATATCAAACCAGATTGTCCGTTGCTCAAGAAAGACAAGAAGAAAAAGAAGGAAGCTATGAAAGCTATGTGGGATGATTCAATCTCCATCGAGACAGAAAATGAGTCAAGCATACAAGAGATGACAAACATATGTTTTATGGCGAATGAAGAAGAGGTAAACTCCTACTATTCCTCTACAAAATCTCAAAATGAGTCATGCGATGAGCCATGTGACAGCATGCCTTCCTATAAGGAATTGCAAGCTGAGTTGTTTTCTTTGCATAAGAGATTCATAAAAATTTTTAAGAGAAATATAACTTTGAAAGATCAAAATAAAGAACTAGTGAAGCAACTTGAATCATTCAAAGCTATTGAAGAAGAAAAAAATTCTTGTATTAAGAAGTTGGAAGAAGAAATAAATATAGCAATCCAAGAGTTGGGCAAAACTCATAAAGAAAATTTGAATAAAAAGGATTTAGAAGTAAATGAACTTAAAAAGGCAGAAGAGGACAAACAAAAAATTATCTATGACTTTACCAAAGGAAAAGAAAACTTTGAAAAGATGATTGGACAACAAAGGCTTCATGGGAACAAAGAAGGTATAGGCTACAATGGTAAAGCAAATAAAAGGAACAAAAATCTATACATGGGATACTTTGTTAAAGAAGCTAAGTATTATGCTAGTACTTCATCAAACAACAAACATGAACACACAACTTGCTATATGTGCAAAACTATAGGTCATGTAATGTTTAACTGCCCACTAAAAAGAAAGTATGTTAAAGTGCAAGGGGAATGGAAAGTCAATAATGGAACTAACAACAAAACAAAGAAAATTAAAAGAATTTGGGTTCCAAAAACCAACACAAAAAATCCTCCATTGTAGGTATGCTTTAGGACAACACCGTCAACAGATAAATGGTACTTGGATAGCGGGTGCTCAAGGCACATGACCGGTGACAAGACCAAGTTCACTACATTAAAACAAAAGGATGGTGGATACGTCACCTTCGGCGACAATGCCAAAGGTAAAATCATTGGTATTGGTAAAATTGGTAAAGAACCTTCACTCACAATAGATAATGTGCTATTAGTAGAAGGATTAAAACATAACCTTTTAAGTATTAGTCAACTAAGTGATAAAGGGTTCGAAATAATCTTTAAAAAAGAAAAATGTGTTATTCAAAATCCTAAGAACAATGAAACTTTGTTTATAGTTCATAGGTTAAACAATGTATATTGTATAAATTTTGAGAACTTAGTAAATCAGAATATAACTTGTTTGGCAGTGATGGATGAAATAAGTTGGCTATGGCATAGGAAACTAGGACATGCTAGCATGGACCTATTATCCAAATTATCAAAAAAAAATCTTGTCAAAGGACTACCTAATACAAAATTCATAAAATACAAGGTATGTGATGCACGTCAAAAGGGAAAGCAAGTTAAAACAAGTTTCAAAAAGAAAAAATACATATCTACAAAAAGACCCCTAGAATTATTGTATCTAGACTTATTTGGTCCAACTAGAACCTCAAGTCTAGGAGGAAAATAATATACTTTTGTAATAGTAGATGATTATTCAAGATTCACTTGGATATTATTTCTAGCAAACAAAGATGAAGCCTATGACATGATTATTAATTTATGTAAGAAATTATAAAATGAAAAGGGCTATAATATAACAAACTTTAGGAGTGATCAAGGTAGGGAATTTAGAAACAAAAATATTGAAAAATTCTATAATGAATATGGAATAAACAATAATTTTTCCGCACCTTGGACTCCACAACAAAATGGAGTTGTAGAAAGTAAAAATAGAACTCTACAAGAAATAGCAAGAACAATGTTGAATGAAAACAATCTACCTAAATAATTTTGGGCAGAAGCTGTAAACACAACATGCTACATTGTAAATAGGGCATCAATAAGATCAAAAATAGACAAAACACCATATGAATTTTGGAAAGGAAGAAAACCTAATATTTCCTACTTTCATGTATTCGGATGCAAATGTTTTGTTCTTAATACTAAAGATGATCTAGGAAAATTTGATGCAAAATCTGATAAAGGTATCTTCCTAGGGTACTCTATAAATAGTAAAGATTATAGGGTTTATAATAAAAGAACCTTTATTATTATGGAATCAATGCACATAACATTTGATGAATCAAACAATCATGACAATAAACATGAGAATGATGAAAAAGAAGATACTCCACAAAAAGAAGAAAATCTTGAAATAAAAGAAGAAATCAATAATGATGCTTCAAATGAAAACCTTACAGAAAATCTGAAGCCTCCTAAAGAATGGAGATATGATAAAAATCACCCAAAAGAACAAATTCTTGGTGAAACTTCAAAAGGAATAACTACTAGAGCCTTATTAAAAAATATTTGCAATCATTATGCCTTTTTATCTCAAGATGAACCCAAAATTATTGAAGAAACCTTAAATGATGATTCTTGGATCATAGCTATGTTGGAGGAACTAAATCAATTTGAAAGAAGTTGAGTATGGAAACTTATACCTAAACCTAAAGACAAGTCAATCATAGGAACTAAATGGGTGTTTAGAAATAAAAAAGATGAAACTAGGGTAATTGTAAGAAATAAAGCTAGGCTTGTAGCACAAGGTTACAATCAAGAAGAAGGCATTGATTATGAAGAAACCTTTGCCCCTGTATCAAGAATGGAAGCAATAAGGATGCTTCTTGCCTATGCAGCCTATAAAGATTTCAAATTATACCAAATAGATGCAAAAAGTGCATTTCTAATTGGCTATATAAATGAAGAAGTCTATGTTAAAAAACCTCTAGGTTTTGAAGATTCTAAAAATCCAAATCATGTATTTAAGTTAACTAAAGCCCTATATGGATTGAAACAAGCTCCTAGAGATTGGTATGATAGACTAAGCAAATTTCTACTCCAAAATAATTTTTCAAGAGGAAAGATAGACAACACTTTATTTATAAAAAAAAAAGATAATAATATGCTTATAGTTCAAATTTATGTTGATGATATTATATCTGGAGCTACTCATGAAGATTTGTGTAATGAATTTGCTAAAACTATACAAAGAGAGTTTGAAATGAGCATGATGGGAGAATTAAATTACTTTCTAGGTTTGCAAATCAAACTAAGTATATTAAAGACATGCTAAAGAAGTTTGATATGGAAGGAAGTAAACCCATAGGAACTCCTATGAGCACTTCAACTAGTCTAGATAAGGATGAAAAAGGGAAACAAGTTGATTCCAAACATTATCGAGGTATGATAGGAAGTTTAATTTACTTAACAGCAAGTAGACCAAATATAATGTTTAGTGTGTGTATGTGTGCTAGGTTCCAATCAGCTCCTAAGGAATCACATCAATCAACAGTAAAACAAATTCTTAGATATTTGCTAGGCACACTTGATTTAGGGTTATGGTATCCAAAAGGAATTGATTTCGAAATGATGAGTTATTTAGATGCAAATTATGCAAGATGCAAAATAGATAGAAAAAGCACTAGTGGGACTTGCCACTTTTTAGGACACTCATTAGTTTCATGGTTTTCAAAGAAACAAAATTCTGTAGCATTATTTACAGCTGAAGCAGAATACATAGCAGCTGGGAGCTGTTATGCTCAAATTTTATACATGAAACAACAATTAAAGGACTTTAAAATTCAATATCAAACAATCCCCATAAAATGCGATAATACAAGTGCAATAAATATTTCAAAGAATCCAGTATCACATTCAAGAACTAAACATATTGATATACGTCACCACTTTTTAAGAGAAAATGTAGACAAGAAAGAAATAGTCCTTGAATTTATAAATACTCATGCTCAATTAGCTGATATATTTACCAAACCATTAGCTGAGGATCAATTTATATTTATTCGACGAGAATTAGGCATGTTACATATAAGAGAAGTTAACTAAAAAGGGGAAGAAGCTGATTTTGGTTAGGACAGACGACTGCCAGGGAGGTGACAGATGACTGGCAGGCCATTGTCTGTAGAAAAGGCAGTAGAAAGATGACTGCTGGTGAGCTCGCAGTCGACTGGCAGGCTACTGTCTGTGGACAGAAGACTGTCAAATTAGAGACAGATGACTGTCTCGCGGTGGGTAAGGTACTTTTCACCTAAAAACATGTTTTTTAAAACCCTACAGACGACTGACCATTCGTCTTCCTTCCTCTAAAACATTTTATCTTCTCTTTCATTCTAGTTCTTTCTCTTCCAAGCTTCACAAACCAATTATCCATTATACCCTACTCCATACATATCTAGGGTTTCTACTTGTCAAGATGGTTCATACCAAAACTGTGGGAAAGAAGGACAAAGCTTCTTCATCTTCTTCAAAGCCTACAAGCAACGATGATATCGAAAAATGGCTGGTCTCTTCACATGCAAAATCGTTGTATCTGAATCATCTATCAGCTATTGAACCTATGTTCTGTAAGATTTTAGATGTTACCTTCTTTGAAGAAAATTTTCCTAAAATTTTAGATATATTCAAAGCTATAGGATGGGACAAGTTTATCCTTCATCAAGTAAAAGGGTATTATCCAGATCAAATTAAGATTTTTTACTCTAATTTGGTTAAGAAGGAAGATGGTATTACTTATGAAATTTATGGTCAAAGGATAATACTTACCCTACACTCATTACAAAAAATTCTCTATATCAAGCATGGGAGTTTTGAGTGTACACTAGTTGAGAAGCATTGGACCATGGAACAAAGATTTACACCACAAGAATTTCTGCCTCTTGTGATGAATGATGCACTTGTGTATTTTGGACATCCTCCACCATACAAGCAGCTTAATCTTCAGGCACAAATTCTACATAAGATCATTGCATACAATATCATTCCGAGGTCTGGATCTTTTGATCATGTGTCGTATTTTGATTGTTTTGTTATGTGGTGCTTGTCAAAGGGAAGAAACTAGACTTATCAAGTATCATACTGAAGTGGATGGCAATGAAGCTTGAATCACCTAGAATTGGGCTTCCATACGGTGGTATTCTTTCCTTAATCTTTGCCTATTTTCAGGTCCTCTCTCCTGCTTCAAAAATAGTAAAAAGAACCCATTATCATGTTTTCTCATCTACTACATTGAAACGAATGGGTTACAAAAAGTATACTGAGGGTTGGATGTTCCGAGTCAATAGACCAGCAAGACCTGCACCTGAGGTAAGGAGTCCAGCTCCTGAAGAAGCTGATATGCCACCTTGGTTTGTTCCTTTTTATCAACATTAGACTAGCTTCAGTTCTGAAATGAGAGACAACTTTTCTTCTCTTCAAGATAAACTCTCTACCATTGATGACAAGTATACCTTATTAGATACTCGTATTGCTAAGATAGAACATCATGTCACTAAACATGGCGCTGATTCAGATAATGAGGATAGTAAAAATTCTGATGAGGAAGAAGCTAAATCTGAAGAAGGTGAAGGAGAAGAAGAAGAAAAAGAAGCAGAAGAAGATGCAGGAGATAATGAAGCAGCAACTGAAGAAGAAGAAGAGGAGGAGGAAGAAGAAGAAGGTTCAAAACAAACCAAAGGGAAAGGAATTGCTTAAGATAGTGACACTAACTCTAACATATAGACTTATGTTAGTTTTTTTTTTTTTTTTTAAGCTCTTTGTATGCTTAAATTATAGATGGATTTTTGTGTTTGTTGAAAAAAAAGGGAAAATGTGTAAGCTAAAGACTATGCGTCTCTATATGTATTCTAGCTCTGAAACTCTGAACTTTTTGCAATATTTTGCTCTTAGCTTGATGATTACACGTCAAAACTGCGTAATTGGACGCTTAACCTAGGCTTTACAGTTTATATTTTTAATTAAATGTCCAAAATTGTCCAATATTTTAATAAAGTGCCAAAATCATCATTCTTGAACTTTATTGCACTATTTATGAAGTTTTGGTAATTTTTTGTCGCAGGAAAATTCCTAGGAACCAAAACCAACACCTGTTCGTATTTCATACATAACTTTTACGTCTGAGCTTCGATTGAGACGATTCAAATTTATCAAGAAAGAGGAAAGGATCATCTACAACTTTTATGTTTTGAGTTTTTTGAGATACAGGCTCCAAAAGAGCAGAATTTGTAATGAACAGAGAACAAAAAAATATAATAATTCGGGTCCTCTAAATGGGTCAAATCTCTAATTCGGGTCTAGGGCTTTCTTCCCCAATCTCTATTTATTCTTCTCTTCCCCTCTTTCCCAGCGTGTGCCCTGTGCACCAAGCTCTCCTCGGCTCTCCTCTTCTCTTCTCTTCTTCTTCTTCTTCTTCTTCTTCTTCTTCTTCTTCTTCTTTGGTTTTGCTTTTTTTCAATTGCTGCGTTGCCATTCTCTGTTTCCCTTTCTTTCTTCCCATGTTTTTCTTTCTCTCTTACAGCTCTCTATATTTTCTATTCTCCATCTACCCTCTGCAACCTCCCGAAGCCACAGCTGCTGCAGCAGAGCCACCCATAGCAGCCGTCTGCTGCACAGCACAGCAGCTTCTCTGTAGCCTCTGCAACCTTCTCCGGCAGCAGTAGCTTCTTCCAACCACCGAGCACTCTGCTGCTGCCATAGCAGTAGCCCCATACCAGCAACACAGCAACACTAGCCGAGCCACATGCTGCCAGCACCCTGTTGCCACGGCCTAAAGCTTTCATGGCTTTTCTTTTTCTCTTTCTCTCATCTTTTCTTTCTTTTTATATAATTTTTGGTTAGTTGAATAAGTGTTAAATGTTATCTTTTGAAGATTATTTAAAGTTTTGAATTTGAATATTGTGTTAGTCGGATAATTGTTAAGTATTAATTTTCTTTGGATTATTTGAAATTTTGAATTGCGAATGTTATTTAAAGTGTTTTTATTATGGTAGTATTCATTTATTTTCTTAGATAAAAATTAGTGGTATATTTAGCTCGCAGTAGTTAATTTTTGGTTCTTTTTGAAGCTCAGCTTAATTAGGGTCAGATTTGTCAAAGTTTGCATTTTTATTGTGTTTCGATAGCATTTAAATTTAGGTTTTTGTTTGTGTTTTTTTATTTTTGTTCGAGTTCTTGATTTTTGTTAAAGTTTCGATTTTTAATGTGTGTGTGTGTGATTGAGTTTCCATTATGTGCTTTAATTCTGTGATTAATGTTACCATTTTTAATTAGTGCATGTTTCGATGTTTCCTTAGGTAGATTAGAGTTTCCATTCTTGCATGTTTTAGTTCCATGTTTTAGGTTTCCAGTTTTTATTAACGCGTGTCCCAATGTTTCTTTAAGCAGACGTAGGGTTTCTATTCTTGTTTTCTTTTATTTAGTGAATGTTAGTTTAGAGTTTTAAATTACGTGTCATGTAATTCATCAAAAATGAAATTGAACAATCTTGAAAACCCCGAATCTGAACCAAGTTCAGTACCTTTTTAATTTTGATTGGAAGAACATTAAATCTGAGATTAAAACGCATTCCCTGAGGAGACGATCTAGCCCTTGGGCTTAATATTACACGACAGAACTCCTATACTTGGGATAGCTTCCGAGCTGCTCATTTTTCGAGTGAGTCACTTGATGTATTATAAGTTCTAATATTAATGATAATTTTGAAAACTTTGCAAGTTTTGTTTTGAATATGCTGCTTGACAGGGGGAGTATTATGAGTTCTCATTTGAGCATAATTCTAAATCAATTGATGTTAATACATTAACACTGGCTTCACACATATTCAAATTGCTATTTGTTCTTGATCATTATATACTCAAACTTTATTTTTTGAATGATTTCAAAGGGGGAGAAGTGTTTAGCCAAAATTTTGCTTGAAATTGATAAAAGCATGAATGATATTGAAGCTTATTGAAAGGGGGAGTCTTTTTAAGGCTCACTCAAAATTTTTGTGTCTTATTTGTCATCATCAAAAAGGGGGAGATTGTTGGCCTTACTGGGTTTGATACTCCACTTTGATGCTAACAAACAAGTAGGACTTAACATGCTTTAGTTGAGTGTTGTGTTTTCTTAGGAATTCATATTGAAGGTACTCATGTAGCATGAATCAATAATTGATAGCATGGATCAAAGTTTGAAGACCACAAAAGCATGATGATTAAAGAAGAACAACATGAGAACTCAAAGTTCAGAATATTCTGCGAGATCAGAGATTAGCAACAAAGAAGGTTCAGAACAAAGAAGAATTTTTGAGAAATTAGGACAAGTCTCTCTAAGTACTTTAAGTTTATTCAAGTATGAAGTTTTCATTTTGAAGCTCATTAAACAAAGAGACTTTGAGACCAAAAAAAAAAAAAACTTGGAACATGTTTTCAAAGTTAAAACAAATTTATATTCCAAGTAAAAATGAGAGAGAAATCAAAAAATGACTAAAAGAGAAATTTGTACAGTTGACAGATGACTGTGTGGTTATAGGCAGACGACTGACTAAATTAAAGACTTAAAGTTGAAACATAGAAGCCTGACAGACGACTGTCAAGGCTCCCACAGACGACTGTCAAGGCTCCCACAGATGACTGTCAGTGAAAGGTGAGAAGTCTGTGAAAGTTTCACCAGACGACTGTCTGCCTTATATGTTACTAAAAGACACAAAATTTAACATGGACAGACGACTGTCATCATATGGACAGACGACTGTCACCTTATATTCTGATGACAGACGACTACCACTCAAGGGACAGACGATTGCCACGTTTCTGCCTATGAATCTTATCGTTATATTAATTGGACAGACGACTGTCAAGACTTCACAGTCATCTGCCTCGCGGAAATTTTCTGTTTTCCAATAGATATAATTTTTGAAATTCAAAAATTTGGAAACTCAAATAAGTTTATTTTATGGAAACAAGTCTAAGTATCCTTTGAAGAACAAGCAAAGAGGTTTTATACATCTATAAATACCCCCATGACTCATTGAATTATACACCAAGATTATTAAGAGCTCACAATCTGTTGTAATACTCCCTCTCACTCTGAAATTCTGAAAGTGCCTCATATTGCTCTCATCCTTGCTCGAAATTAAGAAGTTCCCGGGAGGCCCAATACCAAGCATTAAAGCAGAGAATAGATAGTTTGGCACTTAGAAGGTCAGAGCCAGCTCAAGAAGGCTCGAGCCGCGTCAACTGGAGCAAGCAGGGGAATTAGAATTTTGTATCTGTTTTTTCCATTTAGAAACTCCCTGTATCTTTTCCAAAATGTTGTATGGAAAGATTGTAATGAAATGATGGCGATTTTTCCCGAAACCTTGGTTAAGGTGCATAGGCTGCATACATGATTGTGTTGTTTGTATATGTTCATACACTAACTACATGCTTGCATAGACATTCATTTTATGCATTTATTGTCTTAAAGGCATGGGTTTCATGTTTAGGGGAAAGAAGTGAAGAGGCGAAACCAGCCTGTGACAATTGAGGCACATAACCATCCTTACAATACCCGCAGAAAGGCTAAAGTCAAGGCAAAACAGTTGGAAAGGCGCGTCCTGGGCATAAAGCAAAGACGGAAGGAGTTAAGTAGTCAGATGAAAAGGATACTGGATTTGCTACTTGACAAGGGAAAGACAGTGCCAGAGCAGGGTAATGAAGCTGACATGGATCCCATCCACGCTCTAGGTTTCACACTGCTCCATGGGCAATCATCTGGACCACCACCAGTCATCCTAGAGGGTCCATCGCTGAATATGGCCACCTTTATCCTAGCCGCGCCAATACTAGGAGTTGGAATGCCTTTAGTAATAACTGTGGGGTTAGGCGCAGGCAAGTCCGTAGCTAAATACCGCTATGACGAGCTCAAGGAACGGTTAAGGGCTATTAAAGGGACCAATGCATCCAACTCTGTCAACCCTATAGACCTTTGTTTGGTGCTCAAGGTGGTGCTTCTTTCTAAGTTCAAGGTGCTAGATTTTGAAAAGTTCAACAGGACCCGATTTCCTTAGACCCACCTATGGTTGTACTGCCACTCAAGGGCAACTTACTTTGACAATGAAAGGTTAATGATGTACTATTTTCAGAGTAATTTAACCAGTACTGCAGCCATGTGTTATATCCATCAAGATAGGGCACGGATCTGAACATGGGGAGATTTAGGTAACGCCTTTGTAGCTCCGTATCGCCACGTTATGGAGAGGATGCTAGATCGGATGGCCTTATTAGAAATGGGGAAGAAGTACACTGAGACCTTTAGGGAATACGCCTACAGATGGTGAGATATGGCAGTTCAAGTAGACCCCCTGGTAGGTGATCGGGAAGCTATTACTTTGTTTGTAAGTTTACTAAAAGACCCCTACCAGGGACATCTTCGGGGAGCAACTCCCCATGATTTTATAGATATAGTGGCCGCCGAAGGAAGGATTGAGGCCGATATCAAAGCAAGTCGTGTCAAGGACAGCAATACTGAGGTTGGTCCAAGTAGGAAGTGGACCACTAAGAAAAAAGAAGAACCCAAATGATCTAGGGACAGCCCAATCAAAGAAACCAGTACATAAAAGGCCGGGACTAGTGGCCTATAAGAAACTTTGTAGTTGAGCCCGCCGTAAACCAAGCAACGTATACAGGTGCCAGGGCCCAATTTATGGCCCCCTCGCCCGCGCTTGCCCGACAAAACATGCTGACATGCCCGAACCTGTAGACACATGCAAGGAATACACCTAGGAACTTTTGGAGGGTGGATCCAATTCCCATGACTTACGTCGAATTGTTCCCTCAATTATTGGAGAGAAGAATGATATCCACCATTTTTGAGATTCCTATTACTAACCCTCCCCTACAATGGTATAATCCCGAGCCTACTGTGCATACCACGCTAATTCTCCTGGACATGCTATTAACCAATGTTGGGCCTTTAAGCGACGCAGGTTGGTTAGTGTTCAACGACAAGCATCTGGGGATTCAAGAAAACCTTTTACCAGATCACGGAGGAGATAATGTGGGGATGATTGAAGAAGGAGCTAGGGGAAAGTCAGAAAAGGGTTTGGAATGGATAACACTGGACTGGGTATATGGAGAGCTAACATCAACAGGCCTAGTAGAACAAAAATCCATTTGTCCTGAAGGCACCCTCTGTGCGTGCCTAAATTCAGTAAATAGATCTATGCAGCGATGTGGGACTTTCCAGGCTTTCTTGAGTATGTTGATTGAAAGAAAATGGGTAGAGATCAGTTGTATTCATAAAGGTGGAGAAATATCATCTATCGAGGAACACGAGTCAGACCATCCCCAATACACACGTCGGCCCTTCATACCGGTTATAAAGAAGACACTCCATACCCTGGAGGCACCAGATCGACTGATAATCTCCACTCCTAGGTCATTCCCATACGATAGTGACAAAGTGGTGCCATGGAAATATGATTGAGAGGCCTACATTTAGGGAGGCACGAACAACATAGTAGGGGTAAAAGGAGTAACGCGCAGTGGAAGAGTCTATGTGCTAGAACAGCTAGAGAAGCCGAACTCAAGAAAGGCAGGAGAACCATGTGGAAGCCTCAAGACGCTCGTGCTTCCACAAGAGGCTGAAGAAATTCTAAAGTTGATTAAGCACAACGAGTATAATATTGTCGATCAGCTAAACAAAATGCCAGAACATATCTCTGTTCTCTCTTTGTTGCTGAATTCTGAAGTACACTAGGAGGCCCTTCTGAAAATATTAAACCAGGCATACATCCCCCAAGACATTAGTATTGAAAACTTCAATCATGTGATTGGAAGCTTAGCAACGACCAATTACATGACTTTTGTCGATGAAGAAATCCCGCCAGAGGGGAGGGGTCATAATAGAGCGCTGCATATATCTGCCAAGTGCAAGGATCATATGATAGTGCAAATTCTAATTGATAATGGGTCCTCAATAAATGTTGGACTCATGGTTACATTACGAAAATTGCTTGTGGATTGTTAATATGTTAGAAAGAACAATCTAGTGGTGAGAGCCTTTGATGGAACCCGTCGTGAGTCAGTAGGGGCCATCGAGATGCTGCTGGAAATCGGGCCAGTGGTTTTCAACGTTACTTTTCAAGTTATAAACATCAATCCCTCGTAAAATTGCTTGCTGGGGAGGCTCCGGATTCATGATACTGGGGCAGTTACATTGTCATTACACCAGAGGGTGAAATTTGTTGTGGAAAACAAGCTGGTCTGCGTGTACGGCGAAACTGATGTAATAATCACCAAGCACTCTTCCACCCCCTATGTGGAAGTTGCAGAAGAAGCGCTTGAAGACTCATTCCAGGCACTCGAGGTTATAAATGCCACAACCATAATGGAGGGATTCCCCATTCCTCGACCTCTAATTTCCCCCCGCAACATATATGATGGCATAGATGATCAGGCAAGGATATTATTTGGGAAAAGGGCTTGGAAAGCACTTGCAAGGGACCCAAAGGCCACTACTTCTTAAGGAAGCAAAGGATAGGTATGGCCTCGGCTATGTACCCACTTCCTTAGATTGAAAGAAGAAAGTCGTGGAAAAGAAAATGAAGAGGATGGAGAAACTTACCAGGGAAGCAAATTCCCATTCGGAGTTGATTGTTATGTCCATTGATTAGACCTTTGTTAAGAGCAGTCAGTCTAACCTTGAAGTAGAAATGAAGCAGTCAAGCATATCGGTGATTGATTCAGAGGATTTCGTAAATGCTGCAAGCCAATGGGTCTTCCCGTTACCCGCTGAAACAAAATTGAGAAATTGGGATGCTGTTGACTATCCCACCTTCATCATGTAAATGTTTTTATCTTATCTTGTTTTAAATCTTCTTATTTTTACTTTTTATTTTGATTTGTAACCCGGAGACAATTTGGTCCCAGGAAATGTTTCTTGTTTTAATGAAATGGATTATGTATTGCTTGCCATCCCTTGTTTCTTGAGACCCATTGTCAATGGTGTCTTTGCTTTAGTTTCGTGTAGGGATAGGGAAAAAGAAAACACCAATACACATGAGTCATGGGTTGATGTTTATTTTGAAAATACAGTTCAAAAGGCCGAAATGGAGGAAGGAGAACCTAATCTATTCCCTGAAATGGAAAGTATGCTAAAATCTGACGAAAAACCTACTATAACCAGTTGTGATCCCACTGATACCATCAACTTAGGGGCCGAGGAGGAACCAAAGCAAGTGAAAATTGGAGCACTATTGAGAGGTGGAGAGAGAGATAAAATGGTGGACCTCTTGAAGGAATATTAGGATGTTTTCGCATAGTCATACTAGGACATGCTAGGCCTAGATACTGATCTAGTAACCCATAAGATACCGACGTATCCCGAGTGTAATACTGTAAAGCCAAAACTAACAAGGATGCAGCCCGATATGCTCATAAAGGTAAAGGAGGAGGTCAAAGAGCAGTTTGAGGTTGGATTTTTGGAAGTAGCCCAGTATCCCGAGTGGATGGCCAACGTGGTCCCAATAATAAAGAAGAATGGGAAAGTACAGGTATGTGTTGACTATCGGGATCTAAATAAAGCTAGCCAAAAATATAATTTCCCACTCCCACACATTGATGTGTTGGTAGACAACATAGTAGGGCATGACTTGTTTTTCTTCATGGATGGCTTTTCAGGATATAATTAGATTAAGATGGCCTCGGAAGACAAAGAAAAGACCACATTCATCACCTTATGGGGGACCTTCTGTTACAAGGTCATGCCATTTGGTTTGAAGAATGCAGGGGCCACTTACCCATGGTGACACTATTTCACAACTTGATGCATAAGGAGATAGAAGTGTATGTAGATGATATGATCGTTAAGTCACAGAGCAAGGGAAACCATGTGGCAAATCTAGAAAAATTGTTTAAACAACTACAAAAATGTCAATCAAAGTTGAATCCAGAAAAATGTACCTTCGATGCCACTTCAGGAAAGTTGTTGGGTTTCATTGTGAGCGAGAAGGGAATCGAGGTTGATTCAGACAAAATAAAGGCTATCTGAGAAATGCCTAGCCCAAAAACCGAAAAGGAAGTGTGGAGTTTCCTAAGCAGGCTCAACTACGTTGCCCAGTTCATATCCCAATTGACCACCACTACGAACCCATTTTCAAGCTACTGAGGAAAAATAACCCAAAAAAAATGGAATGATAAGTGTTAGGAAGCATTTGAAAAGATAAAATATTATCTTTTGAGTCCCCCAGTGTTGGTTCCTCCGGTGCCAGGGAGGCTACTCATCCTATATCTGGCTGTGTCTAAAAACTATATAGGTTGTGTACTGGGGCAACATGATGAGTCTGGAAGAAAGGAACAATCCATCTATTACCTAAGCAAGAAGTTTACAGAGTGTGAGTTCAAATACTCGAAGTTGGAGAAAACCCGTTGTGCTTTAGTATGGGTGGTCAGGCTGTGCTACACAACGTGGCTAATCTCCAAGATGGACCCGATCAAGTATGTCTTTGAAAAACTAGCAATAAATAGCCGAGTAGCTCGTTGGAAAATGTTATTGACCGAATACGATATAACGTATGTGACAAGGAAGGCAATCAAATGGAGTGCCATAGCTAAGTATCTGGCATAAAGAGCCATGGAAGATTACCAACCCATGGAGTTTGATTTCTCGGATAAGGATATTGATTCAGTGAACCAAGTGGAGGAAGATCATGAGGGATGGACCATGATGTTCGATGGGGTAGCTAATGTATGGAGACATGGAATAGGGGCAGTGCTCATATCCCCAAAAGGTAAACACTACCCTGTCTCTGCCAAACTTACTTTCCCTTGCACCAACAACATCGTTGAATATGAGGCATGTGCATTGGGCTTGCAAGCTGCCAAAGACCGAGGAATCAGAGAATTGACCGTTAAAGGGGATTCAACTTTGGTGATTCATCAGTTGATTGGGGAGTGGGAGATGCGAGATTCAAAGTTGATACCATACCAAGAGTACATCCAAAAGTTGATCAAGGAGTTTGACTAGATTAGCTTTTCCCACTTACCTAGGAAAAGCAACTTGATCCCCGACGCCTTGGCCACGCTGGCCGCCTTGGTGAAAGTTGAACTGGGGATAGAAATTGTGCCCATTCGTATAAGGATGCAGTCGGAACCGGCCTACTATGTAGTAAACGAAGAAGTTGATGGAAAATCGTGGTTCTATGATATTAAGACATACCTCCAAAAGCAAGAATGTCCCGAAGGAGCCTCTAGTAATGATTAAAAGACTATAAGGAGATTATCCATGGGGTTCTTTTTGGATGGAGAAGTTCTATACAAGAGGAACCATGACATGACCCTCCTACGGTGTATGGAAGCATACGAAGCAAAGCGAATTATGCAAGAAGTCCACGAAAGCATTTGTCGCACCCATGCTGGAGGTCACTCACTAGCACGGAATATCCTTAGAAGTGGGTACTATTGGATGACCATGGAAAGGGATTGCATATAATATGCTCGGAAATGCCACAAGTGCCAGATTTATGGAGACCGCATACAAGTGCCACCGGCCCCGCTTTAAGTTCTATCTGCACCCTAACCCTTTTCAGCATGGGGGATGGATGTGATTGGGCCAATAACCCCAAAGGCTGGTAACGGGCATCCGTTCATTTTTGTGGCAATTGACTATTTCACCAAATAGGTAGAAGTAGTGTCATACGCCAATGTCACTCAAAATGTCATTAGCCGCTTCATAAAGAGAGAACTAATTTGCGAGTATGGGATACCAGAGAGAATAATCTTGGATAATGCCAAAAACCTAAATAATGAAGTGATGACCAAGTTGTGTACTCAGTTCAGGGTTAGGCATCATAACTCAACTCCTTATAGGTCGTAGATGAACGGGGCATCGTACTCGCTGTGGCTCGGATTATCACATGTGTAGCAAGCCATTTGAGGAAAGTTTTGGCTTTGGTCATCGAACCCGCTGTGGCTCGGATTATCACATTCATAGCAAGCCATTTGAGGAAAGTTTTGGCTCAGGTCATCGAACCCACTATGACTCGGATTATCACATCCATAGCAAGTCATTTGAGGAAAGTTCAGCTCGGGTCATCGAATCCATTGTGGCTTCGATTATCATATCCGTAGCAAGCCATTTGGGGAAAGTTTCAATTTGGGTCATCGAACCCGCTGTGGCTTAGATTATCAAATCCGTAGCAAGCCATTTGAGGAAATTTTCGGATCGGGTCATCGAACTCACTGTGGCCCAGATTATCACATCCGTAGCAAGCCATGTGAGGAAAGTTTAGGCTTGGGTCATTGAACCCGCTGTGGCTCTGATTATCACATCCGTAGCAAGCCATTTGAGGAAAGTTTCGGCTCGGGTCATCAAACCTGTTGTCGCTTGGATTATCACATTTGTAGCAAGCCATTTGAGGAAAGTTTTGGCTCAGGTCATTGAACTTGCTGTGGCTCGGATTATCACATCCGTAGAAAGCCATTTGAGGAAAATTTTGGCTCGGGTCATCGAACCTGCTGTGGCTCAGATTATCATATTCGTAGCAAGCTATTCGAGCAAAGTTTTGACTCGGGTCATCAAACCCGTTGTGGCTCGGATTATCACATTTGTAGCGAGCCATTTGAGGAAAGGTTCGACTCAGGTCATTGAACCCACTGTAGCTCGGATTATCATATCCGTAGTAAGCCATTTGAAGAAAGTTTTGGCCCGGGTCATTGAACCCGCTGTGGCTTGGATTATCATATTTGTAGTAAGCCATTAGAGGAAATTTTTGGCTCAGGTTAGAAAACTTGTTGCAACCCGAATTAATCACATTCGATGAAATTCATTACCATGCCTCGAGACCTCATACTTCCCACCAATCACTAATTCCCGCTAACTTCTAACCACTAATCACTAATTACTAATCTTAAAAAAAAAATAAAGGCATTGCACTATACCCTGTTCGTCTCCCTAGTTGGCAGAAGCAAGTTGCAGTTGATTGACCAAAGTCGTGGCCTGGTTAAAATAGGTGCCTTCTATCTTTGTTGGTTCGTTGCTACAAATAACGTAGGAGAGTTCCTACTCTTACATTGAAGTAACGAAACCCACAAAGAGAGGTAGTTGTCAACACCCCAATTTTAACTTGGCCCGCCCAAGAAGGCTTGACTTAATAAAGTTTGACTTTAAGTCCTGAATAACCCTGAGTTTTAAAATCAAGACCCTGAGTCCCCATTTTCAAAAATTGAGTCTCTTTGATTTCGGTTAGTCAGGTTCCTTAAAAATTTAAAAAAAAAAAAAATTGATTTGAAATTGAGTTTTGTAAATTTTCCCCCCAAAAAAAAAAAAAAAATAGTCTCTCAAAATCATTTTAGAAAAAAATTGAGTTTTCTTGAGTCCTGTTTTTAGCATAGGTCCTTTTAAATCTGTGTTAGGACCTCGTAGTTCCAAAACCAACTCCACTTAGGTATTGGGGTTCGAATCTTAGGAGCCCAAAAGTTGAGTCCTTTTAAGCTAACTGTCTCTAACTTAGTTGATTTTTTTAAAACCAATTTTCTTTAGTCCCGTATGTGTTCCCTGTAAGGCTAGATTTCCCTCAAATGTTGTTTCATCAGTACTGGTTCCCATAATTAAGTACTGTTAGAACTTAGGAGTTGGTGTCTTTAATCTCTGTCAAAACAAAAAAATGTATACAAAAACAATAAGTTTCAGTCGAGTTTCACGAAGTCATTTAAACTAAGTTTTTCAATTTTAGTAAAACTTAATCCCTTTCTATAATTTGAGTCCAGGGATTGGTGTTAACTTTAGAACCGATTTTTCTTAATTATTGAGGTCACATTTTGATTAGTTGGTTGCTTCATATGGTCAATTTGGTCAACCCAAGTTTTGTTCCAAGTCAAAATTGAAAAAGGACAAGCAGGAGGATTTTTTTTCATTATGAAGAGGAAGAGGGAATACGTGTAGTACAACAGGAAAATTTAAAAACAATAAAACAAAGTGCAGGCATATCATAAAGGAAATAAAGGCAGAATGTACAAACTGAAGTTGTAGGAAAGGAAAGCCGGGGGTACATAGATCAGCATACGAAATGCCAAAAAAAAAAAAAAAAAAAAAAAAAAAAAAAAAACAAAATACAAAAAGCAAAGAGCAGATTCTGAACCCTCCACTCCCAAGCTGCCACCTGGAAGCACCTAAAAAGCCCCCAAGTCTTAAATTGCCACTTGGAAGCACTCAAAAAGCCCGCAAGTCCTAAATTGCCACTTGGACCTTCACCTACGCACAGAAAGAAAGATGGTTCAATTGGTTAACAGAAATTCAAAAAAAAAATGATAAAATAAATTACATGTGTGGGTTTGCTTAAGGGAATTATTCCTTGACACAGGCTATTGGTGGGGGAATTTGTTGAGAAATTGGCTTACCTCTTGAGCCTCCTTATAAATAGGAAGGCTCACACTATAGTTGAACACCTTTGGGAGCACAAAATTACTTTGCAAAAATTGAGAGAGAAAACAAAGCAATTAAGAGTAGAGAGGTTTTGTCAACATAGAGAGTGAATCAAAAGAGGGGGGGAAGGTTCTGCCGAGTCGACAGTAGATAAGAAGCCCTGCACTACACAATGCAAGGAGCAGAGAAATAAAATCTGAAAAGTTCAAAGCATAGAAAGCAGAGGGAGAAGAATTCAGAGCGCAAAGCCAAAGCACTCAAACAGATTCAGAGGAAGAAAGAAGAGAGAAGGAAAGGGGAGGTCAAGGTAAAATTCTAGTGTTCTATTTTATTTAATTCAAGTCATGCTATGAATTGTGTGTGCAATGTGAACACAGGTACCCCCCTATTCTCAGGTCTTGGACTTGAGCTCAGACTCGGAATTGGTCCCTAACCCGGGTTTAGACCTGTTTGCCTCTTTAAGCCCCTTGACTTTGGGCTTTGTCTCTAAGATCCAAACCCAAGTTGGGTTGTTGTTTTTAGCCCAC
Organism: Malania oleifera; assembly: GCF_029873635.1. Classification (NCBI taxonomy): domain Eukaryota; kingdom Viridiplantae; phylum Streptophyta; class Magnoliopsida; order Santalales; family Ximeniaceae; genus Malania; species Malania oleifera. Next base: position 82,602,931 of record NC_080422.1, on the reverse strand, counting down.
GAGGCCCTGTTTTTAAAATCCAAATTGGGCCGGTCTATTTTTAAAATCAAACGAGGCCTTCTTTTTAAAATCCAAATTGGGTCAGTTCGTTTTTAAAACCCCCAAGGCCCTGTTTTTAAAATCCAAATTGGGCCAGCTTGCTTTTAAAACCCATGAGGCCCTGTTTTTAAAATCCAAATTAGGCCAGCCCGTTTTTAAAATCAAAGGAGACTCTCTTTTTAAAATCCAAATTGGGGCGGCCCGCTTTTAAAACCCATGATGCCTTGTTTTCAAAATTCAACTATAGGTCAAAAATGAGTTTTTTTTATGTTTATTTATATATTTATGTGATCAAGGTCATTTAATAAGCTTAAATGATGATTTGAAGGAAAAGTGTGCCTATATATATACATATACATGACCATATTTAAAGAGCCTACATGATGATTTATAATAAAGGAAAGTATACACACATTTATATATGTGAACAGGGCCCCATTTAGTAGAGCTAATTGATGATGTGAAGGAAAAGTATAAAGGGAAGTATATATACATACAATTATTTGGATGAAAATAATTTATAAATGATTTACAATTGTTCAAATGCAGTTTTTAGCAGTTTTAGTATTAAATATTAATTATTAGATGAATTTTGATACTGTAAAGCTCATATTATTTATACAATGATAATAATCTTTTTCCACTTATTGAGCGTCTCTCACCCCAAATTATTATTCTACATTACAGATAGCTTTGAAGAGCATATAAAAAATAAAGCGTAGCAAGCGCGTGAGCGTGATTAGAAATAACAATTTAGATTAAATATTAAATTAGTTATATTTTTATATCTTGAAATTTTTAAGGATGTTAAATTTTTTATTGGTGATAGTTTTGTAATGAAGTTATTTAGCACTATGATATAAAAGTATTGAAGGTTTTATTACTTCCGATGCGAAAAATTTATAGAAAGTCGCACTCTAGACGCCTGCCGAGTTCAGAGCACTACATTATGGTATCTGAGCGCAGGATATAGGTTCAGTAGATTTTAATCAATAATTTTTACCAGAATATAGACATGAATCATGATGAAGGTAGGACTGGGTAGTTCAGGAAGTTTTCTTTTAAATCTATTATAGTGTTATGTTTTAACAATAGATTTTATTTAGAATTATATTTAGCAAAATTTTGAAGATAAAATTTTTATAAGGAGGGGAGAATGTAATGACCCCAAAAATATATATACATGATTAGTGTAGTAATAAAAAATATAAATAAATAAATAATATAATATAATATATGAGGATTGAGGCATCCTTACCCATTTCAGATTCAATTTTGAATATGACAACTTGAAAAAAAATTAAATAAATAAAATATAATATTATATATTTATATACAAGGATATGTATGATGGATGTGGACAACAAGCAATTTGCCTTATCTCTCCCCACCCTTCTACGCATGCATGCACATACGTAAACCTCCCTACAAAAGTACAAAAATGTCCCTCCTTAGTTCCCTATAAATAGGATTAGTTTCCAATTCATTTTCATAAGAAATTTCAAAAAGGCAGTAAAAGAAAAAGTGAGGAAAAATATTTAGTAGTGGGCGGAGAATTTTTATACATTTAAAATTCTCATTCTTTCACTCTTTCCAAACTCATTTTAGAAATTCATCTTTAACCGTGTTAGAGGAGCAGATTAATATAAGTGAGCTTGATTATGTTAGATTTTTATAAAACATATACCCGCATTTATTGTAAGTGAGTTGGATTATGTCAGTCTTTTATTTAAATATACCTTATTTAAATTAAAGTATGAAGATTGAATTATATCTATTTTAATTTAATTATACTTGATTTAAATTAAAGTACGAGGATTGGATTATTTCCGTTTTTATTAAATATACCTTTTTTAAATTAAAAGTACGGGGATTGGATTATATCCATTTTAATTCAAATATACCTGATTTAAATTAACGTACGGGGATTGGATTATATCCGTTTTAATTTAAATAAATCTAATTTAAATTAATGTACGGGGATTGGATTATATCCATTTTTATTTAAATATACCTAAGCTAAATTAAAATACGTGGATTTAATTATATCGACATTTTATTAAATATAAACGAGTTTATTGTTTTAAAGGAAGTATTTTAATTCACTCAGGTAAATTACAGTGTTATAATATTCTATTAACAATAAATAATTATTAACACGCAAATCGTGTGAATGAGCTTATTTTAGTACATATTAATTAAATGAACAAGAATGAAATTTTTTTTATGATGTTATATTTATTACTTATTTTATAAATAATGATGTGATTTTATTATGTGTTTTATATTTGAGAAATGGTGAGATTTTTGAAATATTATGTTATTACATAAATTATAATGGTATGTTTTAAGAATCCTGATGGCTCGACGATTACAATGCTCGGTACCGTAACTTACAAATGATGTTACAGATGATCATGAGTACACCCACACTATATATAGAGTGATTTTATATGACAGTAGATTTCTCTTGAGTGCACACCTGGATTGTACCAGGATTTAATAGGGAAAATCGTTCTTAATGATGATGTTTGATTTAGTTTGGTCGGCGAACCAGTTAAGTCCAATCTTCGGATCGCACATCCTAATCATGGGGGTAAATATGACATACAACTATATGCCAAAAATAGTTTTTTATACATATTTATATTTCTACGTGATTATGGTCATTTAATAGGCTTAAATGACGATTTAAAGGAAAAGTATGCATATATATATATACAAGACCATATTTAAAGGGTCTACATGATGATTTACAATAAAACAAAGTATACATATATTTATATATGTGAACAGTGCCCCGTTTAGTAGACCTAAATGATCATGTGAAGGAAAAGTATAAAGTGAAGTATATATATATATATGCATACGGTTATTTGGATGAAAATAATTTATAAATGATTTACAGTTGTTCAAATGCGATTTTTAACAGTTTCAATATTAAATATTAATTATTAGATGAATTTTGGTAATGTAAAGTTTATATTAGTTACACACTGATAATAATTTTTTTTCACATACTGAGCGTCGTCTCACCCCAAAATATTATTTTACATTATAGACAGCTTTGAAGAGCGTACGAAAATCAAGCGTAGCAAGCGTGTGGGTGGGACTAAAAAGAGCAATTTAGATTAAATATTAAATTAGTTATATTCTTATAATTTGAAATTTGTAAGGGTGTTAAATTTTTTATTGGTTATAGTTTTGTCATGAAGTTATTTAGCACTCTGGTATAAAAGTATTAAAGGTTTTATTACTTTTACTGTGAAAAATTTATAGAAAGTCGCACCCTAGACCCTTGTCGGGTTCGGGGTGCTACACCATTAGCATAACCCAGGAATATGCATTTCCTGGACTTTGGGGTCAGTTTAATTCTTTCTTGGGCATTATACATCACATATGCAAGACATCCAAATATGTGAAGAGAATAATACTGGGCTCGTTTACCGGTCCATATCTCTATCGATGTCTTCAAACCAATTGTTGTTGACAGTGACCTATTTATCACATAACAAGCGGTTTTAACTGCTTCAACCCACAATGACTTGGCTAGATCTGCAGTCTTCTACATCGCTATGGTCCTCTCCAATAGGGTTTTGTTCATCCGCTCTGTTACGCCATTTTGTTGAGGTGTATGTGCAATAGTGAACTGCTTTTGAATACACTCTTACTTGCAAAATAAAATAAAATTGACGTCTGTATATTCTCCTCCATTATCCATCCTTAAACACTTGATCCTTTTTCCAGATTCAAGTTCCAACTGTGCTTTGAATAATTTGAATACTAAAAACACTTTTGACTTCTTGATTGGATACACCTATAATTTTCTAGAGTAGTCATTAATCTTCTGACAGTAGCTCTTTCAAATTTTAATCTATGTTGCTTACTTGTGATACAATGCTCACAAGAAGGTAGACTTACTGATTTGAGCCCGATAAGATGATTACGTTATGAAAGAATCTTTAAACCCCGTTCAAACATGTGGCCAAGTTTGCAATGCCACATTATCGTTGATTTTTCTTGGGTTGATGTAACTGATGTATCTCCCTATTGTATCGTATTTCCTAGCAGCATGTATAGATTTGCCACGATCTTTTCTACCTTCATCACTACAAGCGTGCCTTTGACAACCTTAAGGATCCCATTTTCAATAAGAGTCTTGCAGCCGAGGTTATCAAACTGTCCAAGAGACAGTAAATTTTTCTTCAAGCCCTTCACATGTCGTACTCCTTAAATAATTTGGATTGTAATGTCATACATCATCGAAGACTAGATGATCTGAATGATTATTATTTATTAAGTTGATGATGAATTGATCATACGAATCAGGTAGACTTTGGAGTAGAAGCTCTGCTAGTTCGGCTGGCTCAATCTTATGGCCTAACGCTGTAAGTTAGGAAAACAACGTACTAAGGTTGTTGATATGATCTGTCATCGATGTGGATTCACTCATTCGAAGAGTGTGGAGTCGCCTCTTTAAGAATATCTTATTGTGAAGTGACTTAACCTCATAGAGTTTTGTTAGCGCATCCCAAATTTCTTTTTCTGACTTCTTCTCTACAGTATTTGATAACACCAAATCTGCCAATGCTAGATAAAGATTAGCCACAACATTGTCATCCATCTTGATCCATTTTTCATCAATTATCCTTGGAGGATCTTGTGTGACATCAATGATATGCCCACATTTAGAATTTCAACATGGTTTTCAAGTTGCTTGAAAATCTAATGCTTTTCTAAAATTTTTAAAAATAAATTTTTTTTCTTAGATCTATAAAATGATAATCATGCTTGGGATTTAACACTCAAATTTGAATATAAACAAAACACCGAGCAACTATAGATTTTCAAGCTGTGAGATCCATTATTGGCATTCAACTTGACAATTTTCATCTTAAAGCCAAAATCTTGAAAATAAATAAACAATAAATGTTGTTGGCAAACTACTAGTTAAATAACATGTATTTAAAAAAACTCGTGAATCAAATCTCTATAGTTTCCATCATTACTTAATGCTGCAATGCATACAACAACAACAATAACAAGAAGATTAGTCTAGTAAGTGGGGTTGATTATATGAATTTTTTTTTTTGTCAATTTACCCAAACGCACTTTCATTCATTATTTTAAATACTCTTTAGTCCTTTCTTCCTATCTATTTCTAGGTTATTTTAAGTCTACCCTTACCCCTTTTAATACCAAAAACAGTAACTCACTCACTATCAAGTGCACTTTCATCATCAACTTAAGGGCAATTAAGTCTTATCATACTATCTAATTTCAAGTTATTTTAAGTTTACCCTTGTCCCTTTTAATATTAGAAACAATAACTCACTACTTCTCATAAGTGTGCAATTTGGTTTGCGTTTCAAATGTACAAATCATCTAAATTGTCATTCCCTTATCTTGTCTTCTATTAGTACTATGCCTAATTTACTACGAACATGTTTGTTCCTTGATTTATATTTTTAATATTATATCATTCATTTACCTTAACATTCGTATTTCAACAACTTTTACTTTTTTGTACATATTTTTAGTTACCCAACATTTTATATCACTTTCTTATAATTTTTAAGGGTATTTTACAATCATACAACATGTCTAACATACTTTTCCATTTTATGTATCTTGCTTTAACCATTGTATTACATACTCTTCAACTTCTCCTTTTACTTGCATAATAAATCTAAGATATCAAAATTTACTAATGCTATTAATTTCTTGATATCAAGTTTAATCTTATCTCAAACACTCCTTATATTATCGAAATTATATTTCACATATTCTGTCTTATTTTTATTTATCCTAAAACCTTTAAACTCTAAATTGGTTCTCTTGTTCTAATTTAGATTCTATACTCCACTCCTACTTTCTCAATTAAGACAATATTATCTGCAAACAACATATATCTAGGGATCTTGTTTTGGATATTCCTAATGAGTTCATCAAACATTAAAGCAAAATAACAAGAGTTCAAAGTAGATCCTTAATGTATACCTATTGTTGGGAAAATTCTCTAGACTTCACTCCTATAGTCCTAACGCTAGTCATTCTTCTATCATAGATATCCTTAATGATCTTAACATATCTACTGCAATGAATCTCATTTTTTTTTTTTTTATTATTATTTTGAAATGATGATGTCTGAGACCCTTTGGACACTTGACTAGTCCATCAAGATAATGAGTCGGTCGCTCTACCCTTATCAACTTAAATACTAAGGTATTGCCTCAAATGGAAAGCTGCAATCTCCAAGACTCGAACCCTAGTCATTTAACCGAAAGAGTCTTGAGTTTACCAACTAAACCACCTTTGTGGCACATTATTATTATTATTATTATTATTATTATTATTATTTGCAAGGATAGAACAATTGAAATGAATCAAAAACATAAATCCTTGAAAACAACAGAGGAACTAACCACACGTTTGTTACGTAAGAATGGATGAAATTGAGACATAATAGAATAAAGTTTATCATTTGATTTGATTATACTTTCATTCAAATATTGGTCACATTCCTTTCTTCACTTTTCATTCCCCAAACTAAGCATGCTATTCGTAGCAGATTCAAAACTTATCACCAGAGTATAAGATCGGTGGGAGAAATTGGTTTACTCTCTAATTTTCCTCATAGCTGCCTTGGAGGAGGCTAGCATATTAGCCACTTCATTCATCTAAGTTTGATCTATTTAGTATATAAGAATGGAATAAAAATGAAAAAAATGCTTGATTTCATTATTGTATCTATTCAAATTTTCTATTCCGTTACATTTGCACTCCATTTTATTTTATTTCGTAAACCAAACATGATAGTAAAAATTTCCTTCTATCCTCGATGATGTGATGATATTTCCTGCAGATCCGCTAAGGCGCTGCAAATTTTATTTAAGATAGCTGCTTATCAGGATGCCTCATTTACAGTGTTCCCATGAGGATGCTGTTATTTAAGTGCTGCACTTAAACGCTTGAATGGTACAGTGACGAATCCACTAGTTATGAAGTTTATCAAACATTTGAGCCAACAATTTCTTCTTTTCTTCTTCTCCCACTGTGTGTGTGTTTTTTTATTTGCTTATTTATTTATTTATTTTTTAGATGGAGTACGGCGCAGCAATTATATCATTAGTCCCTAAATCCCATGCCATCACTCTATTAACTGGTCCCAAGTTGCATGGTTTACTGTCTAGTCCTTGCAGACTTGCCGTTGCAGTATGGGATGCTCAGCCTCCCATCAAATCAATATGGGTATGTTCATACCCCCGACAATCACAATCCACGCATTTTTTTTCAAGGTTTTTCCCATTTTATTATTAATTTAAAATAAAATATTAAATAATACTCTGATTGGAAAAAAATTTTCCGATCTAGTGCTTACGTAGTCTCGCAGCACTAAATTATGAGATTTAAATGTGCAGCGTTCCTGGTAGTGACGCGTGGCAAGGTGGGTGAAACAAATCTCGTAAGATCAAGTTGCGAGATTTTCTTCGAAGATGACCCGTGAGCTGACGCGTGGCAAATCTTACAGTTTGGTCCTGCGAAATTTGCTTCGCCCATTGAAATGCTCTTTCTCCTTCAATTTTCTTCGCGTTGCAGAGCAAGGAGAATAGAGACACAGAGATCAAGACGTGTGCAGCAGAGCAGAAGAGGTCGGACGATTGCAGGTTACCATTGCTCATGAACGTTGCTGGTTTACCGTTGCTCGTGAAGGTTGAGGAGGAAGCTTATAAAGGGGGAGATGGGGTAAGTTTACTTTGAAAACCCTAAGTTCATTTATTTTTGAATTGAAAATATGCATTTTTTGATTGGTAGAATTGTTAGTGTGACTAATAAAATCGTGGGTGTGTGCATAAATTAGTCTATATCACCTTTAATTTTCTGATTGAAGGTAATACTTGGAAACACCCAAATTTTAGGAGGTATGTATTTTACTTCTTTTTAGTTTTTCCATTTCATTTGTTGTTCAAATAAATTCCTTTCTAAATTTTGGTGAATAATATTTTATTACTATTACTGTTAAAAATTGTGGTTATTAAAAATTGTGAATTATTTCATTTGTTGCTGCATTGTCCTTGTTAAAATTTTTAATTTACAAAATAAGAGCAAATTTAATTAAATAATTATACTAAAATTAGTAGAAAACTTAATTAAATTTATTTTTTCAAACTTAATTAAATTTAATTTACTCGTATTTCTTTTTTTAACACAATAAAATGATAAAGTTCATTTTTTAAACTATTTTTTGACTATGGAATTAGCTTATGTATGAATAACTTTTTGCCTCAACATAAGATTTTTATAGCTTTTAATGAAGTTTAATGTATTATATTTTATTTAAAATCAAAAAATTTAAATTAACTCTAAGAATAATATTAATATTTGGATTCGGTAAAATGTTATGAGATCCATATAAGGAAAAATAATCAGAAGAAATGATTCATACACATAAGATTGGAACCCACCAATTACAAGATGTATGCATATTCAGAATAACAAAAAAAAAATTGCTTGGATATTCTATTTTAAGACACAATATTAAGTTATGTATCAAGATTGTTGGTAGTTAGGTTATAAAATGAAGGGGTCAAAATTAGTTTTTTAGTTTAAAGCTTTCATTTAAAAATTAAAATTTCAAGCAACTTATTTTTAATATAACTTATTTAATTCTTAATCTAACAAAAAATAAATAATAAATTTGAAAAAGAAATTAAAAAAAAAATTAATAATTGTGTTGGATGGGATACACTTGTATGTGTGGACGGAACACACTTGTACGGTAAGTACAAGGGTAAACTCTTAATTGTGACGTGTCCGGATGCAAATAGGAAAATATTTATCCTTGCATTTACTATTGTTCAAGAGGAAAGTCTGGACACATGGAATTGGTTTATGTGTTGTCTTCGTTCTATTATTGATAGGGACGACATTTGCCTTATATCAGATCGGCATCTAGGAATTCTCGCTGCAGTACAACGCAATCCCGATTGGCAACCACCACGTGTCTACCACCGATTCTGCCTTCGACACGTGGTCAGCAACTTTAGTACGAAAGTACACAGTGTCAATCTTAAGTGTATGACTGAACAAGTGGGAAGGGAGCATCAGTTAAGAAAATTTAACATGTGGATGGAGAGGATATTCGTTGAGGGTGGGGAACCAGCGAAGTCGTTTTTTTATCAGATCCCTCCTAATGTGTGGACTCAGTGCCACGACGGTAGAAGAATGTATGGGAACATGACCACTAATCTCATGGAATATTTCAAAGCCGTCTTGAAAGGCGCTCGTAGCCTTCCAATCATGGCCCTTGTGCAACTGACATTTTATCCCATTGCACATTGTTTCAATAGCCGACGGGAGGCTGCTCGTAACGCAATATCGGGAGGAAATGCATTTACTCCCCATATATTGCTAGCGATGGAAAGAAGGAAGTTGAAGGCGACCAAACATTTAGTCATGACGTTCAACCAGTCTAGGGGCAGTTTTAGCATCACAACCGCACAGTTGGGGCCTCATAAAGGAAACAACGTGCAAACTTTGAGCATTTAGGATAGATGTTAGAATTGGTGCATTCCCAAGAGGGGGGAGGGGTGAATTGGAATTCTAAAACTTTTTCACCTAGGTTGATCTATGCAACAACGGTATGTACACAACCTAGGATCAGTCTATACAATTTCCAAATGCGTAGATAAATATACTGTGGAAATTAAGTCATACGCATCATTCACCCATAACATACACGTGCGGTAAATATAAAATGCAGAAATATAAGCAAACACACAATATGTTATCGGGGTTCGGCCAACTGTGCCTACGTCCCCGCCTCAAGCTTGCAAGCTTGAGGATTCCACTAATAGCTCACTTAAGGGTGGAGCGACACCGTTTACAACCAGGTCAAATTATCACAGGGTTGACCTCAACCTTAACCAGGTCAATTAGCGGGGCTGACCTCAACCTACACGCCTTAACCAGGACGTCGCACCTAGCTTTCCTAACCGGGTCTAAGCCAATCCGGGACTATTCCAGGGCTAGTCTCCCTCTTCAGGCCCGTGCCTGGAAATACAACCAAAGTGTATTATAATCAAATGGTACAGTGATTGTGCTTTCGTGTAAAGCAGATATGTACCCAGATGCGCGCAATAACATACACCACAATATGATTCAATATGTAAGCTCAATGTGGTCTAGATGGTTCAACTCTCAAAGGTATTTTCTATCAGTGTAATGCGTACGTGAGAGTGACAAACAGTATGATCTTTGTATCACAAGAATTCAGGTAAGATGTTCACACAAAGATACTAGCTAAGCAATATATGTGTATATATTCAAAGAGTGGTTTTCTCATTCGTATGATGCTCTTAAAGTGTATATGTTTGGTTTGCAAAAGGATATTCAATCTTTGTATTCAGCAAAGGATATATGAGTTAACGAATATTGCAACAAAAATTTTATCACATAAACAAATATCTCATCAAATATTTTCAAGATAAAAACACAGTAGATATTTGAAAATGTTTTTGCAACCAAAATACAAATACAAACTTCTTAAGATATTGCAATGAATATGCAATACTCAGAAGTTTTATATAAGTCTTCTTAGGAGAGACTTATTAACAAAGTCCCCTAAGAATACTTTAAAGTTTAGCTCTCAAAAATAAGTCAAACAATCCAGAGATGGGAGAGCAAACCAATCAAGACAAACACTCAAAAACCAACTTACAAATGATGTAGGCAATATGGGAAGGTAAGATTGAGTGTGTGGAGTTTGGAAATGAGTATTATAGGGTTTTGATTTTTCAAAGGATTTTCCCTAATCAAGGTGGCTAATCACCCTTAATTTTCTCAAATGAACTCATATATATAGGCAAGGGAGAAAATATGACCGTTGGGGACCTATTGGGTATTATTAGAAAAGTTTAATGATATTTAAAGCATTTTAAACTTGTTTAAAAATATTAACTGCGGTAAAAAAATCAGGGCAACCCGAGAGGTCCGGTCGACTAGAAATGTTTTGGTCGACCAAGTCTCAAATGGTAAGGTTGACCAGGGGAGTTTTGAACTAAATGGTCGGTCGACCGTATCATTAATTCTGAAGCCTTTTTCATGGTTCAGTCAACCAGGATTGAAATGAACTAACTTGTCGGTCGACCGGATGAGGCGATTTTTCATATGTTCGAGGTTCGGTCGACCAGGGCATTTTGAACTGCCTGGTTCGGTCGACCAGACCGCTGGGAATTCTCCCGAGGACACTCTGGTTGACCAGGTAGTTGGAGTACAAAAGTTCTCGGTCGACCAGGAGGTCAAAACGTTGACCCGGTCTGGGTTTGATCGACCAATAAGAAATAAACTGTGAAGTTCGGTCGACCGGGCCTTGGTCAAAATGTTGACCCAGGGCCGGTTCGGTCGACTAGGCCAAAGTGAACTGTGTTGGCCGGTCGACCGAAAGTGCACCAAGTGTGCATTTCGGTCCCTTCTTGCAACATATAAACCCTATTCAAGTGCCTATCAAACATAGGTGCAGGTGTATGTCTCCTAGGGTCATTTAGGGTCCAAAATTAAGACAACGAAAAAGTCTGGGGTCGGTCAACCGAAGGTAAAACCCTAAGGTCTTTCTAAGGTCACATTCAGTTTACGGTTTGTTTGAGCTTACGTAATAAATCGAGCAGGTGATGTGTGTGTGAGCTTATTACAAACCAGACCCCTAATTACTATTACAGACCCTTTACATCAAAGAAATACAACAATTAAATTATAACTAAGGTCTTCATTTTCCTCCAAGGGTCTCCGAGTGCCATCATATGATACCGCCAAGATAAAGCTGCACATCAACTCAGCAGACATTAAATACATGAGTATTTGTTATAATCAAAATAGGGATATGACCTATAAGGTCAACAATAGACACGAATGCTCATGTGGGAAGTGACAAGCGTTACACTTTCTATGCTCCCACCTTCTCACTGCATGTGTAGAAACACGACTGAACGCTATACAGTACGATGAGTCATGTTTGTGCACTGCCGAGCACTATGCAACATATGCTGCGGATTTTCATCCGATTATGCACGAGGCGTACAGGTCAGCATTCTCATTGCCTACTATATAGGCAAATCCTACATATGCTCGACATAAAGGTCGGCCTAGGAGCTCCCGTATACACAATGAGATGAACGCAAGGGAAGGTAGGAAGAGGAGCATGTGCAGCATATGTCATCAAGAAGGATATAACTGCACAAAGTGTCTGAGAAGGACCCAACCCGGTGACACATATGGATCGTCACATTGACTTCGTACACACTTATAGGACTTTTAGTACACTTCTTCTTTTGTATATATTTATTGTATTGCAATGGTACATTTTGCAGGATCGATTTAGGGCCGTCTGATCGTAGCATCTTGATGATGGGCAATGATCACCGAGCCAACTGAGCGTGGGCCGATGGGCACGCCAACACCTTGTTCTGTCGAGGGGGCATGCAGTTTGCGGAGCGCTGGTTGGAGGCAGACGACCGCATCGTCCGCTGGATATGCAATGCAAGGTTTCATGGCATTTATCGGATTGCCCATATCCAACTGGATTGACATCTCATGACTGCTTTGGTAGAGCGATGGAGACCCAAGACGCACATGTTCCACCTACCTCACGAGGAGGCAACCGTCACACTCTAGGACGTCGCCGTTTTGTTTAGGCTGCCGATTGATGGGCGCCCCATCACTGGTTGTACTGCCGGGCCAGTAGAAGAACCTACAAACCGTCAAGGACAACTCGCCGTATGTACTCTGTGCGAGTGTTAGTTATGAGTCATGCCACTTGACAACGAGTTGGTTAGTGCACGTATCCGTATGTAGTTCCTCGAAGGGGATGTGTTTCTTCAGCTTCCGGCAAATGTAAATGCACAGACTATAGTGTGCCACGCACGAGCCCACTTGTTGCATTTGATATGTGGGGTGTTATTTTGTGACGTTCCAAGCAACTATGCGCATCTGATGTTCCTTCCACTCCTTGCCAACTTGGGAGTGAGTACGTGTTTGCTTCGTTAGCACCGTATGCGCCTTACAGTGCAGCTGATATTGCGGGCTGACGCCCTATTTGGACTCTGCTGCCATCCCATCGATGTCATTTTTATTAAACGACATTTTCAATGGGGAAGAGATCGATGCACCCGCTATGCTGCCTCGTTCTCGTCCAGAGACATCATATCAGTTCTCTCCACGTGCGTTTCATATGGATGATGATTACGCAGTACCTCTTGACGGAGATGATCCACATACAGGACGACATGACAGGACAGCTGATGCAAATGACCAGTAGGGAGAGGGCAGACGTAGACAGCCGCCATCACGACCCCGGAGACGACCTCGCTACTGTACCGAGTAGTATAGCATTATTTTCATTTTATTTGTATATCATTGATTATTTTTATTTCATTTGTATAGCATTTGATTATTTTCATTTCATTTGTATAGCCATATGTCATGTGCATACTTCATATAATATTATCAAAAATGACATTTAAGAAAAGTAAATTATGAAAAAAACAGAAAAAAAAAAAAAAAAAAAAACTATATGATTTTATCCAACATAAGCACAACATTTTCATTATAGAATTTAAAAAGTTGCTTTTTGTTTATTTCATGTTGAAATTTATAATATATATATATATATATATATATATATATATATATATATATTTGCACCATCATATGTTCTATGATGTCTACTTATATTTATCTTAAGTTACAAATCCTTACATTGTAATGCAACTGAAATGTACTTATGGTTTAAAGTTATCTGTATTAATGGACTTTCATGAACTCTTGTTTATAGGATATTTTCTCACTTTCACGTGTAAATTATATATACTGAAATGAGATGTGAAATGTACACAAAAAGTGAGGGAGAGAACATGGTTAACCGAAGACCTTAAATCTCCGAATAAAATTTGGTATCCACAATACATATATACGTTTAATAAATCTTGTAGGACCAACCTACGAAATTTAATTGACAAGGCTGCCCAACGCGTGTTTAAATCTCGCAAGAAGAAACTGCAATATTTGCTTGACCAAAGCTTTTACATTTGTGACGCGTGTTAAATCCAAACTACGAGATTACATAAGCATTAAACTGGGAAAATTTTTCCCAAATAGAATATTATTTAATATTTTAGTTTAAATTAATAATAAAACGAAAAAAAACTCCATTTTCCCCCCCTCTTCCTTGGAGGTTGCAGCATCCTACTAATGCCCCCCAAAGGGACCACCAAAACTATATGTGCATGGCTAACCCAAGACCTTAGATCTCCGAATAAAATTTGGTGTCTACAATATATATTTGCATTCTCATAAAAAATAAAATTTTTTAATTTGATTATTGCAATGAATAACATTTAGTAAATCTTGCAGGACCAACCTGTGAAATTTAATTGACAAGGCTGCCCAGTTTCTGACGCGTGTTTAAATCTCACAAGACGAAACTGCAAGACTTGCTTGAGCAGAACTTCTACGTTTGTGACGTATGTTAAATCCAAACTGCGAGCGTAAGCATTAAATTGAGAAATTTTTTTTCCCAAATAGAAAATTATTTAATATTTTATTTTAAATTAATAATAAAACGACAAAAAGTCCATTTTTCCCCATCACCAGCACCCAAGGTGAAGGTGCAGCAACCACGCCCTGCCACCACCTAAAATTTGGGAGGAAATCCTCCATTGCAGGAATTGAACCTGGTCTTCCCAATGGGGAGTCGCGCCACACACACAAAGATAACCAATTGATTGTAAAGTAGGAAAATAAATTGCCAAGTGAACAATCCCACAAAAATATGAGGCAGTGGGTTGCATTCGGAGGGCATGTTTTAAGTCCAAATACAAGCATATTAGTTTCTCATCAGCTGTAAACCCATGGCATTGGGCCATTTGTGCGTTGAACTTGACTTCGGCACAACATAATAGTTTGGGAATCTCCAACTTTATAGTCCGGAGTGACAGAGCTTAAACGGACTGGATCAAGCATTGGTCCCACCAGGCGCCTGTACATCCCAAGCAGGTTAGAATGCTCGACTCTATAGGAAACGAAAAAAAAAACTGTATGTCACTCGAATAGGCAAATGCTAGGATAGGAGGCAGGGGAGTACCAGACTAGGAGTTTCATTGTCTTCATGCTGGTCTGCCTTGATGAAATTCAAGACGACAGAAGCCAACTCAGCTTGGTGGGAAGTGTAACCATGATCAGCTCCTTCTATAATGTGCAAAGTGTGGTTAGGGATGATCTTTGCAAACTCAAAAGCATCTGCAACTGGGATTGTTTCATCAGCAGACCCGTGGACTGTCAAGACCCTGCATATACGATATCAATGATAACGAAAGCGCAGAAAACGGATAGATAATCATGTGAATTTGGTGTTAAGAAAGAATATCCAGTTTTAAATGCATAAATTTGACACAACATTCTTTATTTCAAATGATATCACAGGACGTGGATCATGCTTGAACTCTAAATCTAGCTTATTCAATAAATAGGTGTCAGAATGTCACCTGGCTTCCAATATCCTAGGGACAGCATTTGAAGTGTCCATTTCATCTTTCACAGTGTATGAAATCAGTTTACTTCACATGATGCATAAGATCATTTTCAGGATTTTAGAAATGGCATCAATCAAGAAACAACATGCCTATGAAATCTATGTTTAGAAAATGATATTTGAGCTGCATAAGCAGTAGGATGAGAAAAAATATATTTGACGGCCATTCCTTCCATTCATGAGAAGTTGAAGTTATCAATAGAAGGTCAAGGTCAGATGAGATGAGATTTTGCTCTGATGGCCTAGACATTTGCAATAAAACTGATAACGTCATTAGCATGGCGAATATTCTGAAATACGGTGCTATAAAGATGAGAAGCCAACAGTGCCTGGCTGACTGGTTGTTGCAATGAAAATAGGAATGGTCATGTATCACAAAACAAAGATATCCAAGATAGAGCAGAACACCAGCAAAAACTACAGGCAGTCAATTAAAATATTCATATGCTTATTCTTAATTTTGAGATGGCCTTATGCAAAGAATGAATACCTCCATGAAATTCTTCTCCCTTCTCAATTTCTCACTGATCATGACAAACATTCCTAACAAGTGTGACAAAGTACAGAAATGACACGCTGCCACACTTCACCCTCACAATGCCTAGGGTCTTGATCTCTTTCAATACTCTTTTCAAACCAAAGTGGATTGTGTTGTAATCTTGGAGAGAGTGGCAATAAATTATTACTTGAAAATTTATGAGCCATGAAGAAAATATTTTATACCAAACCAGTTTTTTTCATACATACGCATCCATTTTGCCCGAAAATGCTGAAAAAGATTATGATGCTTCAAAATTTTTTTTTTCTTCTGCCTCTTTTTTCTTAAAGGCTAAAGCTCAAGTAAGCTAAGCCAACTAACACAGTAACCCCTGCACCGGTGCTGTGGTAGGGATGGGGGCCAGGGAAGATGATTTTCAGGATTTTGCACGTGTTGAAGTATTTGGTGAATTGAAGGCCCTAATCGCAGTGATAGGTGTCTCGCTCTATTTATAATAAATGTCAAGTACAAGCCAACGACCATAACAACCTTATTAATTCATGCTCACCAACATAACACTAGCACATACTAATAATGCTAAATGACCAAAATAGCCATTAACACTCCCCCTCAAGCTGGAGCATATATATATCATATGCTCCTAGCTTGTTATGAATGAATTTAACATGAGCACCCCCAAGGCTTTAGTGAATAAATTAGCAAGCTGCAAATCAAACCTCACATAACTGGTTGTAATGAGCTTCTACACAAGTTTCTACTGAACAAAGTGGCAATCAACTTCAATGTGCTTTATCTGCTCATAGATAAACGGGTTGGAGGCAATATGAATACCAACTCGATTATCACACATCAGCTTATAGATCGAGAATGTGGAAAATCTAGTTCTTCCAACATGTTCTTCAACCAAACAAGCTCATATGTAGTGTGAGCCATGACCCTATGCTCTTACTTAACACTTGACCTAGCCATCACAGTTTATTTCATACTCTTCCAAGAAGCCAAATTATAATCAACAAAGATATAATACTCGATTGTGGATCTTTTGTCGGAAGATGACTTGATCTAATTTTCATTTGTACATCCCTAAATATGAGTGTGACCTTGACCTTCAAATAAAAGACCTCTCCTAGGTGCACCTTTGAGATATCTCAAGATATGAATCACTAGATCCCAATGACTTATTCTTGAAGAATCAATAAACAGATTCACAACACTTGTTGCGAAAGATAGTCGAGTGATTGTGGGATAATCCAACTTTCCAACAAGTCTCTAGTACCGTCATGGGTTAGGCAACAAACCACCCATATCTAACACTAAATTATTATTGGAATCCATGGATGTCTCATCTAAGAGATCAAGAACATATTTCCTTTGTGAAAGACTATTCCCATATAGGATATCGATACTTCTATACCCAAGAAGTACTTTAATAGTCCCAAGTTCTTGGTTTGAAACTTAGTCTGTAGGAAAAGCTTTTGGCCCTAGATGCTTTGATTATAATCACTAGTAACCACAATAGCATACAAATACACAATAAGAAAAATCCTATCAGATAGACTGACAATAAAATACAGAGGTCATCTATTGCACATTGTTGGAAGCCAAACTCAAGTACTAAAACACTGAAACTACCAAACCATGCTCTAGGAGACTGTTTTAAATCATATAATGATTTCTTGAGTCGACACACTTAGCCTAGATCCCGTTGAGCAACAAACCCAGATGGTTGATCCATATAAACCTCCTCTTGAAGATCACCATATAGGCGTTCTCCTGATGATCACCATATAGGCAAGCATTCTTTATGTCTAAGTGATGTAAGACGCTAGTGACAAGTGGTGGCTAAGGAGACTCCCCCACACATGCATCTTGATAGCTTCTGGAGAGATAAACGATAAATAACAACACCCATGATAGGGAACATAATAATTTTTTAAACACCACACAATAAATGTAGGGTACAAGACTAGAACCCAAGACCTCCTAGTAACCAACTCTGATACCACGTTAGATTAACACTTTACCTAAACGTTAAGTTGTTAGGTTTTGGGCCAATAATATATATCAAACTTAAACAATTCACATACAAAATAAGAAAAATCTTGCCATATAGAGTATGGCGTTAAAATATAGAGTTGACCTACTACACACAATTGGATGCCAAACATGTACTACAACACTAAGTTGACCAAACCATGCTTTGGAAGACTGTTTTAAACCATATTTGTTTTAGTCAACACACTAAGCCTAGATCCCCTGGGCAATAAACCTAGGTGGTTGCTCCATATCAACCTCGTCCTAAAGATCACCATGTACAAAAACATTCTTAACATCTACCTAATGTAGAGGCTAGTGACAATTGGTGGCTAAGGAGATGAACAAATCTATTGAGGCAAGTTTGGTTGTTGGGGAGAATGTGTGTGAATAATCCTAACTATAAACTTGAGAGTATTCATCAATTGAGCCATGGAACCATCTGTATTGACTTTCATGGTATGTATACACACCTAATGACAAGCAACCATAGACTTATTAGGAGGAAGAGGTACCAACTCCCATGTATCACTATCTTGTAGTACATGCATCTCTTCAATCATTGTATTCCTCCACCAAAAATGACTAGGGCTTCATAAATGGATTTTGGAAGAGCAAAAGAAGACAATATACTAACAAGGTGACGAGAAATCATAACAAACAAAAAATTGGAGATTGGATGTTGAGTAAAACTGCATTTGCCTTTTTAAACAACAATAGGAGGGTCAACATCTAGGGAAATAGGATCGTCTGAAGAGGGAACTAAAGGCGTAGAAGTAGAAGCTAGAGGAGGCTCTCCTTCCTTGAGTCATCGTGCATACACCTACAAATTGGGACGATCCAAGCGATGAGAAGGACTCGGATGAAGATGTAGGACTAGGTGGACAATTTCACTCCAAAAAAAACTATGGGGACATTCAATTGATACAATAGAGCTTGAGTGACTTTGAGAATATATTTATTTTTTAACTCTGCAACTCCATTTTGTTGTGGACTGTGGGCACAAGACGACTGGTTGATCATTCTAGAGTTAGCCATATAGGTAGTGAATTGAGTATTGAAGTACTCCTTAACATTATCAATACAAAGTATCCTAGCTAGCCTACCAAACAAAGTCCTTATTTGAGAACAAAAGGCACAAAAGATATTAAACAATTCATAATCATCTCTCATTTAATACAACCAATTCATTCTGAAGTAGTCATCGACAAATGTAACAAAAAGTACTAAAACCCCAACTTTGACGTGACTAGGATCCCAAACATCGGAATGAACTAACATGAAAGGGCTGACTACTCATTTGTTGACTCGGGAAGCAAAGGGAACACGCTGATGCTTTCCTAATTCACAAGACTCACACTCAAGATTAGATATAGAACTCAAAGTAGGAACTAGCGATTTTAGCTTGCCCAATGACGGACAACCAAGCGACAGTGGATTTGATGTTGTGTAGTAGCAATGGTGTAGGCAATAGGAGGAAAAAGCGACTCAAAGTCATAAAACCCACTGGCCTCACATCTTGTTCCGATTGTCTTTCCTGTTTTAAATCCTGAAACAATGACAGAATCAGGAAAAAAGGTTACAAAACGATGTAGTGACTTCGTAATTTTACTAATAGACATGAGATTGAAGGGAGATTTAGGAATGTATAAAACAGAAGAAAGAGATATGGAGGGAGTAGGATTTGCTATTCCTACCCCCTTAACTATAGTTGTGGACCTATTAGCAAGGGTAACTTTTGGTAGATTTTTAGAATACTAGAGAGTATAAAAGAAGTCGGTGACACCTATTATATGGTCAATAGCAGCAGGGTTGATAATCTACGGACTAGTGGGAGAGATATCTAATGACATACACACCACAGGATTACCCGTTTGAGTAAAAGATGCAATGTGATGAGATGCTTATTGGGATGCTAGATATTGTCGGAATCTTGAATACTCTTCCTCTGAGATAGTTATAGTACGTTGTTCACCTGAACAAGTGCTAAATGAGGGAAGCACACTTTAGGGATTAGGGGACGCCATCCCAACACACACACAAAGCCAAGATACAGCAGCAAATCAGAAATACACAGCAAACAAAATGCTCTTGGATATCAAAAAGTGAACTTCGGATCAATTGAAACAACCACAAACAAGCCAACCACTGATTCAACCATGAATGAGTCACCAACAACTGGACATAGCATTGCCACGAATGAATGATCGGAAAAGGTTGAAACTTAGAACAAAAAACATGACCAACAACTTGATATTACTGTCTAAGAAGGAAATCAAAGAATCCTGGAAAAAATTAGAGCCAAAAACTTGCTCAAAATACTCCCACACGCTGGTGCATGTGGAGCACTCTTTCGCTATGGAATTTTACGGATCAGTAGATCGGCAGGTTCTTTCTGTATCTATGTGGTTATTTTTGCAAAATATGAAGGGGTTGCTTTGAGTTTCTGAGAGCGCAGCAGTGTCCAGGATTTTCTGGCGACTACAGTTTTTTCCAGCAGTTTCTGGACTTTGCTTCTGGTCTTTGGTGGTGCAAATAATCCCTCACAGCTGCAGGTTTGAGGTTTTCAGTTTCATTTAGGGTTTGGTTATGGTTTTGGTATGCACTTAGGGTTTAAATTGGATCTTACTCTAATACCATGTTGAAGTATTTGGTGAATTGAAGGCCCTAATTGCAGCAATAGGTCTCTCCCTCTATTTATAATAAATGTCAAGTACATGCCAATGAGCATAATACCATTACTAACTCGTGCTCATCAACATAACACTAGCACATACTAATAATGCAAATGACCAAAATAACCCTTAACAAAGGGATAGACCTAGCTACAAAAAAATACATAAACAATAAATGTTATCTGACCTGCATTTTTTTCCAATCTTGAGGCATTCCTCATGCATATTTGTGTTTAGGCGATCCATCAAACTTTCCTTAGTCACATGATAATTGACTTGTCCTAAAACAAGAAAAAAGTGAGTAACTATTCATTCTAAACAAAAAGGGGATTGGGGGGGGGGGGGGGGTATATCCCAAGTTTCTCATATGGAAACTCAATAAAAAAAATATAAAAAAAAAAAACTTCAAAAAGTTATAAAAATAATGGGCAGCATAAGTTGCAGAGGCCTGCTGTCAATCATAGAAAGGCTTGTATAGATTCATTAAGATCAATTTATAACTTATTGAGTCACTTAGTTTGAGCAGAGTTTTTACACATTTTCCAGTTTTGAGCAGAGTTTTTACACATTTTCCACCAAACAACAACAAAAAACCAAGCCTAAGTCCCTCTAGGTGGGGTTGGCTACATGAATCATTTTCCACCAACTTACACAATCGTGGGCAATTCCTTCAAAAAATTCAGGCTTATTAAATCCTTACTATCTCATTCCAAGTTATTTTAGGTCTACCCTTACCTCTTCTGCTTCCCTTGACAATAACTAATTTACTCCTCACTGGTACACTATTTGGCCTACGTTGCAGATGTCCAAACCATTTGAGTCGTCTTGCCTTTATCTTATCCTCTACATGAGTTACACCCAACTTACCGTGAATATGTTTATTCCTTATTTTATCTTTTAATGTTATACCACTCATCCACCTTTGCATTCTTATCTTGACATTTTTTACTTTTTGGATATGTTTCTTAATTGCCCAACATTCTGTTCATCCAGCATAGCTTGTCTTATAGCTATCCTATAAAACTTTCCTATTAATTTTACGGCTACTTTATGATCACCCAACTCACTTGAAGCACTTCTCCATTTTACCCAACCAGCTTTAACTCTATGCATTACATCTTCTTCAATTTTTCCTTTAGCTTGCATAATAGATCAATGGTATCAAAATCTACTAGTGTCATTGATTTCTTGACGATCAAGTTCAATCCTTTCTCCAGTATTCCCCATTTCCCCCTACTATGACTAAAATTATATTTTGTCATATTTCTACTTATCCTAAAACCTTTAAATTCTAAAGCTTATCTCTATAATTCTAACTTAGATCTATTCCTCCCCTAGTTTCATCAATCAAGACAGTATCATTTGCAAACAACATACACCGTAGAATCTCATTTTGGATACTCTTACTAAGTTCATCCATCTCTAGAGCAAAAAGTATAAGGGCTCAAGCAGATCCTTGATGTTCACCTATAGTGATTAGAAATTCCCTAGCCTATCTGCATATAGTCCTAACACTAGTCATTACTTCCCACAGTTTCATTTTATGACTCATAAGTTTAATTCCATGATAATTCTTTTAGTTTTGAATATCTCCTCTATTTTTGTATATAGGTATTGAAGTGTTTTTCCTCCATTTGTCTAACATTTTCTTATTTTTTATAATTGTGTTAGTTAATTAGATAATCATATAATTTTGTTCTCACCCAGACATTTCCAAACTTCAATTAGGATGTTATCTAATTCTATAGCTTTTCTATTTTTCATCTTTTTTAATGCAAACTTAACTTCATTAACTCTTTAACTTTGCAAACAAATCTCCTTAGCCTTTTCCTCATTTGTCGGTTCTAAATTTAAGCTTTCTACTTGGTTTTCACTAAATACCTTACTAAAGTAATTTCACAACCTTTCTTTAATGTCTTCTTCCTAAACCAAGACAATATCATGCTCATGTTTCATACATTTTACATTACCTAAGTCCTTGCTTTTTCTTTCTTTAACTCTAGCAAATTTAAATGTCTCCTTCCCCTTCTTTGTTTCAAATCTAGCATATAAATTATCAAATGATTTATGTTTAGCTTCATTAATGGCCTTTTTGGCATATTTTCTCGCCTCTTTATACTTTTCAAAGTTTTCCATGTTTCTACATTTTTGCGATGTTTTATACTAGGTTATTTTTGTCTTTACAACTTGTTGGACTTCTTGATCCCACCATCAGCTTTCTTTGCTATCCGAAAATCTTCCTCTTGATTTACCTAAAATCTCTTTTGCTTATCTTTTTAATAGAGCTAGCTATCCTACTCCAAAGAGTGTTTGTGTCTACCATCCTCTATTGCCCAATCACCATTTTTTATCATTTTATCTTTAAATTTTATTATATATTTTCCTTTTAAGCTCCACACCTAGTTCTCTTGCATCATTTTGGACGTGGGCAGGTAAAGACGTTAGTTCAGGAAACTAGGATTAGATTAGCAACTTGGAATATAGGGACACTTATGGGTAAAAGCATGGAAATTGTGGATACAATGATTAAAAGAAGAATTAATATAATTTTCCTTCAAAAAACTAAGTGGGTGGGGGAGAAAGCTAGAGAAATTGATAAATCAGGATTTAAACTTTGGTACACTGGAAAAAAAAAACATAAGAATGGAGTAGGCATTATTATAGACAAAAGCTTAAAAGATAGCGTTGTGGATGTAACTAGAGTAAGGGATAGAATTATAAAAATTAAGATGGTATTAGAACAAGAGATAATAAATATCATTAATGCTTATGCTCCTCAAGTTGGCTTAGCAGAAAATTTTAAGAGACAATTTTGGGAAGATATGGATAGTATTATACAAGGCATACCAGGGATTAAGAAAATATTTATAGGAGGAGATCTGAATGGACATGTTGGAAGTGATAATAAAAATTATGAGAGGATACATAGAGGATATGAATATGGAGACAAAAATGAGTCAGGGGAGATGATCTTAAACTTTGCTATGTCATATGATTTTAGTATAATGAATATTTGCTTTAAGAAGAGAGAATAACACTTAATAATCTTTAAAAGTGGACAAAATAGAAGTCAAATAGATTTTTTTTTTAACTAGGAGGGTAGATCGTTTATCATGCAAGGATTGTAAAGTTATTCCAGGTGAAGGCCTAACCACATAACATAGAGTCTTAGCATTAGATATATGTATTAAAAAATGGAAGAAAATGAATAAAATAAACCAGTGTAGGAGAACTAGATGGTGGAACCTAAAAGGAGAAAACATAATAAAATTTAAAGATAAAATGATCAAAGATTGGGATTGGACCTTAGAGGATAGGATAGATACAAATACTCTTTGGAATAGATTAGCTAGTTCTATTAAAAAGATAGCAAAAGAGATTTTAGGTGAATCAAGGGGAAGATTTTCGAATAGCAAAGAAAGTTTGTGGTGGGATAAAGACGTACAAAAAATCATAAAGACAAAAAGAATTTGGTATAAAATGTGGAAAAAATATAGAAATAGAGATAACTTTGAAAAATATAAGGAGGCAAGAAAAGATGCAAAAAAGACCGTTAGTGAAGCTAAATATAGATCATTTAATAGTTTGTATGATAGATTAGGTACAAAAGAAGAGAAAAGTGATATATTTAAACTTGTTAAAGCTAGAGAAAGGAAGAGCAAGGACTTAGGAAATGTAAAATGCATAAAAAGTGAGGATGATATTGTCTTGGTTAAGGATGAAGATATTAAAGAAAGATGGCAAAGTTACTTTAGTAAGTTGTTTAACGAAAACCAAATAGAAGGCTTAAACTTAGAGTTGTCAAATGAGGAAAAGACTAAAAATATAAGATTTATTGGCAAAATTAGAGTTAATGAAGTTAAGTTTCTACTAAAAAAGATGAAAAATGGGAAAGCTATGGGACCGAATAACATCCCAACTGAAGTTTGGAAATGTTTGGGTGATAACGGAATTATATGGTTAACTAATTTATTTAATACAATTATAAAAACTAAGAAAATGTCAGATGAATGGAGGAAAAGCACTTTAATACCTATATATAAAAATAAAGGAGATATTCAAAATTGTAATACCTATCGTAGAATTAAACTTATGAGTCATACGATGAAACTATGGGAAAGAGTTGTTGAACAAAGATTAAGGTTAGAAACGAAGATCTCAGAAAATCAATTTGGTTTTATGCCTGGGAGATCTACCACAGAAGCTATATATCTTTTAAGAAGATTAATGGAAAAGTTTAGGGAAAAGAAGAGGGACTTGCATATGATATTTATTGACCTTGAGAAAGCATATGATAGGATACCTAGGGAAGTTCTATGGTAGGTTTTAGAAAAAAAGGGTATATATTGTAGGTATACCAATGTCATTAAGGATATGTATGATGGACTAATGACTAGTGTAAGGACTATAGATGGAGAAACTAGAGAATTTCCAATTACCATAGGTGTACATCAAGGATCTGCTTTGAGTCCTTATCTTTTTGCTTTAGTGATGGACCAATTGACTAAGAGTATTCAAAAGGAGGTTCCATGGTGTATATTGTTTGCAGATGATATTATATTAATTGACGAAACTAGGGATGGAATAGAGGCTGAGTTAGAATTATGGAGAGAAGCTTTGGAATCTAGAGGCTTTAGGATAAGTAGAAATAAAACAGAATATATGAAATGTAATTTTAGTAATGATAGGAGGAATATTGGAGACAAAGTTAAACTTGATGATGAAGAAATAAATAGCACTTGTATATTTCGATACCTTGGATCTATTATGCAAGCTAAAGGAGAAATTGAAGATGATGTAATGCATAGAGTTAAAGCAGGTTGGGTAAAATGGAGAAGTGCTTCAAGTGTGCTATGTGATCGTAGAATACCCTTAAAATTGAAAGGGAAGTTTTATAGGACAGCTATAAGACCACCTATGCTATATGGATCGGAATGTTGGGCGACGAAGAAACATAATATCCAAAAAGTAAAAGTTGTCGAGATGAGGATGCTTAGATGGATGAGTGGTATAACATTGAAAGATAAATTAAGGAATGAACATATTTGTGGTAAGTTAGGTGTAGCTCCTACAGAAGATAAGATAAGGGAGGGACGACTCAGATGATATGGACACTTGCAACGTAGGCCTTATAGTGCACCTGTGAGGAAGAGTGACTTAGTTACTGTGGGGGGCAGTAGAAGGGGTAGGGGTAGACCTAAAATAACTTAGGAGGAGATAGTGAGTAAGGATTTAATATCCTTGAATCTATCAAAAGAAATGGTCCATGATCGCATAAATTGGTGGAAAATGATTCATATAGCCGACCCCACTTAGTGGGACTAAGGCTTGGTTTTGTTGTTGTATATCTAACACTAAAATTCCATGTTGTGTAGTTAAGTTTTCACCCAAGATAACTTTACAATTCTTTCATGATGAACTATCTACCCTCCATGTTAAGAACAAAAACTATTTGACTTTTATTTTGTCTACTCATGAAGGTTATTAAGTGTTTTTCTCTCCTCTTAAAGCAAGTATCCATTGTAACAAAGTCATATGACATGACAAAGTCTAATATCATATCCCCAAACTCATTTTTTATCACCATATCTAGGTCCTCCATGTATCTTCTCACAACCTTTATTATCCTTTCCAATGCTCCATTCAAATAAGCTCCTATAAATATTTTCTCAGTCCTCAATATTCCTTAAATAATACTATTCATATCTTTCCAAAATTGTTTCTTAAGGTTTTTTGGTAAGCCTATTTGAGTAGCATATGCACTCATACATTTTTTAATTCTTGGCCTAAGACAATCTTGATTTTTATGATTCTATCCCATATTCTTTTGATATCTACAACATTATGTTATAAGTTTTTGTCTACAATAATTCCTACCCCATTCTTATTTTTTTCTTTTCCAGTGTATCAAAGCTTGAATCTCGATCTTTCAATTTCTCTACCTTCTTCCCCTTTCCAATTAGTTTCTTGAAGGCAGATTACGTTAAAATTTTCCTTTAATAATTGTAGCTACTAACTCCATGCTTTTACCCATAAGTGCCCCTATATTCCAAGTTGTTATCTAATCCTAATCTCTTGAATTTCTTTCCCTTCTCACATCCAGAATGATGCGGGAACCGTTGCATATTTGACACTGTACCCAGGAGCCGACATGGCGCATCACGTTGGGGCTATAATCTAGCCCACCCTTGCCTACTCTATGCTAAACTTGGGTGGTATAAGTGCAAAGCATCGCTCGTAGGGGACCCTTTAGTGAATAATTGGTCAAGATTCATATAATAGTGATTTGAAAAATTTTACACTGGCTATTAGCTACCTAACACAACCCTCCTTTACCCAGGCTTAGGTTTGGCTGTGTACAAAAATTAAGGCATTGAATGCATTATAGGCAGAGTTATTTTCCACCCAAAAATAATAATAATAATAGTAATAATAATAATAATAATAATAAAAATAAATAAAAAAAAAAATAATAATAATAATAATAATAATAATAATGATAATAAAGAAACACCTATAAGCGATACAATTCAAGGTGATCAATGCTTTTTTGGATATAACAAAAAAACAAAACTTGCAATTTGGTTGTTCTTTCACTTCCAAAGACTGAAAATTTTGTGCAACAACCATTAAGTTCGAACCAAAAACACAAAAATGAAGATTACCCATGAGATAAAACATGAAATTTGAGGTTTGAACACAATGCTCCATGATTGATGTTGCCTTAAAAGAAGCATTAGGAGACCTAATTCTAAGGGTGGTTTGGGGCTTGGTAATCTGATAACAGAAAGCATCTCTCTAATTGGGAAATGGTTATGAGGTTCCCTTTAGATAACTGCTTATGGCACACGGTTTAGAGAAGCATGGAGTTCATCGGAATGGGTAGGATTCTAGAGGTAGTGGCAATGTTTCTCATGCGAGCCTCTAGAAGTTTGTTTCCTAGGTTGTTAATTTGTTCTCTCCTTTTACTTGGTTCAAAGTAGGTAATGTGTAATAACATTCAATTTTGGGAAGGATCATCAGGCGAGGGAGGTTTTGTTGGAGATTTTGGTGCCTCATCTTTTTAGATTTTCTTTCGTTCATAATGCTCCAATTGCATCCTTTTGTTCTTTGGAGGGAGGCTCTTTTTCTTAAGATTTCCACTTCTTCAAAATTCTTAACGAAAGAGAAGTTAATAAGCTCACTATTTTGTCGAGTGTTTTGTGTTAAGGCCTGATATGCATTGTTGGTTGACAACCTAATAGCTTAAGCTTTTAGTGCTACACATTTTTGGCCCACAACATAACAACTTTGCTAAAGTGGAAACCTAACACGATATCAAAGCCATGGTTGCTAGGAGATCTTGGGGTCTAGTCTTGTTGCAAGTGTTTATTACAAGTTTGTTAAAAAATTTACTGTGTTCCCAATATGGGTGTTATTCACTATTTTTATCTCTCCACATGCAATTAGGCTGTGCGGGGGAGTGTTAAGGTTTGATATACCCACAACCTAATAGCTTAAGCTTTTATATATAGTGGTAATCTAACATTTAGGATTCTTTTGTTCCCCAAATGAAGAGTGATGTGAGGCTTTGGCTAGGGGATTCATCAAGTTCTTTTTCTTCCTAGCCTTTCTTCCTTCATTTATTGACACCTTCAACCCCTGTTCTTTTCCTTTGTATCATGTCATTTGGAAGGTTAAGTTCCTTTAAGATTGTGGCTTTCATCTTGAGTTAAAATTCTCTTAATAGGATCAATACGAATGACTTGTAACATGTAAGGAGAACCCTAGAAGGCCATCAATCCAAATATTTGCATGATGTGCCGAGAGTCTAATGAGACAAATGCACACCTCTTTTTTAAATTGTCTAGTGCTAAACAACTTTGCAATGGTCTTTCCTCTTGTTTTGGTGATGTGTGGGTGGTCTTCTCAAAATGTGGATTCTTAGTGGTCTCTCAAAATATGGATTATTTCTTGGGGTGATTTTTTGGATCAGTGAAAATGCGAAAGCTTTTATGGACATGTCCGGCATGCTCTTCTTTGGACTTACTAGCTCACGTGAAATGCAACAATTTTCAATGCTCAAACAAATTCTTCCCACTCGCGGGAGAGAACTGTCTCCCTCATTTCTTTTTAGGCACATTCTTTTGTTTTGTTTTTTTTTTTTTTTTTTTTTTTTTTTTGTTTTTTTGTTGTGGGTTAGGGGAAGGGGCCGATTTTGTTGTCTGATCTCCAAAGGGATTGGAGGGAAGCATTATTGTAATTGCTTTTAGTTGATTTTTAGAAGATGACCTATCACATAATGTACTTTTGTCTTGTCTTCTTTAGTGGAATTTTTATTATACAAAAAAAAAAAAAAATTGAAATCTATCAGTAGATAAGAAATAAATACATGATGTGGGGTAAAATGGTAAAGATACATACATGGTGATTGCAGGTAAATAATGAAGAAGGTATCAAATCCATCATGACCAAACTAAGGTGGGAAATGTCAAGTGAGGCGAGTTACAAGATTACCTGTCTTATTCATAACTTCAATAAATCCATTCTCCTCGATTCGATGCAAAAATTCTTTACCCAAGCGCTCCTCAATACCTTTTTCCAGATTATAACGGCCAGAAACATTGACAATAGTATGTACATCATTATACTTAGAAGCATAAAGAAGCACCACATTGCCACCTGTAGAACTACTACTTTAGGAATAAGGTATTAAGTGAGAATAACTAAATACATTTATTAGGAAAATGCAACATAAATTTTAAATGATTTAAACATATTAGAAAACACATGAAAAATATACTAAAACCAATTATGTAGAGCAACACTAAGCAATGTATTGGGGTTCATAGCATTTCCACAACAGGTTAGAACTACATTCATTTTTCATTTTAATAATTTTTTTGCAAATCCTAACTTGATCCTAACACATAGATTCTACCACGAGCTGAGCTTGTTCAGGGCGTTATGCTTTCTTGTGACCACTTGTCTTCTGTACATGGGATGGGTAACCATCAAGTAAATAGTAGTATAGGTTTTATTCATTGATTGAGCCAATGCCTTTGTGTAAAATGGGAGTATGACTCTTGGTCAATTTTATATTTCCTAATGTCGGAGCTAGCATGGCATAAAAAGCTTTTTAGGAGAGGGTGAGTGTTCACTATTCATCAATCATTCCAAAACTCACTAGCATTTGTAAACGTGTTTAGCCTAGTTGTCTCCCTCACTAAACACATGTTACCTATGGAGGTGTTAAGAATGAATTACGTTGTTTTACATTTTTCTATGCGACTCTTGTCTACTTGCTTACTTGTTTATTGCTTCTGCTTACTTTGCATTCGATGAATCTGAATGTGTTCTTGTGGTAAACTATGGTATACTTCCTGCTAACTAGTTAAGCAAGAGTGCTTTAGCAAATGTTGCATGGCCCTTCACAATGTGTGAAGTGTTCGGCTTGTGACAGTTCCTATTAGAGCTTGGTTAATTATTTTGAGAATTCAGTTGCCTTCGCATTGTGGGATTGTATGGAACAATGGTAAGAGACCATGCCAACCAATATCGAGAGAATTGAGGCATTAGAGGCATAGACTGAGACAACCAACAATGTGACCATAGAGATGGCCAAATTTTCTGAATGTGATGATGCATTAAAGGGATCATAAAAACATCAATAGAGTTTTATTGTGGAAATGTTAGAGCACTTATGCTTTTGTAGAAGCTATATAGATCCATATGAGTGATCTTAATGCCCAGATGAACTTGATGGTTCATTCTATAGGGGATTTCAACTCTATGGGGATAGAATATGGAAGAACGTAATTGCTAGAACCTCGAGCATATGGAGGTGCCTGTGATGCTAAGGAGTTGGAGAACTTCTTATTTGACATACTTTCGTACAATGAGGATCGACTTAGAGGAGATAAAAGTATCCATGGCCACAATATACTTGAGTGGTGACACTAAGCTATGGTGGCGTACCAAGTACAATGAAATGTAGAATGGGGAGTGTAATTGATTGTGGGGTAGATTTGAAGAGAGAGCTCGGGACGTAGTTCTTTCTTGAGAATATTGAGGACAATGCTCTGCCCAAACTACGAGATCTTAAACACACTAGTATAGTCAAGGAGTATGTGAAACAATTCTCTACTTTAATGTTAAATATTCGGGACATGTCAAAAAAAAAATGAAGTTATATTTTTTTAAGGAGTTAAAAATTGGGCAAAGGTAGAACTTCATCAACAAAGAGTTCAAGACTTGCCTACTGCACAAGTTGCCACGGAAGACTTCATTGACCATGTTGGAGAGAGTTTCACAATGTCTAAAGAGAGTGGTATGGGTGGAGACAACAAAAAGTCTTTCAAGAAGGGCAAACCCAAAAGCGAGGGAATTGACATCAAGGCGGCGTCAACTTCAAAGGAAGCTTCATCATCTTAGTCTTTCAACCAATCTAGTGTAAGGGTAAAATGTCATGCTTTTAATTTCGAGGCTCTTACAGAATGGCTAATTGCCCTCACAACTAATCACTTGATGCCTTGCAAGCTTCCAAAGCGGAGGGGCAAGGAGATGATAAGGATGAGAGAAAACCCTCGAGGATGGGTGCAATGTGGTTACTTAATGCATTGAGAGACGAGAAAAGGAACCAAAAGTTACCCAAGCAAATGGGCAAATGTTTGTGGATTTGTGGATTAATGGGAAGAGCGCCCATGCTATGGTGGATAATGAGGCTACCTATAACTTTGTCTCATAAGCGGAAGTGTAGAGACTTGACTTGAACTTGGTGAAGGACTTAGGACCATTAAAGTGGTTAACTCCACAGCTCAACCTACTTTGGGAGTAGCCAAACAACTATGAAGCTTGGACAGTGGGTAGGACATGCAAATTTCATAGTTGTACCAATGGATGATTTCCAATTGATACTTGGAATGGAATTCTTGAGGGAGACTAAGGTGGTACCGGTGCCATTTGTTGGTTCCCTTTTGTTTGATGGGAGATCACCTTTGCATTGTGTAAGTCATTATGAAGAAAAGGGACGGTGAGAAGTTCCTATCAGGCATGCAACTTAAGAAGAAATAAAGAAGGGGTGAACATATATTTCACCACGTAATGGTGGATCAAGAGGCAGGCCAAGAGCGGCTGTCGAAGGCCTACCTTACAACTACCTCCACAACGAGTTGTGGAGCATAAGATCGAGTTGTTACTAGGGGTGAAGCCTCCTACTGAAGGAAAATTATCGGGCGGCGCCTCTAAAGTTAGCAGAGTTGAGGAAACAAGTTGATGAGATATTGGAAGCGGGCTATATACGTCCTTTCAATATATCATTCGAAACATTGGTGTTGTTTCATAGGAAACATAATGGGAGCATGCCGATATGCATTGAGTAACATGCACTCAACAAGCTGATTGTGCACAACAAGTATCTCATTCTACTAGTTGTTGATTTGTTTGAACATCTAAGTCATAACAAATACTTCACCAAACTTGATTTGTGATCAACTTATTATCAAATGAGGATAGTAGATGGTGATGAGTCAAAGACTACTTGTGTGATGCAGTATGGGCATATTTATTTTTGGTGATGCCCATCAGATTGACAAATGTGCCAGCAACATTTTGCACATAGATGAACAAATGTTTCATAAGTACCTCGACAAGTTTGTCATGGTAAACCTAAATGACATTGTTGTCTGTAGCTCCATTCTGGAGGAACATGAAGAACATCTACGGAAGGTGTTCAACAAGCTGAAGGAGAACAACCTTTACTTGAAGAGGGAGAAGTGCTCTTTCGCTCAAAGGAGCATCAAATTCCTTGGTCATGTGGTTGAACAAGGTCATATATGGATGGATATGGAGAAGGTGAGAGTTATTCAAGACCGAAAGATCTCGACTACAGTGGCATCGCTAACTATTATTGCAAGTTCGTGGAGAAGACCAGAGGAGAATTGCTCCATTGACAAAACCGTTGAAGAACAGTTATAGTTGGAACTGGATGGAGGAGTACCAGGGAGCCTTTGACAAGCTGAGGGAAGCCATGATGCAAGATTTGGTACTTGTTTTTTTGGCATCATTAAACCCTTTGTGGTACAGACAGATGTATCGAACTATGCCCTTGGTAGAGTCTTGTTATAGAATGGGTATCTTAGTGGGTTCAAGAGACCAAAGATTAGTAAAGTAGAGCAAAAATACAAAGCTCAAGAAAAGAAGCCTCTAGCGATGTTGCAGTCTTCGTGTGTAGCGGCATTACCCACTTGGGTCGCAGTTCATGGTGAAAATAGAAAACTCGGCTCTCAATCACTTCTTTACACAACCTAAGTTATCACCCAAGAAAGCTTGTTCACAAGAATTCTTGGTGGAGTTTGATTTCTTATTTGAGCATAAGCCGGGCAGATGAAGCAGATGCACTAAGCAAGAAGACCAAGCTTGCAGCCTTTCCGATGGTAACACACTTGCTAGTAAGGAAGATTAACACGACAATGTGGGAGCACATTAAGGAGAACCTTGTCAAAGATTTAGTAACCCAAAACCTCATGAAGTTGGTGGGAGAGGGCAAAGCACATCAATTTTCCTTAAAAGATGGATTATTGATGACACATGCTAACCGACTCTTTATACCTCAAGCTGGAGACCTGAGGAAGACACCACTGAGAGAGAGTCATGACAACATGTGGGCAGGTGTCATTGGGTCTAAGTTCACACTGCACGTCTTGACACTATAATGGTTCTAACAATTTATAGTAGCAACACCTCCCAACCTTATTCAAAGACGAGGGTTATGCACCCATTACATGTGCAAGAACACCATGCATGAATTCCATTTTTAGTGTCCCATGCCACCCACATTTCATATTATTACACAATTGACACCCCTAATTGCCTAGGATTTGCAATTGACAACCCTAATTGCCTAGATTGTGCTAGACACAACAAGCATTTGCCAAAAAGGCATAACCAACTATTTAAAATTATGTGGCTAGTAAACATGTCCAAATGTCAACTCATGAATTAACACTTCAAACAAGCATGTATGTCAACCTTACAAGGAAAACTACTAAGTAATTGCCTTGCCTGATCAACATGTAAACACTGCAACATTTGAAATTGAGACTACACACAACTCATCAGTCAACACCTTGTGTCATGCATGGTTTCTCCGTAACCATGACTTACT
Source organism: Malania oleifera (assembly GCF_029873635.1). Classification (NCBI taxonomy): domain Eukaryota; kingdom Viridiplantae; phylum Streptophyta; class Magnoliopsida; order Santalales; family Ximeniaceae; genus Malania; species Malania oleifera. The sequence goes on along the minus strand of NC_080422.1, from coordinate 82,568,957 downwards.
CTACGTACAAGTAGCACCATGCACCATGTGTCAACGAGGCACTTGACAGACCCGAGTTAACCATCTGACCATGTCAAATGAAACCAACCACCGTAGCAACCTTGTCAAGGACCATGACCCCGACCATGTCCATCCCTGACCATGTCAAGTAGGCAACCTAGCATTTATGTGCTCCCTACTTAGCAACATAAATTGTCAATTCACTGAATGTCAAGATAAACCATGATAAGCCACCTCATACTATTGCCTTGGCACATGAGTTGCCCACACCACATGCCTTGACAATGTCAAGATAATTAATGGTTTAACAAGAAGCCACTCCAGATGGCTTTGCACTTTGGCATTGTTGAACAAAGGTATTATTGGCCACACATGCAGAATGAGGTGGTTGAGTAAACCTAAACTTGTCTTACCTGCAGGCATGACAAGGTGGAGTGCAAGAAGATTGCAGGGCTGTTGGAGCCTCTTCAAGTACTAACGAGACTATAAGAGAGTTTCCCACTTGACTTTATCATCAATTTACCCTGAGTTTGAGACCCAGTGTCTATACTCGTGGTTATTGGCAAGTTTTTGAAGTATGATACTTTTATAATTGCACCAAATTATTGTTCAGAAAAGGAGACAAGATAATTGTTCTTCAAGCATATCATAAAGTATTGGGGTGTCCCCTGAGACATTGTTAGTGACCGAGACTCGAGATTCACAAGATAAAACTTTTCAGAATCCTTAGTTCAGAGCTTAACATCTCTTTAAGCTACCACTTGTAGACAGATAGACAAACAAAGAGATTCAACAAGCTACTAAAGGAGTATCTAGCCATTTCGTCATTGCCAACCAAAAGAATTGGGTGTAGCTACTCACCGTGGCTCAATTTTGTTTCAATGCCCAAATGAGCTCAAAAACCAACCAGAGTCCTTTTGAGATTATTATAGACTAGCAACCGCTGTCCACACACCATGGATGTGCCGCGTAATGGAAAGAGTCTGAGAGCATACATCTTAACGTGGGTGTCTTGGTGCTTGTTAAGCTCCATCTAGAATAAATCAAGTCACTAGAAGACTACTTTGAAAGCATGAAGGACTAGTCTCATCTTGGCTAAAGTTTGGAAGGCCTTTTACAAGGTTGATCACCCAACTTGGATAAAGGTGCATCCCTATGTTTTACGTCAGCTGCCTCAAGCCATTCAATGCCAACATTGAAGACCCAAGCAAAAGTTAGTCAACCAGAGCATCACTAAAGACAACACAACTTGATAAAGGAGAAGTTGAAGTCATCCTTGCAAGCAGAGAGTTCAAATCATCAAGGAAGAAGCGGCCCAAGTTCTTAGTGAAGTGGTAAGGCCTTGGAGACCAAAAAAATCAACTAGATGTTAGCAAATGACATGGAATTGTTTGTAGACAAAAAACTGAAAAATACTTAAGGTCAAAGTCCACGAGAATGTCGATTGCATAAGTGGGGTAGAATGTTAGGAGTCAAGCCTGTTCAGGGCATTATTTTTGTCTATGACTGCTTGTCTTGTGTACATAGGATGGGTAACAATCTTATAAAATTGTAAATAGTAGTATAGGTTTTATTCATAAAGTGCGTCAATGCCTTCGTGTAAAATGGAAGTATGACTCCTCGATCAATTTTATGTTTCCTAGTGCGAAAGCTAGAATATCATAGAAAGCTCTTTTGGAGAGGGGTGAGTGTTCATTAATCATTGCATAACTCACTAACATTTGTAAACATGTTTAGCCTATTTGCTTCCCTCGCTAAACACACGTACTGTTTACCATGTGACTTTTGTTTACTTGATTAATTGTTTAATGCTTCCGCTTACTTTGTATTGATGGTAGTGAATGTGTCCGTTCTAGTAAACCAGTATACTTTCAGTTGACTAGATAAGCAAGAGTGTTTTAGCTAGTGTCACATGGCCCTTCACAAGCTGTGACGTGTTCAGCCCGTGAAACTAAGCAGTGTATTAGGGTTCACACCATTTCACAACCAGTCATAGACTACTTTCCATTTTTCATTTTAATGACTTTTTTGCAAATCCTAACTTGATCCTAGCACAGACTGTCATTGCATAAATTTGCTTGAGGAAGAATTTTGGTGGAATGGGCATTAGGTTAAATGGGCATGTCATTACATATTTTTGCATATACTACTAGTACTAGTACCATTTTATCATCATTATGCTACCTCGCAATCACCAGCATCATCGCTGCCACCATCTTAATAACTTCCATTATTCTGTTTGGGCACGTAATCCCCAAAAAAGAACTAAAATTTTTCATAGCTCATGGCTATAAAAAATACTGAAATCATAGCAAATCATTTAATTTACGTTAGCCCTTCACATAAAAGATAATACTTGAAACTTTTTTTTTGTATAATTCAGTTAAAGGTTAGGCAAAAATTTACCTAGTCAAACCAACTTGCACCCTTATCGTCATAACCATCGCTGCTGCCACCTCCACCTCCACCTAAATTGCACAAGCCTTGGCATTCAAGTCTGCCACGAAAAGCAATCTAGTAAAGCATGCCATAGAGAGCTGGCCCAGCCACCACACATCACCTACCTGCCTAAATGGTACTATTGAGGTCTCTGTGAGGGGTTAGATCTCTTAACCCTGAATTTGGTAGCTTGGATTTCAGGCCTTATTAGGAATTGTGTGGATCTGAAAAAAATGCAGCACAAAATTGTATTAAATTCTATCCAAATCCACACAAATCCAAATCTAAGGCCTGAAATCCTGCCCCCAAATGGTACCTAAGGGTATGTAGGAGAAAAGTGGTAACACTGCACACCACAATGAGGGCCAGAAAGCCTGTGAACATTACACATTCATTTGAGGCCTTCTGATGCAGGAAGAGGAGAGGGAAGAGACAAAATGGGAAGAGAGGGAAATGCATGGGACAAAGAATGAGCACAGGCTTTCTTAATTAAATTCTAAATTCTTCATTAATTCTCCAAATTAGTTTTAAAAGCATATTACAAGAGAGACACTTCCTATCCACTATAAACTTATTAAAAATAAAAATTACAAATAATTATTAAAAAAAAATAAACAACTAAATAATAAGTAGAAGCAATACTGAATACAAAACCAATTATGAGTACCTTGGCCCAAGATTGAGGCCTGGACTCCCAAAGTTGGTAGGAATTTTTCATGCAGCTTAGGACTATCCATTCTCCCCGCCTTTGAAAACCTCAACTCCAATTAAGACATTTAGGGCTTTGTTGATTTTCACCACCTCTGTCAAAGTTGTTGGGTCAATGATTCATGATGCAAGTTCTAGGCATGCTGTCCACTACATTTCCCACGGCAATTTTAGTCTCTTCTCAATCACAAATAAACAGTCAGGATAATAAGCCTGGAGGTGTCTAAAACCTTGGCAGATAAAACACAGGATTTTCTCTCTTTTTAAGAGTCATTATTCAAATCACTCACTGAAATTCTGCCTTAAGTTAAACAATTTGTGGAATTGAAATGAGCTACCTCATCAGATTTCAGAACTAGTATTGATCATTAAACTCTTGCCCTTAGTGCTAGTGATGGAGGAGCTCCAACAGATAATTTTTTTAGGCACTTACGCAGATTTAAACATTAGATTTTTTATTTTTGGAAAATCTGGATATTTTAGGGGAAAGAGACATTTAAACTTGCTAGAGCTAGAGAAAGAAAGAGGAAAGACTTAGGTAATGTAAAATATATAAAAGGTGAGGATGATATTGTTTTGGTTAAGGAAGAAGACATAAACTTTAGTAAGCTATTTAATAAAAACAAAGTAGAAAGCTTAAATTTAGAATTAAAAAATAAGGAAGAGACAAAAAATATGAGATTTATTCACAAAATTACGATTAATGAAGTTAAGTTTGCATTAAAAAGATGAAAAATGGAAAAGCTATAGGACCAGATAACATCCCAATTGAAGTTTGGAAATGCCTAGGTGATAATGGAATTTATGGTTGACTAATTTATTTAACACAATTATAAAAACTAAGAAAATTCCATATGAATGGTGGAAAAACACTTTAATACTTAAATAAAGGAGATATTCAAATTGTAATAACTAATTAAACTTATGAATCATACAATGAAACCATGGGAAAGGGTAGTTGAACAACGATTAAGGTTAGAAACAACGATCTCAAAAAATCAATGTGGTTTTTTGACTATGAGATCTACTACAAAAGCTATATATCTTTTAAGAAGATTAATGAAAACGTTTAGGGAAAAGAAGATGGACCTGCATATGGTTTTTATTGACTTAGAGAAAGCATATGATAGGATACCTAGGGAAGTTCTACCACCAGTTTTAGAAAAAAAGGGCATATGTAGTAGGTATACTGATGTCACTGAGTATATTTATAATGGAGTAATGACTAGAGTTAGGTCTACAAGAGTACAAGTGGAGAGGCTATGGAATTCCCACACACACAATAGGTGTACGTCAAATATTTCTTTTGAGTCCTTGACTTTTTGCTCTAATGATGGATGAACTTACTAGCAGTATCCAAAATGAGGTTTCATGGTGTATGTTGTTTGCAGATGATATTATCTTAATTGATGAAACTAGAGATGGAGTAGAATCCAAGTTAGAATTATGGATAGAATCTTTAGAATCTAAAGGTTTTAGGATAAGTAGAACTAAGAAGAATACATGAAATGTGATTTTAGTCATAGTAGGAGGAATATCGGAGAAAAGGTTAAGCTTGATGGTAGACAAATCACTAACACTAGTACATTTTGATACTTTGGATCTATTATACAAGCTAAAGGAGAATTTGAAGAAGATGTAATGAAGAAGTGCTTCGAGTGAGTTGTGTGATCATAGAATACCCTTAAAATTAAAAGGAAAGTTTTAAAAGACAGTTGTAAGACCAGCTATGCTATATGGATCAAAATTTTAGGCAACTAAGAAACAAAATATAAAAGTTGCTGAGATGAGAATGCTAAGGTTGATGAGGAGTATAACATTAAAAGAATTACAACAACAACAACAAAACCAAGCCTTAGTCCCACTAAGTGGGGTCGGCTATATGAATCCTTTTCCGCCAATTTATGCGATCATGGACCATTTCTTTTGATAGATTCAAAGATATTAAATCCTTACTCACTATCTCCTCCCAAGTTATTTTAGGTCTACCCCTATCCCTTCTACTGCCCCCCACAGTAACTAAGTCACTCTTCCTCACAGGTGCACTATAAGGCCCACGTTGCAAGTGTCCATACCATCTGAGTCGTCCCTCCCTTATCTTATCTTCTATAGGAGCTACACCTAACTTACTACGAATATGTTCATTCCTTAATTTATCTTTCAATGTTATACCACTCATCCATCTAAGCATCCTCATCTCGGCAACTTTTACTTTTTGGATATTATGTTTCTTCGTCGCCCAACATTCTGATCCATATAGCATAGCTGGTCTTGTAGCTGTTCTATAAAACTTCCCTTTCAATTTTAAGGGTATTCTACGATCACATAGAACACTTGAAGCACTTCTCCATTTTACCCAACCTGCTTTAACTCTATGCATTACATCATCTTCAATTTCTCCTTCAGCTTGCACAATAGATCCAAGGTATCGAAATCTACAAGTGTTATTTATTTCTTCATCATTAAGTTTAACTTTGTCTCCAACATTCCTCCTATCATTACTAAAATTACATTTCATATATTCTGTTTTATTTCTACTTATCTTAAAGCCTCTAGATTCCAAAGCTTCTCTCCATAATTCTAACTCAACCTCTACTCCATCCCTAGTTTCGTCAATTAATACAATATCATCTGCAAACAACATACACCATGGAACCTCCTTTTGAATACTCTTAGTCAATTGGTCCATCACTAAAGCAAAAAGATAAGGACTCAAAGTAGATCCTTGATGTACACCTATGATAATTGGAAATTCTCTAGTTTCTCCATCGATAGTCATTACTCCATCGTACATATCCTTAATGAAATGGGTATAACTACAACATACACCCTTTTTTTCTAAAACCCACCATAGAACTTCCCTAGGTATCCTATCATATGCTTTCTCAAGGTCAATAAATATCATATGCAAGTCCCTCTTCTTTTCCGTAAACTTTTCCATTAATCTTCTTAAAAGATAAATAGCTTCTGTGGTAGATCTCCCAGGCATAAAACCAAATTGATTTTCTGAGATCTTCGTTTCTAACCTTAATCTTTGTTCAACTACTCTTTCCCATAGTTTCATCGTATAATTCATAAGTTTAATTCCACGATAGTTATTACAATTTTGAATATCTCCTTTATTTTTGTATATAGGTATTAAAGTGCTTTTTCTCCATTCATCTGCCATTTTCTTAGTTTTTATAATTGTATTAAATAAATTAGTTAACCATATAATTCCGTTATCACTCAAGCATTTCCAAACTTCAATTGGGATGTTATCTGGTCCCATAGCTTTCCCATTTTTCATCTTTTTTAGTGCAAACTTAACTTCGTTAACTCTAATTTTGCGAATAAATCTTATATTTTTAGTCTTTTCCTCATTTGACAATTCTAAATTTAAGCCTTCTATTTGGTTTTCATTAAACAACTTACTAAAGTAACTTCCCATCTTTCTTTAATATCTTCGTCTTTAACCAAGACAATATCATCCTCACTTTTTATACATTTTACATTTCCTAAGTCCTTGTTCTTCCTTTCTCTAGCTTTAGCAAGTTTAAATATATCTCTTTCCCCTTCTTTTGTACCTAATCTATCATACAAACTATTAAATGATCTATGTTTAGCTTCACTAACGGCCTTTTTTGCATCTTTTCTTGTCTCCTTATATTTTTCAAAGTTATCTCTATTTCTACATTTTTGCCACGTTTTATACCAAATTCTTTTTGTCTTTATGATTTTTTGTACTCTTTATCCCACCACCAACTTTCTTTGCTATTTGAGAATCTTCCCCTTGATTCGCCTAAAATCTCTTTTGCTATTTTTTTAATAGAGCTAGCTAATCTATTCCAAAGAGTATTTGAATCTATCCCATCCTCTAAGGTCCAATCCCCATCTTTGATCATTTTATCTTTAAATTTTATTATATTTTCTCCTTTTAGGTTCCACCATCTAGTTCTCCTACACTAGTTTATTTTATCCTTTTTCTTCCATTTTTTAATGCATATATCTAACACTAAGACTCTATGTTGTGTAGTTAGACTTTCACCTGGAATAACTTTACAATCCTTGCATGATAAACGATCTACCCTCCTAGTTAAAAAAAAATCTATTTGACTTCTATTTTGTCCACTTTTAAAGGTTATTAAGTGTTCTTCTCTCTTCTTAAAGCAAGTATTCATTATACTAAAATCATATGACATAGCAAAGTCTAAGATCATCTCCTCAGACTCATTTTTGTCTCCATATCCATATCCTCTATGTATCCTTTCATAATTTTTATTATCTCTTCCAACGTGTCCATTCAGATCTCCTCCTATAAATATTTTCTCAGTCCCTGGTATGCCTTGTGTAATACTATCCATATCTTCCCAAAATTGTCTCTTAAGATTTTCTGCTAAGCCAACTTGAGGAGCATAAGCACTAATGATATTTATTATCTCTTGTCCTAATACCATTTTGATTTTTATAATTCTATCCCTTACTCTAGTTACATCCACAACGCTATCTTTTAAGTTTTTGTCTATAATAATGCCTACTCCATTCTTATGTTTTTCTTTTCCAGTGTACCAAAGTTTAAATCCTGATTTATCAATTTCTCTAGCTTTCTCCCCCACCCACTTAGTTTCTTGAAGGCAAATTATATTAATTCTTCTTATAATCATTGTATCCACAATTTCCATGCTTTTACCCGTAAGTGTCCCTATATTCCAAGTTGCTAATCTAATCCTAGTTTCCTGAACTAACGTCTTTACCTGCCCACGTCCAGAATGATGCAGGAACCCTCGCATATTTGACACCGTACCCAGGCGTCGATACGGCGCGTCGCTTCGAGGCGACGACCTAGCCCACCCTCACCCACTTTTCGCTACACCCGAGTGGTTCAAGTGCAACGCGTCGCTCATAGGGGACGCCCCAACAAATATTTGGTAAGGATTCATATCATAGTGATCTGACAAATTTTACACTGGCTATCAGCTACCTAATGCAACCCTCCTCCTTAACCCGGGCTTGGGACCGGCTGTGTGTGAAAAAATTAGGACATTAAGTGCATCACAGGCAGAGTTAGTTGTAACTACTATAAAAGATAAGGGAGAAATAACTCAAATGGTTTGGGCATTTGCAACATAGGCCAAATAGTGCACTAGTGAGGAGTGAGCTAGTTTACTATGAGGGGCAGTAGAAGAGAGATAAACCTAAAATAACTTGGAATGAAATAGTTAGGATTTAATAGCTCTGAATTTGTTAGAGGAAATTGCCCATGATGGTGTAAATTGGTGGAAAAGGATAACATGTAGCCAACCCCACGTAGTGGGACTTAAGGCTTGGTTAGTTGTTGTTATTTTTGTTAATTTAGGTATATTTTTGGGTATTTTAGTCTTTTTGGTTAGCTTGTATTTTTTAGTTTTGCTTTTAATTTAGGGTAAGAACTACATATTGTGTAATAGAACAGTTTAGTCGTGCGGTCCTTCTTCTTTCTTTATTTGCTATCCTACATCAACTAGTCAAAAGAGTTTGTTGCAATTCTCTTTTCAAGGGAGACATTACTCATTAGGCTTGGGTTATTCTAAATTCCTTCCTAGAATCACTTTCTTGGGCATCTCATTCATGGAAATAGGATTGCCATCTCATGGGAATATTTTTGTTTGGTTTTGTTCATTAGGATTCCCCAAAATATAAGATTATAGTGTTTGGCATAACATGGGTATAATTATTTCAATAAGATTATCATAATACACTTAACCCGCAATGACAATATTATTACATACAATTCTTGTAATGCTCATATGTAAAATTGGGTTCCCATGGCCAAGAATATCTAAGGGAGAGGAGGGTCTTGGAATACCCATGCCATCTTGCATTACTAGGAATCTAAGATTTTTAACATGTAGGATTCCTAGGAGTTCCCAAATGTTAGCATTCAACATTCTTTGAGACCACATTCCTAGGAATCTTGGATAACCTGAGCCAAACACCCCCTTAATTCTGACTTGAACTTATATGCAATATGAAACATGCTAGCATCCAAACTAAACAAAAATGATAGAATTTAAGCCAAGTTTATGCATAGAAATCATCAATTTCATTTTTTTGGAGTTTTGGTCATATAACTACACCTTAGATCCTCCCCACCTACTTCAAAACAAACAACAATGAATTAACTGAATAAATTGCAGATAAATTCATTGTTTTTAGTCTATTGGCACAAATAATTTTCCATGGCACTGTCTATTTTCAAAACTTCATATTCATTTTCCGACCCAACTCCTATTTGGGCAGATTGAAGAATTCTTTCAATTCCTCATTGCTTAAATATTCTTCAATTGATTCTCGTTACCAACATCAATTTTCCTGCATCAAAGGGTATTTTTCAAGCAGTTCTCTTCACCTTTTTAGTTTCAGCCACCGGTGACATCTTCACCTCTCTTGCTAATTCTTTTCTTATTATTGTTATTAAATATATATATATATATATATATATATTTCAAAAGTCGGTTAGCTGTGGCGATTGTGTGTCTAGGATTTGTAGGCTTAATATTTGTTTTTTGTGTTCTCATTTGCAAGCCTTGGAATATAACAAAATTTATTATCATTTTTTTTTTTTTTTCAAAAAGTACTATTGCGTGCATTTTAGCCTAGCTTGGATGCACACTCAAAATTGTATGCTCTAAAAAGAAATTAAATGCATTGTATTGTGTGAGTAGTTTCTACTAGTTGTAGGGTGTAACTTAAAAAACTGTCTTTGTGAAATAAGTTTGCTAAAAAAAAAACGCATACGTGTACTTCGCCTGTGTAACACAAAGTCTTTGTACACAAAACAAGCCCCAAGCCCGGATAAAGGAGTAGGGTTGTGTTAGGTAGCTGACAGCCAACGTAAAACTTTATCAGATCTTTTTATCATGAATTCTTATCAAAATCACCTAGATCAAGGGAATAGACAGGGTCAATATAAAAGGGAAAGGGTTAATAAGTTAGTATAAGAAACTAAGATAAGATTAACAACTTTGAATATAGGGACTCTTATGGTAAAAAATATGGAAATAGCGGAGATAATGTTTAGAAGGAAAATTAATTCAGTTTGCCTTCAAGAGATAAAATGGGTAGGAGAGAAAACTAGGGAAATTGAAAAATTAGGATTTAAACTTTGGTACATTGGCGAAGAGAAACATAAAAACAGGGTGGGTATTATTGTAGATAGAGACCTAAAAGATAACATAGTAGATGTTAAAAAATAGGGGGTAGGATCATTACAATCAAGTTAGTTTTAGGCCTAGAGATAGCGAACGTCCTTTGTGCATATGCTCCCCAAGTAGGCTTAGCTAAAAATCTGAAAAGACAATTTTGGAAAGATATGGACAGTATTTTACAAGGGATTTCGATGTCTGAAAAGACATTCATAGGAGCTAATTTGAATGGTCACATTGGGAAGGATAATATAGGGTATGAGAGGATACATGGAGGCCATGGATATGGAGATAAAATGAATCCGGTGATACAATCTTAGATTTTTCCATGTCTTACGATTTGGTTATAATGAATATTTTGCTTTATAAAAAGAGAAGAACACTTAATAACTTTCAAGAGTGGGTACAATAAAAGTCAAATATATTTCTTTTTAACTAAGAACAGGGATCGCTTATCTTGTAAGGATTGTAAAGTTATCCCAAGTGAAAGTTTGGCTACACAACATAGAGACTTAGCATTAGAGATATATATATATATATATATGTATATATTAAAGAATGGAAGAGAAGGAGTAGCATAAATCAACACAAGAGGACTAGATGGCGGAACTTGAAGGGAGATAATATAGTAAAATTCATAGATAAAATGAACAAAGAGTGTGATTGGACAATAAGGGATAAGGTTGATGCAGACACTATTTGGAATAAAATGGCGAATTCTATCATAAGGATAGCAAAAGAGGTTTTAGGTGAGTTCAAAGGAAGATACTTAGGTAGTAAAGATACTTGGGTAGTAAAGAAAGTTGGTGGTGGGATCAAGAAGTCCAAAATGTTGTTAAGACAAAAAGAAATTGGTGTAAGATATGACAAAATTTTAGAAATATGGAAAATCCTGATAAATAAAAAAAAAGCGAGAAAAAATGTAAAAATAAACTATCAATGAAGCTAAACATAGAGCTTATGATACTTTATATACTAAGCTAGATACAAAAGAAGGAGAAAAAGACATTTGTAGACTTGCTAGAGCTAGAGAAGGAAAATGCAAAGATTTAGGTTTTGTAAAATTTATAAAGGACGAGAATGATAATGTCTTAATTAGAGAAGAAGACAAAAGAAAGGTGGCAAAGATACTTTGATAAGTAGTTCAATGAAAACCAAAATGAAAGATTAAACTTGGAAGTGACAAATGAAGAGAAGATTAAAAATAAGAGATTTCTTTGAAAAATTGGAGTCTAGAAGTTAAGATGGCATTAAAAAAGATGAAAAGTGGAAAATCTATAGGACCAGATAAAATACTGATTGAAGTTTGGAAATGTTTAGGGGATAAAGGAAGTATTTGGTTAACTAATCTATTCAACAATATTATAAAAATCAAGAAAATGTCAGAAGAATGGAGGAAAAGTACATTAGTACCTCTATATAAAAGCAAAGGCAACATTCTATAATAACCATCGTGGAATTAAGATTATAAGCCATATGATGAAATTATTGGAAAGGGTAATTGAAAATAGAATAAGATTAGAAACAAAGATTTTAGAAAATCAATTTGATTTTATGCCTAGGAGATCAACAATAGAAGTTATTTATCTTTTAAGAAGTTTAATAAAAAAGTTTGGGGAAAAGAAGAAGGACTTGCATATGGTTTTTATTGATCTAGAGAAAGCTTATGATAGAGTGCCTAGGGAAGTGCTTTGCTGGGTATTAGAAAAGAAGGGAGCTTGCAATAGATATACGGAGGTCATTAAGGATATGTATGATAGAGTAGTGACTAGCGTCAGGACCATATGAGGAGAGTCTTGAGAATTCCCAATCTCAATAGGTGTTCATTAAGGTTCTTCTTTGAGACCTTATCTTTTCACTTTAATAATTGATGAAATTACTAGGAATATCCAAGATGAGATCCCTTGGTAGATGTTGTTTGCAGATGATATCGTGTTGATTGATAATAGTAGGAGCGGAGTGGAATCTAAGCTAGAACTTTGGAGAGCCACATTCGAGTCTAAAGGGTTTAGGATAAGTAGGAATAAAACTGAATATATGAAATGTAATTTTAGTAATATAAAGAGTAGCAACAGAGAGAAGATTAAATTGGATAATCAAGGGATTAATAGCACTGATAGATTTACATATCTTGGATCAATTATGCAAAGTGAAGGGGAAATTGAAGAAGATGTAGTAGATAAAACTAAGACAGTTGGGTAAAATGGAGGAGTGCATCAGGTGTGTTGTGTGATCATAGAAACCATTAAAATTAGAAAGAAAATTTTATAAGACGACTATAAGGCCAGCTATGCTCTATGGTTTAGAATTCTGGACAACTAAGATACAACATATACAAAGAATGAAAGTTGTTGAAATGCGTATGTTAAGGTGGATGAGTGGTTTAACATTAAAAGATAAAGTAATAAATGAACATATATGCAAAAATTTAGGCATAGCACCGGTAAGGGAGGGGCGACTTAGATGCTTTGGGCATTTAAAACGCAGACCTAGTAGAGCACTTGTGAGGAGAAGTGAATTAGTTATGGTTTCTAGTATAAAAAAGGGTAAGGGTAGGCCTAAAATTACTTGGAATGAGGTTGTTGGCCTAAAAAGGCTTAAGAATCTTATTTTGATGATAACAAATCAAGGGAACTTAACATATTTGGTTAAGTGATGATGTTTCGAGATTCAATTGTTTTTTATAAAAGGTTCAAGATATCAAGTGCTTGATGAAGCTCATTAAAGACTTGGACTCAAAGATAGAAGATCAAATGAAACTTAAAGTCCTTTGAAGAAAGAAGTCAAGATAGACTCAAAGAATGGAAGCAAAAGCATGAAGACTTAGTATTATAGAAAATTAGAATCTTAGGAAGTCTCATCTAAGTACTTCATTAAATTTCAATATAAATGGTTGAAGCTCTTAGGAATTATTATGGACTTAGAGACCTGTTTTTGAAAATCCTGGAAAATGTTTTTAATGTCTCATTTAAGTATTACAAAATCAAAGATTTAAAGTGTTGAAAAACAAGTTTTTGGAATAATTGTAACGTCAGGTGACTGACAATGTTTGATCAGTTGATTGATATTTTTATGCTGAATAAATTAAGCAAATATAATAGCATCAAATGACTAACCTTATAGGGCCAAACGACTGACTCCATTCTGTGTTTGAAAATTCATTGAATTATAAAGGATCAGGCGACTGACCCTGTGAATCACAATCGACTGACTTCGACTTTTTAAATTTAAAACAACAAAGGAAAGTTTCCAAATCTGATTGCTTGGTCCCCAAACTTTGTAAAAACTTGGGGAATACTGCAAGTAAACTTGGGGAACACAAAATATTACTTTTTCTATCTATAAATACATACTAAACCCAAGGATTACATTCACCAACAATTACCAACAAGCAGCTATTGATCAAATTCTCATACTTTCAAAGAGTTTTTGCTGAATACTTTGCTGAAAGCTATTGCTGAGTACTTGTTGAATTATAGCTTACGATTCTTGTGCTCTAACTGAGTTTTACAATCTAAGAAAGAACCCTGGTGATATTTACTTTGAGCTTCATCTCTTTATATTGTTTATTTACTTAAGTATATTGTACTTTTAACTTGTACAAATCTGCTCTAACTGAGAGTGTTCTTTGTACGGCAACAAAGTTTGTTTTTCTTATGATTTTTGACAATTCAGGGTTGTTGAATCGTTGGCTCACGAGAAGGGGTATTCTTGTTAGAGAGGGATCTCCACCTAAGAAGGAGAGAGGTGGTAACTTGGCCTGATAAAAAGTTGAAATCCTCACAGCAGTTGCTTGGGGCAAGGACGTAGGCTGCAGGCCAAACCTTGTAAAAAATATGGTTCTAAGCTCTTCTCCCTACTCTCTTTATTTTCTGCAAGTATATTATCTGCATGGATGATTTTTATATCTTACTAAACTTTGGGGAGTGCTGGAATCTTGTTTTGAAAGCATATTTAAATTCAGCATACATTAGTTAGTTGGTTGGCTTGACAAATTCATCAAAAGTCCTGATTTTGCAAATTAAAACAGCTGCAAGGTATTTTAAATTAAAAGTTTTCAAAAATCAAATATCTGAAAATTGTTTTGCTTGGAGTAGGAATAAAATCTGAATTTTTAAATTTGAAATTTGAGTTTCATTTTTTAAACTATCCTAATCTGATTTTTGGAATTTAATCAGCTGAGTGTCAATATCAAAGATTTGAACTTAAGATTGAATATTGGTTAAACTTAATAATATTGTGATTGTTAGTAAATTGCTGAGAGTATATATTGCTGAGATTAAAATTCAACTAAGGAATTTTTAAATACAAAGTAAACAAAGAAATTTTAAAAACCCAATTCACCCCCCTCTTGGGAGTTCACCTTACTTTTCAAAGGTGGTGAGGAAGGATTTAATAGACCTTAATCTAATAGAGGAAAATGCTCTGGATCGGGTGAATTGGCGGAAAAGAATTCATGTAACCAACACCACCTCGTGAGACTTAAGGCTTCTTGTTGTTGTTGTTGTTGACTGTCTATTTTAAAAAATTCTAATAAAATAAAACTTAGTAAGATCGTATTTTGCCACAAGATACAAGCCATATCTTTCGAGTTAGCCTCTGCAAATAGTAATTTCCCGTTGCTTCAACTCACCCTCTCCCACCCTAGGGCCCTAGCCCTCCAGTTTACCAAACAGCAACAACAATTTACTGGCTTCTTAGGGGCGACACCACTTGATGCTTTCTACTCTTTGCACCCAATCTAAATGGGTTTTCTGTGTTGCTGTTTTCATGAACATCTGAAACTACTAAATATATATCACGATCTACTTCAATTGGTCTCAGATTACCATACAATTGATATTTACAGCTACAATACTAAATTGATGGAGACAGGGGGGGGGGGGGAATGATTTCTCATTTCAATTCCAAATTATTCATTAATTCTTGAAATTAGTTTCAACAATGTATTACATAGAAATAATCCTAACCTTCATAAATTTACTAAAAATAAAAAACCATTAATAGCTAACAAATAAAGATAACTAACTCAATAGCTACCACAGGCACTACCAATATAAAAATAATTATATGTCCCCAGCCCTAAACAGAGGTTTTTAGCTTCCAAAGCTGATATTTCTACAGGTAGCTGAGGGCTGTGCCACAATCATCCTTGATGTCCTACTTGAGTTTCTAACATGTCCACCAATATATTTCAAACTAAACAGAAACACATCCCAGTTATGTTAGATCAGCTATTCAATTCACCGTTCAGCTACCTAACACAAAAAACAAAAAAATTTCCACGCAGACATCTCAGTGCAGACCAAAATGTGTTCCCTGCAGCGATGGAATGTAAATAAAGGTGCTGTGCAGATGCTTTGTTCTCATTTCAAACCAAACTCACATGGTAATCACTAAAGTGAACTTTCCTTTCTAGTTTTTTTTGGTGGTTAAAGGTCTATAAAAGGGTATGTAATACGAGCTACCACACCTTTGCTATGGCCGAGAACTGCACCTATTATACGATTCACTCCAAGAAAGTGTTGGATTACGTCATGCAAATCACCAGCTTCTCCCCAGTAGTTACCATACTGAAATGAACCATCACTTTCCCTGGAAAGCAGATTCATAGACAACATAAAGCCAAATTAATATTAACCGCAACTTTATATCACTCAAAAGTCAAAATGATGACATTTGAGGACCTGTCATTAATGTGTGTGTGTGTGTGTATTGAAGATAGCATTTCTCTTCTTTAAAAAATTTATAACTTCAAAACTCACCAAACTGAACTATCTTTTGCATCATACCGGAGATAAAAAGTAGGCAATCTGTAATCTATAATGCAAGATGTAAAGAAAATACTAGAGCACTTGCAATACCAAAATATAAAGTATATAGCCTTGAACAAAATTGCAAACAGATTACATTGTTAGAATTCTCAGAATCATGTGTTAAATCATAAATAATCATGGTTGAAGAAGCATCAGATAACAAATGGTCACATGCATAGATCTCATGATCTTATCCAAGGTCCATATGTCCAGTAGATTTAATTTTGGCATACTAGAAACTTGAAAGTTCAAGAGTTCATTCAAGCAGCAACCCAACACACCCAAGCTTTTGTAATTGAAATGTCACTGAAGAACTTTTATCCGTAAAAGAATTTAATTAAAAGCACATCAAGGGGATGCCAACCCAGAGTATTTAAAGTAAACCATCTTGCTGAATGTCACAGAAATCTAAAATTGCCTGAAGCAGCATAATTGAATTTTTGAACACACCTATTCCTTTCATTCCAAGCACACCAGAAAATTGCTAGAGGGATGAGAGACAATGCCTTTCTCTTCTCCTTGGTGGCCAGAATCCTTTTCCAAGCGCAGAGCTCCCCTCCCACAGAGCTGGCATTAACCCAACTTTGTCCGATCAAGGTCAGATCCATATTCCAAATGTTCCTGGTATAGGGGCAATGAAGGAGGATATGCTCAACTGATTCTGCATCAAGCATGCATAGAAAACACCTGTTGGTGACAGTCAGCCCTCTTTTCTATAAGTTGTCCAGGGTTAGGATCTTTCCACATGCTGCCTCTTAGGCAAGAAAAACAAACTTTGTAGGGGCATCTGTCTTCCAAATATGAGTCCAAGGGGGATTGTTGTGGTTTGATTCCATTGGTGAGAGTTTCCTGTAGAAGAATCTGACTGAAAACCCTGTTTTTATGCAAGGTCCACTCTGGTTGATTGGGAATGTTTCAGTGCTTGAAGTTGTAGAGATTGCTGTAAATCAATGAGATGGTGGAGTTTCCAATCTGCCATGTTTCTGAAAAAGCAAATGTTCCAGAAGATCCCCTGATCTGAAATTTGAAGATGATGACTGATGAGTGCTTTCCTCATCGCAGGTCAAGTTGTAGATGGCAAGAAGTAAAACACTAAGAGCCTCTTGGTTGCACTATGCCAAAAATATATGTTCTTGCCATTCACCACTTGGAATCTGATAAAAAGGGAGAAGTCAACCCATCCTTTCCTGATGAATTTCCACGCACCTACATTGTATGGTCCTCTACCAGCCTTAGTGGTCCATTCATTACGCTCTAAGCTAAATTTGGAAGCATCAATTCACCGCCCAAGGTGGTCTTTCTCTTTCATGAACCTCCACAACCATTTTCTATGGAAGGCTTTATTGAAAGTATGCAGGGACTTCAACCCCAAACCTCCTGAACAAATAGGTCACTTAACCATGCCCCATTTGACAAGGTGGAATTTGAGTTCCACCCTCATGCTCCCCCATAGGACCTCTGAATTCCTCCAAGTTTCTTGGCTACTGAAGCCGGTATAGGAAGGAGAGACATGAAATAGACAGGGAGGTTTGTCAAGGTACTTCTAATAAGAGTGAGTCAGCCACCTTTAGACAAGAAGTTCCTTATCCATCCTGCCAATCTTTTTTCAAACTTCTCAATAAAATCTTTAAAAAACAAAAATTTGAAGCTTCTCATTTTGGTTCTAAATTATCCACGAACATCTATTTTTTAACATTTTCAAAATTTTCATTCATAATTTCCATAATGTAATATAAGTTTCTGTTGTTTCTTTAAATTGAAAATAACACTTCTGTCAAAATTGAAATTTCTGTAAATTGACCTCAAAATTCCTATTAAATTGAAATTTAAATTTTAGTTCTTGCCATTTAGTAAAGAGGGACTGCGGAGGAGGATATTGTCATCCAATTAAGCAATGGGGTTTGGGTATTTGGAGCTTGAGGGGATCAATAACTTGTTTGATACAAAAATAAAATCTAGAAAATAATGAAATTGAAGCAGGAATCAACTTGAGTCATGAATGGAATGGAATGAGTACAGCTGTTCAAGTATTTGGTTGGAGCACCAAATCTTACTCAGAATGGAATACCAATTCCATTCAACAGTTGCTTACTTGCAGTGAAGCAAGGGAAATGAATCAAGTTTATGTTAATTCTAACAACATATTCTCATCTACTATAATTCAAAATTTCAATTAACATTATTATTTTTACACCTCATAGCCTTTCAGTGAATTATCCATAAAATATGTACCAAAAAAATTATCCACAAAATAAGTGTGTGACCGTGTGTGCATGTGTGTTTGGGAAAAAGAAGGGGGGAGGTGGGTGCCAGGGGGTGGGGAGTAGCTTGACTTGAGAGGCAAAGAACTTGGACAGGAGCCTCACCCAATTGAAGCTTGGCTCGTTCTTGCAGTAGGCTGTGCTAAGGCTGATCAGCCCAATCAATAAACATTATTATTTTGATCACTTGAAGATGATCAAGGGATCAACATGGGTAGAGATTAGCGAATAAGCTTGCGCTCTTGAGGTTGCCAACAATTGGTATCTCCATTCTTTTGGTGCCTTTGCTCTCTTCATTTTATTCTTTTTTAGCACATCAAAATAACATCTGTACAACTCCAAGACGCAGCCGCCCACTACAAAAAAAATTGATGAACTGTTCAAGTATAGGAGGTAGGCAAGTAGCTGTTCTGAGAGAGAGAGGGAGAGAGGAATAATATTGCTCGAGTTGAAGCAAACAAATTAGGACAAAGTCGCTTGATCATAGGCATTTTTTTCCTTAAAAGAAAACCAAGGAATAGAATAGTGATTCCATAAATGAGATGGTGCGATGGTCACTCTCTAAATTGGTGGAATGCTCATTCAGAATCATGATTCTGATCTCATTTTATGTAAAGAAACAACAACATGGAATCAAGATTCCATTCCATTTTTAATTCCAACCAACCATGTTAATTTAGCTCTTCTGAGGAAGTCGTTAAGGAGGTTTGCTACTGGGTAGTGGAGGATTTAACATGTTAGGTACCTCATGAGGATGGGATATTAGCGTTTAGAGTTATTTATTGCAAATTGCAATTGTGTAAAAATCAGACACCAATTTATCCTAAGAGGAGTATTCAGCATTCTTGTGTTCCATCCAAAAGTTGCCTTTTTTGTTTGAACAGTTTACCTGAATTCTATTTAACAACAGACAACTTGAAAAGGGGGTTGTATGCTGTTGGTTGGTGTTGTCCGTGCAAAATGATGGTAAAAAACTGCATCATCTTCTACAGCATTGTTCCATGGCTAGAAAATAATAGGAATCATTTCTATTTTTGGAGAGCATTGAGTACAGCCAATGGCAACGCTAGATCTTATGACATCCTTGAGATACAACATGAAAAAATTTTGGAAGGAGCAGGAATAAGTTGGGTTGATTTCACTTTATTAGCTTGATATTGAATTTTTTGGGTAAACTTAATAAAAATGCGCATGCCTGTACACACACACATGTATGCATGCATGTAGGTATGTGCGTGTGTGGGTGTGTGTGTGTATATATATTCCCCTTGTCATGTTTTCAATGACAGTGAGTATTCTTGGGAATGGCTGAAGATGAACTTGCAATCTTTCTATCATTCAGTGTCCTTAATCCCTCATTTTCCTTCTCAAGGGTCTCTTTTGGAGTTTCTTTATGTTCTGGGTTATGGATACCATTTTGTATATAGAGGTGTAATTTTTGTATCAATCTTCTGCAGAAAAGTTGCACTTCTTCTTCTAACTCTTTTGGAGCATTTCATTGTCTGCCTCAAGGGTTCATTAACTCAGTTTTGATGATAAAAAACTCCTTGAACTAATGTTGTTGAGTCGTGATTCAACAGGTTTTAAAAGTGATACAAGATGGGAGTTAGAGAGAACTAGAACAACCTTTTAGTTGTTACTTGCAATTGTAAATCTCTTAGTCGTAATGTTGTGAGTTCTTAAACTCCATAGGATTATCATAATATGGCACTACAAATGTAAACAAAAGAAACAGATTGACATGGACTATACTACCTAGACTGTTCGACCACCTTCCCAAGCGCTCTATGCCCCAAGGTTGGTTGATCGGGCTTAGATTGTGTCTAACGACATTGATAGGTTGACCAGACCCTTGGAAAGGTTGACTGGTCATAGAAACTGAACACATTCTGACAGACAAAAATGTACTCATTTGACTCCAAAGTCTACATGCCCTCTAAGCCCAAAGGAAGATGACAGTCTATTGATGAAACTTTGCCTAATCATATTAATCTCAATCTCTCTCTAATATCTTACTTTGCACATATTCCTCCAAAAAAAGCAAATATCAAAAACTCTAAATATAACTTGATATTCTACTTGAAAGTTTTTTATTCGCAATTGATCTTGAGTTGTACATCTGTCCTTGCAAAGATTTTCCTTGTTGTATTCAAAGCATTTTGTGCCCTTGCCTTCGTAGAAAACAAGGGTGAATTTGGTGTCCTTGCCTCCGTAAAAACCAAGGGGTGAGACCTAGAGATAGTGGAACCTCAAAAACAAGCCACTATAAAGAGTTTGCACCTCTTATTCTCTTATTCTCTTTAATTGCTTTCATTTTTATGGATTTGCTTGGGCTTCTTTGCTTTAAATTCCTAATGAAGCACCTAAATTTTAGTTAGACCCAAACCCAATTCACACCTACCCCCTTGGGTTGCCTTTGGAATAACATTTACAAATTTGGAATCTCCACCAGTTAAATGAGGAATGTTCTGGAGCAGATGTTTGATAATTCCACAAGAATACATAGGGAAACAAGAGAAAAGAAATACAGAAATTCTTCTGGTATGACGAGTGTGACAAAACTGTCAAAACTGTAGTAAACTTGAACTTAGTTTTGCATTGACAAAAAGTTTTGAGCTCGAAAGAAAATACCTAAAATAATTGTTTTTGTTGTCTTTGATTTATCATCCAAAAGGAGCAAGAGATTAAAGGTGATATCAATCATAAAAGGGGAATAAAAAAATGAAGTGGAGAACGTTGGGTGATGGGTGTGCCCATCTCTATGGAAGGTTTTTTTTTTTAATCTAAATTTTTTCAAAGGATTTGGGTGGTGTATCTTTTACGATGGTTCTTTGTCTTTGAATATGCTTTCAGACAGAATTTTTTGTGCGCATATTCATCTTGCAGTTTCAATGGAATTGGTTTCTCCAATCTTAAGCTAGAATGAAGGGGCTTTTCAGCTTGATTTGTTGTAGTTGTTTTGGTTTTTTCTCCTTCTAAGTTCTTTTTTTTTCTTTTTTTCTTTTTTTATCTTATTGTTATCTTTATATATCCTTATTCTCTCAATAAACATTCTTTTTCTATCCCTTAAAATATGAAGATGATAGATGTTTCAAGAAAGTTCTGTGAGATTAACTGCTAAACAATAAAAATTAAAAAAACAAAACAAAAAACAAAGGAATATAGCATGACAACTAAAAGCTAGTCATGTTGTATCATACAACAGGTTGCTGTGTTGCTAGTCAAAATATGATTATAAAATAAGCCTATTTGAAGTAAGGATATTAAGATGGCCTGCCTGGAAGAGACTGAATAAGAGATGAAAGCATTGATCATAAGGTAGAGGTAGTATCAGCCAAGGGATGAAAATGATATTTTATTAATGTGCAACCAAGACCAAATGCTGTCCTAGGGCTTGTACTCCACAAAGGTTTATGTGTGCTACGGCAAGGAAGACAAAGTCTATCAAGACAATCTACAGAGCTGAGGTTATAAAAGGAAGGGCACGCATCTACTCCAGATCAATTTGTTCTGTAGACTCAGATGTTGGGGACATTCATATCAGACAAAGGAATTGAAAATTTGAATCTTTCCTGTGCAAGGAAGAGAGCAAAGGAAGAGAAAAATGCGGAAGCTTGTAGAATGTGGGATTCAAGGAGAACAATAATGCCCAATGATCTTTGGTTGTACAGCGGGTGATGCAGCACTTGTACCCTCCAAGGGAGGAGAAAAGAAGGTGAGTTGGAGTAGCTTGTAGTTGGCAAGGGGTTTTGTTGGTTGTTGGAACAGGCAAGAGGTGTAGTTGGTGAGGGTTCTCAGTGTGCAGAAAATTGATGCTGCAAGAAAAATTGGGGTGGTTTAGGTAGCTGACTTATATTAGGTCTTTGGAAGCCATTTGTGTTTCAGGTTTATCAGATAAAGGATTTGGGGGTTTTAAGCTGTTTAGGTACTTAATTAGGGAGAGGATTTGGGGGTTTTAGGCTGTTTAGCTCAATTGGTTAGGGAGTAGTAGGTTTCTGAGTGTGGTCTGTTAAGTGGATATCAATGATTCAGTCTTTTCAGTGCCTGGCCGTAAATTGATCAGCTAACTTCAGGACTCCTAGACCATCAAGCTCTCACCAGGTGTCCACTTAAATACAGGTGATCTTGTGAAGTTATTGAACCCAAGACATCCAAATTCAGAGCTTGCCCCGGAGCTTGTCCTTACTACTAGGCTATCCTTCTCCTGTATAAATAGTTTGGTTCTGTTTGCTTAGCTTAACAAAGTTAGGCTACCCTTTTCCTGTACATTTATCCACCATGTTTACCACAGCTGTTAGCCACTAGCATTTTGTAATGCTATCTCCGAACAAGTAAAAAGCATAGCATACACAAGATATCTACAAGATATTTTTGAGACAATCTTCAAATTTTAGTTGCTTACCCATTTCCAGAAAAGTCAAAGCGGAATGAACTGATTCCTTCATTTTCCAAAGCAACAGCAAGGTTAACCATAGTATTGTTTTCCTGGAAATAAAGAAGTACTCAATTAATGAGACCAAAACCACTGGTCCAAAAAATAGCAATTTTATACCTGCGAAAGAACAATATAACGCAAATCTCATTGATGTGAACGCAAAAGAAATGCATAGATTTTGTAGTTCAAGAGTGAAGGAGAATAGCCAATTAGCTAACTAGCGAGGAATCATCTAAAACAAACACTATACCTAACAAAATGAGTACTGACATGCTTAGGCATGTGTAGAGAATTTTAAAATGGTCTAAGCATATGACTATCCAAAGCCAGTCAACAGTGGGCCCATTGTGGCATGGTTTTTTTTTTTATGTATAAGGGAATTATTGCATAATACATGACAAGCGTTCGGTTCAAGTTATCAAATACTGGCTCCATTTTAAAATCAGAAGTGAAATTACGTGAGGATTTCTATAGAATATTTTCATTTCTGAGGGACCGCGGGGGGGGGGTTGTTAAAAATCAGTCATATTGTGTAACCATATATTTGTCATTTGCTTTTAAAATAAATTACCCTGTGGGCCAAGAATGTTCTTCTTACCATTATTTCTCAAGCTTCTAACAAATCATACAGTGTTATCATTACAACAATAAGCCCACAAGAAAATTGAAATGAAAAGGGAAAGGGGGCACTGCAAATATCGTAACTATGAACCTTGGAGGATCGAAAACCATGGCACAATATTACAATCTCCATCGATCTGGTTTCATGTAAAACCCCCACAAGTTTCTCACCATGCTTGTTCAGTATAATGATTTTCTGCTGCTGAATCGCTGCAGCATTAAAATTCACACGAAATTAAACCTCTTAAAAAAAAAGACATTTGTTCAGAGATTAAAAATTGCATAAGGATAAACATTCCTGAAGACTTAAGCTGAACAAACATACACAACAAACTCCAAACTTTCCCCACGCCAAAATTCTTTTGCCTACATTGTTATGTACAGTTTTCCATTTTCAAATGTCAACTGTCCTTGTATGTCATTTACCATTAATGAATCAGCATTTTTAATGCTGTAAAGGTTCTGTAAATATGTTATGGTATACAAATGGATTAGTGCCACAAGAAACTTTAATTATGTAGCTAGGCAATCAATGACACAGCTTACCTATTTAAGAAGGAGCTTAACGGTCACCAATGAAAGGATGCAATTGAGGGAGGATGTAGATAAGCATGAGACCGCATACAAATCAAGTAAACAACATTCAATCTGTACTTGACTGTTGAGACATTAAAAATTATACATTGAACTTTTAAAGGGAAGAAAAGAAATACTCTTGGATGATTCATCTTGACAAGCCTCCAAAACAGAACATATTGACTGATCAAATAACTCCTAAGCATCAAAAGGCCCACGCACCAAATAGGAAATAGAGTAAATTTTTAGATAACATCCATGAAACCGAATTCCACCTTCACCAAATGACCACTACAATTAAAATAAAGAAAAATCACATGAAGTAATAAATTATTGCATCTTGCAAGAAAAAAGCCATCATGAATCATGCATTGATAATAATCCATTTCTAGCTGTTCACTGATCCCACTCTCTATCTTTTTTCACAGGAAAATGATTTCCCCGAAAAAAATTTCTTGGAAATAAAAAGAATTTGAGCAGCTCAATTTTCTCACCTGGGTTTTGTGCATCATGGGTTGAACTCGACAGAGCCATCTTCCAAGTTCTTCTGATGTTCAGGTCGCGTGAAGAGCGGATGCGTACCTGGTGATGAAGAAATCCTGATAATGGGTAATTTTTCGGAAATAATGAGTTTGTGAGCACTGAATGAAAATTATATACAAGGGTTTCCATTTTCTTTACTTCTCAAATAGAGCGCTCGGCCTCCGCACCTACCCCAAAAACACCCCGGGAGGGTGCCTAGGCCAATGAGTTTTTAAGCCCACTTTTAAAAAGATGAAAAGGTGTTGCAACAAGGGAGGGGCGGTGGTCAGTTATTAAATATAAGGAAAAGACTTAGTTATGAGCTAGTTTTTGAAGTTAAGGAGACCTTAAATCACCTAATACTAGTATCAAAGTATAGTTTATCAACATTCTCCCTAATATGCCGTCTAGTGTGCCATGTCGAGGGAGACCTCGATGGTTGCCCTGCTGAGAGAGATCTCGATGTGTGAGGGAGAGATTGTTAGGTTATCCCACATCAGTTGTGGAACGAGCTGGTGGTCAATTAATAAGTATGAGAGAAAATCTCACCACAAGAGTTAGTTTTTGGGGTTGAGAAGACTCTAGACCACCTAACAAAAGAAAAGAAAAATAATAATCAAAACTAGAATGTAAAATGTACAAACAACAACATTTGCAAGTCTTCGTTCTCACTAAATGGGCTCGATTACATAAATCTTTTTCGAACAATTAACCTGGTTGAGAGTGTTTTCTTATATTAGATGAAGGGTTATTAAATCTGTTCTCACTATCTTATTCAAGTTATTTTAGGCTTACCCCTGCATGTTTTCATGTAAAAAATAATAACTAACTCACTCATCCTCATAGGTGCTTTACTAGACCGGTGTTTCAAATGCTCAAAACATTTAAGTCACCCCCCTTATCTTATCTTCAGTTGGTATTATGCCTAAATTATTACGTATATACTTTTTTTTTTATCTTTTAATATTATACCACTCATCCACCTTAATATTTACATTTCAAAACTTTTACTTTTTATATATGTTGTTTCTTAGTTACCCAAAATTTTGAACCATAAAACATAGTGGGTCTTATAGTCGTTTTATAAAACTTTCTTTTTATTTTAAGGGTATTCTACGATCATACAATACACTTGATGCACTCTTTCATTTCATCTAACCTGTTTTAACTCTATGTACTACGTCTTCTTCAATTTTCCCTTCCACTTGCGTAATAGATCCAAGATATCTAAATCTATTAATGATATTAATCTCTAGATTATCAAATTTAATTTTCTCTCCACTACTATTACTTACATTACTGAAATTACATTTTATATATTATCTTTTTTCTACTTATCCTAACTCTTTAGACTCTAATGTGACTCTCCAAAGTTCTAACTTAGATTTCACTCTACTCCTACTATCATCAATCAACACGATATTATCTGCAAATAACATACACCAAGGGATCTCATCTTATGTATTGATTCCAAAAATAAAAATAAAAAATAAAAAAGAATAAAAAAATACAATTAATTAATTAATTATTATTATTTAAATAATATAATATAATATATTAATATTATATTATATTATAATATATATACATTCTTGAAGGATTCGAGTTAGGATTATTTCTTGAAAGCAGAAGAGACCCCCCATGCTGTGCAACGTCTCTCTCTCTCTCTCTCTCTCTCTCTCTCTCTCTCTCTCTCTCTCTCTCTCTCTCTCTCTCTCTCTCTCTCCTCCAACCACCTTACTCTCTCTCTTTGATTTCTCTCCATCGGTAAGCCGGGTTGAAAAACGAGCACCACCATAGCGTTCTAAGGTTGATCCTCGTCAATTTAACCAAAGCGGATTTTAAGTTTGGGCTTCCTAGGCACCACTCCAAGGTTAGGGTAAGGATAATGAAATTATATTAGTTAATTATTTTTAAAATTTAATAAATTATTGGGAGTGTGTGGGCTTCGGAAATGTGAATATTATTATTGTTCTGGGGTTGAATTGATTAAACTAGGGTTTATGAATACAGGGTTTTGTATGAACGCCGCAAGCATCATGTTAGGTTTCTTGCGGGTATATTTTCAGTAATCAGGTAAGTGGAATAAATTATGTCAGGCATTTTGGGAATTAGTTAATTAATTTAAAGCATGAGAAAATGATAATGTTGTGAAGGATTTGCTAATATATTCATTATTTGAAAATACTGGCTTTGGAATATTATATATATATCTGAGCAATTACTAATTTATGAAATATTATTTAAAATTTGTGTGGCATGAGTATTGGTTTTGTTACCGTATATTTAACATATGGAAATATTTTATGATGATATATAATTTATACTGGCAGATATTGTGAAATAATAAAATATGATTTATACTGGCTTAGGAGAAATGTGATATATACAGACTTGATATTTTTTTGATATTGAGAAATGTGGTATATACAGATAAGATACTTTTAATATTAAGAATACTGTGAAAATTGTGGAAATAAGAACCCTAATGGACCGGTGATGTATTTGAGAGCACGGTACCATTACTAGGAAATGAGTCAGTGCAACCACACTGCTTAGTAAGAGTGTTTGTATTGGAAGTCGATTGGGCCTGTGGAGAGATGTCGACTGCCCCTAGGTTCAGACTAGGCTGCAGTGGGCCAATCAAACTACAGACGAGGTATATTTTGACTTAGCCTAGTAGGCCAACCATGGCTAAGTTCCGCCTTCAGGCCACATAACCCGGTCATGTGGGGTGATTACATGATGATGATATATGAATGTCTATTCAGATTGGTTCCTCATTATAGACATGATGGAACTACGTTTACAGACATCTTGGGTTTCAAACCCTGGAAAACGTATTGAGCACATACATATTTTTTAGAAAAATATATGGTTGCAAATGTGTATATATATATATATATATATATATATATGTGTGTGTGTGTGTGTGTGTGTGTGGATAACGTATTGAGCATGTAGAGATTTTTGAGATAAATATATGGTTACAAATGTGTGTGTATATATATATGGATATGGGTATAGATTTCATCATTACTCGGCTATATTATTTATTAAATGAACGTGTTTGATTCATTTAAACTCATGTTGCCAAACAATGACAATAATTTATTCCATCTTACTAGGAGGTGTCTCACTTCTTAATATTTCAACATTTCAGGAGATCTAGAGAGATGAGCTTAGAGAGCTCCGGACAGGATTAGTAGTTGGGTTGGAAGATAGTGCTAGTGAGACACTAGTAAGTATATGTATATGGATTTGCTTAGTAGTACCTTGGGTTGTAATATTACCTGGTTTTTGTGAAGACATGTGTGTGTGTATGATATGATGGTTCTAGAACTCTAGTATTGTATTCGGGGTTATGTCTATGTTTCTGCCGCATGTGTTTATTTGAGTTATGGTATCAGAGAAATATGAAAATAAAAAAAATATATGGTAGAACTTTCGAGGCGTTGCAATTGTGGTCTCAGAGCCTAGGTGGCTAGGTTCTACAGACTCTAGGGTACAGCGGATAACAATACCAAAGTATAGGAATAGATTTTGGTAAGGATTAAGATTAGAATTTAGGGTTATGTCTCGCAGTCTAGAGGCAGGAAATTCCATAGTGGTTTCCATGATTTTCTTGGGGTGACGATTTCTAGAAAGTCATAGTAAACTATTGTCGATTCTTGTTTTTAAGTGGTAAGACTGAATCTTAAATTAGGAATGAGGATGTAAATATGATTGGTATAGGAGGATATGTTTTGGTTCTTAGATAGATAAACGCATTAGACATGTTATGACGATAGGATTCTAAAATTGTTTTTGTTCTCAAGATGAACCTTGGAAATAGCAATGCTCATGTTGGTGGTGGTGATGTGGGGCCCTCTAATAGGAGCGAAAGCGATTCTGATGCAGTCCTGCGCAGTGTTACTCAATAGGTTATGACTGAGATAGCTTGAAGTTCAAGGGAGCAGGGTTCTTTGCTGGTAGATCAAGGCTACACGATTGAGCAATTCACTTGAATAAATCCCCTGAATTTTCCTGGGAGTGCTGATTCGATTATAGTAGAAAATTGGCTGCAAGAGATTGAGAAAATCTTGACAGTATTACATTGCACCAATGAACAGAAAGTATTGTATGCCACTTTTAAGTTCACAAGGGAGGCCAAACGATGGTGGTCAGCGGTAAGGAGAGGAGCAAAGACCAGTGCCTGTAGCGTTGACTTGGGGACTATTTAAGGAAATCTTTTACAACCTCTACTTTCCCGCCTCCATCAGAGATGCAAATATGGAGGAATTTTTAAATCTGAATCAGGGACATCTGACAGTGCCACAGTATGCTGTTAGATTTGTGGAGCTGTCATGTTTTGCCCCCTTCATGATACTAGATGAATTCAAAAAGGCATAGAGGTTTGAGAGAGGGTTGAGACAGGAACTATATGAGCAGGTGGCAGTGTTGAAGGTGGAGAAATTTTCAGAACTGGTGAATAGAGCCATCATGGTAGAGACTAGTCGGCAGAGGGGTATAGGAGGACAGAGTTAAGGACCTATGCCTCCTGGATTTCAGGCGAGTACCAGTCAAGGGCAGTGGAGGAGATACGACATGGGCCATCGA
Organism: Malania oleifera; assembly: GCF_029873635.1. NCBI lineage: Eukaryota > Viridiplantae > Streptophyta > Magnoliopsida > Santalales > Ximeniaceae > Malania > Malania oleifera. The sequence goes on along the minus strand of NC_080422.1, from coordinate 82,539,817 downwards.
CAGTTAGAGGGACACCAAGTTCCATAGGGTAATCTAGCTCCCCCTACTTGCCCTCGATGCTATAGAAGACATTTAAGGGAATGCTAGGTGAGAGCGGTGGTTTGTTATTGATGCAATAGACCTGACCATGTGGCATGAGACTGTCGTGTGCATCTGAGCAATGCACCTGATCCTAGACCATACTGGGGAAACAACCAAGCACCCTGAGGCAATCTGCAGAGGAATATCACCCCAACACGGGTTTATGCACTAACACCGGAAGATGTAGAGGCGGCAGGCGATGTCGTGACAGGTAACATTTTTATTCTGTCATATAAAGCTGTTATTTTGTTTGATTTAGGGGTTACACATTCGTTCATAACGCTGGAGTTTATTAAGTTATGTGGGATAGAAGTTCAGCCAATGGATGTCGGTTTGTCAATAGCTACACCGACAGGAGTCGTAGTGGTGTGTAGTAGAATACTTAGGGATAATCCAATCAATATTCAAGGGAGGTTTTTGCCAGCTAACTTGGTAGCCCCAGACATGCACGATTTTGAGGTAATTCTGGGAATGGATTGGCTAGTTGCTAATTATGCCAGTATCGACTGCCATAAGAAAGAAGTAGTATTTAGACCTCTAAGAGAGCAAGAGTACCAATTTTTGGGAACATACTTGTGCTCCCCACCATAGATATTATTAACTTTTCAGGAAAAGAGGTTGCTGTTGGAGGGATGCCAAGGGTACCTGACCTGTGTAAAGGAATCGCTAAAAGGGGAATCCAGGTTGGAAGATATTCCGACAGTGAAAGATTTTCTTGATGTCTTTTCGGAGGATTTGCCAAGACTGCCTCTTGATCGTGAGGTCGAGTTTACTATCGAACTATCTTCAAAAACAGTGCCGATTTCTAAAGCGCTATATAGAATGACTCCAGCGGAATTGAAAAAGTTGGAAGGGTGGATATAGGAATTGCCGGACAAGGGGTTCATCAGGCTCAGCATGTCACCCTGGGGAGTGCCAGTATTGTTTGTGAAAAAGAAGGATGGGTTGATGAAAATGTGTATTGATTATAGAAAGATAAATAAAGTGACAATTAAAAATAAATACCTGCTTCCCCACATTGATGATTTGTTTGACCAACTTTAGGGGACACAGACTTTCTCCAAGATTGATCTACAATCTAGGTACCATCAAATAAAGGTCAGGGTGGAGGATGTTCCAAAGATGGCATTCTAGACTTGGTATAGCCATTATGAGTTCCTAGTTATACCATTCAGACTAACCAATGCTCTGGCTATATTCATGGACTTGATGAATAGGGTCTTTCATTAGTACCTGCTTCCCTCATTGATGATTTGTTTAACTAGCTTTAGGGGTTACAGACTTTCTGGAAGATTGATCTACGATCTGGGTACCATCAAGTAAAGGTCAAGGCAGAGGATGTTCCAAAGACAACATTCCAAACTCAGTATGGCCATTATGAGTTCCTAGTTATGCCATTCATACTAACCAATGCTTCGCTTGTATTCATGGACTTGATGAATAGGGTCTTTCATCAGTACCTGGATCAGTTCGTAGTGGTATTTATTGATGACATATTGGTGTATTCAAAGAGCCCCGAAGAGCACAAGGATCATCTAAGGATAGTGCTTCAGGTGTTGAGGGAAAGGAGGCTATATGCCAAATTCAAGAAATGTGAGTTATGGTTGGAACAGGTGGCATTCCTAGGGCACATGATATCTAGGGATGGTATTTATGTGGATCTAAGCAAGATTGAGGTGGCAGTGGACTAACCACGACAAAAAAATTTGCAGGAAGTTAGAAGTTTCTTGGGACTTTCAGGATACTATCGCCAATTTGTAGATGGATTCTCTAAACTATCAGACCTTTTGAATTGATTGACCCGGAAGAATGCAAGGTTTGAATGGACTAAGGAATATGAATAAAGTTTTTAGGAGTTGACGCAATGACTCTTCACTACACCGGTTCTGACGATTATTTCGGGAGAAGAAGGTTTTTGTAATTTTCAATGATGCGTCACATAAAGGGTTCGGGTGTGTTCTAATGCAGCGGGGGAGAGTTGTAGCATATGCTTCACAATAGCTCAAATAATATGAAAAGCATTACCCTACCCATGATCTAGAGTTAGCAGCAGCAGTTTACACGTTGAAAATTTGGAGACATCATTTATATGGGGGTAGGTGTGAGATCTTCACCGGTCACAAGAGTTTGAAGTATTTCTTCACACAAAAAGAGTTAAATATGAGGCAGAGGAGGTGGTTGGAGTTAATCAAAGATTATGACTGCTCCATCAGTTACCACCCAAGAAAGGCTAATGTGGTCGCTGATGCTTTGAGCTGGAAATTAGGGAATGCTTCAAGTTTAGTAATAGTGACTCAGCATCCGATCAAGATGGATTTAGAAAGGCTTGGTATGGAGTTAGTAGAGGGAAATCATCAAGCACTCATTTCTAATCTGGTACTTCAGCTCACTTTACAAGAAAGAATTAAAGCTGCTCAGGTGAAAGATATGGAGTTAATGAAGATTATTGATAAAGTGCTGAGTGGTTAGGGAGCAGAATTCAGTATTTCAGATGACGGAGTTTTGAGGTTCCATACTAGACTTTGTGTGCCAGTAGATGCTAAGATTAAAAGGACCATCTTGGAGGAGGCGCACTGATCCCTTTATACAGTGCACCTGAGAAGCACCAAAATGTACAAGAATCTACGGGAGTCTTTTTGGTGGAGTAATATGAAGAAAGAAATCGCTAAATTTGTAGAGCAGTGTTTGACATGCCAGCAGCAGGTGAAAGCCGAGCATCAGAGACCGGTGGGAACGTTACAACCACTTCACATCCTTGAATGGAAGTGGGAACATATTTCCATGGATTTTGTCATAGGGTTACTATTGGCATTACATGGACAAGATGCCATCTAGGTAGTCGTTGATTGATTGACGAAGACTACCTATTTCCTTCCTATAAAAATTAACTACTCCATGAGTAGATTGTCAGAGTTTTACACACAGGAGATAGTTAGATTGCATGGCATGCCAGTGTCCATGGTTTTGGACCAAGACCCACGGTTCACATCTCGTTTCTAGAGGAGTTTACAAGGAGCCATGGGTTCTCAATTGATGTTTAGCACAACATTTCATCCTCAAACTGATGGAAAAATAGAGAGGACCATACAGATACTAGAGGATATGCTGTGAGCTTGTGTGCTAAACTTTGGGGGTAGTTGGATACAATTTATGTCATTAGTTGAATTTGCTTGTAACAACAACTACCAGGCCAATATTGGGATGACACCATATGAAGCATTATATGGTAGGAGGTACCGATCACCATTATATTGAGATGAAATTGGTGAAAAATAGGTTTTGGGGCCAGAGATGGTTCAGTAGACTTCAGAGAAGATCATACTCATCCGAAACCGAATCAAAACAGCTCAAAGTCAACTGAAAAGTTATGTAGACACTCGTTGATGAGAGCTAGAGTTTGGTGTGGGAGATCAAATATTCTTGAAAGTTGCACCAATGAAAGGAATTATGAGGTTTGGGGAAAATGGTAAACTGACCGCTAGGTATATTGGATCATTTGAGATTTTGGAAAGAGTGGGTCCAGTTGCCTATAGGTTAGCATTACCTTTGGTGTTGTCTAAGATCCATGACGTATTCCATGTATCAATGTTGAGGAAATACATCCCAAATCCTTCACATGTAATCAATTATGAGGCACTGAAGCTTAGAGATACCCTATCATACGAAGAAGTGCCAGTGCGGATTTTAGATTGGAAGGAATAGGAACTGCGCACTAAAAAGATTCCATTGGTAAAAATACTCTTGCATAACCACGCAGTTGAGGAGTCTTCATGGGAGCTAAAGGATAAAATGCGTCAGAGATACCCACACTTGTTTGGTGGGGCACAATATTAACCAGATGAGTATGATAGTCCAGTTAAAATTTTGGGTTATTGTAGTTTATATAGTTAGTTGTATAGTTTTTATGCTTCTGTTTTGGTTAAGTTTTGAGAAGTTTTGGGGGAGTTTTAATTTGACTATTTGTAATCTCCTAGAACCCATATATGTAACCACAGTATTCCTCTGCCATAAGTGAGGGTATTAATCAAATTGGGATGGGGCCGCTATGTGGGTGGCCGTCGACTTTTCCTAGAGTTGGGTAAATAATTCAGTAATTCCCAGCGCAGATTGTAATAAGTAACTGTTATTAATTAATTTATTAATAATAATAATTAATTATATAATATAATATATTAATATAATATGATATTATAATATTATATATATATTAATTAATTAATAATTACCCTCACATGATTGGGTTGTGCAGCCCGTAGGCGGGACCTAACAATGGTTGGCCTACCACGTTAAGCCAAAACTAACTCGTCTGTAAATACGATTGGCCTACCCAGCCTAGTTCAGACTACCAGGGGGGCACATTACTCTCCTCTGAGCTCAATCGACTATCCAAGCACCAACACTCTATCTAAGACATGTGGTCGCACTAATCTGATATAATACCTACGGTAATGTGCTCTGAAACTAAACTAATCCATCAGGGTTCTGCTATCATATAGTATATTTTATAATATAACTGTAACATATCTCATTTCATGTTTTTGTGTAAAATCTATCATATCATAATTTTTGAATAAACTGATATACATATATATCTGATCACGACACGAGGCTGGCAGAACTATCACGGTACTGGGCTAGCTAAATTATCACGGTACTAAGCCGGCTAAAATATCACGGTACTAGGCCGATTGATATATCACGATACTAGGCCGACTGAACTGTTACGAAACTAGGTCGGTTGAACTGTCACGACACTAGGCCGACTGAATTGTGATAATATACTGTATAATATCATATTTTCTATAATGTTTATATTATTTAAGAAAATCATTATCAACCTACTCTTGTTGTGTACAATCATAAAATATTCTGGTCTGTATATACATACTGTAAAATAATCATACTCATGCCACGCAAGTGAGGGTTACACTATAATATACTAACTGTCTCGAGAAAACATATATATAGCTGAAAAATAATATTAAAACCGCTTCTAATGTTTACTCAGTTCAAACATCTAATTTCCCAAAAACATGCATTAATTCATAAATTTCATTCCCATATTCCTAAATATTCACAAAAATCATACATATAATTTCTGTAATTAAATAATGCATTTTAACTGGTAAATTTTCTAAAAATTCTTGACATATTTATCCCTTTACTTGATTCCTGAAGAAATGCCTACAGGGATCCTAAAACCATGCCTGCGGCATTCACACAAAACCCTATATCTATAAACCCTAATTTAATCAGCTCAATCCCATAATAATAACCATTTTAACATTCTCTAGGCCCACACATTCCAAATAACCAATTAAACTTGAAAAACAGTTTCCTTACCCTAGTTTTGGAGTGGTGCTTGGAATGCTTAAACTATGAACTGCTCCAGTTAAACTACAGAGAATCGTCGTCGGGATCCCATAATAACGTTTATCCTTCAATTCAAGCTGAAATTGGGTCAAAAATTAAGGAGAGAGAGAGAGAGAGGAGGCCACAACCCTAGAGAGAGAGAGAAGGAGAGGATTCTAAATTTCACAAAAGAAAAATGAGCTTATGACTATTTATAGATGGTTGTACCCGAATGAAACCGTTGACAGTTTAGTTTTTAACCAAATCCTTTTTCACTGTTTTACCCTTACCTGGCCGCGGTAATTCAAAACCATCAACGGTTTTCTAAGCTCATCCAAAACCGTCGATGGTTTGGCCTGTGTTAAACCAAATTTTCTCTTTTCTTTATTATTTTTACTATCACTATTTTCTGGATCTCTACATTCTCTCCTCCTTATAAAAATTTCGTTCTCAAAATTTGCTAATCGACACTTACACCATCAACTGAAAAACAAACCACTAAATCTTTATTAATCACCCTCACTTGTGGTGGAGGAATACCTTGGTTACATATACGGTTCTAGGAGATTACAATAATCAAATCAAAACTCTCCCAAAACCACTTGACATAAAAAAAAAACCATTACATTCTAATTTACATATAATTACATTCAATTAATTAACCTGCATAAAAATTTGCTTACATATAGCAAATCCTTACCTGAACCCTTACTTTTTTCGCAGTAATGCTGGGCGCCACTAAATAAATGTGGGTACTTCTAACGCATTTCCTCTTCTAGCTCCCATGAGGCTTCCTCAACTGCATGGTTCCTCCAAAGTACTTTCACCAGTGGAATCTTTTTGGTGTGCAATTCTTGCTCTTTACGATCTAGGATTTGAACTGGCACTTCATCATATGACAGAGTATCTCCAATCTTTGATGCCTCATAACTTATTATATGTGATGGATTTAGGATACATTTATTCAACATAGACACATGAAATACGTCATGGATTTTGGATAATGTCGGCGGTAATGTTAACCTATAGGCAATTGGACCGATTCTTTCCAATACCTTAAGCGGCCCAATATACCTAGGGCTTAGCTTACCTATCTTACCAAATGTTATCACTCCTTTCATTGGTGCAACTCTAAAAAACACATGATCCCCTACACCAAATTCCAACGCTCATTGGCGAGTATCTGCATAGCTTTTCTATTGACTCTAAGCTATTTTAATTCTTTCCTGGATAAGCTTGATTTTCTTAAAAGTCTGCTGTACAATCTCTGGCCCCAAAATCTGTCATTCACCCATTTCATCCCAATATATTGGAGTTTGACACCTCCTACCATATAATGCTTCATACGGTGCCATTTCAATACTCGTTTGATAGCTATTATTATAAGCAAACTTCACTAGTGGCAGATACTAAATCCAGCTACCTCCAAAATCTAACACACAAACTCGCAGCATATTTTCCAGTATCTAAATGGTCATTTCTATCTGTCCATCAGTCTGGGGGTGAAAAGTCATGCTAAAAGTCAATTGGGATTCCAAATCTCTCTCTAAGTTCTTCCAAAACTAAGACATGAATCGTAGGTCTCGGTCTGATACGATGGACACTGGTACTCCATAGAGTCTAATTATCTCCTAGATATATAACTCTTCCAATATACTCATGGAGTAGTTAGCCTGATTGGAAGAAAATGGGGAGTCTTTGTCAAATGGTCCATAACTACCCATTTGGTATTTTGCCTATGTTGTGCTGGTGGCAATCATATGACAAAGTCCATGGAAATATGCTCCTACTTCCATTCTGGAATATGAAGTGGTTGCAATGATCCTACTGGCCTTTGGTGTTCAGCCTTTATCTGCTGACAGGTCAAACACTACTCTACTTATAAGATAATTCCTCTTTTCATATTGCCCCACTAGAAAGATACTTGCAAATCTCTATACATTTTTATACTTCCTAGATGTACCGTATATAGAGAATGATGCGCCTCTTCCAAAATGGTCTTTTTAATTTCAGCATTATCAAGTACACACAGTCTGGTACGATACCTCAAAGTTCCATTATCTAAGATATTAAAATATGTCTCCAAGTTATTTTGTACTTTATCTACAATCTTTACTAATTCTGTATATTTCATCCGAGCAATCTTAATTCTCACCAGCAAAGTCGGCTGAAGTACCAGATTAGCAATAAATGTCTAGTGATTTCCCTCTACAAGCTCCACATCAAATTTTTCTAAATCCTTTCTAATATGATGTTGCGTAACCACTGCTGATACTGAGACACTTCCTGATTTCTAGCTCAAGGCATCCTACCACATTAGCCCTTCCTAGGTGGTAACTAATGGTGCAGTCGTAATCCTTTATTAATTCCAGCCTCCTCCTCTGCCTCATATTCAACTCCTTCTGTGTGAAAAAATACTTTAAACTTTTAAGTATTCTAGAAGCGTAAGCCACAACTTTTCCCTATTGCATCAGAACAGACCCCAACCCTTTCTAAGACCCGTCACTATAAATCAAAAAACCATCATTTCCTGATGGAATGGTCAAAACTGGAGCAGTGATGAGTCGTTGTTTCAGTTTCTGAAAACTTTGTTCACAATTATCAGTCCACTTAAATTTCACATTTTTCTTCATTAACCGTGTTAGAGGACCCGATAATCTAGAAAAACCTTCCACAAATCGCCGGTAGTATCCTACCAGAGATACTACCTCGGTTTTGCCCAATTCACTACCGCTTCTACCTTACTCGCATCTACAGAGATACCATCCCCGGATATCACATGTCCAAGGAAAGTAACTTTCTCTAACCAGAATTCACACTTCCCGAATTTAGCGTACAACTTCCTTTCCCTCAACACGTGTAACACCATCCTCAAATGATTTTCGTGCTCCTCAAAACTCTTCGAATAGACCAGAATATCATCAATTAAAACCACAACAAACTTGTCTAGGTATTCATGGAAAATTTTTTTCATTAGATCCATAGATGCTACAAGAGTATTGGACAGTCTGAAAGGCATAACCAATAACTCATAGTGGCCATACCTAGTTCGAAAAGTCGTATTTGGAACATCTTCTAATTTAATTTTCACCTGATGGTATCCAAATCGAAGATCAATCTTGAAATAGACTCATGTTCCCTCAAACTGATCGAACAAATCATCAATATGGGGAAGAGGATACTTATTTTTAATTGTCACTTTATTTATCTCCCTGCAGTCAATACACACCCTCATCATCCCATCTTTCTTCTTTACAAACATAACTGGTGCTGCCCAAGGTGATACTCTAGGTCTGATAAATTCCTTATCCAGTAGTTCCTGCAACTGCTCTTTTAATTCTTTCAATTCAGTTGGAGCCATTCTATAAGGAGCTTTAGATTTCGGTGCCATCCGTGGAAGTAAGTCAAAGTTAAATTCAATTTCAAGATTGGGAGGTAGTCCAGGTAAATCCTTTGGAAAGACATATAAAAATTCCTTGACTACTAGAATATCTGCATGTTTCAATTCTCCCCCTAGCACCTCCTTTATACAAGCTATGTATCTTTGACATCCATCGAAAAGTAACCTCCTTGCTTGAATAGCTGACACTAGCTGTGGTGAGGAGTGCACACATGACCCCACAAATCTATACTCCTGCTCCCCAATAAGTCTAAATAACATCTTCTTCTAATGAAAATCGATGCTAGCATAATTGGCGGCTTGCCAATACATTCCCAAAATCATGTCGAACCTATGCATATATGACACTATGAGATTGACTGGTAGCACTCTTCCCTGAATATCCACTGGATAGCCTTTAAGAACCTTTCTACAAACCACCACTACTCTTGTCAGTGTGGCCACAAGAAATTTGACATCCAATACTTGAGGTTATATCCCACACAGTTTAATATACTCTTGAGAAATAAATGAATGTGTGGCCCCTGAATCAAATAAAACAATATCTTTAATTGAATACATAATAATAGTACCTATCACCACTTCACCTGCCACCTCTGCGTCTCCTGACGTCAGTGCATGAACCTGCACCTACTCAGTATTCCTCTACTGGCCGCCTTGGGATGCTTGGTTATTTTCTCAGAATTGTCTAGGAGTGGGAGCATTGCCTAGCTGCGCATGATAGTATCGTGCCATGTGACCTGGTCTACTATACTAATAGCATACATTCCTTCCCGATCGGCACTCTCCCACCTGCCTCATGCTATATCTAGGGCAAATAAGGTAGGCCTGATCACCCTGATACCCACGGTTTCCTATCTTCTATCTTTGACCCCCCTGTATCTATCTCTCCTCCATGGACCTCGACTAGTACCTGCCTGAAATCTAGAAGGCGTGGGTATTTTCCTGTGACTTTGCACCCTAACACTCCTCTACTTGCTCTCTTCTACCACGGTGGCCCTATCCACTAATTCTGAGAAATCTTACACCTTTAAAACTTCCACCTGCTCATATATTTCCTGTCTCAAACCTCTCTTAAATTTTCTTGCCTTTTTAGCCTCATCTAGAACCATGTACAAGGCAAAGCGAGACACCTCAATAAACTTCATTGCATACTGTTAAACCGTAAGGTGCCCTTGGGTCAAATTCAGAAACTCCTCCACCTTCATTTTTCTAGTGGTGGCAGGAAAGTATCGGTCGAAGAATATTTCCTTAAATTGGCTCCAGGTCATGGTTACTGGTACTGGTCTCTGCTCCTCCAGTAATTTCACAGTTGTCCACCACTCCTCGGCCTCTCCTATCAACTTGACTGTGGCATAAAGAACTCACTATTCATTAGTGCAGTGCAGTACTGTCAGTATTTTTTTAATTTCCTAGACACAATTCTCTACCATGAACGGGCTAGCTCCTCCTAAAAATGATGGGGGATTAATACAAGTAAACTTTCTGATTGTGCAGCCCTGATTATCTGGTGGGCAGTCCTGTTCTTTAAAATTCCATGCTATTTCTGCCATAACTTACTAAGCCACACTGTGTAGCATTTGATCAGAGTCACTGCCACCTATACTGGAGGCCCCTACGTCGCCACTATCTCTAGCGTTCACATTGTTACCTCCAAGGTCCATCCTGAAATTAGGGCAGAAAACAACCTTAGAATCCTATATCATAACACGATCTGTGCACTTATCTAACTAAGAACCATAAAATATCCTCATATAACCATTCAAATGATATCCATAATCCCAATTTAAGATTCAGTTATGCAACTTAGAAATAAAACTCGACGATAGTTTACCATGACTTTTCTAAAACCATCATCTCAGGAAAGTCATGGAAACAACCATGGAATTCCTATCTCCAGGCTGCGAGATGAAACCTCAAATTCCTCTTTATTCTCTAATGATGGCTACTAAAATCCTGATCTACCCATATCCTACCCTCATCAAGATCATTCCTATACTCTGGTATTGTTATCCACTAAAGTCTACAAAACCTAGCAACCTAGGCTCTGATACCAAACTGTTACGACCCAAAAATTATGCTACTTTTTTGTTTCCATACTGCTAAAAATATAAAATTACTTTGATACCAATAATAACATCCACAATGTCAACCCGAACCCAAAGAGGGTGCCGGGGATACCTGTCCATAAATACATACTATTTATACAGCGGAAAACATAATATACCTGAACCTCATATACAATACCAGAGTTCTACTATCTCTATAAATATACATGTACATCCCTAAAAATCCATAAAACATCCTAGGGATTATACAAATATATCTCCCAACACAACCTGTTGATTTAGGTGTAATCCCAAGAGGGGGGGTGAATTGAGTATATTAAAAATTCTTTGAAACTTATTTACCCCTTAATTCCTATTGGTATACTCAACAAATCAATTTCAGGAATTTAAGACTGAATTAAATTTATTTTATCAATGAGTTCCTTTTACCCAATTAAACAGTGAGAAATTATTCAACATACACAAGCAAGCTGGAAATTTAAATACGATGTGGAAAATAAAAAGGATAAGGGAAGAGAGAATGCAAACGCGATTTTACGAGGTTCAGCAAACCTAACCTACATCCTCGCCTTGAGCAACCCACTCAAGGATTCCACAATAATCCTTACTCCTTAAATAGTGACAGAGCATCCCTTACAATCCGATGCTTACAAGAGGTACAACTCCCTCCTACTTCGCTACTTACAAGAGATACAGCTCTCTCCTCAAACCCGGTTCACAAGTCAAACCGTGAATACAATGAAATCTGTAAAACACTCAAAGTTGCTTCAAACAAAGCTAGTGAGTACAATTCAAATTCCTAATACATTAACATATGATGAAACTTGAAGTTCAGAATGTATAAAATGATGCAATCGTTTATGAATGATATGCTTCAACACACAAATCCCTTTTTATAAAAAACTCTCAAGTAAAGATATATTTAAACGCTTTGGAGAATATTAGGGTTATAGTTCACTTTGCAAAAATGCACAAATAAATCTAATATGAACTTATTCAAAAGCTTTGTCTTTAGTATTAAATCAATCAAAACAAACAACTTTCTTTCAAAGATTCAATCACATAATGATCTTTTTAATAAGCCAATATATATATATATATATATATAATATGATTTCCAAAGACAACAAACTGAATATATTGTTTTCCAGAAAATATCCTTCAATAAATTGAATATTTATGAACACCAAAAATGTTTAATCAAGTGTTTTAATATTTCTAAAATACAGATCCTTGAATCAAACACACACTTAATTCAAATCTACTTGACTAATGAAGAAACCCTTTTATCAAGTAGTGAGATTATCTAAATAAGCTAAATGAAAGTATACTCACTATTAATCCCTCAGCCTATTTTAACAATAGATTTTGAAATGAGAAGTTCTTTGAAAAATATATGTCAATGGCAAAAGAAAAACTTTCTCAAATAATGAACTATTAAAAAAAATCTCTATATGGATGTCAACACTCAAGGTCAACCTCTCTAATAACATATGATGATATGAGAGTTTCTTGAAAACAATAAGTGGATTAACCAAACCTCAATACCAAGTTGAAATCACGATGTGTAAAAGAATCCCATTTGATTTTCTGAGTTGATTTGCCCAAGCTTGATAAGTATGTGCAAGAGTGCAGGCAAATGTATAACTATAAGCTCAGGTTTCTTAATTCCCTTTCAAAAGCAATGCTCTCTTCTCTTCTTATTTGTCTTGGCTTCCACTAGGGTTTAGATACTCAATATATATAGTTATCTTGCCCTTAGAATAGATTTTGACCATTGGATCAAAAGATAGCTTGCGTGTTTGCACATTAAAAAAATTAGATCTTTAAGTTTTCCCGCTGGTTTAGGCGACTGAAGTGGAGTTCAGGCTCCTGAAGTGGCGAGTTCAGGCGCCTGAAGTGCCAAGTTTAGGCGACCGAAGTGCCTCGGCCAGATTTTGTGTTTCACCTTAATTCTTCAAGTGACTGAACTTAATCTTCAAGCTTCTAAAGAAATTCTTCAAGTGACTAAGGTTGAGTTCAGGCTACCGAAGTTCCCATTTTCTGAATTTTTTTTTTCTAATTTAAAAATCTGCTTTGCTCTCTTTCTTGGCTCTTTTATAAAAAAATTTTCCAGGGTTTTAAAAATATTTCTAAGTTCATGAATGTCCCCTAATGATGTTTATGAGATGTATGAGTCCTAAAGTCATTCTAGGGTATATGTTGAGTGTCAAATTAAATCATATGAAAATGTAAATACATGAGTTCTAAGTACCCATTCCCATGACATTCTTAAACTTTACCGCTTGCATCTTGATTCTCATACTCTTTGAGTTCCATGGATTTGTGCCAAGATATATAAGCTTTGTTCTTTATGGCCTCCATGATTTGTTATCCTTTCGTGCATGTTTAATATAATTCCTGTTCACAATGTCAATGCACAGATCAAATACCAAGTGATTTGTCATTATCAAAACAGGATTGGACTCGTAGAGTCAACAATCTCCCCCTTTTTGATGATGACAAATACACGAGTAAAAATATATAATGGGTTACGCCTAACAAGGCCCCCCCTCAATTAATGTATCAAATATTCAATAAATGACAATATGCTCATGTTCATACACAAAGTGTTTAGCTTGATTCCAAATGAACTATGCTCATGTTCATATACAAGTTGTTTAGCCTGATTCTTCTCCTATATCCAAATTTTCTCCCCTTTATACAATTATTTTTGCCAACAAATTTTATTTTTTGCTATTATCCTTCTCCCCCTTTTGACATCAACAAAAAAGTTGTATAATAATAAGACATAAGTGGACATACCCTTATTTTCTTCTCCCCTTAGAAATATTAAAGTTTTAAACTTGTTCAATGATCAGATTTTAAAAAAAATTTACTTCTCCCCCTTTTGGCATCAACCATCCCTTATGCTAATGCATAAATTTCAAAGATTATGTGAGGATATCAAATGTGTATTGATGTGATACCAAATGTTGACTAATGTTATATTAAATGAGAACAAATGTTGATTGATTTGATACCAAATGATTACATCTTAAGTGACGTTGCTCCCCCTGAGTTATGTCATCTAATATAATTCTAGGCAATCTCTCGACTATGCATCGGAGCTAATTCATGCCTAATTTGGATAAACCTATCCTCTGCAAATGGTTTCATGAATATATCTTTCCATTGTTCATTCGTGCATACAAACTCAAGTGTCACATCCCCTTTTTGTACATGATCACGAAGAAAGTGATGTCGTATCTCTATATGCTTAGTTTGTGAATGTAATATGGGATTATTTGAGATGTTTATTACACTTGTATTGTCGCATCTTATGGGAATTGTTTCATAGCTTAATCCAAAATCCTTCAATTGAGCACAACAACTACCTGCTGCTATGTATTTAGCCTTAGTTGTGGAAAGAGCTACTGAATTTTGTTTCTTGGAAAACCAAGAGACTAAGGAATGTCCTAAGAAATGACAAGTACCACTAGTGTCTTCCTATCCACTTTGCTACCCGCAAAATCAGCATCTGAATAGTTGATAATCTCAAAAGATGTGTACTTAAGATACCATAATCCAATTTCCACGGTTCTTATTAGGTATCTAAGTATTTGTTTAACAGCTAGCAAATGTGACTCTTTTGATGCAGACTGAAATCTTGCACACAAAGATACGCTAAACATTATGTCAGGTTTGCTGGCAGTTAGATAAAGTAAGCTACCTATCATTCCACGATAAAACTTGACATCTATTGGTATACCTTGTTCATCTTTGTCTAATTTCAAAGAAGCGCTCATAGGTGTACCTAGTATTTTTCCATCTTCTGTCACACCCTGAACCCGATAATGGGACCCAGGGGTGAATTAGTAACCCTACCGATCCTGGTATCATACAAATCCAACAATACATCACAATGAATGAGGGTCTAACCCTGTGGGGTTTCCAGGTACCCTATACACATCCATAAACAACCAAGTACACAGCAGAAAAAGGCCAATCTATACATATACTGTACCATACCAGAGTCTATACACAAGGAAATTCAGGTCCCAAAATAAAAAACACAATCCAGGTGCCAGCCAAAACCACAAAAGGCCACTTGGAACAGTCCTAGTACTTACCCAAGCACCTCTCGTAGTACACTGACCATTATGCTCCCAACACAAGGACGTTAGCTCCGGTTACTCGAAGGACCTGAAAAATATGTATGTACAGTAGGGGTGAGACACCTCTTAGTAAGGAAGAATTAGGTTGTATTGGTGTATAGCATATAAGTGTTATCATGACATATTAACATGCATAGTTTCACAGTCAAAACAGTATAAGCCAGTTCCAGTATTTTCATAAAACAAGCAATACAATCTGATGTCGTCACACCCTTTGGCTCGAAGCTGGACTGTCTGGTGGTATTTCACACCCTTTGGTAAAAATCGGCAATCTGGTGATATCTCACACCCTTCGGCAAATGCCGGCAATATGGTGATATTTCACACTCTTCGGAAAAAGTTGGTGCCCCCAGTAACCTGACATAGCATCAGCGTTGAACCGGTGCAGATATGGTGTTCGCACACCCTTCGGATCGAAAGGCGGATGATCTAGTGGTATTGCGCACTCTTCGACAAAAGTCGGATTTCAAAACCTGGAATAATTCGGAACCCCATTCCTATTTCACCAAAACACAACTCATGCATGCTCATATAACCAAACAAAATGACACCCATTTGCTAATCTAAAATCATGATTTTCTAAACACATACAGTTTAAACAAGTCAAGGCACGACTACCATATAACACAATATATATCACAATCTGTCTAAGGTTTTCCAAAAAAACTAGGGATATAGCCCAACGCCCCATTTTTCCCAAAACTGTAACATGAAAAACCCATAATTTTTACCCTTTAGATTTCCCCAAATGAGTAACCAAAACACACACAGGATCATGGACCATAATTCCACCGAGTCCGATTTCAAAAATAATCGACATAAACATAATTTTCCTTACCTTTCCCCAAATGGTAAATCCCGAACTCTAAGGCCCCTAAATAGTGAACCGAGTTCCAAATCCTACAAACCACAGTACAGAAGTTACTCACAACCCCGTTACCTATAAGACTACCGAATCAGAACTAAAAATCGAGCCTTACCTCGATTTTGGGCCAAAACCCGAAACAAAAATTCGATTCGTAGAACTTGTAGAGAATCCTTCCCTGATCCTCGTGGTAATGTCGGATCGTCGATTGTAGCAACGTACGATGAAGAAATATAGAGAGAGGAGTGTACTATGAGTTTCTAGAGAGATAGAGAGAGAAATTGAGTTTTCTTAGTTGAGAAGTAATGAAATTATCTATTTATAGCCTTTTGACTCAGCCACTTCTCATCGACGAATGGCGTCCTCGTCGATGAGGCCACATAGACAGCTCGTCGATGAGACGATGGCCTCATTGACGAACTTGATATTACCGATTTTTCGAAGCCCCTCGACATCTTCTCATTGATGAGCCTTTGGATTTCGTCGACGAGCAGCACATGGACTTCATCGACAAACTTTGGCTTTGTCGACGAAGCCTGCTCAATTACCAATTTACCCCTCTCTTAATTATTTAAATTCATATATCACAGTTTGGGTTCTGACAACCTCTCCTTCTTACAAAAATTTCATCCTAGAAATTTGCAATCTCTCATTCATAAACTCATACATACAACCAACTCTAGAAAGAAACTGACAACTACTACAACGCAGCCCCATCACAATATACATACCCTCACTTTTGGCAGAGGAATACAGTGGTTACATACATAACCGTCTTAGGAGTTCACAATACACACACTCCCTAAGACTAACCACCTATCCCAATACAAAGTAAGGTAATGTACAGAAACTCAGAACAACTGTGGATACTTCTAGCGTATCTCCGCTTCCAGCTCCCATGAAGCTTCCTCAATCTCGTGATTCCTCCACAATACCTTCACTAATGGTATATCCTTGGTACGTAACGTCTGAACTTTACGTCTAGAATCCAAATAGGTACCTCGTATGCTAAAGTATCCCTAATCTCCAAGTCCTCATAACATATAACATGCCATGGATCCAACACATACCTCCTCAACATGGATACGTGAAACACATCGTGGATCCTCAAGAGTGTTGGGGTTAGTCCAATCTTGTAAGCTACTGGACCCACTCACTCAAGAATCTTGAATGGTCTGATATATCTCAGGCTTAGCTTTCCCTTCTTCCCGAATCTCATCACCCCTTTCATCAGAGCAATCCTCAGAAGTACCTTACCCCCCACCTCGAACTTTAACTCACAGCGGCAAACATCTGCATAACTCTTCTGCCGACTTTGAGATGATTTAATCCTCTCCCGGCTCAAACCCACCTTCTCAGATGCCTATTGCACAAGTTCAAGTCCTAACACCTGATGCTAACCAACCTCATCCTAATACATAGGAGATCGACACCTCCGACCATACAAAGCCTTGAACGGTGCCATCCTGATACTAGCCTGGAAGCTGTTGTTATAGGCGAACTCTACTAGTGGCATAAACTGTATCTAGTTACCACTGAGGTCTAACATACAAGCCTGCAACATATCCTCCAAGATCTATATTGTCTTCTTTGATTGTCCATCAGTTTGGGGATGGAACGCTGTACTAAAGGTAAGCTTCATCTCTAGTGTTTCCTGCAAGCCTGTCCAGAATTGAGAAGTAAACCTTAGGTCTCGATCTGACACAATGGACACCGGTACCCAATGCATCCTAACTATCTCATGCACGTACATGTATGCTAGCCTACTCAAAGGATAGTTAACCTTCATCAGTAAGAAGTGAGAAGATTTCATTAACCTGTCCATGATCACCCAGATAGCATTCTGCCCGTGAAGTGCTGGTGGCAATCCGGTCACAAAATCCATGGAAATATGCTCCCATTTCCATTCCGAAATAGCTAAGGGTAGTAATGGCCCTATTGGCCTCTGATGTTTAGCTTTCATCTACTGACACATCAGACACTGCTCCACGAATTGAGCAATTTGCCTTTTCAAACCACTCCACCAGAAGGTCTCGCACAAATTCTGATACATCTTCATACTACTTGAATGTACCATATACAAGGAACGATGTGCTTCCTTCAGAATCGTTCTTCTGATTCCGTCGTCATTCGGAACACATAATTTGGACCCAAACTTCAACACACCTTCTTCAGAGATATTAAAATCCACAGCTAATCCCTGCTACACTTTTCCCACAATCTCAGTTAACTCCACATCACTAGCCTGCATGACTTTAATACGCTCAAACAAAGTCGGTTGGACCACCAAACTAGCAATGAAAGCCTGATGATCACCAGATACCAACTCTATCCCCAAACTCTCTAGATCCTGTCTGATGTGATGCTGAGCTACAATTGCAGATACTGTAACATGTTCTGACTTTCGACTCAACGCATCGACTACCACATTAGTTTTCCCTAGGTGATAACTGATGGTGCAATCGTAGTCCTTAATCAGCTTAAGCCACCATCTCTGCCTCATATTCAACTCTTTCTATGTGAAAAAGTACCTGAGGCTTTTGTGATTAGTGAAAATCTCGCATTGCACACCATACAAGTAGTGTCACCAAATCTTCAGTGCATATACAACAACAACAAACTCCAAATCATGTGTAGGGTAATTCTTCTTGTATTCCTTCAGTTGCCAAGAAGTATACACTATTACCTTACCATGCTACATAAGCATACATCCTAAGCCTTTTAGAGATATGTCATTGTAAACAAAATAGCCACCCCCAAAAGGAATGGTCAAAATCGGAGTAGTAACTAGTCGGTGCTTCAACTCCTGAAAGCACTGCTCGCAATCACTGGCCAATCAAGTTAGAGGCCTAGAAAATTTAGGGAACCCCTCCACGAACTGACGATAATAACCCACCAGTCCTAAAAAACTTTGAACCTCCTGCACATTCTTCGGCCTTACCCAGTCTACCGTAGCTTTAATCTTGCTAGGATCCATTGAGATACCATCCTTAAACACCACATGGCCTAAGAATGTAACCTAGTTTAACCAGAAGTCACACTTCTTCAGCTTAGCATACAACTTATTCTCCCACAAAATCTGTAATACTAACCTCAGATGATTTTCATGCTCTTCCGAACTCCTCGAGTATACCAAAATATCATCGATAAACATAACTACAAACTGGTCCAGGTACTTATGGAAAACCTTGTTCATAAGATCCATGAACACTATCGGAGCATTCATCAATCCAAAAGGCATGACTAAGAACTCGTAGTGGCCGCATCTGGTTCGCAAAACAGTCTTTGCCACATCCTCAGTTCTAACCCTCACCTGATGATACCTTGATCGTAAATCAATTTTGAAAAGACCTGCTTCCCCTACAGCTGGTCAAAGAGATCATCAATACAAGGCAAAGGGTAACAGTTCTTCACAGTCACCTTATTGATCTCACGGTAATCAATGCACATGCACATCGACCTATCCTTTTTCTTCACAAACAAAACTGGAGCTCCCCAGGTCGAAATATTAAGTCGAATGAATCCCTTGTCTAGTAATTCCTGCAACTGCTCTTTCAACTCTTGAAATTCCGCTGAAGCCATCCAGTATAGAGCTTTAGAGATCATTGCCCTGCTAGGCAGCAACTCTATCGCAAACTCCACCTTACAATCTGGAGGTAAACTGGGTAAATCTTTTGGAAACACATTCAGAAACTCGCTAACTACCCGAATATCCTTG
Organism: Malania oleifera; assembly: GCF_029873635.1. Lineage (NCBI taxonomy): Eukaryota > Viridiplantae > Streptophyta > Magnoliopsida > Santalales > Ximeniaceae > Malania > Malania oleifera. The sequence continues at coordinate 82,520,175 of NC_080422.1, read as the reverse complement.
ATCCTCAACTCATCTTATGATGGTTCCCATACGCAAGCTAGGTACCCCAGACATCCGTCTAAGAGTAACCTCCTTGCCTATAATGCTGATAGAACATGTGGCATCGAATGCACGCACAATCCTACAAACTTATACTCCTACTCCCTAGGAGGTCTGAATACTATCACCCTTTTATGACAGTTGATCACAGCATAACCAATGCATCCTCAGTATGACATCAAACCCTGACATATCGTATACCATAAGATTTGTCGGTAGAAATCTTCCTTGAATTACCACAGGGCAGTCTTCTAACATCCTCCTATAGAATGATACACTCCCAGATGGTGTAATTACGGACAATTCTTCGTTTATAACTTGGGTCTCCACCCCACACAGATTCATAAAATTAACAGATATAAAGGAGTGGGTCGCACCTGAATCAAATAAAACCATAACTCTATTAAAAAGCAACATCATAGTACCTATCACTACATTCCCTGTATGATCAGCATCCGTTGGAGTAAGCGAGTACACCCTTGCCGGAACTGTATTCGCCTGATAAGTCCTCTGGGATACCTGATTACTTTCCTAATTCTGACTCGAAGAAGGCGTACCCCTCTTTGGCACATGACAATCCTAAGCCATGTGACCTGACTGACCACAGTTGTAGCAGTTACCCCCAAACGGCTGGCACAGACCTTCATGCCACTTGTGGCATCTGATACAACTATCACGCGACTGATCCACCTAAGAACCCTAGCGCTCGGTATTCTAACGGTAACTCGACCCTCGGTTCCTCTTCTTCCACGATCCTTGATAAGATTTAGATTGAGAACCAGAAGATATTGGCCTCTTCTTCGGCTCCTGATCCACCTCATCCTCCCGAATACCGATCTTGATCACAGTGGCTTTATCCACCAAGACCAAAAATTCTTGGATCTGAAGCATACCCACTAATCTGCGGATGTCCTTCCTCAGGCCCTTCTTGAACCTACGAGTCTTCTCGTACTCATTTGAGATCAAACACGGCACGAAACGGGATAGCTTTATATACCGAACAGCATACCCCTACACCGTCATACTCCCCTAAGTCAGAGTAGAAAACTCATCCGCCTTAGCATCACGGATGGAAGTCGAGATGTATCTATTGAAGAACACCTCCTTGAAATGGCTCCACGTCATCTCCACTAGACCAGTTCTCTGCTTCTCCAGTAGACTCACTACATTCCACCATCGACCCGCCTCCCCAGACAGCTGGAAGGTAGCATAGAGGACTCTCTGCCTATCTGTGCAGTGTAAGACCTCTAGAATCCTCTCGGTCTCAACTTAGTCCTTAGCTATCATCGGGTCGGGTCCTCCTGGGAACGTCAAATGGTGCATGCATGTGAACCTCTCAATGGTGCACTCCATAGATGTAGGAGAGTGTTTGCGACTCCTAACACTCCGCCAATCTCTCGCAAGACTTGCCTTGCCAGTCCTCGAGGCACAGATGGAGACTCATCGCTCGCAATCTCCTTGGAGCCACTTCCCATGTTATTATCGTTGTGCTCCATTCTGCAAACACAATAGGAATCTATCAATACTCCTACAACACGTACAATTAACACAATTATCTGCAACCAATCATGTTAACTACCACCTCACGGGTCTAGGTCTGTCCTATCACACCGACATGAATATCATCAATGGTTTGCTATGATTTTACTAAAATCATCATTCCAGGAAAAACACGGAACACTGCCAATGAGTCTCTGTCTAGCAACAAACAACCCTCGACCTACTCTACCCATTTCCAATTATATACTCTAGCATGTACAAAAAACTATGCCTAACCAAGTCTACAAGACCTACCAACTTGGTTAGCTCTGATACCAAGCTGTCACGCCCTGAACCCGATAATGGGACCTACGGGTGAATTAGTAACCCTACCTATCCCTGTATCATACAAATCCAATGATACATCATAATGGATGAGGATACGACCTATGGGGTTTCTAAGTACCCTATATACATCCATAAAAAAACCAGGTATACAATGGAAAAAGGCCAATCTATACATATACTATACCATACCAGAGTCTATACACAAGGAAATTCAAGTCCCAAAATACAAAACACAATCCAGGTGCCGGCCAAAACCACAAAAGGCCACCCGAAACAGTCCTAGTACTTACCCAAGCACCTCTCGCAGTACACTGACCACTACGATCCCAACATAAGGGCGCTAGTTCCAGTTACTTGAAGGACCTGAAAAATATGTATGTACAGTAGGGGTGAGACACCTCTTAGTAAGGAAGAATCAAGTTGTATCAGTGTGTGGCATATGTGTGTTATCATGACATACTAACATGCATAGTTTCACAATCAAAACAGTTTAAGCTAGTTTCAGTATTTTCACAAAAGAAGCAATACAATCTGGGGTCATCACACCCTTCGGCTCGAAGTCAAACTGTCTAGTGGTATTTCACACCCTTCGGTAAAAATTGGCAATCTGGTGATATCTCACACCCTTCGACAAATGCTGACAGTCTGATTATATTTCACACCCTTCGGCAAAAGTTGGTGCCCCCTGTAACCTGGCAGAGCATCTGCATTGAACCGGTGTAAATCTGGTGTTTGCACACCTTTCAGCTCGAAAGCCAGCCGATCTAGTGGTATTGCGCACTCTTCAGAAAAAGCCAAATTTCAAAACTTGGAACAATTCGGAACCCCATTCCTATTTCACCAAAACATAACTCATGCATGCTCATATAACCAAACAAAACGACACCCATTTGCTAATCTAAAATCATAATTTTCCAAACACATATAGTTTAAACAAGTCAAGGCATGGCTATCCCTATAACATAATATATAGCACAATATATTTATAGTTTTTCAACAAAACTAGGGATACAGCACGTTGCCCCCTTTTTACCAAAACTATAACAAGAAAAACCACAATTTTTACCCGTTAGATTTCCCCAAATGAGTAACCAAAACACACACAGGACCATGGACCACAATTCCACTTAGTTTGATTTAAAAAATAATCGACATAAACATAATTCCCCTTACCTTTCCCGAAATGGTCAATCTCAAACTCTAAGGCCCCTAAACAGTGAACTGAGTTCCAAATCCTACAAACCACAGTACAAAAGTTACTCACAACCCCATTACCTACAAGACTACCGAATTAGAACTAAAAATCAAGCCTTACCTCGATTTTGAGCCAAAACTCGAGAATGCCCAAAACGAAAATCCGATTCGTAGAACTTGTAGAGAATCCTTCCCTGATCCTCGTGGTAACATCGGATCGTTGATTCCAGCAACGTACGATGAAGAAATCTAGAGAGAGAGAGAGAGAGTGTATGATGAGTTTCTAGAGAGATAAAGAGAGAAATTAAGTTTTCTTGGCTGAGAAGTAATGAAAATATCTATTTATAGCCCTTTGACTCTGCCACTCCTTGTCGATGAATGGCATCCTCATCGACTAGGCCACATAGACAGCTCGTCAATGAACCTGATATTACCGGTTTTCCAAAACCCCTCGACATCTCCTCGTCGATGAGCCTATGAATTTTATCGACGAGCAACACATGGAATTCGTCGATGAACTCTGGCTTCGTCGACGAAGCCTGCTCAATTACCAATTTACCCTTCTTTTAATTATTTAATTCATATATCATGGTTCGAGTTCTTACATCTTCCATATTAAACTTTTTGAGTAGGTCTCTAATATACTTCGATTGATTTATGAATATTCCATGTTTTGCTTGTTTGATCTGAAGTCCTAGGAAGAAATTTAGTTCACCCATCATGCTCATCTTAAATTCATTTTGCATGGTATTAGCAAATTCATTACACAATTCTTTATTCGTAGCGCCAAATATGATGTCATCTACATATACTTGAACTAGGAGAATGTCATCTTTCTTAGTCTTTATGAATAGTGTTGTATATATTTTTCCTCTTATAAATCCATTTTCTAATAGAAAACCGCTTAGCCTTTCATACCAAGCTCTAGGAGCTTGTTTTAAATTGTACAAGGCTTTTGTCAATCTATATACGTGATGTGGATTCTTATGGTTTTCAAAACCTAGGGGTTGTTCTACATACACTTCTTCATTTATACAGGAATTTAAAAATGCACTCTTGACGTCCATTTGATATAGCTTGAAATTCTTAAAAGATGCATATGCTAAAAGCATTCGTATGGCTTCCATCCTAGCTACAAGTGCAAAGGTTTCTTCAAAATCTATACCTTTTTCCTAGTTATATCCCTGAGCTACTAGTCTAGCTTTATTTCTAACCACTATCCCATGTTCACCTTTCTTGTTCTTATATATCCATTTGGTTCCAATGATTGACTTATCCTCAGGTCTACGAACTAATGTCCATACTTTGTTTCTTTCAAACTGATTTAACTCTTCTTGCATAGACAACACCCGTGATTCATCCTCTATAGCTTCACTCACATTCTTAGGTTCTTCTTGAGATAGAAATGCAAAATGACTAATCATATTTCTAAGAGAGGATCGAGTGGCTACTCCACGTAATGGTTCACCTATTATTTGGTCAATGAGATGATTCTTTATGTACTTCCATTCTCTAGGTGGTTCATTAACCTCATTTTTAATTTGATTAGTTTCAGTGGATGGTTCCTTAATTTCATTTTTCTTTTCAAAATCATTTTCAATGGATAGTTTCTCAAGTTCCTTGTTTATCTTAACTTCCTCTTCATAAGCTCTTTTGGAGAAGGGATTTGACTCATCGAACACAACATGAATAGATTTTATGACCGTCAATGTTCATTTGTCATATACTCTATAGGCTTTACTGTCTAAGGCATACCCTAGAATGATTCCTTCATCTAATTTCACATCAAATTTTCCTAAATGTTCATTGTCTCTAAGCACAAAACATTTATAGCCAAAGACATGAAAATATGATATATTTGGTCTATGGCCATTCCATAACTCGTACAGGAGTCCTATTAAGTGATGGTCTAATCGGAACTCTATTTAGAACATAACAGGTGGTATTCACTGCCTCATCCCAGAAGTACTTAGGTAATTTATGTTCGTTAAGCATCGTTTAGGCCATTTCTTGTATAGACCTATTCTTATTTTCAATTACACCATTCTGTTGTGGTGTTCTAGAGGGTGAAAAGTTATGGGCTATTCCTAATGAATTACAGTAGTCTTCCATACCTTAATTTTTAAATTCTCTACCCCTATCACTTCGAATTTTACTTATAGTATATCCCTTTTCATTTTGGATTTTCTTGCACAGGTTTATAAATTGTTCACACGCTTCATCTTTGTGACCTAAGAATGATACCCATGTATATCTTGAAAAATCATCAACTATGACAAATGCGTATGATTTTCCTCCTAAACTTTAAATTGGGTTTAGTTCAAATAAGTCTAAGTGTAGCATTTGGAGTGGCCTTGTAGTGGAGATTTCTTTCTTCTTCTTAAATCTTGTTCTTACTTGTTTTCTTAGTAGACATGCATCACATATTTTATCTTTCACGAATTTAGTCTTAGGAAATCCCTTAACTAATTCTTTCTTAACAAGTTTTGAGATTAAATCCATGTTTGTGTGTCCTAGTCTCCTATACCAAATCCAACTTATTTTGTTCATAGTAGAGAAGCATGTCACACTCTGTGAGGTTAAGTTGTCAAATCTTGAGGTATATATGTTTTCATGACACTTAACAGTGAACAATATCTTATTATCAATTTTGTGTTCTACTATGTATTTGTCATGTTCAAAAGACACTTTATAACCTTTATCACAGAGTTGGCTTATACTCAATAAGTTATGCTTTAAACCCTAAACCAGTAAAACATCATTAATAATTAATGATGAATTATTACCCCCTTTATCTACACTTGTGATCCTTCTCTTAGCATTATCTCCAAAAGTGACAAATCCGTCATCCTTGGATATGATGGATGTGAACTTCGCTTTATCCCCGGTCATGTGACCCGAGCATCCACTATCCATATACCATCTATCTTTTGAGGATGCTGATCTTAAGCACATCTGCAAGACACAATCAAACAACTAGCTTTGGTACCTAAATTTTCTTGGGTCCAAGTAGGTTAGTGCTAGATTCTCCTTTTACCTTCCATACTTTCTTAATTTTAACATCTTTATTTTTGAAAGGACAGTCAAATTTTATGTGACCCATCCTTTTACATTTAAAACATGTAATGTGTCTATGATAATCCTTAGTTGGAACATATGATTTTGATTCTTTTACAAAATATCCCATGTGAAGATGCCTTTGTTTTACATTTTCTTTTCCATTAAAACCAACACCTTCCTTTTTTTGGGAATTTCTTTGACTTCCTAAGAGCTTTTCAAAATTATTTTGTCCTTCAGTGAATTTGCAAATAATCTCATATTAATCTTTCAAATTCTTTTCTAATTCCTCAATTTTCAAATCTTTGTCTTTTATGAAAGATGTATGAGATTCATTTTGTCGTTTAAGTAAGTTTGAAAGTTCTTTGACTTTACTTTTCAACTCAGAAAGTTTTTTTGTTTTCTTCTCAAGCATTTTAATAGAGTACAAGTATTATTGTTTCAGTTCATCATATGAAATCATGTCATTTTCATTTTTAGAATCACTAGAATAATATGAAAATGATGATTGTACCTCAAGGTCATCATGTGCCATTAGACACAGATTGACAATCTCGTCATCACTGGATTCACATTCTGAAAAACTAGTGTTGTGTATATCCTAACTAACTTTCAGTGTCTTCTTCTTTTTCTTTAAGGCTTTCACTAGTTTGGGACACTCAGGCTTGATGTGTCCAACCCCTCAGCAGTTGTAGCATGTTGGAGGATCTTCCTTCTTTTTTTTCATGCTTGACTCTCCTCTTTCTAATTTTGAGTTCTGAAATTTTCTGTTGAACTTCTTATTCTTTTTCAAGGACTTTACAAACTTCTTTGTTAGTAAAGCCATGTCGTCATCTGATTCTGAGTCATTTCCCTCACTAGAGTTGTGAGATGTTGCCTTAAGCGTTGTGGCTTTCTTTGCTTTGCTTTGCTCATTCTTCCTCTCATTTATTGCCTGTTCATAGGTGATGAGCAATCCAATGAGTTCATCCACCAACATCTCCTTGAGATTTATCCCTTCTACTATTGTCGTAGCTTTCGCTTCCCATACTGGAGGTAATCTTTTGAGTATTTTCCTGATTAACTCATAAGTAGGGTAAGTTTTTCCAAGTGCATTTAAGGAATTTATGATGTGTATGAATCTAGTGTACATGGATTGAATAGATTCATCTGTAGTCATTCTAAATGCTTCATATTCACTGGTGAGCATGTCTATCCTACTGTCTTTGACTTCCTTAGTGCCTTCATATGTAACTTCTAATTTTTTCTAGATTTCTTTAGCTGAGTTACATGCCATTACCCTATTAAATTCATTTACATCTAATGCATAGAAAAACAAGTTCATGGCAGTAACATTGATTTATACTTGTTAGACAAAATAATTAAAGGTCTTTTCATTCTTACTATGTTTTGATGTTAACAACCCATTAGCTGCTCTTGAGGTCACTAACATTTCTCTAAGACATGTTTCAGGTATACAGAATGGCATCTGAACTAACAAACAGTCAAATCAACTCATGCCATGACTAGAAGCACAAGTCTCTCAAAGCATTCATGAACGATACAACAAATGTACAAAGTCATCTAAAAAATGAGTGTGTAAATAAGAGAGATACCATCTTGTAAATATCTTGTACATAGAGTGAAACTCAATACTAAGAGCAAGAAAGGGGCGTATCACACACACACAACAAAATACTAGTAAAGTCATTTAAAAGTGTATAAAGAAACCCCCAAATGGACAAGAACCTTTTTAGAAACTTAAAGGACAAAAAATAAGAAAAAGGATCTCGTCGACAAACACAGGGCTTCGTCGACGAGTATAACACAAAATTCGTCGATGAACACAGGGTTCTTGTCGACGAAAATATACCGAGGGGCATTTGAATTCAGAGCACAACTCGTCGACGAACACAGGGCCTTGTTGACGAATTACATAAAGGACTCGTCGACGAACATAGGTTCTCATCGACGAAAATATACAGAGAGGTACCTGAATTCAGAACCAGTAACTTGTCGACAAACACAGGGCTTCGTCGATGAAGTTACTGAAGAGCTCGTTGATGAACACAGGGCTTCGTCGATGAATGTCAGGCAACAACGAACATTAAATGCTGCAGAACGGCTATTTTGAATCTTGTCTTATATTTATAAATGCCCAACGGCTCTCCAACGTTGCACTCGCCCATTTAGTGTATAAATAGGAGTAAATAGCATTTACTTCCCACCTAGAAAAATTATATTGTAAGAAGATCATTCATTGGTGTTGTTATTTCTAGGGTTTGCTCACAAACTCACTTGCCCTCTTCTTGCTGCTCTTAGTCTTGCATTTATTCTATTGATAAGAGGATATTGAGTAAGGATTTTATTGGTTTAAATTAGCTCAAAGGGAGTAGTCAAGCTTACATTTAATTTTGATCTACCTTTTGTAAACAAAGGCTCTTTGTGAGCTATTTTTGGGTGCTCTAAGTGAGCACCTTGTTGAAGCTCTCTGTGAGCTGGTGTGTATTGGCTTCTCCGCCCGAAGGAGGATTATAGTGGATTTTGGGAATCCTTGAGTTGGTCTCAAGGCGTGGACGTAGGCGGGGTGCCAAACCACGTAAATATCTTTGTGTTAAGCTTTTCTTCTCTCATATCTCATTTATATTATTATTGTGATTTTCTACATTTCTTTTTACACGGAAATTTTATACACTTGCTCTTGGTAAGATTTCCGTGTTTGTAGAAAGTGAGCACATCACCGAAGAAAGTCTATTCACCCGCCTCTAGACATACTACCAGGCCAACAAGTGGTATCAGAGCACCAAGTAAGTGAATTTCTTCAAGAAAACTCTTCATTGAAAAAGAAAGTGGAGGATCAAAGCAATGCTATATATAAATTTACAAGTGGAAAAGAAAATTTTGATAGATTACTTGGAGCCCAAAGATTTGGAATTTTTAAAGAAGGTTTAGGATACGACCTATCATCTTCTGAGTTAATAGGATTTGCAAACCTCTATGCTAAAAGGAGTTCTGTATCAAAGAAAAGCTTTGCACCTAAACTAAATCCCTTACACGCAAATAAAGTTTGTTTATATTGTGAGAAAAAAGGGCATATACGATTTACTTGCCCCTTAAGGGGAAATAGAGGAAAAAAATATGAACTACAAATGGGTGATTAAGAACACTAACCCAATAGGACCCAAGAAAATATGGGTACCAAAACAAATCACTTGATGTTATGTGCAGATGTGCTTGAAGAGCAACTCCGTAAAGAACAAATGGTTTCTAGACAGTGGATGCTCAAGGCACATGACGGGAGATGCAAGAAAATTCCTCTCACTCACATACAAAAAGGAAGGGCTAGTCACTTTTGGAGATAACACCAAAGGAAGAATCATTGGTAAAGGTAAAATAGGTAATTCATCCCTAGCTATTGAAAATGTTACTCTAGTTGATACTCTCAAACATAATCTGCTAAGTGTTAGTCAACTATGTGATAAAGGGTTGAACATTATTTTCCAATCCACAAAATGCTTAATAAATCATTTAAATGGAAATACCATTCTCATAGGAAAACATGAGTCCAACATATATACAATTGAATTTGAAGAAATCACAAATTGTAACATTAAATGTTTAGCTGTCACAAATGAAAATTGTTGGCTATGGCATAGGAGACTAGGTCATGCAAGCATGGATCTTCTTCATAATCTTTCATCCAAGGATCTAGTAAACGGTCTACCAAAAGACAACTATGTGAAAGACAAAATATGTGATGCATGTCAATATGGAAAACAAGTTAAGACCTCCTTCAAAAATAAGAAAGTAATCTCTACATCTAGACCCCTAGAGTTAATCCATCTTGATCTATTTGGACCTAATGACATAGCTAGCATTAGTGGAAAACTGTATGCATTTGTTATTGTTGATGACTTTTCTAGATTTTCATGGGTAATTTTTCTTGCTAATAAAAGTGATACATGAAATGCATTTATTCATTTCTACAGAAAAATCCAAAATGAGACGGGAATGTCAATTATACATATTAGAAGCGATAGAGGAAGAGAGTTTAGGAATAAAGAACTTGAGGACTTTTGCAACGAAAATGGATATTCACACAACTTCTCTGCACCAAAAACCCCACAACAAAATGGAGTAGTTGAAAGAAAAAATCAAACACTCCAAGAAATGGCTAGAACAATGCTTAACGAACATAATTTGCCAAAATACTTCTGGGCAAAAGCCGTTAGCACAGCATGCTATGTTAGTAATTGAGTCATCATTAGATCCAAAATAGGAAAAACCCCATATGAAATATGGAAGGGTAGAAAACCTAACATATCACGTTTTAAGGTTTTTGGATGCAAGTGCTTCATATTAAATGATAGAGATCATTTAGCTAAATTTGATTCAAAGTCCAATGAGGGGATCTTCATAGGATATGCATGAATAGTAAAGCATACAGGGTATTCAACAAAAGAATTCAAATTGTTCAAGAATCAACCCATGTCATTTTTGATGAAACAAATCCTCACATCCAAAACCCCTGATGAGATAAATGAAGAAAACCAAGTCACTACCTTTAGAATTGAAAGAGAATTAGAACAACTCAAGATAAATAATGATCAAGACACAAATTGTCAAGATACAAATGTAGATCATCTAGGATCTTCTCCTCAAGAACCTAACCAATCAGAAGAGAAAGAAGATCATGAATTACCCAAAGCATGGAAGTTTGTAAAAAATCATCGAACTGATCTCATCATAGGAAGTCCCTCTCAAGGAGTCAGCACCCGATCTTACCTTAGAAGTGGACGTAATCATATTGCCTTTGTATCTCACCTAGAACCTAAAAACTTTGAAGAAGCTGAAAATGATGCAGATTGGATAAATGCCATGCAAGAAGAATTAGATCAATTTGAAAGAAACAAAGTATGGCACTTAGTTCCTAAACCCAAAAAATACCATAATAATTGGCACTAAATGGGTATTTAGGAATAAGAAAGATGAAGATGGAAACATTGTCAAAAATAAAGCTAGACTTGTAGCCCAAGGATACAACCAACAAGAGGGTATTGACTACGATGAAACTTATGCTCTTGTAGCTAGACTAGAGGCCATCAGAATGCTCCTTGCCTTTGCTTGTTACAAAAACTTCAAATTATTTCAAATGGATGTTAAAAGCGCCTTTTTAAATGGATACATAAATGAAGAAGTTTTTGTCAAACAACCTCTTGGCTTTGAGAGCCACACTCATCCCGATCACGTATATAAACTCTCATAAGCCCTTTACGGACTTAAGCAAGCACCAAGAGCTTGGTATGAACGCTTAAGCAAATTTCTTTTTGAAAATGGGTTCACAAAAGGAAAATTCGATACCACTCTTTTCTTAAAACATAAAGAGAATGATATGCTAGTTATACAAATCTATGTGGATGATATTATCTTCGGGGCCACAAATGAGACCTTATGTCAAGACTTTGCTCAAACTATGTAGGAAACATTTGAGATGAGCATGAAGGGTGAGCTAACCTTTTTACTAGGATTACAAATCAAGCAAATGAAGCATGGAATCTTCATAAATTAGGCCAAATACGTTAGGGACATGTTAAAGAAATTTGACCTTGAAATTGGAAAATCTAAGGCAACTCCTATAAGTATCACAACAAAACTTGACATTGATGAAAAAGGGAAAAACATTGGCCAAAAACTCTACCGTGGCATGATAGGTAGCTTACTATATCTCACTTCCAGCAGGCCTGACATAATGTTCAGTGTTTGTTTATGTGCTAGATTTCAAGCCTGTCCTAAAGAATCTTATCTTCATGCGGTCAAACGAATCTTTAGATACTTAGCAGGCACTCCTGACTTAGGACTCTTCTTTCCTAAAAATGCTCCATTTAACCTCACATGCTACTCTGATGCTGACTACGGTGGTTGTAAAACCGATAGCAAAAGCACTAGTGGAACATGTCACTTCCTTGGACACTCCCTTGTTTCTTGGTTTTGCAAGAAACAAACCTCCGTAGCTCTTTCCACCACCGAGGCTGAGTACATAGCAGCCGGTAGCTGCTGTGCTCAAGCATTATACATGAAACAACAACTTGAGGATTTTCAAATCTTAGTTAAAGGTACTCCAATTCATTGTGACAATACTAGTACCATCAACATATCAAAAAATCCATGTCTCCACTCTAGAACCAAGCACATTGAAATTAGGCACCACTTCATTCGAGACCGTGTCCAAAAAGGAGACGTTGAGTTGGTTTATGTTCCCACTAAAAACCAATTTGTTGACATTCTAACTAAGCCTCTCAATGAAGAAAGATTTCACAAAATTTGGCATGCCCTAGAATGTGCACTCCTTTAGACATACTATAGGATCCTACCCCCACTCTTACTTTCCCTACTTTTCCACTTTCATATTTATTTCCTTTCTCCAGGTTCTCGTCGACAAACACAGGGTCTTCGTTGCCGAGAAATCTGCATATTTCGTCGACAAATACAAGGCATTCGTCACCAAAAAGTTCTATATTTTGTCGGAAAACATAGGGTTCTTGTTGATGAAATTTGTCGGGGTACTTATTACTTCCAAGTTAAAACAAAACAAAACCCTAGCCCTCTTCCCGCACATCTCCCTCTCTCGATTTTGTGCTGTTCCTTTGCCCACCTTGCACCACCACCTCCCACCACCTCCCTCCACCACCTCCGCCCTCAATTGTCTCCACCCACACACTACCCGCTGCTCCTCCCTCGATTGTCTCCTCCCTCGAGCCCCTAACTCTTCCCTCTCGGCCGTGCTTTTCTCTCCATCCTTCCATGGCTCCTCGCCCCAAACGCAGGCATATTCAAATTGAAGCCGGCAAAGGTTCCTCTCGTCTTGCCTCCAGTCCTGCTCCGACTAACCCCGACCCAAGCTTTGTCTCCTCTGAAGCCGCCCACCGCTACCAAAACGACATTGTCAAGCGACATGTCGTGTATGGAAAAATCGTACTCTCTGAATTTTTACAACTTCATTTCCATGCTCTTCTCACTAAGATTCAAGCCCTCGGATGGGATGGTCTTTTCAATCTCAATGAACTAGTTTATTAAGATCTTGTTCGCGAACTCTACGTGAATTTCGTCCCTTCATATTGTGGCATTGCCGCTTACTCTACCATTCAAGGCACCGTCATTCAACTTTCCGATGATACATTCTCCGCGGTACTGGGTTGCACTTCTTATCCTCTTCGTGGCATCCCCAAGTCCTCTTGGCCGACCTGCTTTGACTGGTTGGATTCCCACACCGCACTCAAGCTCATTACTGGTACCCCTTGTATTTCTGCACTCGCTCGCCCGAAATCCAAGGACCTCACTGTGGAATTTCGGGTCCTCCACCACATCATCACAAATAACTTGTGTCCTTGAACTGGTGGCCAGGATTAGGTTACCCTTGGTGACATATTTTGCATGTACTGTCTCTGGGTTGGCCGGGGTATATATCTCCCCTCCATCATCGTTCAGAACATGGAAGAAGACCTCAAGCAGCAACGTGGCTGTCTCCCATACGGTCGTCTCCTTACAACCTTCTTCGATCACTTTGACCTCATTTGCGCCGGCTTGCCTTGTATTCGTCCTGCGCCCGAAGATATTTACATTGAGGTGACTCTTTGTCACATGCACTTTGAAAAGGACGAAGCTACTAACACGTGGGTCAAAGCCTACGAGCAGGGCCCTATTCCCGTCAATGAGGTTGAGGCTGCCTTGGAAGCCGAAGCCGAAGCAGAAGCAGAAGAAGGTGAGCATGAGGACCCCATCTATGGTCACATACTGGAACGCATGGACGGGCTTCACATGCTATGACGGAGTCCGAGCTTCGACACTGTCATCGATTTGACTCTATTGATGCATCTTTTGCTCGGCTAGAAAGCACTAACCGCGCTCATTTTGACACTCTCGACGCATCTTTTGCTACCCTGTTTGATCGTCTAGGTCACCCTCCCGAGTAGCATGCGGTCTCCGCTATCCCCCGAATTTTGATTATGGCAAAGGGGGAGAAGTAGCTTTAGATTTTTTTTTTTTTAGGTGTATGCGGATGTAATGACGATACTATTAGCATTAATCACTCATTGTAAACACAACATATAAGTAGTAATGGAACAATCATTGCATCCTTTGAGTATAAATGCTCTATCCGCGTACTTGATTGATTGATATACCGGACTGTCATGGTTTATGCAGGACTAAATGGAAACTATCGTATTTATAAACGACATACTGCCAAAATTTAAATAAAATACTCTTTTATAAAATGCAAACATTAAGGGGGAGAATTTTATTTAAACTCTAAATCATTCTATTTAGTAAGGGGGAGCATTTACTTTTTTAAAGAGACACTAATGGATTGCCATCATAAAAAAGGGGGAGAATGTTAGACCAAATAATTAAAGGTCTTTTCATTCTTACTATGTTTTGATGTTAACAACCCATTAGCTGCTCTTGAGGTCACTAATGTTTCTCTAAGACATGTTTTAGGTATACAGAATGGCATCTGAACCAACAAACAGTCAAAGCAACTCATGCCATGACCAGAAGCACAAGTCTCTTGAAGCATTCATGAACGATACAACAAATGTACAAAGTCAACTGAAAAATGAGTGTGTAAATAAGAGAGATACCATCTTGTAAATATCTTGTACATAGAATGAAACTCAATACTAAGAGCAAGAAAGGGGCGTATCACACACACACAACAAAATACTAGTAAAGTCATTTAAAAGTGTATAAAGAAACCCCCAAATGGACAAGAACCTTCTTAGAAACTTAAAGGACAAAAAATAAGAAAAAGAATCTTGTCGACGAACACAGGGCTTTGTCGACGAGTATAGCACAAAATTCTTTGATGAACACAGGGTTCTTGTCGATGAAAAGATACCGAGGGGCATTTTAATTTAGAGCACAACTCGTCGATGAACACAGGGCGTTGTCGATGAATTACATAAAAGACTCGTCGACGAACATAGGTTCTCGTCGACGAAAATATACCGAGAGGTACCTGAATTCAGAATCGGTAACTCGTCGATGAACACAGGGCTTCGTCGACAAAGTTACTGAAGAGCTCGTCGATGAACACAGGGCTTCATAGACGAACGTCAAGCAGCAGCGAACATTAAATGTTGTAGAACGACTATTTTGAATCTTTTCTTATATTCATAAATGCCCAACGGCTCTCCAGCGTTGCACTCGCCCATTTATTGTATAAATAGGAGTAAATAGCATTTACTTCCCACCTAGAAAAATTATATTGTAAGAAGATCATTCATTGATGTTGTTATTTCTAGGGTTTGCTCACAAACTCACTTGCCCTCTTCTTGCTGCTCTTAGTCTTGCATTTATTCTATTGATAAGAGGATATTGAGTAAGGATTTCATGGTTTAAATTAGATTAAAGGGAGTAATCAAGCTTACATTTAATTTTCATCTACCTTTTGTAAACAAAGGCTCTTTGTGAGCTATTTTTGGGTGTCTCTAAGTGAGCACCTTGTTGAAGCTCTCTGTGAGCTGGTGTGTATTGGCTTCTCCGCCCGAAGGAGGATTATAGTGGATTTTGGGAATCTTTGAGTTGGTCTTAAAGCGTAGACATAGGCGGGGTGCCGAACCATGTAAATATCTTTGTGTTAAGCTTTTCTTCTCTCATATCTCATTTATATTATTATCGTGATTTTCTACATTTCTTTTTACACGGCAATTTTATACACTTGCTCTTGGTAAGATTTCCGTGTTTGTAGAAAGTGAGCACATCACCGAAGAAAGTCTATTCACCCCCCTCTAGACATACTACCAGGCCAACATTACTAATTTCCAGTCTTCCTCTATATATTCATTTCAGTTTTAGGTACATTAATCTTATCAATTACTTTCATGGGGATATGATTTTCCTTAGTCACTATTTTCCATACCTTCCAATCTGCGTTCAATAGATATATGCTCATCCTACGTTTCTAATAGGTGTAATTTACACCACAGAAAATTGGTGATCTAGTGGATGAGGGTCCCTCATCGAATGGAGCTACACCAATGTGTGCCTTATGATCCTTTTACAGAAGAACTATTAAGTTTATGTAAACCCGCTCTGATACCAAATGTTGATTTAGGTGTAATCCCAAGAGGGGGGTGAATTGGGTATTTTAAAAATTCTTTGAAACTTATTTACCCTTTAATTCCTATTGGTATATTCAAAAAAATCAATTTTAAGAATTTAAGATTGAATTAAATTTATTTTATCATTGAGTTCCTTTTACCCAATTAAACCGTGAGAAATTATTCAACATACACAAGCAAGCTGGAAATTTAAATACGATGTGGAAAATAAAAAGGATAAGGGAAGAGAGAATGTAAACGTGATTTGACGAGGTTTAGCCAACTCGACCTATGTCCTCGCCTTGAGCAACCCACTCAAGGATTCCACTACAATCCCTGCTCCTTAAATAGGGATGAAGTTTCCCTTACAATCCGATGCTTACAATAGGTGCGACTCCCTCCTACTCCGCTGCTTACAAGAGATACAGTTCTTTCCTCAAACCCGGTTCACAAGCCAAACCGTGAATACAATGAAATCTGTAAAACACTCAAAGTTGCTTCCAACAAAGATAGTGAGTACAATTCAAATTCCTAATACATTAACATATGATGAAACTTGATGCTTAGAATGTATGAAATGATGCAATCGTTTATGAATGATATGCTTCAACACACAAATCCCTTTTTATAAAAAACTCCAAAGTAAAGATATATTTAAACGCTTTGGAGAATATTAGGGTTATAGTTCACTTTGCAAAAATGCACAAATAAATCTAATATGAACTTATTCAAAAGCTTTGTCTTTAGTATTAAATCAATAAAAAAAAACAACTTTCTTTCAAAGATTCAATCACATAATGATCTTTGTAATAAGCCAATATATATATATATATATATATATATATGTATGTATAATATGATTTCCAAAGACAATAAACTGAATATATTGTTTTCCAGAAAATATCCTTCAATAAAATGTATATTTATGAACACCAAGAATGTTTAATCAAGTGTTTTAATATATCTAAAATACAGATCCTTGAACCAAACACACACTTGATTCAAATCTATTTGACCAATGAAGAAACCCTTTTATCAAGTAGTGAGATTTTCTAAATAATCTAAATGAAAGTATACTCACTATTAATCCCTCAGCCTATTTCAACAATAGATTTTGAGATGAGAAGTTCTTTGAAAAATATATGTCAATGGCAAAAGAAAAACTTTCTCAAATAATGACCTATTAAAAAAAATCTCTATATGGATGTTAACACTCAAGGTCAATCTCTCTAATAACATATGATGATATGAGAATTTCTTGAAAACACTAAGTGGATTAACCAAACCTCAATACCAAGTTGAAATCACGATGTGTAAACGAATCCCCTTTGATTTTCTGAGTTGATTTGCATAAGGCTAATGAGAAGCACGGACAGTCCTCATGAGCTGCAGCTCAGAATTGACGTTCCCAAGTCCAACAAAGGGGAGAATCATCTGCAAGGGGACAAGTTGCTACGAGGGAACATGAGCGGCTGGTGGAAGAGCCGAGGGGTCCATGGGTGCTCCCTGAGGTTACGCCACTACCCCCAGTGTATGCTACAGTGCCACCCTCGGCTAGTGTGCCACCCTCGGCTAGTGTGCCACTTTCCACTCTGGCCCCTATGATCTAGAATGCAATGGTGGTGATGCTCCAAATGATAAACGCGGATGTGGCAAACTCTTTTGGCCCTGAAAAATCTCCTAAAAATCCATACCCCATTTTTGATTCCGATTCAGAGTCAGAGGAGGACTGAGAGGACATATTTTCTTGCTCTTTTTATGAATTATGCTTGAACATACTTTTGATTCTTTTCTTCTCTTTATTTTCTTTTTGTATATAACACCATGCTTTTGGAATGGTTGTATCGAGTTTCTAATGCTCTATATATATTGTACTGCCTTTGATATTAATGAAATTACATCGTGATTTCAAAAGCCGCGTTCGTCAACGATGTGGCAGTATAGGCTCGTCGACGAAGGCGTGCTTCATCGATGAGAAGATACTGAGAGTATATTTGGGCGACTTTGAATTTCGTCGACGAGGGGGAAAGTTCGTTGACGAGTAGCCTTCTTTACCTCGTCAACAAGGTGACGTGGCTCGTCGACGAAGCTCATAGTATAAATAGCCCAAACCTTGGCTTTTTACGCAGGAAATCAAAAAAATTCCCTCTCTCTCTCTCCTCTCTCTTCGATTTCGGCTTTGACAATCGTCAGATCAACGATCTGAGGCCACCATGATGCTCCTGGGGAATTTCTCTCCAAGTCTGCCAGAGCAGATCATTGGTGGGGCAGAGTTGAAATTCATCCGTGGTTTAAGGTAAGACTTTTTATGAAAAATTTGGTCTTTTCATAGTTATAGGAAATGATGTACACGGAGAAATACTGAAGTTTAGTTCTGAGAGTTGTCATTTTTAGGGTGTTGAACAAGGAACGCTGCGGGTGTAGGACGACTGTATTTTAGGAGGGTTTCTTCTCAGGAATCAGGTAAGGGAATAAACTAAAATAGTAATTTTTCCATGAAAAATTATTATTAATTAGAAGAGTTATGTTCAAGAAAGCATATATTATTTTTGTACATTATTGAGAAAATGCAGATTTAGGAAAATATTGCTATTATGTTGAAATATATATATATATATATATATATATAAGAAGTATGAAATTCCAGAAACTATGATTTTAGAATGGAATGTATGGTTTATTCAGCATTGTGTGGCATGAATATTATTTTACATGAAAAGTATTATGTTATGGCAATTTTACGAATAAAGCATGTTTTTAAAGATTATGAAACAATGTAGTACATGATGGTTTTTAAAATACATGATAAACGAATTATTTATTCAGAATGATATGAATGAAATATTTGGTGCAATGCCGTATTTATGAATGTTCGGCGCAAGGCCGCAGATATGAAAGAAACTGGCGCAAGGCCATATGTATGTATGTTATTTTAGAAAATGCTATCAATCTATTTATGTTAGACAAGTATATTATCATGTATTATATGTTATCAGAACCCGGATGATAGTTTAGTACCGTAGCTATACAGATAAGATATTATGTTCAGACTTGTGCTAACCGCCCCACAAGGAGGTGGGAGATGGATAGTCGATGTGGCTTTCAGTGTAGAGTTGTAGATGTCCAC
Organism: Malania oleifera; assembly: GCF_029873635.1. Classification (NCBI taxonomy): domain Eukaryota; kingdom Viridiplantae; phylum Streptophyta; class Magnoliopsida; order Santalales; family Ximeniaceae; genus Malania; species Malania oleifera. Next base: position 82,500,852 of record NC_080422.1, on the reverse strand, counting down.
CTGGCAGTCCGGACTAGGGTGTGGCGGGCTTATTGTACTTACAGAAATTTTTGACTCGGCAGTGGTCGGCCAATCATCGTTAGGTCCCACCTTTGGGCTGCACAACCCGTCATAGGAGGCAATACATGACAAGCTAGCTATACATCCTAGGTAAATTTTAGTATTATCAATTGTGTTAGACATTTCATGATCAATATGATTATTAGAAATTATGAAAGAATATGATTATTTAGTATGTTATCATGAATGTTTTCCAGTATATGAAATGTACTGTATATGTATTATAGCACTAAATATATGTTTCCACACAGCTGTATTTAGTTTGTTTTCCCTTACTGAGAAGTGTCTCACCCCCAAACATTAAATAATTTTCAGGAAACCCAGAAAGACTGGTGGATCGAGGCTACCGTTGAGTTATTGTGCTACCCCGCTAGGAGGGTAAGTTTGAACTAGGATTAGGAGATTTTGATGTGGGATCGTAGAGATATTTTTGTATTTTTGGGAGTTTGTATATAAACACAGTATTTTGAGATGTAGTTGACTCTGGTATTATGTATTTTGTGGTTATGAGAATGATGATTTACATTTATTACTGCTTAGGTTTCACTGTGTATGACAAGTGTCTCCTCGTTACCCATGGGTTCGAGTTGACTATTTTATTTATTATGCTTTAATATATGATAAGTTAAGCAGGTCGTTACAACACCAATCGTTTGGAGCACGATTGGGAATCAGCGTATACCCTATCTCAACGATCACAAAAAACCTTTTTAGTATATGTAGCCTACTACATATATCTGATTGAATCAATAGTAGTGCTATCCTAACTCTAATACTTCATCACAATCCAAACATTAAAAGTGCATGAAAGTAAAAGAAAGCAGTAAAGGAAAGCATATAAATGAAAGCAAGTAAAGGAAAGTAGTAAAGATGAAAGCATGTAAAAGATCATTCCATTGCATTCAAATCGTTTGTCACTGATGATTGGAGCTACAACCAAATAATCATCTATCTACTTAGAAGCATAAGAGTTCCGTAGGTTGTCACGGGCCTTCAAATACTTCTTGCACAAAGTAGAACAAGTATTGAAATCTACACTAATTCCTACTCTTAAGTGGCACTCAATGATGTCTTAATTCTGTCACTAACCTAAGAGAGGTCAAAGAGGAACCCTAAGAACATATTTGAAGCTCATATTTATACCCATTAGGGTGTACAAGGTTTGAATTTCAAAATAGGAAAGTTTGCAGCAAATCTTGTGCAGGAGATCGTCACTGTCGACCAAGTCGCACCCATGCTTTCCCTTGGTTGCCCCTTGGTTGAGGCTTGCGAGAAATCAGGAATTTGAACTTCAGCATCTTTGACTTCATCACTCCAAAGGGTCTTGATGGTCAAGCTACTAGTCGAGACTTGTAGTATCTCAATCTTTAGTTCAGTTCAGGAACTTGACTTGGTCGCCCTTCAATGTCTCCTTGGTCGAGCAGTTGGTTAAGACTCTCTGTATCTCTAACTCAGTAATCTTCACTAACTTGACTTGATCACTCATGAGGGTCACTTGGTCAATCACTTGGTCGAACCTTACAACATTTCCTCTTCAGTCTGAACCTTGGAGTCTGCAACTTGTGACTTGGTCGCCCCTTGTGTTGTGGGTCGCACCATATGATTGAACAAAGTGTTTTCTCCTTTGATGTATTGAGGCTCTAGGACCTTGGTTGAACATCTGATTTGAGCTGTAATTGTCCTAAATACTCCCTTGACTTCTTATAATGCTTAACTCCTCGGTTTTAACCTATATTTCCTAAAACACAAATAAACCTTGCATAACTCCGAATTATGTTAACAAGGGGTTACATACAAGATAAATAAGGATAAAGAAAGGTGAATGGGGGCCTAAAATAGTGCATTTTAGGGACTCATCACGACCCCCAACTTACACTTTGCTAGTCCTCGAGCAAAGCAAAAACAAAGGAAAACTAAGAAAACTAGAAAATCCTATCTGCCTCCTCTTTCATGGGAAACATGGTTGCATTTACCGTATGCAACAAGGCTTTAAACCCTTAGGTTGATCCTAGTGGATGAGTTGTAGTCTTGTGAGGGTTTCCAAGGTGGTACCCATAAGCACCGATATCAGTGATCATCAGGTTATATAACATGCAACACAACTTATGCCATGTTACATACAAGTATATAACCTAATTACACATAGGCTCTTTCATCCATAACTTTGTCATATTCACAACTTTGAAGCAAATCACTCATACGAGTTTCAACATTGTATAGCCATCAAGAAAAACACAACTCATAGAGAATCAATCCATCAATTGCAATTCAGAGTTAATATTATCATGTAAATTCAAGTATGGATAGGCCACATCACAAGGTATGTGTAAAGTGCATGATTTTTCACCCTAACGATACCCTTGGACACCTACAAAATGATAATCTTGACTCAGTCTCACTAGTATACACTCAAAAACACTTAGGAAAATATGTTCACTTTCATACGTGAGGAAGAATGTCATAATTAATCATCTCACATATTTTGAAGAACTAACTCTAAGAATGGAGTGAACTAGTCTTATAAGAATGGGATCCAACCTATTAATGAGGTGTTGGGTCCTTCACCGTAACTTATTTTCACCTACTTGCCACATCCAACCAAGACCACCCTTGATTGACCTATTTATAGATGAGGCGTGAATACATCAGATGCATCAGACAACTGAAGAGTCTTCAAACGTGTAAGAACATATGTGTTGTGGCCCTAGCTTGGCCTTCTTATATCCCAAGCAGGTATTATACATATTTTTCATTTCTTTTTCTTTCTTCTGCTCAATCTTCTGTCATTTTTTTTCATGGTTAGCACAATTTTCACAACTTTTACGTTATCTTCATACCTCCGTTAAGAAATTAAGCTTGAAAAGAAGTCCATGAAATAAGTCTATCTCTAGGGGTGGCTTAATTTTCACATCTTGAGTTGACTACAAGACCTAGATTTGTATCTCTCCACTAGACATCACCTCTAGGCTAGAAAATACAAGAATTGAAACTAGCGGGCAAAGAAAATCCAAAAAAGAAAAGGAAAGTTGAGTTTCATAAACTCAGAGTTGACGTCAAACACTCAATAAATAAACAAAAAGATCAATAGTACCTTACAAGGTGTCATAGTCACCACGGTTTTTCTCTCAGTGCTCTCAGGGAACCCTAAGTGCCACAAATCACGTGAAAGTGTTTTTTTAGTCTTGTGAAGCACCATGTGAATACAAGAGTTTACATAACCATATTTACATAACCATATTAACACAAATGAATCATTAGTCAACCCACATAGAGTGGCATATCAGTACATAGGCTATGTTATATGAAATTAAGCACAAACAACTCACTACTTCATTAGTGAGCATAACAAGGTCATATAATTGATAAGTCCATATATGTATCATGTGGGTAATCTAAGAGTATGTAAATAATATGAACAATGTTAACATGTCATGAAACTGATAGTGTCACTGTAAAATTTTAAAAATGTGTCATTTGTGTTTGAAATGTGCCATGTAGTGTTTTTAGACCCCCTACCCTCAACTTAAAACTTTAGTATCTGCGCTGAAGTGTGGAAAGAAAGAACTTGGAATGCATGGTAGGGAAAACACTGCATGGTGCAATGAAATCACTCAGTGTACCTACATATGTAATAAGCATAAAACTCAAAAAGAGCAAGCAATGATGCACTGAAGCACAAAAGACATGTAGACCAAAAACACCATGTAATTTCATTAATATCAAAGGTAGTACAATATATATAGAGCATTAGAAACTCGATACAACCATTCCAAAAGCATGGTGTTATATACAAAAAGAAAATAAAGAGAAGAAAAGAATCAAAAGTATGCTCAAGCATAATTCATAAAAAGAGCAAGACAATGGGTCCTCTTTGTCCTCCTCCGACTCCGAATCTGAATCAGAAATGGGGTATGCATTTTTTGGAGATTTTTTAGGGCCAGAAGAGTTTGCCACATCCGCATTTATCTTTTGGAGCATCACCACCATTGCATTCTAGATCACAGGGGCCAGAGTGGAAAGTGGCACACTAGCCGAGGGTGGCGCGGTAGCATGCACCGGGGGTAGTGGCGTAACCTCAAGGAGTACCCATTGACCCCTCGGCTCTTCCATTGGCCGCTCGTGTTCCCCCGTAGCCACTTGCTCCCTTGCAAACGATTCTCCCCTTTGTTGGACTTGGGATCGTCGATTTTGAGCTGCAGCTCGTGAGGACTGGCTGTGCTTCTCATGAAGAAGCACAGGTGTACAAGAAGGAAAAGGAAACCCTAGATCATCAAAAAGGGCTTCGAATGACTAGGAGATCACTAGAGCTAAGTTTGGTGGTCGGGGAGTCACTAAAGGCTCAGAAATGGTGATCGATGCTTGGGTGACGAAGATTAACGAAGAAGTGACAATGGCAGGAGTTGAAGAGCCATGAGAGAAATAGAGTTTTAAAAGAATTTTGACATTTTTTACCAAGTCACACTAGCTCATGTGCTGGTTGCGCTTGGTTGCACCCTTCAGCTTAAGTAGGAACATTGACTCCCGGCCACGTTGCACCTAGCCCAGTGCTGGTCACGCACTTGTTTGAACCTCTCGATAGTTTACAAGTTCAAATAATTTCAAAGACTCGACTAGGTTGCACCAATAAGCGATGGTCACGCACCCGATCAAGCATCTCAGTAGTTTTGAATCTCAAAAGACTTGTAGGGCTCGACCAGGTTGCACAAGTGCATGCTGGTTGTGTCTTAGTCTTACCCCCAACTATCCTATGGCCTACTCTTAAGACTCTACACCCTATTTACTCTACTATGTACAACCTATGGACTAAAAAAGAAAATAAAAATACTTGGGTTGCCTCCCAGAAGCACTAAGTTTACCGTCTTCAGCTAGACACACTAAAGCTTATATTGAACTCATCTTGGTTCGAATCTAAAAGTGTCTTCCCTCATTTCCTCGTCACACTTTGCTTTGTATACCCCCTAACTTTCCCTCTAGACTGGAGGACGAATCATGAATTGTAAGAATTTGCTCGTAAGGGTCCTCCTGGTCAGATATAGAGGGGCTTTCAGGCTGAAGCGTATCCTCTAAGGGGTCCCTTTATGGAATTTAGGGAGCCACTTCCACAACCTCTCTATCATTCATATCAACATCCACAACTTGGACAAAATTAAGTGGATGCTGGGAAGCATGGAATATGTTCAGTCAGAGCTGCGTATGGCCAAATGATACATCCATAATTCCTGTCCTACATTGAGTGAAGGCGTTAGCCGTGTCTAAGAAAGGTCGTCCTAATAGGACAGGAATCATATTCTTGGCTAGGTTGGAGGGTTCCATATCCAAGATAATGAAATCAATAGGATAGTGGAACTCTTCCACTTTGACCAATACGTCCTCAATCACACCCCGTGGTTTTTTTACTGATTGGTTGGCGAAACACAAGGTGACCGGGGTGGGTTTAGCTCTCCTAAGTTAAACTGCTCATAGACTGAGTACGAAAGGATGTTCATATTTGCCCCTAAATATAAAAGAGCCCTATTAATGGTGTAATTGCCAATTACACATGAGATGGTTGGAGTATTGGGGTCTTTTAGTTTAGGAGGGAGGTGACCTAATATCATTGAGCTCATTTGCTTGGCTAGCTTCACTTGTTTATTGATATGCTCCATTGACTTTTGCTTCTACTTGTGCAAGTCTTTAAGGAGCTTGGCATATGCAGGTGTTTTCATAATAGCATCCAAGAGAGGTTTGTTGACCTTGACTTGTCTAAATGTGTCCATGATGGACTCAGTGGTGGTCTCCTTCTTAGATGAAGAGGGTGCATGAAGAGCTGCAGGGTATCGTGCTAGAGAGACATGAAATGCCCTATAAGGGGCATAATGTGGCTTTGTCCCTCCAATAATAGACCTAGAAATCTTGGGATTGTTCACTAAACTAGAGAAGGAAGTGGCGCAAGTATCAATATTGGGTTCTACTTCCCTCTCTTCCTCATTCTCACTCTAGTTCATCTGTTTCTCTACCCTATTGTCTACCATCCTACCACTATGAAGAGTGGTCACCGCCTGGGCCTACTTATAATATGACGACAAACCAGCATTCAGATCACATTCTACCCCGTATTGGCCCTTAGGGATCACTAGAGGATGACTTGGCAACTTGTTGCATGCTTGAATATATTTAGGGGCATTGAGCTCCATTTCTAGAGAAAGAGTATAAAGAACTCATGTGCATCGTAGTATCGCTATAGTTGGTCTAAAATATTTTACAATGACTGCTTATATAGATTTGAACTAGTAGTGAAATTAATCCTTGATAAGTATAAGCATTTCATTTCATCTACGCAAGTATTCAAATTCATAGGGGGAGCTTTTGAAAATTATTTCATATCTTATTATGCTTACCAATATTTCTTTTGTTTAGATGTGCAGTGAATTTTCTGTGGCATGCACTTAATTATGATGATCCTATTGAATACTCTAAATGAAAAATATATTGTTTTACCACAAGTTTCTTGACTTAACCATATGATCTTGTTTTAAAATGCATTGATATAATTTAGATTTATATGATTAGTCTTTTTGGTTATAATTCTTTTTAGAATGTACTTAAAGCAAAAATCTAAAGGACAATTTGTTTTGAAGATCCAAAAGGTAAGGGATATATACTAGAGTAAATTTTTGATGAGAACTGAAGGGAGAGAGAAATTTTTTTTGAGATGGGGAGAGAAATTTTTTTTTTTTTAAATTGCATATTCTACAATGTGTATGAACTTAAATAAATAAAAAGGGGGAGAGTTTTTATGAGTTAAAATAAACATAGTTGCCTAGAATTATATTAGATTACATAATTCAGGGTGAGCATCATCAATTAATATTCACAATTGGTTAGAATTTCAAATTTGGCTCATTTGTTCACATTTGGTATTAAACTCAAAGTGTTGACCTTAGTGTATTCCCAAGAGGGGGGGGGGGGTGAATTGGGTATTTTAAAAAATTTCTCTCCTAGGTTCAATTTAACTAGCAGCAGTATTACACAAAGCTAGGGTCTTTCTGTTTAATCATAAACCTTTAACACATGTACAAAATATAACGAATTAAACAGAATACATACATGTACTAAAAATGAAAGTACGGAAAATAAACTGCAGAAATATAAAGTACACGCACGATATGTTATCAGGGTTCGACTAATACTTCCTACAACCCTTCCTCTAGCTCGCAAGCCCGAGGATTCTACTAATGCTCACTTAACAGGTAGAGCGACACCAGTTGCAACCAGGTCAATTAGCATAGGGTTGACCTCAACCTTTACAATTAGGTCAATTAGTGGGGCTGACCTCAACCTACGCCTTATTGGGATGGTACACCTAGCTTTCCTAACCGGGTCTAAGACAATCCGGGACTATTCAATAGGGCTTGTCTCCCTCTTCAGGCCCACACCTGGAATACAAATAATATAAAATTTACGTACAAACAAATGCTTCTTACACAAGCTGATATGTACCACCACGCACAATATAATCAATGCAAATCAATATGTATGAACCATAAGTTCGGTGCTCTTCGTGTGTAGCTAACACTCAATAAGATGTATAATCTCAAATATACGAAGAGTGTTCTTCCAAGCTAATCTTTGAAAGCAAAGTATATCAAATCTCAATATCAGATTAGTGTTTCAAAGATGCTAGCAATAATATTCAAACGAACTTAAAAATATTTTCTTAAATGTATCTAGCACAAGAGTTGTTTGAAATCTAACTTTGTAAAATATTTTTGCACACAAAAGTATAAGCCCAAATGAGTATTGCAATAATAATGCAAACTCACTTAGCTATATGATTTTTCCCAACCAAAGATTTATCAAATGAAATTGGGGCAAATTCTAGCTCAACCCTCAATATGAAAATCAAATGTGTAATATACAAGTGAGGGATTCTGGCACAATATAACAAACAATAAACAGTCACAAGGCAAGAATTCTCAAAGGAATGAAGGTATTTGAGTGTTATGGGGTTGGAATGAACAAATAGGGTTTAAGAAATTTGAGAGAGTTTTTGGCTAATCCTATTTGCTAATCCCCACTAATCTAAGCAAATGAGCCCCTATATATAGAGAGAGGCCAAATTATGACCGTTAAGGACACCAAGGGTATTATTACATTTTTTTTAAAAATCCATTAAGAAAATTAACTCTATTTACTTAATTTTAACCCCGGTAAAAAATAAGCAACCCGAGAGGTTTCGGGTGGCTGAACCTTAGTTTGGTCGCCCAAATAGACTTAGTTCAAAAATATATTTTTAAATGTTTGGTAGCCCGAGTCTAGGTTCGGTTGGCTGAACCAAGGAGATTTACATTGTTTGCACCTTGGTCACCTGGTCTAATATTCGATTAACTGGATTTAGTGTTTTGTCGCCCGAGGCCATTTAGAATGCAAAGGTTCGGTCGCCTGGGTTGGTGAAAAGTACCCTGACATAGGTTTGGTCGCTTGAGAAAGATACGTTCATTTTAGGTTTGGTCGCCCGAAACCAGGTCAACCTGTTGACTTCCTAGCGGTTTAGGTGCCCAAGGTGTTTTGAACACCTAGGGTTCAGTCACCTGACCTCTCACAGTGATTTTCATTTTAAGTCCAATTTTGCCTCAATTAATTCCCCTGATATTTTAAGTGATGTTGGGTACTTTCTTACGTGCAAGTGCTGAGACCTAGGGTCTTTCTAAGGACTTTTTAAGTATGCCAAAAAACCTAGCGTCGGTTGACCAAAGGGTTATCCCTAAGGTCTCTCTAAGGTCTTGAGCTTATAGATCCTATATGCATGATATGGAGATTATTGCAGACCTTAATTAAAATTATAGACCCAAATAGAAAATACATTAAATAAGTATGCCGGATCTTCGCTTCTCTTCAAGTCGCCGCATGCCATAAATATGATCCAATTAGTATAATCTTGCACATAAACTTGAAGGTCATCAAATACAAAGAGTATTTGTCATTTTCAAAACCAGGAATGACCTATAAGGTCAACACAAAGCATGGCGATTGTATGTAAATTTTGTTATAGATACATGACATATGTTGATACTCACATAAACCTTTGAACTTTAATGACTGTTGTGTTTATCCATGTCTATGTAAATTGACACACTGTGTATGCTCACATTGAAATTATTATTCAACAACACAATTTTGCATTAGCAAGGGGGAGAAGTAAGTTGAATAACACAGGGAGACATATTTCACAGTATAATTTTGAAATATAAAGGTTGCATATTATTTAAAGATGATATATAATTATGTCAGAACATGTTTGTTATATACCTTTTTGTTGATGTCAAAAGGGGGAGAATAATATAAGGTTATAGTAAAAATAGTTAGCACAAATAGTTTACGAAAGTTTTTTGAATGAAAGGGAGAAAAGTACATAAGTACATGAGTTATACGTGCAAAATTATTGCCTATTTTACATTGTACTGAATTTTATATTGTGTATTATTTGAGGGGGAGCCTTGTTAGGCGTATCCCATTTTCTATTTTTGTTCGTGTATTTTTTATCATCAAAAAGGGGGAGATTATTGATTCTATGAGTCCAATCTTATTTTCACAATAACAAATCACCTGGTATTTGATCTGTGCATTGAGATTGTGAATAAGAATAATATTTAGCATGCACGGAAGGTTAGGAAGTCATGGAAGCCATGAGGATTAAAGCATATACAACCTAACACAATCCATGGAACTAAAAGAGTAGAAGAATGAAGATGCAGATGTCAAGCTTAAGATTATCATGGGAATGGGTATTTAGAATTGATTGTATTTGCATATTTTATATCATATAACTAGAAGCTCAAAATATGCCCTACACATGCATCTTATGAAAATATTCTAGGGTTAAACATGGACTTAGAGACCTTAATTTGAACCCTGGAAAATGTTTTATAAGGGATCAAAGTAAGAGAACAAAATTGATTTTGAAACTGAAAATAAAAATTCTGAAGTTGGTTTACCCAAATAACTGAGGTGTACCCTCAGAAGTTTGAAGATGCAACATCAGATGACTGAAGTTTACTTCAGACGTCTGAAGAATTTCCTCAGAAGACTGAAGAACTTGTTCAATCATTTGAAGATTTAATTACTGAAATACAGAACAGGCAGAACACCTTCAGACGTTGAACCATCAAGTTTAGTTGTCTAAATTGGGACTTCAGAAGACTGAACCTACAGTTCAGTCATCTGGCCCTGTGTCCAGACTATAATTTTTAGTATTCTAAGGAACATCAATCGTCTGAACCTACGGAAGTTTTAAAATTCTGAACTTCAGCGAGCAAACACGTGGATTATTTTCTTAATCTAATTATTCCAATGGTCAAGGCTTATCCTAAGGCCGAGATTACTTATAAAAACTACCTCTAAACCCTAGTGCCTTACCTTTGCACATAATTGGGAGCTTTGAACATTCTTGTACATCTTTTGAGAGCTTTGAATACTATTGCTGAGAATTGTTGCCTGCACTCCAAAGAATTCATACTTAGTGGGCATTCACATCTTCAAGATCCAAGCAAAATTTTGCTAAATCTAGGTTTGATCTTGAGGTTTGAGAAATATTACATTTAGTTTTAATTTTTTTATTAAATGGTTTCCTTCTCCATTATCTATTCAAATAAAAATCATCTTAGGACCAAGAAACTTATTTTCTCATACTTATTTATTGTGAAAAATTTTGTGGGAATAGTATTCTAAAGTTTGAATCCTTGAAATATTCAAAGTCATATTTTTATACAAAGGGATTTACTTTATTGGTAAAAGGAGTATTTGAAAAATTATTGTTTGTTAAATCTTTGAAATACTCAAAGTCATATATTTATTCAAAGGTTTGCTTTTACGAATTATTTGATAGCAAGAACTTAGATTTTCATACTGAGCTTCAAGTTTTATCATATGAATATGTGCTAGGAATTTTTATTGTACTTATTAGCTTGTTCAAAAGCATCTAAGTTTTCAGGAATTTTATCAATCTATTGTATTGGCGGTTCGAGTTGTGAACTGGGAAGGAGGAAGCTATGGCTCTTATAAGCAGCGGAGTAGGAGGAAGTTATACCTCTTGTAAGCAGTGAAGTAAAAGGAAGTTGTGCCTCTTGTAAGCAACGGGTTTGTAACAGGAAGCTCCATCCCAATTTAAGGAGCACATTAGTGCAATCCTTAGGGGTTTTGCCCAAGGCGAGGATGTAGGCCGGGTATGGTCGAACCTCATTAAAAATCCAGTGTCTACGCTCTCTCTCTTTATCTTTTATATATCTGCATTTATATTCATATTATATCTACTGTGCATGTTTTAAATATTGGTATATATGAATATCTAAAATACGTGAGAATAATTGGGTAATACTAAATTAATTAAGATATTCACAGATTAAATCAATTGAGTTGTATAATACTGAAATTCGTGTGTATCCAAATTCATATTTGTATGGTTAGGATTTAAATTAAGGATTTAAATACCAAATTATTTTTAAAATACCCAATTCACCCCTCCTCTTGGGATTACACCTAAATTAACATTAACTAGAATGGGAAGGATCATAACAAATGGTGCACACCTCTGCACACACTACTGATTGTGATTGCTGTCCTACGGACAAGAACCGATCTAACTTTTGAACTACTGTGTGTAGTTTGGGCACTGTTCATGGCCTGCGGCTAGCTCATAAAATCCCTTGGATTTGGAAGTGGAAGATTGGGGTGATCAACGAGCAGCAACTACATACTGCTGAGAATTTTTGGCGAAGTTCTCGAAGAGAACTCAGGCCTCATTCTCATGTTTAGTGAGGAAAATACCTCCACAAGAAGCATTTACCATTGACCAGTCTCGTTCAGCTAATCCTTTATAGAAATTTTGAACTAATTGCCACTTAGGGACCTGATGGTGTGGGCATTTGCATAATAGGTCCCTAAAGTGCTCTCAGGTCTTAAAAAAATAATTTCCCATCAAACTGTGAGAAACTAGTGATGGCCTATCTAAGCTGGTTAGTCTTCCCAATTGGGAAGTACTTCTTAAAAAACTCATGTTCCATAGTGGCCCAGTTGGTCACCGAATTTAGCTCTAGGGATGTGAGCCAATATTTGGCCTTATCCTTCTAAGAGAACGAGCAAAGCCTTAAGTGAATGGCATCATCATCAAAATTATGGATGTGGATGGTGGAACATATTTCAAGAAATTCATCTAGATGATTATAAGGATTTTCATTTGATTTCCCATAAAAGATGGGAAGCAATGAGATGATAGAAGTCTTTATCTCAAATTGCACTGCTTGGACATCCGGGAACCGGATGTAAGACGGCGAGGTGTATGTATTGGGTACAAAGTTGTCCCTAAGAGGTTGAAGGGGTTGCTCTGGTACCAAGGTTGGTAGGGAACTTGGGGTTCCAGGATTTGAATGATGGGAACCGTATTGTGTTGAGCCATTACTTTTGGTTTGGACGATTCAGCACCCTTAGGATTAGAGGTGGGTTTCCTAAGGGACTTACAAGATCTCTCAGACTTGAGGTCTATAGGTACTAGCTCAGGATCCAGAGAACGCGGACCCAGTATACACACTTAGAGCACACAGAATCAAGACTTCAGTATATAAAACAAAAATAAAAATAAAAGAAAACAAATAAAAACAAAACAATAATATGCTAAACTAGAAATTGGTTAATAATCGTTACCTAGTCCCAGACAATGGCGCCAAAATTTGGTAGGCTTGCTAACGCTTGGATCCTCAACTACAAAAAATAAAATTTATAAACCTAACTAATTCGAAGATCTATAGAAAGTGAGAAAGTCGGGTGCCGATCCACAAGGACTGAAGTGCAATTATGAACGACTTCCAATCTAGTTTATTAAAGCTTTGTGTAAAAGAAAGTGAAAAGAAGAGATTTTGATGGGGCTTTTCTAACAATCTACTGAAAGCATGTAAATTTTTCTTTAACTCAACTTCTACAAAGTAGTGCTTAGCTATGAATCTAACTTAGATTGTTGTGTGCGTAAACTACATTCGGTCAGCTATTCGTATTAGGCTAAACAAATTAAAGGAGTTGTTTGAGGGCATAGGGTAGCAAGGGTGCAACAATCGTTCAGAGCACGATCGGGAATCGGAGTACCCTATCTCAACGATCACGAAAAACCTTTTTAGTATCCAGAGCCTACTATGTATATCTAACTGAATTGATAGTAGTGCTATCTTAACTCTAAGACTTCATCACAATCCAAACATTAAAAGTTCATGAAAGAAAAAGAAAGCGGTAAAGGAAAGCATATAAATGAAAGCAAGTAAAGGAAAGCAGTAAAAATGAAAGCATGTAAAAGATCATTCTATTGCATTCAAGTCATCTTTCACTAATGACTAGAGCTACAACCAAATGATCATCTATCTACTTAGAAGCATAAGAGTTCCACAGGTTGTCATAGGCTTTCGAATACTTCTTGTATGGACCAAAACATGTATTGAAATCTACACTAATTCCTACTTTAAGTGGCTCTTAATGATGTCTTAAGTCTTTCACTAACCTAAGAGAGTCCAAAGAGGAACCCTAAGAACATCTTCGAAGCTAATATTTATGCCCATTAGGGCGTACAAGGTTTGAATTTCAAAATAAGAAAGTTTGTAGCAAATCTCACGCAGAAGATCGTCGCTGTCGACCAAGTCGCATCCATGTTTTCCCTTAGTGTCGCCTAGGTCAAGGCTTGTGGGAAATCAGGAATTTGAACTTCAGTATCTTCGACTTCGTCACTCCAAAGGGTCTTGATGGTCAAGTTGCTGGTTGATACTTGCAGTATCTCAATCTTTAGTTCAGATCAGGAACTCGACTTGGTTGCCCTTCATGGTCTCCTTAGTTGAGCAGTTGGTCAAGACTCCTAGTATCTCTAACTCAGTAATCTTCATTATCTCGACTTGGTCCCCCCTGAGGGTCACTTGGTCGAACCTTGCAGCATTTCTTCTTTAGTTTGAACCTTGGATTCTACAGCTTGTGACCTAGTCACCCCTTGTGTTGCTGGTCGCACCACATGGTCGAACAAAGTCTTTTCTCCTTTGATGTGTTAAGCTTTTAGGAGCTTGATTGAACATTTGATTTGAGCTATAATTGTCCCAAATACTCCCTTGACTTCTCGTAATGCTTAATTTCTCAATTTTAACCTGTATTTCTTGAAACACAAATAAACCTTTCATAACTCATAACTATGTTAACAATGGGTTACATACAAGATAAATGAGGATAAGAAAAGGTAAATGGGGGCCTAAAATAGTGCATTTTTTGGGACTCATTATTATGTAAAAAGATCCTTCTTTGTTGTTTCCAAAAGGTGTAGTTTACATTGTAGAAAATGGGAGGTCTCAATGAGGATTTACCTCACCAAAAAGGGATACACCAAAGTGTGCCATAGGGATCTTTATATAGCTACTTCTTAGGATTTACTACAACCTACGCTCTGATACCAATTGAAATTAGGATGTATTCCCAAGAGGGGGGGGGGGGGAGTGAATTGGGTTATTGAAAATTTATTTGCAGAATTTTACTTTAACCCTTAGTTATTTTAGCCTTTTACAATTACACAAACAAGATATCTAAGTAGCGACCGTACTATACCAACCGGGAGTCCTAAATATGAATATGAATGAGTATATGATAAATACAACTATATTACAAGATCAAGTTTCAATTTACTCAACTAAATAATTTATTAGAGTGCAATTTACAACAACACTCAATAATATTTTCAATTACAATCTCAGTAGTGAAGTAGGTTTATCTTTGCATATACACTTCAATTTAATGATTGATTGCAAAACCTTTTTCTTTACATCAATTACTCAAGAATTTAGAACTTTATACTTGTCTGAATTTTCAATCCAACAACCAAATCAAAACCAATATAGATTCAATCACAACCAAAATCGATATTCAGCTAATTTCCAATGTTCAGCAAGTTTCAATATTCAACAAGATTCAATATTCAGCATGTGTTAATATTCAACAAGTTCTTAATGAAAATAAAATCATGCACACAGTTTACATCTTGCAGAAATTTTAAAGAGTGAGGGAAGAAGAAATGAACACTTGATTTTTACAAGGTTCCGCAGTAGCCTACGTCCTTACCTCAGGCAACCCACTGTGAGGATTTCCTTTACCACTTCATTACCAAGTGAAGTAAATCTCTCTCTATTCAAGGTGGAGTTTGCCTCTCTAACGAGAACATCCTTCTCTCTAGGCAATGATTCAAAATCCCTGAATCGCCAAAAAAAATACAAAGAAAGCACAATTGTTTGTACAAAAAAATACTCCTCAATCAAGAAGACTAGTACACGTTAGAATCACAATACTTCAAATAAAAAAATATTGAAGTTGAAGCACGAAAGTAAATCACTAGAAATCTAATTAAAAGAATGTGAGTTTCGAAAGATCAAATCAAATTATCGTGAGTTTTCATCAAGAATGGAGCAGCCTCTTCAAAAAAATATTTCAGTAGTATAACCAGAAAGTTTTGAAAGAGTATGTGGCGTGTTGTTCTCTCTTCTTGCCCTAATGTGTGAGAATATTAAACTTAAATAGTGCACTAGTGTTTCAAAAATTTTCCCTAAATTTTTTTCTCAATTTGGAAACCAATCATGCTTGTTTTGGAAACAAAATCAACACCGTTAATCGTTTAAACATATGCATTAGTCGACTAGACTCGAAGGGTCAGTTACCTAAGCTCTTATAAAAATAGTGCTTTCTGAAAGTCAGAATGGGGTCAGTTGACTGGTCCTGATAGGTCAGTCACCTGTGCCTATTTAGTTTGCATATTTTCAAAGTCAGTAGCACTTCAGTCGCTTGATGAAATATTATTAGTCATCTGACCTTTCAGCAACACTTGTTGTTAGTCATCCCAGCCCCAGGAGTATATATTCTAGAGAGGGGGGGGGGGTGAATAGACTCTTTTCATGGAATGCGTATTTCTCTACAAAATAAAAACTCTTGGAAAGATTCAAGAAATTATATCACAATATAAGTAAATGTAAATCATGCACAAGACAAATAAATGAAAAGAAGGGTAGAGAAAATTAACACCGACATTTTTACGTGATTTGGCGCCAAGCCAACGTCCATACCTTGGGACCAACCCAAGGATTCCACAATCCACTAAGGAAATCCTTCATCAGTGGAGAATCCTGACAACTTGGGAACAAATCCTTACCCACTCACAAAGAGCCTCTTCAGTTCACAAAGAACTTTCACCAAACGGTTCATAAAGAACCTTTACAAGAAGATGATGGAAATACAATATGATGCTCCTCAAATGAGAAAATATTAAATACAAAGCAAACCTTACACTATCTCTCAAGTAATGAATCAAACACTATTAG
Source organism: Malania oleifera (assembly GCF_029873635.1). Taxonomy (NCBI): domain Eukaryota; kingdom Viridiplantae; phylum Streptophyta; class Magnoliopsida; order Santalales; family Ximeniaceae; genus Malania; species Malania oleifera. The sequence continues at coordinate 82,484,440 of NC_080422.1, read as the reverse complement.
AAAACCAAGGGAGAATGAGCACTTGTGAATGAAGATTAACAATGCAAAGTGCTAGGTGCTTAGGTTTTGGTATAAAAAAATGTTTTTCACTAAGAATTATCAAAAGCCTTCAAAAACCATATTAATACAAGTCTAATAGCTTGTATTCAAAGCCCAAGAGCCAAAGGAGCCGTTAAATAGCCATTGGGGAGAAGAAAAGATATTTTATTTGGTAAACTAGCCATTTTCTGCCCACTAGCATCATTCTGCTCGTTGGACTCATCGACGAGTACCCTACTCTCATTGACTCTCACACACTGCCACTCATTGACGAGTACCCTATGTTCATCGATGAGTGCCTTGAATTAGAAAACGTCATCAATAGAAAATTTGTGGCATTTTATCTTAACTTTCCATGGACACTAAGATCGTCTTTTTCAGACTTTTCTAACCAAAGTTATGCCCCAAATACCGAAATGTGTTTAGGACTCAAGGCTGTACTATGGTAGTGACGATTGCTTTGTTTTTCCTTGTTAAAAAGAATTTTAATGACTCAAAACATTCTTGGACAAAAGTATATGAAATATATTAAGTCTAATGAAGATTAAAACTTGTCCAAATGAGTTTCCTTTTGAATATAAGATATCTTGATTAATAAAACACATTTGAAAACCCATTTTGATATCTTATATGCTTAGTATGTCCTTTTATAAATATACTTGAATTTCTTTGAACCTTTAGGACATAAACTTGTTTTAACACAATTAAGACTAAGTATAAAAATGTTCTTAAAACTAGGATGTCGAAAACTTGTCGCTTTGAAAACATATTTGAGTTTTAGGATTCATTTGACAAGCTCTTGTTTTAACTTAGAAAACTATGAATATTGAGTTTGACACTTTAGTTCAATCCTATATACTCATGTGTCCTAGTATGCATACATTTGATCAAATCTTACTTAGAAATCATGCAAGAAACACACTCGCAAGAGCTACAAAACATACTACCTGACACAACCCTTGTTACAAATAATTTTACAATTAAGCTTCCTTTGGTTGTGCTTGGGTCCTTTCGAGTACGTGTCCATTTGATATTTCCTTCTTAACGTTTACTCGGTTTGATATTTAACTTCGATCCAATAATTCATGTACGAGTACCTGTACTAAACATGATCTGCAAAGATAAGAAAATACTAGGAACAACATATAGGTTAATATCATCAAAACACATTAAACAATGATGGTGTAGCCACTAAGGCTAACATTCTCTAGATTTTTTATGATTCTAACCTATTACTAATTTACTTAATCTTTACTTTTGTATTTATACTAATCATGGCTTGATATGTAAAGATAAACTTACCTAAAACCACTATTGGGTTGTTATCATCAAAACAATGCAGTTAAGCTCACATAGCTTCTAAGGCTAACATTTTCCCCCTTTTCGATGATGGCAAACTATTGGTGTTCTCCTATAGGGTGAAATTTAAAGTTACCCCTTAATTTATGCATATTCTAGAATGGTACTAAAATATGCTCCCCCTTACTTTATGCATATAAGGTTTAACTATACTTTTTCATATCTATGGAACTTTTGACCTGTAGTGCACAAGATAGAAAGTTCATTCAAAATAAAACAAGTAAGCAAATTGAACTTTCAACCTATTGGCCTGACTAGGCTTTTCAATCAGTTTTGGTGATAATAAACAAATGACATTTTAACTTGGAAAGTTTAAGTTTTGATGTTTCAGGAAAACAAGGATCAAGTGTGGACCATCAAGATAGATAAACTAACAAGTGATCCAAAGAGAAGCTTAAAATAGCTCATTAGTGATCAAAGCATTAGAAGAAAAAGCTAGCTCAAGAAAACATCCAAGGGACTTCAAAAGCAAAAAGAATGTAGATGATCTCAAGCTTAGCATATAAGGTTTTAGGAAATCCAATGTGAGTACTTCAAAGTTTAAATATCTATTGAAATATATTTTGACGATCTTTAGGGGATCATATGGACTTAGAGACCTATTTAAAAAAACCCCGGAATAAGTTTTATTAAGAATAAAAGAAAGAGAGCAAACCATTTTTTAGAAAATTCAAAAAGCAATCTGATCAGATGACTAAAGTTCTGATCAGATGCCTGAAGTAACAGCTTCAGATGAATGAAGAATTACTTAAGATGTCTGAAGAATAAGCTCAGATGTCTGAAGATTTTTTGGTGAGAAACAGAAACTAGTAGAAGTAGTTCAGATGACTGAACTGAACCAGTAGAAGTAGTTCATATAATTTTTAAATGTCCATTGCTGGGGCTCCAAACTTTTTAAAATCTTGGGAAACACTCCAAGGAAACTTTAGCAACAAGGAAACAAGTTTGATTGCCTATAAATACATGGTTTTCTAATGCAAAAATATGACAATTTTTGAAAATTCTTCATAAGCTCTCTTGCTCTCAAAGTCTTATCTTGTTCATCTCGTGCAAACTGAAAGTGCTGTGATTTTGAGATTGTTGTTCATCAATCCCCGAAGTTATACTGTTGATTTCTCATCTGGAGAAAAGGGAGTTTGGTGAAATCCATTCCTAAGCTTCAAAAGTGTATTTCATTCTTGATATTTATTTTTTGAAGTACATAGTTTTGAATTGTACTAACTTACTCTTTGTGTGAGCGTTCTTTGTACACAATCTTCTTATTGTTTTTCTTGTAGATTTTGGATGATTCCAGATAGTTGGATCGTTGACCAAATGAGGGTATATTGTTTGGAGAAGGTGGACTCTAGCCTTAATAAAGGAGTAATTGTAATCGGTGTTGTTCCGCCTGGTAAAGGAACTGCTATAGTGGAACCCTTCGGTATTTTGCCAAGGGCGAGGACGTAGGCTATGTTGAAGCCGAACCTCATAAAATCTTTATGCCTTTCTTTCTTCTTTACTTATTACTTTCTGTACAATCTATTTTTGTGTGTACTAAAGTGGAGATAGCAGGGTTTGAAATTAAAATCAAAGGAAGACTCTTGATATTTAGAAAGTACGTTTTGATTAACCGTTTACGAAAACCCAAAAGGGAGTACATTGGTTAATCTGTGGAAATTTTGATCAAGAGAAGTGCAAACAAAGATTTCATTCAAAGAAGGTTGCAAACTTCTACAGGGCAGCTGATAAAAGTTCTAAAACTCTTGCATGTTTGTTTAAATTGTTTACTTTAATTGATGGGATTGTTTATTTAAATATCAGTATCTTGTAGTGTGTTTATTAGTTAATTACTTTATTTTCTTGTTGTCATATTAATACAAGTAAGTATTAAAAAAGGAATAAATTTTTTTAAAAGAACCCAATTCACCCCCCCTCTTGGGAAGTTATTCCTAATTTCACAACCATATGCATTCTACCTCATATGCATTTTCCATGCATTTACTTCTCCCCCTCACATAACACCACACAACATTTTCCTAACAAAGAGGACACCAAAAATCTTCTCCCCCTTTGATCACCATAAAAAAGAGAGGTACAATTCATTTTACCGAAAAAAATTTCTCCCCCTTAATATAAGATTCTCCGGTGGTGAGGTGAATGTGTGCTAGACACATATACCAAAATATTTGCTAAACCATAACATTGGAAAGCCTAGAAGGGCTTTCTTGCAAATACATGAATGTTGATTTTTAAGAAAATGCCATATGATGTAGATCAATCATTCAATGCAAAATTTTAAAATGAGCTCAAAATATTCATGCTTGTAATTTAAGCATGGTAAATGTATCCAAACAACTTGGTAAAAAGCATGTGTATAATTTAGAGCATTCTAGGAAAATTCAAAGGATTATTGAAAATTTTGCATATTTTTCAATATAGCATATAGTGTTTATGATTCAACATGCACCACTACCTATGCAATTATTCAACATGCATTACAAAAATATTCATAAAGTTCAACCCTCATGTAATGGATTTCAAACCATGATCATTCAATATGCAAAGGCTTATAATTACCATTGAATCGTCATGCAAATGATCTTTTTATCATGCATCATTTATAAATATTCATTGATGACAATGTGCATGAACCAGTCTAAGTGACCACTTAAGGTTAAAACACTAAGTTCAACTTGGTCACCATACTGATATTACATAAGACTTTCAAAAGTATTTAGAATTTAAAAATAAATCTTATGAAGTCATAATTTCAATCGACTAGCTAGCATGTATGTCTAAAATAGATCAATGAATTCAACATGCAAGACCCTAGTCAACTACCAGCATGCAATGCACAAATCTGCATTGGCCAAGCAGACGACATTCTAATCAGGCATGTAGTTCAGTATATCCAATCAATATAAACTATTCATCAAATAATATAACATTTAGAAAGCAATGGATAGTAAGATTTCAGTTCACACAAAGTATCCAAAATGAGATATTTCTAAAATAAGCACAATACAAAGAAGTATTTATTAGATGAACTTTAGATTTGTTGCTTCCTCTCAATTATACAGCCCAATCACTAAAATTTTATGATCTTCTGAATATATTAATCATTTAAACTTCAAGATGAGTTTAGGGCTATATGTGCAAAGTCTATAATTAATTCCCTAAAGCTCAATTTTGTATGATGGACAAAATATGTTATATTTTAAGATATTCATACAAAAGCATATGTATATAGCATTTAAAAAAATTATTTAACTAGTTAAGATCTTTTGTACATTTAGGGGGTTTACTTAATTATACAATAGCCAATACTATCATATAATAACCAATTATATATATATATATATATATATATATATGTTAAGTGAAATAGATTGAATGTTTCACTAAAGTTCTCATATTGGCTTGATTTTCCTAAGGTTCTTAGTATAATAATAATGTATACTAAAATTTAAATTTTAAGCACAAAACACTATTTAAGCATTTAAAACATTATTACCTTTTATAACCTAACAAAAATCTTATGAGTAAAAAAAAATTTCTTTTAAGATATCTCATAAGATAACATGCAAATATAACACATGATTCAATAATGAATTTAACACAAGATATAAATCATGAATCATGGCATGAGATAAAGTAGAAGGAGGAAGATATACCTTTTCAATTAACTTGACTTTATTTGACAATGCTCTTAGAAAATAGGAGACATGTTCTCCTAATTTGCCACTAATGGGAAGGTATTCCTCAAACATATGATATCACAAATAAATGCTTCATTTTAGAAGGCCACTTGTTCTTATGATTATTTTTACTAAAATTCAATTCATGAATACTATGTCTAGATATTCTACTATGTATTCAAACAAGAGCATATATCATCAAAATGAATTATGTGACTAAAAAATACATCATTTTTCCATAAGAGATGGATTTACCTATCATAGCATGCCTTTGAACTTAAATTCAAAACCTTAGTAACTTATATGAGAAAAACAAGGTATTTCCATTTAATAAGCTTGGAGTACATGCTATTTCATCCCATAAACAATGACCAACATTTTCAAAAAGAAACCAATTGAAATATACATAACTAAAGCATCACATTGGCTTTATAGTTTCAACTCATCAATATTGGCATGATTCTTCAAAAGTTCCCAACATAGTAACTAAACAATTCAAAATGCATAAGTTAGAATTTTTATACTTTGAGCATAATTAGGGAAGTGTTTCTAACATTCAAATGGGTCATATTTATGACTGTTTCCTGAAAATAGGGTGTGAGTCCTCCTTGTCTTCCTCGAGAACTAACCGTTAGTAGCGCATTATATCCAGCTGCTTGATGCCACTCGTCAACAAGTCCATGGATTGGTCGATGAGTCACACACATGCATCCATCGATGAGTCCCCTGTATTCGTCAACGAGTCTGTTATGCAATCTCATGTTGCTCTCGATTTATGTTCATCGACGAATACCCTGTGTTTATCGACGAGTATTCCAAAAGAACCAGTCAATGAATGCCCTGTGTTCATCAACAAGCCACCTCTGAGCTTTCAGGTGCTCTAGGTATCTATTAGTCGATGGATGCCTTGTGTTCATTGATGAGTCTTCTTCATAGACTAGTCGACGAGTCCCCTATTCTTGTCGATGAGTCACTTGTTTTCTATTATGATGAACCTCAAAAAACATTAACTCATGCTAAGGACAAGTGCCAGTGAGATGTGTATATTCTAATGATATAACATGCTTTTCCAAGTGAGGTTTGGGTGCGTCTCGTTTGGAAAACCAAGTTAAAAGACTCTTTTAGAAACCAAGTTAATAAGACTCGTTTGATATTTTAAGCACTAAAAATAGTCCGGTATGGACGTGTGAACATAGTTTAGATGACCTTACTTGGTCATCATATTTTACTTTTAACCTAGGTAAAAATTCAGTCTACCTAAGACCTATTTCCTAATTCTAGGTTCTAAGGAAACAATTCAAAGAATTCATGTGTTTCTTTTTGGTACCCACTCTTCCTTGGGTGCCAAGGGGTTTTTTCTTCTTCACTACCCATTCCATTTTTCTTTCTTTGCCTCTACCTCCTATAAATGGGCAAAAATATCTTATGTGACCCTTTCTTTCACAATATAAACAAATTTTATTTTCGTTTGAGGGTCTTGACTTACTTGAATTATTTTTTCTTGTTGAGGCATAACCATGTGATTTACAAGAGGTTTTAAAATTCTTTTTGTAAAAATCATTTTTCTTAACTCCCAAAGACTTTTTGGAGTTTTCTTTTCCTCTTGTGGCTTTACCATGATTTTCAACTATCTTTTTCAAGTGGGTGTTTTCTTTCAAAACATTTCCAATTTGATTTTTCAAATTTTCTACCTCAACTTGAAAAATTTCATGGTCTTTTTGAGCTTTTTCAATAAGCTTCTCATTTTCCCTTTTAAGGAAAACATTTTCTTTTTCTAAGGTGGTACAAAGGCAAGGTTCTTTTCCTTTGTATTTTAACAATCGATCTACAAAACTTTCTATTTTTACTTCTAAAGTTTTATGCTCTTCATTTTTTTATATTTTAAGGGATTCATTTTCTTCTTGCAAGTAGAATTCCTTTCGTTTTGACAAAGTAAGTTCTTTCTAAACATTTTTGTTCTTCCTTTTTACCAAAACTAATTCATTAAACAACTTAATACAATTTTCTACTACTTCATCACATAAGAAGGAGTATACTCGTCATCATCATCCAAACTAGTTTCTTCTTGTTCATTTACCATGAAGTGCAAGTGTGCTTCTTCTTCCTTATTTTTGTCATCGGTGGCTAATCCATCAATTTGATCCCAAGTGAAAGTGAAGTAGTTATCCAGAGAGAAGGGGGGGGGGGGAGTGAATTGGATTATTAAAGATTTTAGTTCTTTTTATGGATTCTTGACTTACGTGTTCAATACACAGCAAATCTTTTAATAATTCAATCAATTCACAGCCAACACTAAACACACCACAAGTTAAAAAAAAAAAAAAAAACTTAACCAAACAATCAATCAATCAATAACTCAAAATAACCAATCACAAATACCCAATCAACCAAAATTTGTAATACTTTGTGGAATTTCATCCTTTAAATATTTTTTGCTTTGATAGCAGCCTTGTGTTTGGATGAAATTATTTGCTTTCTCTTAATTAAGATTTTCACAAACAATTAACCAACATACTCTTGTGTGGGCTTCCGAAAAAGGTTAAATTAAACGTACTTTCTTTTTATTAAGAGTCTTCTTTTTAATTTAGCTTTGATCCCTGCAACCTGCACTTAGCATACACATAATAATATATAACGTGATGAAATATAAAAGAGTAGGGAAAGAAGAACACCAATATTTTTACGAGGTTCGGCTTATCCCTAGCCTATGTCCTCGTCTTTGGCCAATACCACCAAAGGATTCCACTATTTGCACTCCTTTCCAGGTGGAGTATACCTTTTACAAATCCCTCTTTTTTAGGTAGATATATCTCTCCGAGCGATTCCCCACGCTTGGTCTAATGATCCAAATCAACCTTGAACCATCAAAGAACTACAAAATAGGAACAAGAATGGGTGTATGAAGGCACTCTCACAACAGAGCAAGTTAGTACAAATCAGAGCACTAATATACTTCAAATCAAATACTAAATAGACAATATGAAGCTCAAGATTAGATATCATCAGAGGTTCTTTCTTATGATTTAAGAAATCTCAGTAGCAAACTTAGAACCGTAGGCTTTTGATCAGCAGGAAATCAGTGGTATTCTTCCAGTAAGAATTTGAGCAAGAGTGAGCTTTGGAAGAGTTTGAAAGTAGAGTGCTTGAATGATGATTGTTTGCTTGGTACTCTAATTCATTGGGTTAAAGGAGTATTTATAGGGTTTTTAGAGTGAGTTTCCTTGTTGCCCTAGTTTCCTGGAGTGTTCCCCAAAAAATTAATTTGAAAACCTAATTTTTTGGAATTTTTCCATTGAAGTTCGAATTTTAAAATCTTCGTGGGTCAATCGGCTGAGTCACTCGATCATACCTATTTTTGTATAGGTCAGTTGGTTGGACAGTTGGCTGAGACCATTTTTTCTATCTTGGAATTTTAGGAATTAATTGTCACTTGGCTGAATGAACATAGTTCAAACTGGTTAGTCGGCTAGACAGTCCAATTTGTTAGTCGGCTGAGTGAACATAGTTCATTTAGGTCAGTCAGCTGGACAGTTTAATTGACAATTTTCAGTCGGCTGAGCAAGTACAGTTTATTTAGGTCAATCGGCTGAACTATTTCAACTTTTCAAAAAATTTCATTTTTAAGACTTTGATCCCTTGTTGTTTGAAAAACTCAAATATGACTTTTTAAAAAGAATTTTATAGGGTTTTCAAAATTTTGGTCTTTAAGTCTATATGGCATCCTCAAAAGCTTCATATGTCTAAATAATATTAAATTGAAGTACTTACATTTGACTTTCTAATTATGAACACGTTAAGCACTAAGTCTTCAAGCTTTTTCCAACTCTTGAGGTCCTACTTGACTTCAAGTCCCAATGAGCTTTAAGCTTTTGCTTGTCTTCTTCCATTCAATGCTTATATTCCAGTAAGCTTTCATTTGATTGGATTTAATTGTAAGCTTTCTCCCATGATAACCAAGTTAGCATTTTGATCCTGAAACATTTTCACTTAACAACACATGTTAAGATATCCTTCATTTGTTATCATCAAAACAAGATTGAAAAGTCATGTTAGGCCAACAATCTCCCCCTTTATGATGATGACAAACGAGGAGCAAAGATGAGGGTTCCTTTGAAAAGGCTCCCCCTTACAATAAGCATTCCTTTTAATATTTTAAGTACATGAAATTAAACACATATATCAAGCTTATGAACAAACTCAATCCATTTTAATTCAATATAGCATGTAGAGTGCTTCATATGCTTTAACATGTTCAATATGCTCAAAATACTTTGACATGGTGAATATGCTCACAATATTCAAAATATTCAATATCCTCTCAAAATACTTTAACATGGTGAATATGCTTCAAAAATATTCAATATGTTCAGAATGTGCTCAAAATATTCAATATGCTCTTAAAATACAAAACATGGTGAATATTTCAGAATGTGCTCAAAATATGCAATATGCTCAAACTCAGTCATACAAGTCATCATATGTGCTACTCATATCATATACAAGTCATACTAGTCATCATATAATATGTGCTTCTCATATCATATGTGCTACTCACATATTCATATTTACTTTCCATAATCTTTCCCCCTTTGGACATCAATCAAAACAAGGGGTAAGAGTAACAAGCCACTAGACAAGATAAGAAGTCATACAATTACAAACAAGGCAAGGAAACAAACAAACTAAGTGTTGCATTTCTTTTTAAAGATTTGTTCAGTCAGTCAGTTGAGCTTATGGTCAGTCAGCTGACCTTTGTTCTTTCTTAAAATTTGTTTTCTTACACAATTTCTTTGCTATGTAACAAACCAACCTCTCTTCTAATAGTTATAAATTTGTCTTTTAAGAGAGTTTTTGTAAAAATATTGGCCCATTGATAATTTGTATTAATAAATTCAAGTCTTATATCTTCTTTTTGAACGTGGTCTCTCAAGAAATTGACTCACTCTAAAAATGAGTAGCTCGGAAGTTATCCCAAGTATAGGAGTTCTATCGTGTAATATTCAACCCAAAGGCTATATCGTCCCCTCAGGGAATGCAGTTAAATCTCAAATTTTACGTTTTTCCAATCGAAATTAAAAAGTTACAGAATTCAGTTCAGATTCGAGGTTTTCAGGATTGGTTGAGATTTCCATTAACAAATTAAAGTAACGTGCAATTTAAAATCTAAGTCCTCACATGCACTAAACTAACACTGAGAAATAGAAATCCTATGTTTAAAATTTTAGACACAAGCTCAAAGATCAAAACTTTACTATGCAATTCAAACATGCAGCTTTAAAATAAACTCAATCAAACACAATTGCAAATAAAAATTAATTTCTAATGCAATCAATAATTCGAACCAAAATTAACCCTTTAATACTTAAACTATGAACGAGAACAGGATTAAAATTCAAATTTCAATTAAACTGAGATTAAAATAATCAAAACCCAACAAAGGTTAAACTCTAAGTAAGACAACGATTTTAAATCCTAAAGAAATTATATATATATATATATATTTATTTTAAGAAATTAAACCAAACCCTAATGACAAAAATTACTCCAACCAAAATTACTTCTAATAATGACATAAAAAAAACATAAATTGAATCTAATAATAATAACCCAAAAGAAATTTAAAGTTCAAAACTTTAATTTAGATTCAACTCCAAATTAACAGTACTTAATCAATATTTAAATGCAAGAAAGAAATAAAGGAAAAAAAACTAAAGAACAAAAAAAGAAGGAAAAAGATAGAGAAAGAGAGAGAGAAAAAGAGAGAGAGAGAGAGAAAAAGAGAGAGAGAGAGAGGAATATAGTCATGTTGCAGTGGGAGCTTGGCTGGTGGCTGCAGTAATCTGGAGGGCTTGGGGTGCTTGGCTAGTTCACGGGGTGGTTGCTGTGGGGCAGAAGTTGCTGGAGGTCCATGGGAGGCTGTTATGTTACTATGCTGTTACTACAGGAATAGCCAGAGCTGCTTATGGCTGCCGGAGCAGGAGAATCTCGGATGGTGGTTGCAGACGGAGGTCTGGAGCAGTGCTTTGAGTCTTCTCAGTAGCACGGTGGTGGAGCAGCAGCAGAATGATGGAGAGAGAGCCAAGAGAGGGAAGGAGGGAGAGAGCAGGGGTGCTGAGAGAGTGAGAGAGGGAAGAACAGAGAGGGGACTCGGGTAAGGGTGAAGAGGAGTTGGAGAAAGGAAGGAGGAAGAGAGAGTTTGAGAGAAGGAGAGAAAATGAGAGAGAGAGAGAGAGAGAGAGAGAGAGAGAGAGAGAGAGTAGGTAGAAGGGTGGCGAGAAGAATGAGAGGAGTAAGGGAGGAGAGCCCCCAGGGGCTTGCTCTAGAACAGGAGAAAAAAAGAAAATAAATAGCGAGGGGAAGGGGCCGCCCTAGTGCACAAGAGAGGCCTAGATAAGAAGATCCGACCCGGCTGCATAGTTGGGTCACATCAGCTATATTATATATATATATATATATATATATAGATATATTTTTTCTTCTTCTTTTTATTCCTTTACAAATGAAGCCAATCTTAACTCCCCTGGAGTTAGTATCTTCCAAAGCTTGAAGCACAAAAATTGTAGGTAATATTTTCATCTTTCTTTAGGATTTTGAATCATCTCGATCAAAGCTCGTACGGAAAAATTATGCGCAAATTACGAACTGATGCTGGTTTTAGCTCCCGATAATTTTCCTATGATAAAAAAATGTCAAAAATTCATAAATTACTCAATAAAACCCATAGATTATAAATAGGACACTTTGTTAAAATTTTGAGAGTAATTAGGCATTTAATTAAAAATATAAGCCCTAATGCTCAGATTAAAATGCCTAATTATGCAGTTTAAGTGCATAATCACACCCCCCAACTAACATTTTGTTAGTCTCTAGTAAATGACATGAATGAATTTCAGGGCGGTGTCCACAAATACTAACTCCAGTGAATATGAAATTAATGCCCATGCAACACAACCATACCGTTTCACATACAGGAATATAACTGAATTTCACATAAGTTCGTTCATATTCAATGCACACAACTCCGAAGCATCACTCATGCAAGTTTTATTGTTTATGTAGCAATTAAGAGCAGTACACTCACACAAAGTTAACCAGTGGTACAATTCATAATTAATGCAGTCATATAAGTTCGAGTATAAACTGGTAAAATCTCGAGGTGTGTGTGATGTGTGTGACTTAGTACATCTAGGATACCAGTGGACACCTATAGAACGGTCATTTTGACTTGGTCTAACTGGTATACCTTCAAGAACACTCAAAAGGAATGGGTTCACTCGTCATATGTGAGAAGGAGTGTCTCGATCAAACATCCTACATATTGGAAGGAACAAATGCTAAGTATATGGAGTGAACTAGTTTGAGAAGGATCTTGCTTATCTCTGAGGTGTCGGGTCCTTCACCCTAGCATCTTCTCACCTACTCGCCATATCCAACAAAGACAACCCTAGATCAACTTATTCACAAACTTGACATGCATACATATAAGGCATTAAACGGTTGAAGAATCTTCATACGTGGAGAACATGTGTCATGTCCTTGACTTTTTGTGGTATTTCTGTGGAGCAGGCATTAGCATTTCATTCAATGTGCATTTCTATTTCTTATTCTTTCTTCTTCTCATTCTTCATTTTCTATCTTTTCTTAGTTAATTAGGACAATCATTATACTTCTTTTATTATCTTCATACCATCAACGGGAATTAAGCTCGAACAATGGTCCATGAACTAAGTCTATTTCTAGAGGTGGCGTAGCCTTCACATCTCGAGTAGGCTACAAGACCTAAGTTTCTATCTCCCCACTAGATGTCACTTTTAGGCTAGTAAATAAAATAAAGAGACTACTATACAAGGAATCATCCAAAAGAAAAGAGAATTGAGTCTCATGAACTTTGATTTGATGTTAACACTCAAAAGGAAATAGCTCAAGGATATCTCACAAGGTGTCATAGTCACCACGAGTGTTCCCTCAGTGCTTACAAGGAACCCTAAGTGCAATAAATCACGTGAATATGTCTATTCAGCCTCATGAGATGTCGTGTAAATAAAAGAAATTATATAGCCCGATTAACACGAGTGTACTATCAATCAATTCTTCATAGAGTTATAAAGTCATATAAAGAGAAACTATGCATAAATGACTTAAGTGTGTAATTCTTAGGTTATATGCAAGTATGTGAAGGGTATAAGTTAGTGTTAATCATGACATAATTATGTAATTCCTCACTACTCTTTCTATCTTTCTTTTTTTTTTTTTGAATTTTTTTTTAATCTAAAACCCAGTACGTATATGTGCACAGTGTCAAATGCAAATGCTCATCCCCCAAACTAAAATGGAACAATGTTCTCAATGTGAAAGCATAGGTGTAATGACCCAAAAATTAAAACTAGTTAAAATAATTAGGAAGTATAATAACTAAAATGAATTAAGGGATAATAAAGGAAAAGGAACGAAACTAGAAGAAGAAGTAGCAGGCCTCGTCAACGAATGTCCTATCCTCATTGATGAGTGTCATTCTAGAGATCGTCGACAAATTCTATTCCTCGTCGATGAAGGAATCCCGAGAGAATAAATTTGAAACTCTGAATTTCGTTGACAAATGTAACTTCTTGTCGACGAAGTCTCTTCAGTGCCTCGTCAATGAACCCACATGTCTCGTCAATGAAGCCCTGCCTATAAATTGAATTTCTCTCATTTTTCAGTGAGGAAACTCGAGAATTCACTCATTCTCTCTCTAAAAATGGTCTCCCAGCCTTCTATCTCTGATTTCGGGCCGGATTTGACGCAGTTTGATGATCCGGAACCATCACAAGGTTCGTAGGATCGTTATCTATAAGGTTATAGGAGTTGATCGTTGGTTTAAGAGGTTTAGGAAACATCCCAAAATCAGGGTAAGTGAGTTATTTTGGAAATTTCTTAACGAATATTGTTATTTGGAGCCTAGGAAGTAGTAAATAAGTGTTTTTCTTAAGATTTGAGTTAGTTAAGATTTATTTTAATTAAACTTGGATTTTTGGTTCAGGGTCCAAGTGAACACTGTGGGTATTAGTTCGGGAATCCTACCAGCATAGTTCGGAAGTCAGGTAAGGGAAAATTATATATTAAAATAGGTTTTTATGAATTAAAATGGATTATGTTTTATTTAGTATATATAATGTTTCCAGGTGGGTATAAAATGCCAACCATGTAAAATTATGTTTTCTGAGCCCAGGATTGCTTGTATAGCTATGTATATATGAAAATGGATTGATGAAAGTGAAAGGTATTTTCTAGGAAATTATGCAAGAAATGAAAAGTATTTTTAGCTTATAAACATTAAATGTGAGTTGGCTTATTTTAGAAGAAATACATATGAATTTTACTGTTAAATTGTGTGGCATGAGTAAATATAAGTTCTGTGCAAATATATGTTAAATGTATGAGACGTAGGTTAAGTAAGTAAAGCATTAAGAATAAAATATGATATGGACTATATTGCTTGTATATATTAATGCAACCATGTAAATGTAAGATGCCATGTTAGTAGATCCTAGCACATTTCTATGTAAACTAATTGATGACAGCTAAAAGGAGCTATGGATTAACTAATGATGGCTAAAGACTAGCGATAGTACGAAGGAATGAAATGAAAACGTTATGCAATGACAATGAAATGATAATGGAATGAAATATGAAATGTGAAATGTGAACGATACAAATGGGAAAAAGTCACTTAAAGTGGAATGCAATGCAATGTTTAAGTTATGAACATGAATTGTTGACCTTATTGGTCACGCCCGATTTTGATTATGATAAATACTCATTGTATCTAATGAGTGTTTGAGGTTTTGTGCAGGAACTAAAGGTGTTAAGATATAGTTGTGCACAAAGTTAAGAAAAGCCCGAAGACCAAAGCTTTATTTCATAATGTAATATATTTAATTGGTCTGTAATAGTAAGTAGGCACTTGGTTTGTAATAAGCTCACACACATCACATGTATGATTTATTTTGTAAGCTCAAACCAAACCATGAATGAGAAAGAACCATAGAAAGACCTTAGGGTGCAGCTTCGGTCGACCGACACTGGACTTTTTCGGTGTTTTCAAAATTGGACCCCAAATGCCTCTAGGACACTCACACTTTCACATATATATGGTAGGCACTTACATAGGGCTTTATTGTATCAATACGGGACCGAAATGCACACTTGGTGCACTTTCGGTCAACCGGACAATGCAGTTCACTTTGGCCTGGTTGACCGAACCGGCCCTAGGTCAACAGTTTGACTAGGCCCGGTCGACTGAGCCCTTACAGTTCATTTGACCCCGGTCAACCGAACCACCTAGGAGTCAACATTTTGACCTCCCGGTCGACCGACCAACTTTGTACTCCAACAACCTGGTTGACCGAAAGGTCCTCGGGAGAATTCCCAGCAGTCTGGTTGATCGAACCATGCAGTTCAAAAAGGCCCGGTCGATCAAACCTTAGAAATTTGAAAAATCGCCTTGCCTCGGTTGATCGACCACTCAGTTCAAAATACCTCTGGTCGACCGTACCACTTGAGTCCTGGTCGACCGAACCATTTCTGGTCAACCGGACCTCTCGGGTTGCCCTGATTTTTTACCATAGTTAATATTTTTTAAACAGGGTTAAAATGCCTTAAATGTCATTAAACTTTTCTAATAATACCCAATAGGTCCCTAACGGTCATATTTTCTCCCTTGCCTATATATATGAGTTCATTTGAGAAAATTAATTATTATTAGCCATCTTGATTAGGGAAAATTCTTTGAAAATTCAAAACCCTATAATACTCATATCCAATCCCCATTCACTCATGCTTACCTTCTTCGATCTCTTAAATCCTCTATAAGTCGATTGAGTGTTTATAGTTAATAGGTTTGCTCTCCCATTCATATTTGATTGATTTATTTTCATTGAGAGCTAAACCTAAGTATTCTTAGGAGACTTAGTAAATAAGTCTATCCTAAGAAGACTTTGATAGATCTTCTAAGATTTGCACCTTCATTGCAACATCTTAAGAAGATTGTATTTGCTTTTGGTTGCAAAACATTTTCAAAATACTTTCAAATATCTAGTGTGCTTTGTCTTGATAAATCTTTAAAGAGATATTTGTTTGTGTGAGAAAAGAAATCTTTGTTGCAATATTCATTGATTTATATCATAGTTGAATACAAAGATTAAACTCTTTTTGCAAACCAAACTTATACATTGCTAGAGCTTCATATACATATATGTATTGAGAAAACTTGTTGATTGAAATATATGAAGTTTGGATAATATCTTTGTTTGAGCATTTAGATTGAATATCCTGTGATACAAAGATCATTTAGGTTTGCACTCTCACGCACTCATTACAACGATAGTAAATCTATTTGAGAGTTGACATCTTAGACCACATTGAGCTTACATATTGAATCATATTGTGGTGTATGTTACTGCGCGCATCCGGGTACATATCTGCTTTACACGAAAGCACAATCATTGTACCATTTGATTGTAATACACTTTGGTTGTATTTCCAGGCACAGGCCTGTAGAGGGAGACTAGCCCTGGAATAGTCCCGGATTGGCTTAGACCCGGTTAGGAAAGCTAGGTGCATCGTCCTGTTAAGGCATGTAGGTTGAGGTTAGCGTCGCTAATTAACTTGATTAAGGTTGAGGTCAGCCCTGTGTTAATTTGACCTGATTGTAAACGGTGCCGCTCCACCCTTAAGTGAGCTATTAGTGGAATCCTCAAGCTTGCGGCTTGAGGCGAGGACGTAGGCATAGTTGGCCGAACCCCGATAACATATCGTGTGTTTGCTTATATTTCTGCATTTTATATTTACCGCACGTGTATGTTATGGATGAATGATGCGTATGACTTAATTTCCAAAGTATATTTATCTACGCGTTTGGAAATTGTATAGATTGATCCTAGGTTGTGTTCATTCCGTTGTTGCATAGATCAACCCAGGTGAAAATTTTTTTAAATTCCAATTCACCCCCCCTCTTGGGAATACACCAATTCTAACATGAATAGATGTGAATGGTTGAGTAATGACAGAAAGAGTAATGTATTATGTTATTAAAAGTATTTATGCTATTAGAACATTACTATTGGGTAAGGTGTACTCTTTTCCTGAGGGCTTGCTGAGAAAGGCGAGTGTGCTATTAACTTCAGATGTGGCAGTAGCTACATAACGTACTAGGGTGGAGGGAACCTACTTGTATGGGCAAGTAGATTTCCCTATCCTTGGGGGCATCGTTGAGAAACCTTTGTTTGAACTGTGTGAGTATGAGATCAATCTAATACTTGAGGGTTTACTGAGTAAGGTGAGTGCCATGGTATGTTTTAGTAGTGACCTTCAGGTTACCTAATGTATCAGAGCAGAGGGGTGCTACTTGTATGAGTGGGTAATCACCCCTATCCTTAAGTAATCTTGTGGGCTAAATCTTTGCATGTGATTGATTAGATTCAGAGGATGATTTTCATTATTTATGACAATGTTTTGCAAATGTTATTAAAATGATATTTATAAACCTCATGTTAGCCACACACTATTTTTAATATATTGTTTTTTCCCTTACTGAGATGTGTCTTACCCGAATATGATTATTTCTTTTTCAGGACATCATTGAGGTCAGGTTTAAAGAGCTTGAGGGTTTATAGCATTTTTGAGGATTATAAGGAGAACGGGTATATTTTGATAATATTATGAGGATGTAAATATTTTATGTTTTATGTTTTTATGTTTTAAGTCTGCTGAGGAAGGAATGATTGCGAATATTGAAATGTTTTGAAGATATGTGCATATATGGAAATGCAGGTGATGAATGGATAATATGGATTATAGATAGGAAATAGTGGACTCTGGTATTATATGTATGGAGATTATGTTTATGTTTTCCGCTGCGTATATATTGATTTATGGATTATCAGGATTTAATCAAGTATAACGCATTGGATCGGGTTTAAGGGTTCGGGGCGCTACATTTTGGTATCAGAGCAATGATTTTGGGGATTATATTTTGAGGATTTAGGAATGATTTATACCAAAGTATAGGAATCAGGTTTGATACAGATATTAGATGGAAATGTTAGATTAGATTTAGGGAAGTATAGGATTTTGTCTTATAGCTTGAAGGTAGAAATCCCTTGGCGGACTTCTGTGATTTTCTGATTTAGTCAACGGTCTCAGAAAACCAAGATAAATCCATCGACGGTGATGTTTCTTAGCCGTAAGATTGGTCCTTATATGAAGATTTTGGATTTTTTATTGGATTTAAATTAATGATTATACTGTTTGGGGTTATGATATGGAATTCTTATCTCTTATCTGTCCTATTTTCAGGATGGATTCTGGAGATGAGAATGTAGAGGCTGAAGGAAGGGAGGATTCTTCGACTTCTAGTGAAGAAGAAATAGATACCTCTAGGGTGCTGCGAGGTATTTCTCGTCAGGTTAAGGCAGAGATGAAGAAGGATCCAAAAGAATAGAACTGTCCACCTGCAAGTCAGGGCTGCAACATTAAGGAATTTATGAGGATGAACCCTCCATCCTTTATAGGAGGACCTGATCCAATGGCAGTAGAGAATTAGGTATAGGAAATAAAGGAGATTATGGCTGTACTCGACTGCATGGACGAACAGAAGGTCCGTTATGCTGCATTCAAGATGATTGGAGAGGCGAAGCACTAGTGGCTTTCTACGAAGTTGCTTGAGGATCAGAGGGTGGTAAAATAGCTCTTACTTGGGAGAGATTCAAGGAGTTGTTCTTTGATAGGTATTTTCCTTCATTTGTCAGAGAGGAAAAGATTGATGAGTTTACTAATCTGACCCAGGGGGATATGACGATTTCAGAGTATGTGGTTAAATTTGTGGAACTATCGCGTTTTGCTCAATTTCTGACTCCAAACGAGGTAAGGTAAGCTAGGAAATTTGAGAAAGGCCTAAGGTGCATAATCTACGAGCCGGTGGTCAGGTTTCAAGTCTAGAGCTTTTCAAACCTGCTTGATAAGGCCTTGGTGTTGGAGAAGAGTATCCTGAGTAGCATTGAATCTTTAGAGCAGAAGAAGAGACCTGCACCATCTAGTTTTCACTCTGAGGCTAGTCAGTGATCAGTGAAGAAAGGGAAGGAAGCAGTAGGCTCTGTATGCCCGAAGTGTAATAAAAAACATAGGGGCAAATGCTGGTTTGGCACTCCGAATTGCTATAGGTGCAGTAAGCTAGGGCATATCAAGAAAGATTGCTGGGAACCATTGCCTATGGTATCTATTTAGAATCAAGACTGGGGAAAACAACAGATACCGCTTAGGAGAGGTGCTCCACCCCTAGCTGTACACACTTCGAGCTTTGGAGGATGCCATCAAAGAAGCAGATATAAGATTATATTTAAAATAGTGATAATTTAATTTACTGAATAATGATTGAATAGTTTATAGGATGACATCTATGCCGAGTTCTTATAGTTGTATTTAGCAATTGAATTCAAGTAATGTGAAAGGATGACTAGTTAGTAAAATTTCACGAACGAAATTTCTTACGAAGGGGAGAATGTAATGACCTAGAAATTAAAACTATTTAAAATACTTAGGAAGTATAATAAATAAAATATATTAAGGGATAATAAAGGAAAAGGAATGAAACTAGAAGAAGAAGTAGTAGGCCTTGTCGACGAATGTCCTATCCTTGTCGATGAGTGCCCTTCTAAAGATCATCAATGGATTTTGTTCCTCGTCAATGAAGGAATCCCGAGAGAGTAAATTTGAAACTCTAAATTTTGTCGATGAATGTAACTTCTCATCGACAAAGTCTCTTTAGTGCCTTGTTGACGACCCCACGTGTCTTGTCGACGAAGCCCTGCTTATAAATTGAATTTCTCTCATTTTTTAAAGAGGAAACTCGGGAATTCACTCCTTCTCTCTCTACAAATGGTCTCCCAACCTTCTCTCTTTGATTTCGGGTCGGATTTGACCCGATTTGACGATTCGGAACCACCACGAGGTTCGTAGGATCATTCTCTGCAAGGTTGTAAGAGCTGATCGTTGGTTTGAGAGGTTTGGGAAACATCCCAAAATCAGGGTAAGTGAGTTATTTTGGGAATTTCTTAACGAATATTGTTATTTGGAGCCTAGGAAGCAGTAAATAAGTGTTTTTCTTAAGATTTGAGTTAGTTAAGATTTATTTTAATTAAACTAGGATTTTTGGTTTGGGGTCCAAGTGAACGCTGTGGGTATTAGTTCAGGGATCCTACCAGCGTAGTTCGGAAGTTAGGTAAGGGAAAATTATATATTAAATCAGGTTTTCATGAATTTAAATGGATTATGTTTTATTTAAGTATATATATGTTTCCAGGTGGGTATAAAATGCCAACCATGTAAAATTATGTTTTCCGAGCCTAGGATTGCTTATATAGCTATGTATATATGAAAATGGATTGATGAAAGCGAAAGGTATTTTCTGGGAAATTATGCAAGAAATGAAAAGTATTTTCATCTTATAAACATTAAACGTGGGTTGGCTTATTTTACAAGAAATACGTATGAATTTTATTGCTAAATTGTGTGGCATGAGTGAAGGTAAGTTCTGTACAAATATATGTTAAATGTATAAGACGCAGGTTAAGTAAGTAAAACATTAAGAATAAAATATGATTTGGACTATGCTGCTTGTGTATGTTAATGCAACCATGTAAGTGTAAGACAGTTGAAAAGAGTCATGTTAGCAGATTCTAGCACATTTCTATGTAGACTAACTAATGATAGATAAAAGGAATTGTAGACTAACTGATGATGGCTAAAGACCAGCTGTAGTACGAAGGAATGAAATGAAAATGTTATACAATAACAATGAAATGATAATGGAATGAAATGTGAAATGTGAAAGACACAAATGGGAAAAATTCACTTAAAGTTGAATGCAATGTAATGTTTAAGTTATGAACATGAATAGATGTGAATGGGTGAGTAATGACAAAAAGAATAATGTATTATGTTATTAGAAGTATTTATGTTATTAGAACATGTTACTATTGGGTGAGGCGTACTCTTCGCCAGAGGGCTTGCTGAGATAGGCAAGTGCACTAATAAACTCAGATGTGGTAGTAGCTGCATAACGTACTAGGGTAGAGGAAACCTACTTGTATTGGCAGGTAGATTTCCCTATCCTTGGGGCCTTCACTGAGAAACTTTTGTTTTAACTATGTGATTACAAGATCAATCTAATACTTGAGGGTTTACTTAGTTAGGTGAGTGCCTTGGTATGCTTCAATAGTGACCTTCGGGTTGCCTAATGTATCAGAGCAAAGGGGTGCTACTTGTATGGTTGTGGTAATCACCCTTATCCTTAGGTAATCTCATGGGCTAAATCTTTGCATGTGATTGATTAGGTTCAAAGGATGATTTTTAGTATTTATGATAATGTTTTGTAAATTTATTAAAATGATATTTATAAACCTCATGTTAGCCACACACTATTTTTAATATATTGTTTCTTCCTTTACTGAGATGTGTCTCACCCGAATATGATGATTTCTTTTTCAGGACATCCTCGAGGTAGGGCTTAGAGAGCTTGAGGGTTTATAGAATTTTTGAGGATTATAAAGAGAATGGGTATATTTTGATAATATTATGAGGATGTAAATATTTTATGTTTTATGTTTTTATATTTTAAGTCTGCTAAAGAAGGAATGATTGTGAATACTGAAATGTTTTGGAGATATGTGCATATATGGAAATGCAGGTGATGAATGGATAATATGGATTATATATAGAAAATAGTAGATTCTGGTATTATATGTATTGAGATTATGTTTATGTTTTTCGCTGCATATGTATTGATTTATGGATTATCAGGATTTAATCAGGTATAATGCACCGGACTAGGTTTAAGGGTTCGGGGTGTTACAATAGGGTAAATAGAAAAACTCTGCATGGGAAAAGTAGGGCATATTTGGGTGGAGAAGTAATGGAAAAGAAAATTGAACTACAAGAAAATGTACCTGAATATTAACTACAAATAAAATAAGGTAAAAAGAAAAAAGGAAAAGAAGGGAAAGAAAAGCATCACAGTTGTAAGCTAAATTGTCAAGTAGTGGTATACACATTTTCATGCCGATCTGCAGTGAAAAGAATTTTATGATCCGATTTATTTTCAACTATACATTTATCATTTTCTAATGAAACCTGGTATCCTTTATCACACAATTGTCTTATGCTCATTAAATTATGCTTCAACCCATCAACTAATAGAACATTATCAATAACCAGGGAAGAATCCTTATCGACCTTACCTACACCAATGATGCGTCCCTTTGCATTATTTCCAAATGTCACATATCCTCCATCCTTGGGAATGATAGACGCAAATTTTGCCTTGTCGCCGGTCATGTGCCGTGAGCACCCACTATCGAGGTACCACTTGTCCTTGGAGGAGGAAGATCTCAAGCACACATGCAAGATAAACTAAGTGACTGACGATGGCCCCCAAATTTTGTTGGGTCCACGGGGGTTAGTAACTGGATCATCCTTAACAACCCACAACTTTCTAATTTTTGCATGCTTATTCCTAAGTGAACAATCAAATTGAATACGGTCAATTTGTTTGCATTTAAAACATTTCATTCTACACTTAGGATCTTTAGGTGGGATTTGAGATTTTGATTCGCGTGTGAAATGTCCCAAGTAAAGATTAGGTCGTCTAACATTTTTAATGCCATTAAAACCTAAACCTCTTTACTTAGAGAATTTCTTTGGGCACCAAGTAGTTTTTCAAAATTACGCTTGTTTTTGGTAAATTTAAAAACAATTTTGGAGCTATCCTCCAATTTCCTCTTAAGCTCAGCTATAGTCACATCTTTTTCTTTCAAAATCAAAGCATGAGAAGTTTTGGCAATTCCAAACAATTTTGACCAATTTTCGCATTTCTTTTTCAAATCATCATTTTCTTTGGTCATTTTATTCAATAGTTTAGATACACGAATATATTCAAATTGTAATTCTCTAAATATAGGCATGCAAATAGAATCACAATCATCAGATGAATAATATGAAGATAAAGAGCAAGAAGACGATACCTCATCATCATGTGCCATCAAACACAGATTAGCAACCTCTAAGTCGCTGCGGTTCGAGTTTGAGTCACTACTACTTAATTTATCCCATAAAGTGATTGCTTTCATGGCTTTCTTCTTTTTCCTAGCTTCCTTTTTTAGTAGTGGGTAGTCCAACTTGATGTGCCTAACTTTGTTGCAATTGTAATATGTGGGAGCATTTGATTTTTCTTTTCTTTTACTAGACTCTCCCTTCGCAGATGCAGACTCCCTATGTCTTTTGTAGGACTTTCTATTCTTCCTGAAGAATCTATTGAATTTTCTATTTAGCATGGCCATATCATCGTTAGAGTTAGGTTCGCTGAATTCCCTAGATGTATTAGTGGAGGTTTTCAATGCAGTTACCTTTTTCGCCTTATTATGTTCATTGAGTCTCTCATTTATGGTTAATTCATAGGTAATCAATGAACCTATCAATTCTAGAGTCATAGCCTTAAGATCTTTACCCTTAGGAATGACTTTAGCTTTAGCTTCCCAAATAGGAGGCAAGCCTCTAAGGATCTTCCTAATCATCTCATATGCAGGATAGGTCTTACCTAATGTATGTAGTGAGTTTATAATGTGTGTGAATCTAGTGTACATGCTCTGAATGGACTCACCTACATTCATCCTAAAGGCCTCATATTCACTAGTCAGCATATCTATCCTACTATTTTTCACATCCCTAGTACCTTTATATATGACTTCTAATTTATCCCAGATTTCTTTTGCAATAGCACATGCCATTACTCTGTTAAACTCATTCACATCAAGAACACAATACAAATTATTCATAGCAATGACATTCAAATTAATAGCTTTCATATTATCATCATTATATTCTTCCTCAGTTTTAGGGACTTTAGTCTCACCTTTTGTTTTCATAAGAACATAATTTTCCTTAGAGAAAACTCTCCACACCTTCCAATCTATATTTTGAAGGTAGGTGCGTATCCTTTATTTCTAGAAGGTGTAATTAACACCACTGAAAACCAGAGGTCATGTGGAAGATGGTCCCTCAGGGAAAGGGGTCACGGTGCAATGAGCCATTTAAGATCTTTTGCAAAATAACTATTGAGTCTATGCTACGTGGCTCTGATACCAATTTTTAATTTTACCGTGATCCCAAGAGGGGGGTGAATTGGTACTTTCAAAAATTTATATCCTAGGTCAATCCCCTAACAGCAGTATTACACAACCATATGGTCAATCTAATGCAGATAAATCAAATCAATTTAAATATGCAAGGGAAATTAAGGTGCAAGATAAAATCAACCAAACATGCACCAAGAAGCTATAAATAAGAAATAACACCCGTAAATGTTATTGAGGTTCGGTGAACTACCTACGTCCCCGCCTTGGCTAACAAGCACAAGGATTACCACTATAAGGCTCACTTAACAGGTGGAGCGGCATCTAAACAACTAGGTCAATTAGCACGGGGCTGACCTCAACCTTTACAAACAATCCTTACCGGGCTGGATTACCGCCCCCTTAGGCCACGCCTGGAATACAAAAGTATTTCTCAATAATGAAACCGGTACAATGTTTATGCTTCTCGATAAAGCAAATATGTACCCAATCTAATCAATACACCACCGAATGATATAATGAAGTAAGCTCAATATGGTCTAAATGTCTACTCTCAAATATTTATGCAAATGGTTCAATCAGTGCGTGAAAGTGAAAATGATGATTTCAATTACACTGCACAAACAAAGATACAAGCCACACTTCAAATATCTCAACAAATGATTTTTCTCAAAGTATAAGCCTTAAGAGATATTCAAATTTTGTTTGTGAAAATGGTTTGATCTTTGTGTTCAAAAGATAATGCTAATCAAGGAATATTACAACAAAGATCTTTAGAACATAAACAACTATCTCTCCAAGCATTTTTCTCAAAATGAAACATACGAGATATTTGAAAATGATTGAAAATATTTTTAGCAACCAAAATCGAATGAGAACTCCTTAAGATATTGCAATAACAACGCAACAATCAGAAGCTTCAATGAAGTTTTCTTAGGGAAGACATATTGATAAAGTCTCCTAAGAAAAACTTGAGGTCGTGCTCTCAAACAAAATAATCTCAATCAATCACAAATTGGAGAGAGCAAACCTTTAAAGTAAGAACACTCAATTCACACTTACAAAGGGATTTTTGGCAATATGGCAAGGTAAGTATGAGTGTAGGATACTTGGAAGTGAGTATGAGAGATTTTGGATTTCAGAGGATTTTCACTAATCAAGTTTGCTAATTGGTGCTAATCTTTTCAAATGAGGGGGTATATATAGACTACTCCATAATTATAACTGTATAGGACACATAGGGGTATTATTAGTATAATTTTAAACCATTTTAACACAATTAACCCTGTTTACAAAATTTAACTACGGTAAAAAATAATTTGCCAACCCGAGAGCACCGGTCGACTGGACTTGAGGTTCGGATGACCCAGTTCCAAACTTTGGTCGACCGGGAGAAATTTAAATTGAAAGTTCAGTCGACCAGACAAGGGTCCCAAAGGCGATTTTTCATTTTCGTGCGGTTCAGTCAATTGTGCAGATTTGAACTGAGTGTTTTGGTCGACCGAGCAGTTGGCCAAACCCACGTGGGAATTTGGTCGACCAGGTGGTTGGCTTAAACATAAAGTGCGGTCAACCCTATAGTCAAACATTTGACCAGGAGGGAGTTTGGTCGATCGGGTGACTTGAACTGGCAGGGTTCGGTTGACCGTACTCATTGGTCAAACCATTGACTCAGATCAATTTGGTCAACCAAAGGATATAGTGCTTTCAAGTACGGTCGATTGAACATGTATTTTTCATACATTTCGGTTCAAGTCCCTTATACATAAACCCCATTCATGTGAGCATATATATTTAAAGCATGCATGAGTGTCATAGGGTCATTCTAGGTCTTTTTCGTTTGAGCTTACCTATCATATCATGCTTGTGATGCATTTAATTATTACAACCCAAATTCTATTTACTATTATAGACCCGCAATACATAAAATGAAATTAAAGTACAACACAAATATGGTCTTCGAGGTCTTCAAGCTCTATTCCATGTGCCATCATTTTGATTTGCCAATTACATACCTGCACATATCCTTAGATAGCAGTCAAATACAACAAGTATTTGTCATTATCAAAAATGGGTGTGACCAATAAGGTCAACAGTGTTTGCCTTCTCTCTTCCCTTAACTCATTTTAATTTCTACTTGCATTTCATTATCAATTTTGCATGTTTGTATGTTGATTAATATTACACGTACTTGAAAATTAATTGGGTATAATTGATTTTATTGAGATAAAAATTTGAATTAATTTCAGACCTCTGTTATTATTTGGTTAAATATTGAAATAGGGATTAAGTAGTAAAATAAACTTAAATAATTTTGAAATACCCAATTCACCCCCCCCTCTTGGGAGTACACCTAAATTAACAATATAGATGTATAGATGGGTTAGCTCTTGGTATTTCACTTCAGTTTGTATTATGAACATCGGGAGACTTTGCTATATATTTGTAACATAAAACTCTGGTAATGTATGTTTGGAGAGTGTTTCATTATTTCTGCTACATTTATTTATGAGGATATGGTATCAGGTACATAGACGTCACTAAAGTAGCACCCTAGGCCCACGTGGGAGGTTGAGGCATTACAATTAATGTTAAATTGGTTACTGGTACACCATTGGCGAATTTAAGTAAACAGTATACCGATCAGTACTCAAAGGCGAACAGTGATGTTCGAGTTGTGTTAAAGGTTTCCTATGCCAGTGCAGTTAGGTACTTCGGTGGGCAACCGAGGGTTTCGTCAGTTGTGAGATTCACAAATAGAGGCTACATAGGGAATTTAAAAGACATGAGGCTTACAATGGGGTATGTTGTGGGAAAGCCTAATCATTGGAAGTCGAGGGTACAGTCTCCGAGTGCACTGGTTACAACTAGAGCAGAGTTCTTGGCAAAGGATGAGCCTTCCAAGGTAGCATTGGGGTTTAAAGGATTGTTCAAGGAGCTGAGTATTTAGTTAAGTGGAGTTTTTGTAACCACGGTCAAGTTCAAGCATGGCTTGGACTTGGTTTACATCTCTAGGTGTTAGAGGGGAGGCAGGTCCCAATCTACTAGCTCGGGTGGAGTAATGGGGGGATTATGCTTTCGGATTTCTCCTATGTGGTGAATATTCACCAAGGTGGAGATTGTTGGGGACGTGGCTCATATTTTGAGTGGAATGCATGTACCGAAGAAAGCACTATGAAGCGAGGGACCAAAAGAGAGATGCAAGGGTGCAGCCATGGAGGGCAAACCGTCGACGATTTGGGGTGTAATTGTCGACAGTTTCAGGCAATAGCTGCGAGGTGTTTCTTTATGCGCCAAGCCGTTGATTGTTTTAGTCAGCACAAGTAATGGATTTTCAAATCTGAGATCAGTAAATTGGGCTATCGGAGGGATTTCCTCTGAGGGATTGCTATAGAAGTGTTTTAGATCAACTATAGGTCTTCTGTACGCATTAGATTATGATATAAACATTATTATATAAACCTAGATGGGATTAAAATTGTAAGCTTCATTGATAGCGAAAATAGTTGCTGCTCCCGTGGGCGTAAGAAAATTGTCGAACCACATAAATTCTTCGGTCTTTTGATTGTTGCTTTCGTTGATTCTCATTGTTGAGTGATTACTAGGATTGTATAGTTCATTATCGAGTGCTTGCATTAATTGTTTGTTTGATTCGTAAGTGTGTGAGAGTGTGCTTCTACTACACATCCGCGAACATCAACAAGTGGTTTTAGGTTCTAGTTGCTTGTCACAACAATTGGAATCTGAACAAGGTGCTTGTTGGTGGGAATCGAATCACAGCAAGGGCAATCAACCATTTAAATAAAAACAACACATTTAAAAAACTTCCAGGGTTAGCCAATCATCCTTGAGAGGTCTGGTCATCAAGCTGGTGCCAATCACCTTATGCATGCACGAAGGAAAAGCGAGGGAAATTGGGGCTAGTGTACTGCCTATAAGTTATCAGTTAACTTCCTTGTGAAAATTTTATTTTCCTATCATCACTATATTTAAATTTTGATTCTTTTTTAGTCAATTATTGTTTGTTTGGTAAAAAAAATAATTATTTATAGTACTTTTTTTTTTTACATTAAGGCATAAACACACTCGATGAATAAACTCTATACTACTATTTATGTGATGATTACCTATTTCTTGTCTACACAACAAGTGGTCAAAGGCAAGCATAATTCTTCGAACAAGACTAGCTCATGAAACCTAGTCTTTATTTTTATTTTTATTTTTTAAAAAATAGGGTTAGGGTTTGTCATAAAATCACCCTTTTAAAAAAATGCTCGCTAAAGACAAATGAGTGTCCCACTTTGTCCTTGAGAGCAATTAAACAAAAATGAAACCCTATTTTAAGAAAGGAGTGCTTAGTAATAGGCTAAGGATACCTAATTAACTTTCCAAAAATTGGCCTCTAATTATCTCACAAAACATGGAATTGAAATGCAAAATTGGTACAAATAAACTCGAGGCTCTCCCCTAAACAAAGAACCATAAGCTATTCTCTAGTTAGTTTTGAAGGAAATGCCAATTAAAACAAGTTTTCAATCAAAATGGCTTTTGAAAGTTACAAATTGTCATGAGCTGAATGCTAGAGACCTTGTGTGTAAGAACCCGACCCAAGATATGTAGATTGAATAAATAACGAAAGGGTAAAAAGGTAAATTTTGTAGGCTTCGTCGACAAAGCCATTGTTCTCATTGACGAATGCCCTCGTACTCTTCGTCGCCGAAATTCGGAGTCTCGTCAATGAACAGATACCGAACGTGTTGTAAAATATCGGAATAGGGTTTGTCGCTGAAGGAGCTAGTTCATCGACGAAATGCATGGATGATTCGTCAAAGAAGGCACCATCTCGTTAACAAGGTTGGTCAGGTCAAAGGGGCTATAAATATCCTATTTAATTGCTTCATGACTAAGTAAGCTAAAATTATCTCTCTCTCTCTCTCTCTCTCTTCGATTCTTCACTGTTCATCGCTTGATTCGATGATTCAATGTTACTGCGTGCATTATGGGAGGAATCTCTTCGAGAATAGTGGACCAGATCTTCTGAAATTAGGATAGCTTCCCAAGAGGGGGGTGAATTGGGATTTAAAAATTTTATGTTCAATTTAATACTTCCGAGTTATAATAATAAATACACTTCAAACACAATCACAAAACTAATTCAAATCCACTGCAACTAAGGTAGAATAACCAACCATGTGCTTCTTGTAACAATAGCCATGTAGCAATGTGTAAAGCTTACTGGATTTGTATAAGCCCTGTTGTTAAAATTCAAAAACACACTTCTTCTCAATGTTCAGCTTTTAAATAAACTTTCAGTTTAACAAGTTAAGGATGATCAACCAACGTAGTCCTTTTCGGTTTCCGCAATCAATGCTGATCAAACCAAAACAAATTATCTTCTGGTCTATTTAACAACCAAACACTTAGAATTCAAAGTTTTATAAAACATCCACGCAGTTTGTAAATTTTGCTGAAAAATAAAGAGTAGGGAAGAAAGAGAGAATCAAAAGGGTAGAGCCCGCCTTGTCCAAACAATATTCCCTTGTTTGGTCCAATGATTCAACACTCGAGCCGTCTATCAATCTGCTACAAAGATTTGAAATAAGATGTACAAGAATTGCTCCTCAAAGAGTTGATTAGTACAGATAAAAAGAAATATATACTTCAATAAAACTCACAATACGAAATTTAGATTGAAGCTCTAGAAATTTTTCACTGTATGATTCTTTCAATGGATGAATGAATTGATAGTTGAAGCACAATATCAGTGAGAAAATCAGCAAGACTTCAGTAGACTTCGTGCAAGATGTAAGTAATAGAGAGCTTTTAGAATTTCCGAATGCTTGAGAGAAATTTGATTGATGAATTGAATTCTTGGTAATCAAATCAATGTATCTTGAGGGTATTTATAGATGTAGAAAGATATTTAACTTGTTCACCAAGTTTACTTGGAATAAGATCCAAGTTTTATATTAGTTTGAACCTCAAGTAATTAAAATTTTTAAAATATATCCGTTAAGTATTTTAAAATTTTCACGAGACAGATGATTGTGTGGTCTCTGGCAGTCGACTGCCCATGCATTTCAAGTATAAACTTCACATACAGTAAGGTGGTAGTCGTCTGTCATCAAGGGAGACAGTCATCTGTCAATGGACAACCAAGTTTTTAAAACCAACCAAAAGGGTGATAGACGACTGGCAAAACACATGCAATCGTCTTAATTGTCACTGAAAGTTGTCTGTCATGCTTCTGTCTACTTAATTAAAGTCCTGTAACATTTCCAGTTGACTGACCTTTGACAGTCAGTCGTCTGTCAAACACTCATTTCGCATTTTAAGACATTTTTAATTTCTCTCTTCTTTATTGCTTAATTTATCTTCGAATATTAACTTTTTTAACTTTAAAAAATATGTTCAAAGACTTTAAAAATCAGGTCTCTAAGTCTCTTTGCCTAATGAACTCCAAAATGAAAAATCATAGTTGTATCATATTTGAAATACTTACAAAGCTTGTCCTAAAAATTGATTTGACTCCTCTTTGCTTTGAGTTCTCTTTGTCGCAAATGTTTGATCTTTCAAACTTCGTTGATGCTTTCATTATGGATCATTTTCTTTTATGTAAGGTCTTTCATGTTCCTTGATACTTGTGAGCTTTCAAGATATGTCATTTGAAGTCAAAGTTGAACAAGCTTTTGGAATTGTCCTTTTTATCATTTGAAGTCATCTTTGCCTTCAATAACTGAAATAACATCACTTGGAAGCAAATTAGATAGCCTTTCTTTGTTATCATCAAAATCAAAAGTTGTAAGCCTAGTTAGGCCAACAATCTCTCCCTTTTTGATGATGACAAATGAGGAGCAAAGATACAAAAGTACCCCCCCTTTCAATAAGCATAATTTCAGAAAGGATTATTACATTAAAGCTCAATTTCAAATTTAACATAGAAGCATAGAAATACATATAAACTTAGTCCAACAAACTAGAAATATAATACTTTGCGCACACATATACTCCCCCTTTTGACATCAACAAAAAGGCATAATACAACCATAAGTGGAGCATATGTAATATTCAAAACAGTAAAAAGTTCAAACATCATAAAAAAAAAAACTTCAGTTAAGCATCAGAAGCTGTATCACTGTCTGCTTCAATAGAGTCCTCATCTGATTTGGCCTGAGAGCCTTCATTTGATGATTTTTGTGATCCATCATTATTTTTGTTACTCTCTTTATCAGAATCAGAATCATGAGGTGCTGAACTAGTGACACGTTGCTCTATTTTGTCAAGATGTTTATCCAGTAAAGAGTACTTATCCTCAATATTTGAGATCTTGTCTTAAAGAGAAGCAAAACCAGCCCTCATGTTAGAACTAAAACTAGAATAGTGCTGATAGAAGGGAAGAAACCATGCAGGCATATCAGCTTCTTCTTGAACTGGATTAGGTTTTTCTAGTGCCAGTCATGTAGGCCTATTTCCCTTAAACATCCATCCCTCAGTGTACTTCTTGTAACCCATTCTTTTTAGAGTAGTAGAGGAGAATATATTATAATGGGTTCGCTTCACTATTTTGGAGGATGGAGTGAGAACTTGGAAGTGAGCAAAGACCAAAGAAAGTACACCACCATATGGAAGTCCAATTCTAGGAGATTCTAGCTTCATGACCCTCCATTTAAGTATAAGGCTTGCTAAATCCAATTTCTTTCCGTTTAGTATGCATCACATGATGAAGTAATCAAAGAAAGAAATATGATCAAAGGATCCTGCTCTAGGAACTATATTATAAGCAACAATTTTGTGAAGAATTTGAGCTTGCAGATTGAGCTGCTTATATTGTGGAGGATTTCCAAAATAGAAAGGTTGATCATTCATCACAAGAGGCAGAAATTCTTGTGGAGTAAAACCTTACTCCATTTTCCATTGTTTTTCAATGGGATTGCACTCAAAATCACCATGCTTTATACGAAGTATTTTCCTTAGCAAATGTGGAGTAAGGGTAATCTTTTGGCCTAATACCTTGGTAGAAAAACCAACATCTTTCTTTACCAAGTTAGAGTAAAAAGGTTTGATTTGATCAGGGTAATATCCTTTAACTCGGTGTAGAATAAATTTATCCTATCCTATGTTTTTGAATAGCTTAAGAATCTCAGGGAAATTCTCTTCAAAGAAAGCAACATCTAGTACCTTACCAAATATTGGATCAATAGTGGAGATGTGATTTTGGTACAAAGTTTTTGCGTGAGTTGAGACTAACCATTTTTCAATTTCGTCATTGCTAACTGGCCTTGAAGAAGAAGATGCTTGGTCTTTTTTCCAAACTTTTTTGGTTCTTGGCATGTTGCTGAAGCAGAAATTCGAAGAATCCTAGGTGAGAAGAATTTAGGGTTTGATTGGAGTGAAGTGGGAAGAGGTTTGGAGAAGATAATCTTAGTGAAGAATTAGAGAGAAAGTATTTTTTTGAGGGTTAGACGAATGGACAAACGTCTGGGACTTTAAAATGAGTGTTTCTTATGTGTAAGTTTGCTGAACCGCCACAAGACAGTCGTTTGTCATCAAGGTGGCAGTTGGCTATCGATTGTCTTTTTAGATTGATAGTAGCCTCTCAGGCACTTGCCTAGTATCTGGCAGTCATCTGCCCTATAGGAAAATTCTTTTCTCACTCAGTTGACTTCTCGTATATGTAACATTCCCAATTCCCGTCGGATAAATACAAATTGATCTTCTGCTAGTGGTTTTGTAAATATATTAGCTAATTGATCGTGTGTGTTAACAAATTCAAGAACTATTTCTTTCTTATCTACATTATCTCTTAAGAAGTGATGACGTATATCAATATGTTTTGTTCTTAAGTGTGATACTGGATTTTTTGAAATATTTATAGCACTTGTGTTGTCACACTTTATAGGAATTGTTTGATATTGAATTTTGAAATCCTTTAATAGTTGTTTTTTGTATAACGTTTGAGCACAACAGCTCCTAGCTGCTATGTATTCTGCTTCAGCTATAGATAATACTACAAAATTTTGTTTCTTTGAAAACCATGAAACTAGTGAGTGTCCTAGAAAGTGACAAGTCCCACTAGTGCTCTTTCTATCTATTTTACACCCTGCATAATCCACATCTGAATAACTTATTATTTTGAAATCAGTTCCCTTTGGATACCATAAACCTAGATCGAGTGTTCCTAGCAAATATCTAAGTATTCGTTTAACTGCGATTTGATGTGATTCCTTAGGGGCTGATTGAAACTTAGCACACATACATACACTAAACATGATATTCGGTCTACTTGCTATTAAATATAGTAGGCTTCCTATCATTCCTCGGTAATATTTGGTGTCTACTTGTCTTCCTTTTTCATCTTTGTCAATACTTGTTGAAGTGCTCATGGGAGTTCCTATGGGTTTGCTTTCTTCCATATCAAACTTTTTCAACATATCTTTAATGTATTTAGTTTGATTTATGAATGTTCCATTTTTAGCTTGTTTAATTTGTAACCCTAGGAAGTAATTTAACTCTTCCATCATGCTCATTTCAAACTCTCTTTGCATAGTTGTAGCAAATTCGTTACACAAATATTCATGAGTTACTCCAAATATGATATCATCAACATAAATTTGTACTATAAGCATATCATTATTTTTTGGTTTTTATGAATAGAGTGCTATCTATCTTTCCTCTTGAAAATTTATTTTTGAGTAAAAACTTGCTTAGCCTTTCATACCAAGCTCTAGGAGCTTGTTTCAAACCATATAATGCTTTTGTTAACTTGAATACGTGATTTGGATTTTTAGAGTTTTCGAATCCTGGAGGTTGTTTAACGTAAACTTCTTCATTTATATATCCGTTTAAGAATGCACTTTTTACATCCTTTTGGTATAATTTAAAGTCTTTATGAGCTGCATAGGCAAGAAGCATCCTTATAGCTTCCATTTTTGTTACAGGAGCAAAGGGTTTCTTCATAATCAATGCCTTCTTCTTGATTATAGCATTGTGCTACTAGCCTAACTTTATTTCTTACAACTACCCCATTTTCATCCTTTTTATTTCTAAATACCCATTTGGTTCCTATGATTGATTGTTCTTTGGGTTTAGGTACAGGTTGCCAAACTTGACTCCTTTCAAACTGATTGAGTTCTTCTTGCATAGCTATTATCCAAGAATCATCTTTTAAGGCTTCTTCAATATTTTTGGGTTCATTTTGAGATAAAAAAGCATAATGGTTGCAAATATTTTTTATTGATGCTCTAATGGTTACTCCTTTTGATGGTTCTCCAAGGATTTGTTCTTTTGGGTGACTTTTAGCATATTTCCATTCTTTCGGTAGTTCTTGATTTTCTATGAAGTTTTCATTTGTGGTTTCATCATTGTTTTCTTATTTTGTTTCAAGATCTTCTTCTTTTTGTGAGATATCTTATTTTTCATCATTCTTAACTTCTTTGTCATAATTATTTGATTCATCAAAAGTTATGTGAATGGATTCAACAATAGTAAGAGTCTTTTTATTATAAACCCTATAGGCTTTATTATTTGTGGAATAACCTAACAAGATACCTTTATCAGATTTTGCCTCGAACTTTCCTAAATCATCTTTAGTATTAAGAATAAAGCATTTGCACCCGAATACATGAAAGTAGGAAATGTTAGGTTTTCTACCTTTCCATAGTTCATACGGTGTTTTATCTAAGCTTGACCTAATGGATACCTTATTTATAATATAACAAGCTGTATTTATAGCTTTTACCCAAAAGTAATTAGGTAGATTATTTTCATTTATCATGGTTCTTGCCATTTCTTGGAGAGTTCTATTTTTTCTTTGTACAACTCCATTTTGTTGTGGAGTCCTTGGTGCTGAAAAATTATGGTTTATTCCATGTTCATTACAAAATTTATCAACATCTTTATTTTTAAATTCCCTACCTTGATCATTTCTAAAATTAGTTACGTTATATCCTTTTTCATTTTGCAATTTTTTGCATAAGGTGATTAGCAAGTTACAAGCTTCATCTTTGTTTGCTAAGAATAATACCCAAGTAGATCTTGAATAGTCATCTACAATTACAAAAGCATATTGTTTGCCTCCTAGGCTTAGGGTTCTAGTAGGACCAAATAGTTCTAGGTGCAAGAGTTCTAAAGGTCTTTTAGTTGATATGTATTTTTTCTTTTTGAAACTTGTTTTGACTAGCTTTCCTTTTTGGCATGCATCACACATCTTGTCTTTTATCAATTTTGTATTTGGTAACCCTTTTACAAGATTTTTCTTTGATATTTTAGATAATAGGTCCATGCTAGCATGTCGTAGTTTCCTATGCCAAAGCCAATTTATTTCATTAATTGCAGCCAAACAAGTTATGTTTTGATTTACTAAGTTCTCAAGGTTTATATAATATACATTATTTATCCGATAAGCTATAAATAAGGTTTTATTATTCTTAGGGTTTTGAATAACACATTTTTCTTTCTTAAAAGTTATTTTGAAACCTCTCTCACTTAATTGGCTAATGCTTAAAAGATTATGTTTTAATCCTTCTAGCAATAGCACATTATCAATAGTAAGAGAAAGTTCTTTACCTATTTTTCCAATGCCAATAATTTTACCTTTGGCATTATCACCCAAGGTCACATATCCCCCATCCTTTTGTTTTAATGTGGTGAACTTGGTTCTGTCACCGGTCATGTACCTTGAACACCCACTATCCAAGTACCACTTATCTGTTGATGGTGCTGTCTTAAAGCACATCTACAATGAGGGATTCATAGTGTTAGTTTTTGGAACTCAAATTCTCTTAACTTTCTTTGAATTGTTTTTAGTTCCATTATTTACTTTCCATTCTCCTTGAAATTTAACATATTTTATTTTTAGTGGGCAATTGAACATTACATGACCTTTATTCTTGCACATGTAGAAAGTGGTATGTTCATGTTTGTTGTTTGAAGAAGTACTAGCATAGTGCTTTGCTTCTTTGACAAAATATCCCATGTATAGCTTCTTACTCCTTTTATTTGTTTTACCATTATAACCTATCCCTTATCTATTTCCATATAATCTTTGTTGTCCAATCATTTTTTCAAAATTTTATTTTCCTTTGGTAAAGTTATAAATTGTTTTCTCTTTATCCTCTATTGATTTCTTAAGTTCAATTGTCTCTAAATCCTTTTTATTTAAATCATCTACTTGATTTTTGCCTATCTCTTGAGTTATTTCTTTTATTTCCTCTTCTAACTTTTTAATACAAGAATCTTTTTCTTTTTCAATGGTTTTGGAGGATTCAAGTTGTTTTATTAATTCTTTATTTTTTTCTTTCAATGTTATGTTTCTTTTGAAAATTTTTATGAATCTTTTATGTAAAGAAAATAACTCAACTTGTAATTCCTTATAGGAGGGCATGCTATCGCAAGACTCATCACAAGACTCATTGTTGGATTCTATTGAGGAGTAGTAGGAATTTATCTCTTTATCATTTGGCATGAAGCATATATTCGCCATCACTTGTCCACTTGGCTCGTTCTCCGTTTTGCTGGAGCTTGAATTATCCCATGTGGCCTTCATAGCTTCCTTCTTTTTCTTTTTGTCTTTCTTGAGTAACGAGCAGTCTGATTTGATGTGCCTTGGTTTCTTGCAATGATAGCATATAGGAGGGTCATTTTTACTTTTATTTTCTTTTCTACTTGTCTTTCCTTTTTCAGATTTCTTTTTATTAAACTTTCTAGGGAATCTTTTGTTTCTCCTATAGAATTTGCCTAATATTTCAGTGATGAATGCTAATTCATCTTGGTCTAAGTCACTTGATTCGCTTTCGTCTTCACTTAAGTTGTTACTGGAAGCTTTTAATGTGATGGACTTTTTATGCTTGGGTTCAGGATTTCTTTCCTTTAAAGCTATTTCATAGGTAAGTAGTGAACCTATGAGTTCATCTAGTGAGGTGGTCTTAAGGTTTCTACCTTCTGTGATAGCAATAGCCTTTGGTTCCCATATGGAGGGAAGACCTCTTAGAATTTTTCTAATCATTTCATAGGTAGTGTAAGTCTTTCCTAAGGCACTTAAGGAATTGATTATGTGGGTAAATCTGGTATGCATACTAGAGATTGTTTCATCTGAATTCATTTTGAATGCTTCGTACTCACTTGTTAACATATCTATCCTGTCGTCCCTAACATCTATTGTTCTTTCATATGTTACTTCTAATTTGTCCCATATTTCTTTAACCGTTTTGTAGGCCATGGCCCTATTGAGCTCATTAGCATCTAAAGCACAATATAAGACATTTATAGTACTTGAATTTATTTGGAACATCTTATAGTCTATATCAGTCATATCTTTTTTCTCTTTGGGAATTTGTTTTCCATCTACTATCTTAGTAAGGATTAGGTCTCCATCCATAACTACTTCCCAAGCTTTCCAATCCATGTGTTGGAGATAGATTTGCATTCTATTTTTCCAAAATGTATAATTATGTCCACAAAAGATTGGTGGACAGGTTGAGGATTGGCCCTCACCAAAGGGAGCTACTCCTATGTGTTCCATTAGATATTTTTATAGTTTCTTGTTAAGAATTACTATAACTAGGCTCTGATACCAATTGAAATTAGGATAGCTTTCTAAGAGAGGGGTGAATTGGGATTTAAAAATTTTATGTTCAATTTAATACTTCTAAGTTATAACAATGAATACACTTCAAACATAATCACAAAATTAATTCAAATCAACTGCAACTAAGATAGAATAACCAATCACGTGCTTCTTGTAACAATAGCCCTGCAGTAATGTGTAAAGCTTGCTGGAGTTGTATAAGCCCTGCTATTAAAATTCACAAACACACTTCTTCCCAATGCTCAGCTTTTGAATAAACTTTTAGTTTAATAAGTTAAGGATGATCAACCAACGTAGTCCCTTTCGGTTTCCGCAATCAATGCTGATCAAACCAAAACAAATTATCTTTCGGTCTATTTAACAACCAAACACTCATAATTCAGATATTTATAAAGCATCCATGTAGTTTGTAAATTTTACTAAAAAGTAGTTTGTAAATTTTACTAAAAAATAAAGAGTAGGGAAGGAAGAGAGAAACACAAGGTCTTACGAGGTTTGACTTCAACACAGCCTACGTCCTCGCCCTTGGCGAAACACCAAAGGATTCACTATCGTAGTTCTTTTACCAAGTAGAACAACACTGATTTACAACACTCCTTGGTTAAGGATAGAGCCTACCTTCTCCAAACAATATTCCCTTGTTTGGTCCAATGATTCAACACTTGAACCGTCTATCAATCTGCTACAAAGATTTGAAATAAGACGTATAAGAATTGCTCCTCAAAGAGCTGATTAGAACATATCAAAACTATATACTTCAATAAAATTCACAATACGAAATTCAGATTAAAGCTTTAGAAATTTTTCACCGCATGATTCTTTCAATGGATGAAAGAATTGATAGTTGAAGCACAATATCAGTGAAAAAATTAGTAAGACTTCAGTAGACTTTGTGCAAGATATAAGCAATAGAGAGCTTTTAGAATTTCAGAATGCTTGAGGGAAATTTGATTGTTGAATTGAGTTCTGGGTAATCAATCAATGTATCTTGATGGTATTTATAGATGTAGAAAGGTATTTAACTTGTTCACCAAGTTTACTTGGAGTAGTGTCCAAGTTTTATATTAGTTTGAGCCTCAAGTAATTAAAATTTTAAAAATATGTCCGTTAAGTATTTTAAAATTTTCACGAGACAAATGACTGTGTGGTCTCTGGTAGTCGGTTGTCCATGCATTTCAAGTATAAAATTCACAAACAGTAAGGTGACAGTCGTCTGTCATTAGGGGAGACAGTTGCCTGTTATTAAACAACCAAGTTTTTAAAACTAACCAGAAGGGTGACAGACGACTGGCAAAACACACGCAGTCGTTTCAATTGTCACTGATAGTCATCTGTCTAGTACTTGACAGTCGTCTGTCATGCTTCTGTCTGCTTAATTAGAGTCCTTTAACATGCCAGTTGACTGACCATTGACAGTTAGTCACCTGTCAAACACTCATTTCTCATTTTAAGACATTTTTAATTTCTCTTTTCTTTATTGCTTAGTTTATCTTGGAATAATAACTTGTTTAACTTTGAAAAATATGTTTCAAGACTTTAAAAATTAGGTATCTAAGTATCTTTGCCTAATGAGCTTCAAAATGAAAAATCATACTTGAATCATATTTGAAGTACTTACAAAACTTGTCCTAAAAACTAATTTGACTCCTCTTTGCTTTGAGTTCTCTTTGTCGCAAATGTTTGATCTTTCAAACTTCGTTGATGCTTTCATTATAGATCATTTTCTTTTAAGTAAGGCCTTCCATGTTCCTTGATCCTTGTGAACTTTCAAGATATGTCATTTGAAGTCTAAGTTGGACAAGTTTTCGGAATTATTGTCTGAAATCATCTTTGCCTTCAATAACTGAAATAACATCACTTGGAAGCAAATTGGATCGCCTTTCTTTGTTATCATCAAAATCAAGAGTTGTGAGCCTAGCTAGGCCAACATCTTTGTTTCAGGGATTTTTGGGTTTTGACAAAAAAACTAAGGTAAGGGTTCGATTTGGTTTCGTTTCAGTTTATATGTAGTAGTAAAAATTATAGTGAAGTATAGTTCTTGGATGTTTAGGTTTTGGTGTCTCAGTTCGTAGTTTTGGAGCCATAGAGTTTGTATTTTGGAATTCGAGAAAAGGTAAGGGGATTCTGTTTATATTGGTTTATTTTTAAAATCGGGATTCGTAAACCTATAGTTTATGATCGTATGTATGTTTTGATTACTCATTTGGGAAAATCTATCGAGTGAAAATGAGGGATTTTCGAGTTACGATTTTTGGAAAAATTTGGGGGTTTCGAGCATCATTTCTATTTTTGTTGGAAAATCTGTATGTTGTATAAAATTGTAGTATTGAGATGACCGTACCTGTATTTGTATTAAACTATATTTCTTGAACTAAAAATGATATAATTTGTTGTATACTCAAATAAGTGTGGAACGAAATGCTGTATGTAAAATGTTCTAGGGTTTTGTAAAATAGCTTGGGGCAATTAATTACTGTACGCTGATGAGTATAGGGACATAAGTTCCAAAATTGTTCCAGGTTTTGTGAATTAGCTAAGGGTGGCTAATTACCGTACGCTGACTCCATGTCTCGGCTAATTATCATGGGCAAGAGTGTCTCTATATCTGAGGGTGTGAAATATCGCCTGTTCTTTCTGACTGGTCACCTATAATGACCTGCTTACTTTACCACATATATATATATATATATATATATATATATTTCAATGATAATAAAATTGATATAATAACGCAGCAGATCATAATCAACCTAGACCCGTGGGTACCAAGGATGCATCAAAAATACAACACGGAAGCCTAAGCAGCATGAAACATAAAATCATATACATCTCACATTACCATTCAACACAATACTAGAGTTTAGTACATCCATTATATAAAATATATACAACCCAAAAGAGTCCTAGGGTCATCTCCCACAAAATCCATCTGACCCTATCAAAATACTTACCCTTCAAAAAGGGTAGATTAGCTGTAACTACCTCCGCGGAGTTTTATCCGCTCTCCTATCTGGGGCTCATAAAATGTTTTTATAATTTGGGGTGAGATACCTCTTAGTAAAGGAAAATAAACTAATACCAGTATGTGACAACATGATAGATATATATATTT
This sequence comes from Malania oleifera, assembly GCF_029873635.1. NCBI lineage: Eukaryota > Viridiplantae > Streptophyta > Magnoliopsida > Santalales > Ximeniaceae > Malania > Malania oleifera. The sequence continues at coordinate 82,443,505 of NC_080422.1, read as the reverse complement.
TTTCGTGTTATACATTAAACCATACATAAACATATTTAGTAAAACCGTCTATATCATATCTGGGAAAACATATATAATCATATCATGATAAAACATACTGGATTTCCATAAACATAGTTCTTCTCATATGATAATAATACAAAAAATAAAAAATAAAAAATCCATGAAGGTTAGCTGGATGGTGTCATGTCTTACCCTAACATGACTGGGTTGCATGACCCGAAGGTGGGACCTGACAATGACTGGTCGATCACTGCCAAATCAAAAGCATAGTCTGTAAGTATGATGGGTCTGCCATACCTGGTCTGTACACCAGAGGCACCAACACTTCAATAAACCACATCGAATATCCATCCTCACGCTACCCTGTATGACAACGATAACACTAATATCATGATGATCATGAACACATAGCTACGGTACCGTGCATGTGTAAGCCTAAACCAAGCCAACCAGGTTCTGATAACATATAACATATTTCAAATTATGATACATTGCTATTCCATAATAATAATAGTCAAATCAATCTCATCATATCATTTTGTATATATAACGTGAAAATCATCGGCTCGTACGTCGGCATTTCATATTTTACCATTCACAGCCCATACGCCGTATTACATATCACATTAAATTCTCGGCTCGTACGCCATCATATCATATTCAAAGCTCGGCTCATACGCCGACATATCACATAAACTCTCAGCCTATACGCTGGTATATCATAATAAAACTCTCAACACATACACTGATATATCATAATAAACTTTGTATCATTTATCATATTCCTAGAAATCAATAAATCATAATAAATTCTACTTATGCCACACAAAAATGGGTATTACACATATTTAAAACATATTCTTATTTACAACAGTATTTTCCCAAACATAATACTAATATATATTTATTTTTACGAAATTAGATGCAGTAAAACTATACATACGTTTTCATGAAAACAACTAGCTTAGTTCTCCCCTTACCTGATTCCTAAAGAGCCCTTGAAAATACCAGTCCTGCACCTACATGGTTCCTCGTTCAACACCCTGAAATCAACATTTCTCAGAATAAAAATTAAGTATTTCTACGTGTACTACGTTTTCTACAACTGTAGGGAAGACCAAATACTGAATAAAAGCCTTATCCTAAATTTAAGATGGATTCCAAACTAGCCCCACTGACGATCCACTCTAGCAGACTTATAGAGAATTTCCCCAGCCGTGTCGTGGCGGCTTCGGATCGTTAATCTGGAGAAAAATGGACCCAGAAAGCTAGAGAGAAGGATGGGAAACTGAAGAGGAGAGAGAAGAGGCAGTCTGCGCATGAAATTTTGGCTAAAAATGAGGTTTTGACTTATTTATACACTGTCCTTCGTCAACGAGCCACGTCACTTCGTTGATGAGGTCATGAAGAAAATTCATCGACGAATACTTACCCTCGTCGATGAAATTCAGAACTGTGATAATCCTCTCGATATCTTCTCATCGACGAGACGCAACCCCGTCGACGAGCCCCTCATGTGTTCTCGTTAACAAATCCTATGTGCTCGTCGATGAGACCCTGTTCAAATATTAAAATTACAATCTTATTTTCCCCTTACTTTCACTATTAAAATATCATAATTTCTCTAGGTCACTACATTCTCCCCTCTTCATAAAATTTTGTCCTCGAAATTTGCAATTTATATGAGTCATCATCCCTTAAAGGCAAAACGGTCTACTTATTTTATTACTTACCCTCACTTATGGCGGAGGAATATCGTTGTTACCTTCCAAGTCCTGGGAGATTACATATATAAAATAAAATTCTCCCAAAACTAAAAGACTTCTTATCAACTAACCCACTACATGTACCTACATTAGAAACATTACCTACTATTACATTTCCCTGAATAATTGTGGGTATCTTTGCCTTATTTGTTCCTCAAGCTCCCAAAAAACTTCTTCTACTGCGTGATTTCTCCACAAAAATTTTACTAGAGGAATCTTCTTATTACATAATTCTTGCACTTTCCTATTCAGAATCTATACTGACACCTCCTCATAAACTAGTGAATCACTGAGTTCTAATTCACCATAATTAATTACATGAGAAGGGTTTGGGACGTATTTCCTCAACATGGAAATGTGGAATACGTCATGCATCCTGGACAATACAGGTGGTAAAGCTAACTTGTAGGCAACCGATCCTACTTTCTTTAGAATCTCAAATAAGCCAATAAACCTAGGGCGAAGTTTACCTTTCCTCTCAAACCTCATAACCCCTTTCAACGGAGCTATTTTCAAAAATACATGATCACCAATATCAAACTCCAACTTCCTACGATGGTTATCGGCATAACTCTTCTGTCAGCTCTGAACTGCATTGATTTTATCTTTGATGAGTCAAACCTTATCACATGCTTGCTATACCAGATCTGGTCCCAAAACTCGACACTCACCCTTCTCATCTCAAAATAAAGGAGAATGACATCTCCTATTATACAGTGCTTCAAACGGTACTATGCCAATGTTGGTCTGATAACTGTTATTATACGAAAATTCTACCAACAGCATAAACTAAGTCCAACTACCCCCAAAATCTAACACACTGCCTGAAGCATATCTTCTAATATCTATATCATCCTCTCAGCCTATCCGTCAGACTGATGATGGAATGCCATGTTAAAAGACAACTGAGACCCTAGAGCTTCCTACAAACTCTTCCAAAAATGTGATGTGAAACGCAGGTCTTGATCTAACACAATGGATACTAGCACCTTGTGAGAACGAACTATCTCTTGAATATAATCTCCATCAAACGGTTGAGGGAGTAGCTAATCTTGATAGGTAAGAAATGGGCGTTCTTAGTCAAGCGGTCAACAATCACCCAAATGACATTTTGGCCTTGTAATGCCCTCAATAACCCTGATATAAAATCCATGGATATATGATCCCACTTCCACTTAGGGATAAATAGTGGCTGCAACTGACCCGCTGGCCTCCGGTGCTCAACTTTTATCTGCTGACATGTCAGACATTAGGCTACATACTCAGAAATTTATTTCTTCATACCACTCCACTAATAATACTCTCGCAGATCCCTATACATCTTCGTACTATAGGGATGAACTATGTACAAAGATCTATGAGCCTCCTTTAAGATGGTTTTCCTAATGTTAGCATTAGCAGGAACACATAATCTAGAACGAAATCGCAACGCTTCATCATCTGCAATACAAAACTCCCCCCCCCTGACCATTTTGCACCCTGACTAATACCTCTACTAGTTCTAGATCGTCTTTCTGAGCAGCTTTAATCCTTTCTTGCAGAGTAGGCTGTACCACTAAACCAGAAATACATACTTAGGAATCACTCTCAACCAACTCTATTCCGAATCTCTCCAAATCCATTATGATCAGATACTGGATCTCCATAGTTGCCAACACTGGACCCACAAACTTCATGCTCAATACATTAGCTACCACGCTCGCCTTCCCTGGGTGGTAACTAATAGTGCAGTCAAAATATTTAATAAGTTCCAACCACCTTCTCTGCCTCATATTTATTTTCTTCTGAGTGAAAAAGTACTTTAAACTTTTATGGTCAGAGAAAATTTCATACCGTTCACCATACAAGTTATGCCTCCAAATTTTCAATGCGTGTACTATTGCAGCCAATTCAAGATCATGGGTAGGGCAGTTCTTTTCATATTCTTTTAATTTCCTGGAAGCATACGCTACCACCCTACCATGCTGCATCAATACACAGCCAAGTCCCTTCAAGGACACATCACTATAAATGACATAACCCTCACCCCCTGATGGGATGATTAGCACTGGCACCGTAACAAACCTCTACTTCAACTCCTGAAAACTCTGCTCACAGCTATCCTCCCATTCAAATATGGCGTTCTTCCTAGTCAGTTGTGTCAAAGGCTCCAATAATGCTGAGAATCCCTCAACAAAATGACGGTAATACCCAGCTAACCCCAAGAAACTCCAAATCTCCTGCACGTTCCTCGGTCTAACCCAATTCACTACCTCCTCAATCTTACTAAGATCCACAAAAATACCATCTTTTGAAATGACATGCCTAAAAAAACACAACCTTCTCAAGCCAGATTAACATTTACTGAACTTGGCGTCCAACTTCTTTTCCCTAAGCATCTGTAAAACTTGCCTCAAGTGCGTCTCATGTTCCTCATAGCTCATCGAATAGACCAGTACATCATTAATAAAAAAAACAACAAACTGGTCTAAATATTGGTGAAAGACTCTATTCATCAAGTTCATAAATACCATAAGAGCATTCATCAAACCAAACGACATAACGAGAAACTCATAATACCCATATTGGGTCCTAAAAGCTGTCTTCGAGACGTCTTCTCCTTTCACTTTCACCTGATGATAGCCTGATATGAGGTTAATCTTAGAATACACCCGTGTTCCCTAGAGCTGGTCAAAAAAATCATCTATACGGGGTAGAGGATACTTGTTCTTGATTGTCACCTTGTTAATTTCCCTATAATCTATACACATTCTCATAGACCCGTCTTTCCTTTTTACAAATAATACTGGAGCTCCCTATGGAGATACACTAGGCCGTATAAAACCTTCATCAAGTAAATCTTGTAATTGATATTTTAATTTTGTCAACTCTGCTAGCGCTATTCAGTGAGGTACTTTAGAAATCGACGTTGTACCTGGAAGCATATCAATAAGAAAATCTACCTAACGATCAAGTGGCAAGCCTGGTAACTCATCTAGAAAAATATTTGTAAATTCCTTTACTACTGGAGTACTAGCGAGTTTCGATTCATTCCCTAATATTTCCTTCAAAAAGGCCACGAATCCCTGACAACCAATCAGTAGTAGTCTTCTCACCTGAATAGCTGAAACTAACTGAGGCAGGGATTGTACTCGCGACCCTACAAACCTGAATTCTACTTTTCCTAGAGGTTTGAATATCACTTCTCGTGCATGACAATCTATACTGACAAAATTAACTGTTAGTCAATCCATACCAAATATTACATCAAACCCATGCATGTCTAGCACTATTAAATTAGCAGACAAAATTTTCCCCTGAATATCAACTGAACAATCTCGAAGCACCCTACTGCACCTCACTGCTGACTAGGTCGGTGTAGACACCAACAGTTCAGTATCTAAAAACTGTGTTTCTGCCTCGCATAATTTAATACACCCCATAGATACAAACGAATACATAGCTCCTGAATCAAAAAGTGCAATAACTTTAAAAGAAAACATACTAACAATACCTATTACCACATCGCCGACTATCTCAGCATCACTCGGTGTCAAAGCGAAAACTCTGGCTGTAGATATATTTCTCAGCGGGCCTCCACGTAGCGATTGATAGCCTCCCCAGTACGGTTTAGGAGCAGGAGCGATATCTGATGGTAAAGGGCCGTCTCACACCAAATGTCCCTGTCTACCCTAAAGATAGTAGATAGCTCATCCCACTCGAGACTTTCCCCAGTGTCTCTTCCCATAAGTCTAACATATAGGAGGATTCTGTACTACCTGCACCTCACGACCTCTAGTATCCTGCCTCTATCCTCTGCCATAGTTTTTTCTCCTCCACTGACCTTGCCTAGTGTCGCGGCGTCCTGGGAGCGCGTGTGCCCCGGGCGGCGAAATTAAAATCAATTAATATTCAAGGAAAAATATTAGAATATCGGAGTCGCCACTAACCTTTAGTGCGGTTAGAACACATGATTACTACCCCGTTAGGGGTAGAATCGGTCTACATTACCAGAGTTAGGCTCGGGAGTTCGGTTACGCGAGGGGAAGGTACAAGCACCCCCTACGCGCCCGTTCTTACGAACGGTACCTAATTAATTTGAAATTATCCCTAAGTTAATTTAATAAGTCTTTAAATTACTCCTTTTTATGAATTTATAAATATACATAAATAAATAAATAACTATAATATAATATACATATATTCCCTCAGAGCTTAAAGGTACGTGAAGCCCAAAGGCTAATACCCCCCGCAATAAAATCATAGGGATTGTAAATACGAAAATACTTAATACAATAATACAAAAATACTAGAAATAGTAAATATTGTAATACAATAGAAACATAGAAAATAGTAAAAAAATAAAATATATATATATATATATATATATATATATATATATGATAATAATAAGGCTAATACATCATAATGATAATACACTACATGTAATAACTATTCTACTATGATAGTGATACATATATATATCTCATAATATTAATAACAGATAAATGTTAAAACAATATTTTAATATTATATATCGTAACACGTAAGTACTAACATTCTACAATAATAGTATTATTAGAATGATAATATACCTATATCACACTATTAGCAATAGTAATACACATATATTATAACAATACTACTAGAATACTAATACACATATACCACAATAATATACATATCTTAATACGTAAATATTAATATTATACCATAATAATACTACTATACTAATAATACATATATATCATAATTTTAATAACTATACAATATGATAATAATACATTTTAACAAATACATGCAAAAACCTAATTATAAATAATTAAAACTTTAACATAGCACTAACAAAACCCTAACATTAAGAATAAAGGAAACATTTAAGAACTCGCCAATAAATCAAACCCTAAAAGTTAAAAACAAACATGGAAACAAATAAGATGAAATTATGGAATTAGCCAATCCCTAAAATAAATATACAATATATGCAATAATAATTATGGAAATAATTGAAGCCTTACCATTAATGTACAATATGCAATAATAAATATGGAAGAAACTAATGTAATTATGGAGACAAATCTGCCCTAAAACTAATATGCAAAAGGAAAAATAATAAATATGGAAATAACTGAAATTATGGAAACAAATCGACCTAAAAATTAACATGTTAATAAACAATAATATATTTTTAAAACAATTAATGAAATTAAGGCAACAAATCAACCCTAAATAATATATAATAAGAATCGAAAACCGTATAACAATATAACTGCCCTAATATACAATATCAATATGACAATAATGGTAACCCAAAATATACAATATCAATATGACAATGATGAAAACCATAAAATAACTATATAATATGATCAACTAAATATTAACATGATAATTATAACAATAATAAACAATAATATCGTAGGAATGCATAATAGACAATAATATTACGTAAATATATATACATGCAAATTAGATATACAATTAAAATATGCAACCAATAATAACATAAATATAAATATATAAGGTCATAATGATAACAATCACATAAGTATGTAAAAATATATATAAAACAAATATGCAACATAATAATAATGATATGCAAAATAAATACACATAAATCATATATATAACAATATTACCAATGAAATACAGATAACAATAATAATATCGTCAATAAAAAATATATATGTACATATATATATGTGATAAAAGTCTAAACATGAAAACTATATATTACAAAATAAAAACACTAAATATTACACATACATGCATAAATAAAAACAAAAACCCAAATATTGGACCACACACAGACACAAAAATATAAAATAAAGTAACAATAAAGTAAAATGAAACCAAAACAAAATGGAATCACATGTCCATATGTGTGTGTTCGTGTGCCCACTTGCAAAAGGGGGTCACCGTGGGTATTGCCGGAGTTGGTGAGGAGTTGCTGACAGGAGCAGAGGAGAGGCCTGGTGGTCTGCTGGTGTTGCTGTGCGTGGGTGTGGAGGACCTCCGGCGTTTGCAGAAGAGTTGCAGAGTGGCCTGGTGAGTCTCGGGTGTTCTGGTCCTCCACGGCGGCTGCAGGAAACGATGGTGATGCCAAGTTGCAGCAGAGATTGGAGGATGGAATCTGCTAGTCTGTCGTGAAGGGATGGCCGCTCGGTGGTGACGGCAGCAGTCTCCTTCTGGCATGTGGCGATTCTTCTTCACGAGTGAACTAATCGTCGGAGGAGACGGCGTCGGTGGCGGGCTCCTTCTGGCGTGTGGCGATGGCAAACTCCGTCAGCGTGACGGCTCTGGTTCGTGGACCACCGGCGACGGCGGTAGCGTGGCAGCAGATGGCTCTTGGGTCTGCTGTGGAAGATGGAGCCGCTCGGCGCTGTCTGGTGCGTGGGGGATGACTGGAGCTATAGGTGGCCGATTGCCAGAGTTACGAGTGGCTTCAAGGGGGGTTAATGATTGCACGAGAGAGGATGAGAGAAGGAAGGAAAGAAGAAGAAGAAGAAGAAGAAGAAGAAGAAGAAGAGGGGGCTGGTGAAGATGAAGGTCAAAGAGGGGGCTGGTCCTCGGGTGGAAGGAGAAGAAGAAAAAGAGTTGGCTTTTTTTTTTGTTTTTGGCTCCCCTGTGCTCGGCTGCGCGCAGCGCCCCGGCTGTGTTGTGCAGCGCCCCCCTGTTTGAAGAGAAGAAGAGGCTTTTTATGAGCAAAAATTAGAAACCCTAAATCTCCCCTTTCCTTTTTAGTTTATGGTATATTTTTCTTTTGGAAATAATATATATGAAAATAATTATTAATATGGTAATAATAATAATAATAATAATAATAATAATAATAATAATAATAATAATAATAATAAGGTAAAAATAATGATAATAATAAAATAATAATAATAATAATAGTAATAACAAAGATAAATAAATAAATAATAATAATAATAGTAAAATTCCTAATATTAAAAAATAATGTCAATAATAATGAAAATAATAAATAATAATAATAATAATAATAAACAATATAAAATAGAAATAAAAATAAAAGTAATAATAATAATAATAATAATAAATAAAATAATAGTAATAATAGTAATAAAAAATACTAATAATAATGATAATAAAAATTAAAAATAATAATGAAAATAATAAATAATAATAATAATAAAATAGACGTAAAAAAATAAAGATAAAAGTAATATTAATAATACTAATGAAAAATAATAATAATAATAATAAAGAAAATAATAATAATAATAATAAGATTAGATAAAATTAATAATAATAACAATAATAATAAGAATAAATAAAATAATAATAATAATAATAAAATAACAATAATAATAATAATAGTAATACATATATTGGGTCTAGGTAAAAATGGGGTGTCTACACCTAGGACCCTGCTGATAGCCTGAAGATGCATATCTCTTCTTCTGTCCTTGATCCTCTACATCCATACGCTCACCAACCTCTGCCAAGGCTGCTCTATCGACAACTCAGTGAAATCCTGTATCTTCAACACCACCACCTGCTTGAATATGCGTCGTTTTAATTCTATTTCAAATTGTCTTACCTTCTTTATCTCTTTAGGAACAATATACGGAGCAAAGTGAGAAAGCTCTATAAATTGTGCCGCATACTACCGGACCGACAACTGTCCCTGCTTCAAATTTAGGAACTCTTCCACTTTAGCTTCCTTGACAATAGCTGGAAAATACCTATCAAAGAAAAACTCTATAAACCGGTCCCATGTCATGGCTAACAGCGTCGCCCTCTGCTGCTCCAGAAGTCTCACAGCAGTCCACCACCTCTCGGCCTCCCTTGTCAGTTTATAGGTAGAGAATAAGACCCTCTGTTCCTTTATACACTGCAATACAACAAGAACTTTCTCGATCTCTTGTATCCAATTCTCAGCGGCTGCATGATCAACCCCTCCTAAAAAAGCCGGAGGATTCATCTTCACAAACTTTTCTATCGTGCACCCATGGCCTACAGATGGACCACGTTGCTCCCTAGAGCTCCTAGCGATCTTAGTTATAAGTTTCTAAGGCATGCTACGTCGTACTATGTCAGAATCAGTCCCGCCTGCACTTGAGGGCCCTGCTCCATCACTGCCACTCGCATGGGCACTACTTCCTCTTGGGTCCATCCTGAAAAAAATAAACATAACTTAGAAATCCTATCCTCATAATTTACCCGCCTAACCTAACCTCTTATCATAACATTCTTAGCTTATTTCTAACTCCAGTCCTACATTCTAGGAACACAACTCGACAATAGTTTAATATGGTTTTCCTGAAATCATCACCCTAGGAAAAACGCAAAAACCACAATGGAAGTCCTGCCTCTATACTGTAGAACAACACCTTAAATCCTTTTCTTATACTTTGGTATCATTTTCGCTGCACTCTAAAGTCTACAGAACCTAACAACCTAGGCTCTGAAACAAAACTGTAACGACCTACTTACTTTACCACATATATTTTTTATTTCAATGATAATAAAACTAATATAATAACCCAGCAGATCATAATCAACCTGGACCCTTGGGTACCAGAGATGCATTAGAAATACAGCACAGAAGCCTAAGCAGTAAGAAACATAAAATCACATACATCTCAAATTACCATTCAACACAATACCAGAGTCTAGTACATCCATTATATAAATATATGCAGCCCAAAAGAGTCCTAGGGTCATCTCCCACGAAATCCATTTGACCCTATCAAAATACTTACCTTTCAGAAAGGGTAGATCAACTGTAACTACCTCTGCGGAGCTTTGTCCGCCCTCCTATCTAAGGCTCCTAAAATGTTCATATAATTTGGGGTGAGACACCTCTTAGTAAGGGAAAATAAACTAATACCAGTGTGTGGCAATATGAGGGTTTTTTTTTTTTTTTTGTGTTATACATTAAACCATACATAAACATATTTGGTAAAACTGTCTGTATCATATCTGGGGAAACATATATAATCATATCATGATAGAACATACTGGATTTCCATAAACATAAATCTTCCCGTATGATAATAATACAAAAACAATCCTGGAAGGTTAGCTGGCTGGTGTCATGTCTTACCCTCAAATGAGTGAGTTGTGTGGCTCGAAGGCAGGATCAGACAATGGCTGACCGACCACTGCCAAGTCAAAAGCACACTTTGCAAGTACTATGGGTCTGCCAAACTTGGTCCATACACCAGGGGTGCCAACACTTCCATAAACCACATCGACTCTCCATCCTCACTTTGCCCCGTACGATAACGATAACACTAATATCATGATGATCATGAACACATAGCTATGGTATCGTGCACGTGTAAGCTTAAACCAAGCCAACCAGGTTCTAATAGCATATAACATATTTCAAATTGTATACATTGCTATTCCATAATAATAATAGTCAAATTAACATTATCATATCATTTTGTATATATAACGTGAAAATCATCGGCTTGTACGCCGGTATTTTATATTTTACCATTCACGGCCTGTACGCCATATTACATATCAGATTAAATTCTTAGCCCGTACACCGTCATATCATATTCAAGGCTCGGCCCGTAAGCTAGCATATCACATAAACCCTCGACCCATATGCCGGTATATCATATCAAAACTCTCGGCTTGTATGCCAGTATATCATAATAAAACTCTCGGCCCGTACGCCGATATATCACAATAAACTTTGTATCATTTATCATATTCCCAAAAATCAGTAAATCATAATAAATTGTACACATGCCACACAAAAATGGGTATTACATATATTTTAAACATATTCTTATTTACAACAGTATTTTCCCAAAAATAATACTAATATATATTTATTTTTCTGAAATTAGGTGTTGTAATTATACATACATTTTCATGAAAATAACTAACTTAGTTTATCCCTTTACCTAATTCCTGAAGAGCTCATAAAAATACTAGTCTTGCACCCGCAGGGTTCCTTGGTCAACAGCCTAAAATCAACATTTCCCAGAACAAAAATTCAGTATTTCTACACATACTACGTTTTCTACAACTACAGGGAAGGCCAAATACTAAATAAAAGCCTTACCTTAAATTTGGGATGGATTCCAAACGAGCCCCATCGACGATCCACTCCAGCAGACTTGTAGAGAATTTTCTCAGGAGTGTCCTGGCGGCTCCGGATCGTTAGTCCAGCAAAAAACGGACCCAGAAATCTAGAGAGAAGGATGGGAAACTGAAGAGGAGAGAGAAGAGGGAGTCCGCGCATGAAGTTTTGGTAAAAAGAAAAGGTTTTGGCCTATTTATACACTAGCCTTTGTCGACAAGACACGTCACTTCGTCGATGTGGTTATGAAGAAAATTCTTCGACGAATACTTACCCTTGTTGACGAAATTCAAATTTTATAATCCTCTCGGTATCTCCTCGTCGACGAGACACAACTTTGTCTACGAGCCCCTCATGTGTTCTGGTCAACAAATCCCTTGTGTTCATCTTTGAGACCCTATTCAAATATTAAAATTACAATCTCCTTTTCCCCCTTCTTTCATTATTTAAATATCATAATTTCTCCGGGTCACTACATTACCGATGGGTGTGAGCTACAGCGTACTGGCAACGATATCATTGTGAGGCTTCGATTATTGCATGGTATCAGGTGCTTGAGTGTGACGACACTGACCGTATATTTGGTATTGTATGTACTGGAATGGATTTGTGAAAAATACTAGAACTTTATTGTACTGTATTCTATTGTGTTATGTTTGACACTGAAATAACACTCGTATGCCACACACTGATATGACCTGTTTTCTTCCTTACTAAGAGGTGTTTCACCTCAAATATAAAAATATTTTTCAGGTCCTTCGGGTAGCCGAAACTAGCATCCTAGCATCCGGAAGCGGGGGTATTGTTTAGCTATGTTTAGTACCTGTGTAGGTACGAGTTTTGTAATCGGGTTGTCAGTATTGGGTTTTTATAGACACCCAGAGTATGCATTATATTTTGGGATGTCTATTTCTAGTTATGTATAGACTCTGGTATGGTTTGATGTATGTACAAAAAGAACATTTCCGTTGTGTATTTGATGAGTATGGATATGTATGTGAATGTGTATAGGGTGTACGTGTACCCCACGGGGTTAGACCCTCATTCAGTGTAGTATCATGTATGTTTTAATTGATATAGAGACATGTTAGGTTACTATATTTCACACTTGGAACCCATTTGCGGGTTCGAGGCATGATAGTTTGGTATCAGAGCTAAACCAGGTTGTTAGGTCTTGTAGACTTGGTTAGTTCAAGATTTATGTACATACTAGAGTATAGGATGTAGGAAATGGGTAGAGTAGGTCGAGGGTTGTTTTGTTGTTAGACGAGGACTTGTTAGTGGTCTTCTGTGTTTTTCCTAGAATGACAATTTTAGTAAAATCACGGCAAACTACTAATAGATTCGTGTTGGTGTTATAGGACAAACCTAGACCTGTAAGAGTAGTAGTTGACATCATTACTTTTAATGATTGTGTTAACTACATATGATATAGGAATTCTAACTGATTCCTGTCTTACTTTCAGAATGGAGCCCAAGGATAACAACTTAGATAGTGGTTCTGAGGAGACTGCAGGTGATGAGTCTCCTTACGTGCCTTGGGGTTTGATGAGGCAGGTTATGCGGGAGATCAAATGGAGTGTTAGGAGACATGAACACTCTCTTACGGCTATGGGTCATACCATAGAGAAGTTCACCCGCATGCACCCTCCGACGTTTATAGGAGGATCCGATTTGATAGTGGCAGAAAACTGGGTGTAGAAGACTGAGAAGATATTGGAAGTTCTGTACTGCATTGACCAGCAAAAGGTTCTCTATTCTACCTTTTAGCTGGTGGAAGAAGTGGAAAGATGGTGGACAGCTGTGAGTCTGCTTAAGAAGCAGAGAGCTGGTCAATCTAGTATGACGTGGAGCTGCTTCAAGGAGGTATTCTTCGAGAGATACTTCTCGGCATCCACTTGTGACGCGAAGGCTGATGAGTTCTCGAGCTTGACTTAGGGAACCCTAACGGTGCAGAGATATGCTGCCAGATATATCAAACTATCTCATTTTGCGTTGTATTTGGTCTCGAACAAGTATCAGAAGGCTCGGAGGTTCAAAAGGAGTCTGAGGAAGGACATCCGCAGGCTTTTAGGAATGCTGCAGATTCGAGAGTTTTCGGTTCTGGTGGATAGAGCCACCATAGTTGAGACTAACCTCCAGGACAATGCGGTGGTATAGGAATAGAAGAAGAGGCCTGTTTCTTCTAGTTCTTAGGCTGGTCCTCGACAGGGACAATGGAAGAAGAAGAAGAACTATAGTTCGGGTTATCGCCAGAATACTGAATGGCAGAGTTCTCATGGGGATCCATCCTGCACAGAGCCAGAATCGTGGAAGTAATCAGATGCCTCGGGGAAACTATCAGGCAAACATGGCTTCAGAGAGAGTGTACTCCTTACTCCAGTAGATTCGGAACACGCTGGGAATGTGGTGACAGGTACCATGTTATTGCTTTCGAATAGAGCTATTTTTTTATTTGATTCGGGAGCAACGCATTTGTTTATATCTACTAGTTGTGTGAAACTGTGCGGGGTTGAAAACCAAGTGACGGATGAGTGGTTGTTTGTGGCTATACCAACTGGGAGTGTAATAATCTGTAGTAAAATGTTGGGAAACTACTCGGTGGGTATTCAAGGAAAACTACTACTGAAGAACCTAGTAGTATACAACATGTGTGGATTTGACATCAT